>NC_082665.1:19622500-20247500 GCF_025265405.1 Mesoplodon densirostris
ACACTTTTACCTGTTTTTTCCCTAGGTGATTTCAACCCTATTTCTAAATGACACATTTATATCACTGTGACTTACTTGATCAGATTTAGACATTTTAATTCACTTATACCACATACTCCCTCTTTTCTCTCTTTACAGTATAGTTCCATTATCACTTTTGATTTCTGTATTGGTCAGCATTGTACCTTTATTACTTGATACATCAGAGTCCTGCCTCACTCTGTAAGATGAAGATATTACAAAGAGAAGAGAGTTTTCCTTTAAGTCTCCTCTCCCCTTAATCTTTCAGCCTTTTTGATCTGTATTTTTCCTTTTACACTGTAATGATTGATGACATTTACTTTCTTTTTTGCAGTCATGATTGAATCTTCCATGTTTGCTTACAGGCTCATGGTACACATTGAAATTCAATAGTCAGTATTTACATTATTAGAGAAAATAGAGTTATCTCCTTGAAGAGTATTGCCTTCACCGTAGCCTCATTTCCCCGCTACCTCAGTCTCTTCATTATGTCAGTCCTGTCAAGTTCTGTTTCCTATAGACCTCTCCTCTGTCTTCCCAACACAGTATGGATTGGGTGCCCTGACTTGCTGCACAGTTATCATCCTTACACTTTTCTTACTATTCTCTGATGTAAGAGCCATTGTTTCCTGGATCACACGTCCTTTTCTTTTCTGTGTTATGACTCCACTTGCATATTCCATTCTCCAAGAGAGAATGATAGATTAAGCTATTAGTTCTTTCATGTTTGTAAATATATCTTACCCTCCAGCTTGCATTATGGTTTGGAAGGTTGTAGAAATCTAGGTTGATAATCATTTTCCTGAAGAGCAGTGGTCAGCAAACTTCTGTAAAGGGCCAGATAGTAAATATTTTAGGCTTTGTGAGCCATGTGGTTTCTGTTGCAACTACTCAACTCTGCCTTTGTAGCATAAAAGAAGTTATAGACAAGAGGTAAATGAATGAGCCTGACTGTGTTCCAGTAAAACTTCATTTTCAAAAGAGGAAGCATGCTGCGTCTGGCCCATGGGATGTACTTTGCCAATCCCTTCTTTAGACTTTGAAGCCACGTTTTGTTGTATTCTTGCATCTAGTGTTGCAAATGAGAAGTCTGATGCTGGATTAATTCTTATTTCTTTGTATGTGGCTTCCTTTTATGTTTTGATTTTTCTCTAACTGGGAATATTTAGAATATTGTCTTTAATTCTTGCATTCTAAAATTTCACAATAGTATGTACAGGTGTGGGTCTTTACTCATCAACTTTTGGGCATGTGGGGGGATATTTTAGTCTGAAAATCTGAGTGTGTCTTTAACCCAGGGAAATTTTCCTCTTTCATTTTATACTTATCTCTGTTCTGCTGTCTCTAATCATTTTTCTGGAACCTTTCTTTATGGTCTGATGATGGGCCACTTAGATTAATTCTCTTTGTGTCTAATCTTTTCTTTTTCTCTCTTTTTAAAAAATATTTATTTATTTATTTTTGCTGTACCAGGTCTTAGTTGTGGCATGTGGACCCCTCAGTTGCGGCATGCAAACTCTTAGTTGTAGCGTGCAGGATCTAGTTCCCTGACCAGGGACTGAACCCAGGCCCCCTGCATTGGGAGCGTAAAGTCTTACCCGCTGGACCACCAGGGAAACCCCTTTCCTCTCTTTTTTGAGGAGGAGTTCTTTGACTTATTTTTTGAGAGGTTTCCTCAACTATGTCTTTCCAAATTTTATTGATTTTTGTTTTTTGGCAGTAACGTTAAAAATACCTCTTTCTTGCTCTCTAATCTTCATTCTCCTCCCCCTCCTTTTTTATCTTTGCCAGAATAAATTTACCACAAAACTAATGACCCCACACTTGAGTTCAGAAAGTTGCTGGGAGTTGTAGAGTATTCTAAGTGGGCAGGTAAAGCTATGTTACAATCAGGAAACAGTTTTATGAAAGCTCTTCTGGCTGAATAGATCTCAAAAAAGAGGGATTGGAATCTCTAAGATCATGTAATTTAAGTTGTGACATATTTTTCATATATAAATATTCATTTTTGCAGCAAGTTTTATATTTCTAATTTTATATTTTAAAAAAGACCCCCAGTATTGATTAAGCTTTAGGTTACACAAAACCGAGATTTTTATCTTAGTTTAATTTCTCCTAGGGTACAAATTAGCATTTTCTAAGTTATTTTCTGCCTTTTTTGTTTGTTTGTTTTAGTTTTATCTGTTTCCTTGAGGTTCTTTGTAGTGTACTATGTTTTTTTCCACAAATGTCTGGTGATCCTTGGTTTTCCGTTCGTATTTCAAAATGAGAAAATAGAAAAGCTGACCATGAGGTCTGTGAACAGGGGTGGGACCTGTCACCTGGCAAATTTTCTTTTAGGGAACCTGGAGGTGGTGGTGGGGTCTCTCGGGTGCTGATTCCCAGCTACTTCAGTTTTTCCCAGAGAGTTTATTCCATTTTTAAAGAGAATTCCCCACTTTTTTTTTTCTTCCTTAAGGAGAAACACCATGCTGTCAGGAGAGGATTGACTGTTTCTCTGCAGCCTCTTGTTTTTAGGGCCTGCACCTCCCTTCAACCATCTGATGTACCAAGTATAGTATTTCTGAGTCTTACCAACAGACCAGGTAGACACCTCCCAGTGGTACAGCCTCTGTGTGTGTGTGTGTGTGTGTGTGTATGTGTGTGTTTTAGGCTATACCTTCCTCTGTTCTGCATCATCAATAGCTATTCCTTCTTATGCTTTTTGTGTTCCAGAAATTTATTGAATCCCTTATTTACTGATAGTAATCCTCCTGTTCTCTCAGCTGTGGGTTTACTATGCTGTAAGAGGACCTTGGCAGATAGAGAAAATTAAGCTGTACTCAACTACAACTTGAATTTGGAGCCTTATGGAGCTTTAATCTCCTTACCAACCAACTCATAGCTTAATAGATGGGTCAGCTTTAACTGCCTATGCTTTTAGGGTTTCTAAATTTTTTAAAAATTAAAAAATTTTTAATACAGCAGATTGTTATTAGTCATCCATTTTATACACAAAGTGTATACATGTCAATCCCAATCTCTCAATTTATCACACCACCACTCCCACCTGCCACTGCTTTCTCCCCTTGGTATCCACACATTTGTTCTCTACATCTGTGTCTCTATTTCTGCCCTGAAAACCTTTTCATCTGTACCATTTTTCTAGGTTCCACATCTATGCATTAATATGGGAAATTTGTTTTTCTCTTTCTGACTTCACTGTGTATGACAGTCTCTAGATACATCCACGTCTCTACAAATGACCCAATTTTGTCCCTTTTTATGGCTGAGCAATATTCCATTGTATATATATACCACAACTTCTTTATCCATTTGTCTGTCAATGGGCATTTAGGTTGCTTCCATGACCTGGCTATTGTAAATAGTGCTGCAATGAACGTTGGGGTGCATGTGTCTTTTTGAATTATGGTTTTCTCTAGGAATATGCCCAATAGTGGGACTACTGGGTCATATGGTAATTCTAATTTTAGTTTTTTAAGGAACCTTCATACTGTTCTCCATAGTGGCTGTATCAATTTACATTCCCACCAACAGTGCATGAGGGTTCCCTTTTCTCCACAACCTCTCCAGCATTTGTTGTTTGTAGATTTTCTGATGGTGCCCATTCTAACTGGTGTGAGGTGATACCTCATTGGAGCTTTGATTTGCATTTCTCTAATACTTAGTGATGTTGAGCAGCTTTTCATGTGCTTCTTGGCCATCTGTATGTCCTCTTTGGAGAGATGTCTACTTAGGTCTTCTGCCCATTTTTTAATTGGGATGTTTGTTTTTTTAATATTGTGCTGCATGAGCTGTTTATACATTTTGGAGATTAATCCTTTGTCCGATGATTTGTTTGCAAATATTTTTTCCCGTTCTGAGGGTTGTCTTTTCATCTTGTTTGTAGTTTCGTTTGTTTTGCAAAAGGTTTTAAGTTTCAGTAGGTCCCATTTGTTTATTTTTGTTTTTATTTCCATTACTCTAAGAGGTAGATCAAAGAAGATCTTGCTGTGATTTATGTCAAAGAGGGTTCTTCCTATGTTTTCCTCTAAGAGTTTTACAGTGTCCAGTCTTACATTTAGGTCTCTAATCAATTTTGAGTTTATTTTTGTGTATGGTGTTAGGGAGTGTTCTAATTTCATTCTTTTACATCTAGCTGTCCAGTTTTCCCAGCACCACTTATTGAAGAGACTGTCTTTTCTCCATTGTATATCCTTGCCTCCTTTGTCATAGATTTGTTGACCATATGTGTGTGGGTTTATCTCTGGGCTTTCTATCCTGTTCCATTGATCTATATTTCTCTTTTTGTGCCAATACCATGTTGTCTTGATTACTGTAGCTTTGTAGTATAGTCTGAAGTCAGGGAGTCTGATTCCTCCAGCTCCATTTTTTTCCCTCAAGACTGCTTTGGCTGTTTGGGGTCTTTTTTGTCTCCATACAAATTTTAAGATTTTTTGTCCTAGTTCTGTAAAAAATGCCATTGGTAGTTTGATAGGGATTGCATTGAATCTGTAGATTGCTTTGGACAGTATTGTCATTTTCACAATGTTGATTCTTCCAATCCAAGAACATGGTATATCTCTCCATCTGTTTGTATCTTTTTTTTTTTTTTTTTTTTTTTTTTTCCGTACATGGGCCTCTCACCATTGTGGCCTCTCCCGCTGCGGAGCAGAGTCTCTGGATGCACAGGCTCAGTGGCCATGGCTCACGGGCCCAGCTGCTCCATGGCATTTGGGATCCTCCCGGACCAGGGCACAAATCCATGTCACCTGCATCGGCAGGCGGACTCTCAACCACTGCACCACCAGGGAAGCCCTGTTTGTATCATCTTTAATTTCTTTCAACAGTGTCTTATAATTTTCTGCATACAGGTCGTTTGTCTCCCTAGGTAGGTTTATTGCTAGGTATTTTATTCTTTTTTTTGCAGTGGTAAG
Source organism: Mesoplodon densirostris (assembly GCF_025265405.1). Lineage (NCBI taxonomy): Eukaryota > Metazoa > Chordata > Mammalia > Artiodactyla > Ziphiidae > Mesoplodon > Mesoplodon densirostris. The sequence continues at coordinate 19,627,438 of NC_082665.1, forward strand.
TGGGAGTGTATCCTTAATTTCTCTTTCAGATTTTTCATCATTAGTGTATAGGAATACAAGAGTTTTCTGCACATTAATTTTGTATCCTGCAACTTTACCAAATTCATTGATTAGCTCTAGTAGTTTTCTGGTGGCATCTTTAGGATTCTCTATGTATAGTATAATGTCATCTGCAAACAGTGACAGTTTTACTTCTTCTTTTCCAATTTGTATCTCTTTTATTTCCTTTTCTTCTCTGATTTCCATAGCTAGGACTTCTTAAACTATGTTGAAGAATAGTGGTGAGAGTGGACATCCTTGTCTTGTTCCTGATCTTAGAGGAAATGCTTTCAGTTTTTCATCATTGAGAATGATGTGGGTTTCTCATATATGACCTTTATTATGTTGAGATAGGTTCCCTCTATGCCCACTTTCTGGAGAGTTTTTATTATAAATGGGTGTTGACTTTTTCAAAAGCTTTTTCTGCATCTACTGAGATGATCATATGGTTTTTATCCTTCACTTTGTTAATATGGTGTATCACATTGATTGATTTGTGTATATTGAAGAATCCTTGCATCCCTGGGATAAATCCCACTTGATCAAGGTGCATGATCCTTTTACTGTGTTGTTGAATTTTGTTTGCTAGTATTTTGTTGAGGATTTTTGCATCTATATTCATCAGTGATATTGGCCTGTAATTTTCTTTTTTTGTAATATCTTTGTCTGGTTTTGGTATCAGGGTGATGGTTGTTCATAGAATGAGTTTGGGAGTGTTCCTACCTCTGCAATTTCTTTGGAAGAGTTTGAGAAGGATGGGTGTTAGTTCTTCTCTAAATGTTTGATAGAATTCACCTGTGAAGCCGTCTGGTCCTGGACTTCTGTTTGTTGGATAATTTTAAATCACAGTTTCAATTTCATTACTTGTGATTGGTCTGTTCATATTTTCTGTTTCTTCCTTGTTCAGTCTTGGAAATTTATACCTTTCTAAGAATTTGTCCATTTCTTCCAAGTTGTCCATTTTACTGGCATAGAGTTGCTTATAGTAGTCTCTTAGGATGCTTTGTATTTCTGCAGTGTCTGTTGTAACTTCTCCTTTTTCACTTCTAATTTTATGGATTTGAGTCCTCTCCCTCCTTTTCTTGATGAGTCTGGCTAATGGTTTATCAAGTTTATCTTCTCAAAGAACCAGCTTTTAGTTTTACTGATCTTTGCTATTGTTTTCTTTGTTTCTCTTTCATTTATCTCTGCTCTGACCTTTATGATTTCTTTCCTTCTACTAACTTTTGGTTTTGCTTGTTCTTCTTTCTCTAGTTTCTTTAGCTGTAAGGTTAGATTGTTTATTTGAGATTTTTCTTGTTTCTTGAGGTAGTCTTGTATAGCTATAAACTTCCCTCTTAGAACTGCTTTTGCTGCATCCCATAGGTTTTGGATCATTGTGTTTTCATTGTCATTTGTTTCTAGGTATTTTTTGATTTCCTCTTTGATTTCTTCAGTGATCTCTTGGTTATTTAGTAACATATTGTTTAGCCTCCATGTGTTTGTGTTTTTTACATTTTTTCCCTGTAATTGATTTCTAATCTCATAGTATTGTGGTCAGAAAAGTTGCTTGATATGATTTCAATTTTCTTAAATTTACTGAGGCTTGATTTGTGACTCAAGATGTGGTGTGTCCTGGAGAATATTCTGTGCACACTTGAGAAGAAAGTGTAATCTGCTGTTTTGGGATGGAATGTCCTATAAATATCAATTAAATCTATCTGGTCTATTGTGTCATTTAAAGCTTCTGTTTCCTAATTTATTTGCATTTTGGATGATCTGTACATTGGTGTAGGTGAGGTGATAAAGTCCCCCACTATTATTGTGTTACTGTCGATTTCCTCTTTTATAGCTGTTAGTAATTGCTTTATGTATCAAGGTGCTCCTTTGTTGGGTGCATATATATTTATAATTGTTATATCTTCTTCTTGGATTGATCCCTTGATCATTATGTAGTGTCCTTCCTTGTCTCTTGTAACATTCTTTATTTTAAAGTCTACTTTATCGGATATGAGTATTGCTACTGCAGCTTTCTTTTGATTTCCATTTGCATGGAATATCTTTTTCCATACCCTCACTTTCAGTCTGTCCCTAGGTCTGAAGTGGGTCTCTTGTAGACAGCATGTATATGGGTCTTGTTTTTGTATCCATTCAGCAAGCCTGTGTCTTTTGGTTGTAGCATTTAATCCATTCACGTTTAAGGTAATTGTTGATATGTATGGTCCTATGACCATTTTCTTAATTGTTTTGGGTTTGTTTTTGTAGGTCCTTTTCTTCTCTTGTGTTTCCCACTTAGAGTTTGTCCTTTAGCATTTGTTGTAGAGCTGGTTTGGTGGTACTGAATTCTGTTTGCTTTTGCTTTTTTGTAAAGCTTTTGATTTCTCCATCGTATCTGAATGAGATCCTTGCTGTGCAAAGTAATCTTGGTTGTAGGTTCTTCCCTTTCATCACTTTAAGTATATCATGCCACTCCCTTCTGGCTTGTAGAGTTTCTGCTGAGAAATCAGCTGTTAACCTTTTGGGAGTTCCCTTGTATGTTTTTTGTCACTTTTCCCTTGCTGCTTTCAATAATTTTTCTTTGTCTTTAATTTTTGCCAATTTGATTACTATGTGTCTCAGCGTGTTTCTCCTTGGGTTTATCCTATATGGGACTCTCTGTGCTTCCTGGACTTGGGCGGCTATTTCCTTTTCCATGTTAGGGAAGTTTTCAACTATAATCTCTTCAAATATTTTCTCAGGTCCTTTCTCTCTCGCTTTTCCTTCTGGGACCCCTATAATGCAAATGTTGTTGCATTTAATGTTGTCCCTGTGGTCTCTTAGGCTGTTTTCACTTCTTTTCATTCTTTTTTCTTTATTCTGTTCCTCAAGAGTGAATTCCACCATTCTGTCTTCCAGGTCACTTATCCATACTTCTGCCTCAGTTATTCTGCTATTCATTCCTTCTAGTGTATTTTTCATTTCAGTTATTGTGTTGTTCATCTCTGTTTGTTTGCTCTTTAATTCTTCTAAATCTTTGTTAAACATTTCTTGCATCTTCTCGATCTTTGCCTCCATTCTTTTTGTGAGGTCCAGGATCATCTTCACTATCATTATTCTGAATTCTTTTTCTGGATGGTTTTCCTATCTCCACTTAATTTAGTTGTTTTTCTGGGGTTTTATCTTGTTCCTTCATCTGGTACATAGCCCTCTGCCTTTTCATCTTGTCTATCTTTCTGTGAATGTGGTTGTTGTTCCACAGGTTGCAGGATTGTAGTTCTTCTTGCTTTTGCTGTCTGCCCTCTCTCCTTTTAGGATTTCTTTTCAGGATTTCATCTGAAAAAAGACTCACTTTTTGAGTTAAAACCTAATTTGTTTATATCTTGTTTTGAAAGACATTTGACATCCATTTTATCTCCTGTATATGTTCAAGAAATCCTCATTGTTTCTGTACAAGCATCCCTGGCTTTCCTGCATTACCATAGTTATTCATATTTTTATATTGTATTACTTCAGAGAGATTTGTGGTGGGAAGAAAAGGAAATAAGTATGTTTAGTCAACCATCTTTTATTGGAAAGCAGAACTTTCAATTTAAAAAAATTTTTTTTGCTTTTTTTGCGGTACACGGGCCTCTCACTGCCATGGCCTCTCCTGCTGCTGAGCACAGGCTCTGGACGTGCCAGCTCAGTGGCCATGGCTCACGGGCCCAGCTGCTCCATGGCATGTGGGATCCACCTGGACCAGGGCACGAACCCGCGTCCACTGCCTCGGCAGGCGGACTCTCAACCACTGCACCACCAGGGAAGCCCAAGAATAGGAATATTTTTTATAAGAAGGATATTTTTGCTGGTGGTGGTGTTCATCCTTTGCCATAAGATGTTTAGCTGAAAGAAGAAACACCAGGCTGAAACTGAAGACAGACACTTGGGACCAACCACAGCTTTTTTACCAAGACCATAGTTTGATTCAAACCTAATTAAGAACATTTACTCAGACATACCACCCCGGGTGTCTATCCATCCTATTTCCTACACTCCAAGCATTCCAAATAGCTCTTGGAACAATCTTTCCTGAAATTCTTTTGAAGCATCTGTTATACCAGAGCATCCTGAATTCAACACCTTTAACCCTGGGCCTGTGCACAGACATGGAAAAGCAGTAGATGTCTGTACATAGCCCCAAACTTGCCTCCCTCTCATCCTTTGAACTCTCCTTCTGACAGTGACTCAATAGAGGAGCCTAACAGAGACATCCACCATGGTACTAAAGTAGCGGATCTAGATCCTTGCCTCTCCAGGAAACCTCTAGAGGAAAGGCTTTCTCACTTATACAGTGCCTGGGAAAGCCTGTCTGAAGGGCAATCCCATAGCTCCTTTCTGTATGAATCATGTGATGAGACTGGGTATCACTGGCATACATCGGATTGGATGCCAAATGTTCCTATGCCACATATATAAGAATTCCCCAATTATTGATGAGCAGACACTCCTGTACTCATCATATCCAAATGCCGTTGATACAGACTATAACCCTGGAGGTTATGACTTTGAAAGTGATTTTCTGCCATCGCTAGAAGACTTTCGTGTGCCTGATGAACCATCAACATGACCTCCAGAATTTAGTGATCAGTTTGAATCCATAAACCCTCGAAGAAACATGCTTGCTGCAGGTAGTTTGGGTTCTTCATTGAGAAACCAGACAAAGTTCAACTTGAATCACTCATCTGCCCAGTTTCTATCGTGTCAGTACGTCTGAACCTCAAAAAGTAGGCACTGGTGAGAACAGTACTAGTAGAGAACCCTATGCCCCTTACTCTTCAGAGTATCAAAGAAATTTTGAAACCTCCACTGTAGCAAACATGCCTATGTCTGTGTACATGCCCACACCTTCCTCCCCAGATATGTTGGCATGTTCAGAGTCTGAGGTCTTGATGAGTGTCCATGAGAGTGCAGTGACGGCCACTTTGAAGAGGTGACAGTTCCTCCACTAGATTCATAACAACATATGGAAGTCTGATGCTCAAACTCCCCCCAAAGTGCCTGGACTTTAATGAACCCAGAGATTATATAAGTAATTTTCTGCATTGTTCTTTGCAGCTGTGCTTAAGTGCTTTTTCTTGGTGAGCTAAAATGGGCATGGCTGTACTGAATTCCACAGTTCTTGATGTGTGAATCATTTCTAGTGCACTAACCTACTGTCACTGGTTGAGATTTACATTGATGGTGCCATTTATGAACATCTTTTATGTATTTACATTTGTGTTAAAATCATGAAATGAAAATCAGTCTTGACATCTTGTTAACATGATTCATGTATTTATATAGATTCTATCATTTTAATTTTCCTGTTTTCTTAGATAAATTTTATATACAGATTTGATTTTTTATAGTTTTAACTAGATTTTCAAGATATTTTGTGCATTTGTCTTTGGCTGAATTTTGATGGTGTTAGTGTGTTAGTCAGGCTAGCACCCTGATTTTTTAATATAATTGGGGTTTCACTATTTGCCATTTTCCACTGAAGTATGACATCTCACTGATACATTTCAATATAATCATTCATTTCTAGTGATATGTAAGATGAGGAAAGATCTGATACATGGACATGTCTTAAATGGGTTGCTGTAATTTAGAATTATAAGCATTTTTCATTATTGGAATGTGTAAGGGGGACCTTCTGCATACCTGTTTAAAACCAAAACCACCATGACCCAGTTTTTTTTTTTTTATAGTGTCTGTATACTTGTGATGCAGTGGTCTTATAAAGGTTTTTTTACTGAAAACTACCATTAGCTAGTCTTCTTACTGACAATCAATTATTGATAAAATTAAAACAAGTATTAACCTCATTCAGAAACACCCTCACAGGCACACTCAGAATAATGTTTGACCAAATGTACGGGCACCTCATGACCTGGTCAAGGGGACACATTAAATTAACCATCATACAATGGTTTATTAGGTGTAGTGTGTGTGTCATGTTGAAGAATAGCCAGGAGGCTGGTGTATCTGGAATGGAGTGAACATGAAGAACAGAAGTAGGAGATGAGGGCAGAGAGCTAACTGGGGGCCAGATATACTCAATCTTGGTAGACCATTGGGCTGTTACTGGAAGTGTGAGCCAGTAGAGGGATTTGAGCATAGAAGTGACTTGATCTGATTTAAGTTGTTTTGTTTTGTTTTGTTTTATTTTTAAAATTTTTATTGGAGTATAGTTGATTTAGAGTGTTGTGTTAATTTCAGATGTACAGCAAAGTGAACCAGTTTTATACACACACACACACACACACACACACACACATATATCTCCACTCTTTTTTACATTCTTTTCCCATATAGGTCATTACAGAGTATTGAGTTGAGTTCCCTGTGCTATAGAGTAGGTCCTTATTAATTATCTATTTTATATATAGTAGTGTGTATATGTCAATCATAATCTCCCAATTTATCCCTCCCCCCCGCACTTCCCGCCCAGTAACCATAAATTTGTTTTCTACATCTGTGACTTAAGTTTTGAGTCTCGTTGGCTGCAGTTTTGAGGATTGACTGAAGGACACAGTGGTGAAAGCAAGGAGTTCACTTAGGATGCTTTTAGTGGATTGAGTGGTTCTCCCCCCAGATATGTCCACATTCTAATCCCCAGAGCTATGAAACTTACCTTATTCAGAAGAAGGGTCTTTGTAGATACAATTAAGTATCCTGAGATGAGGAGATCATCCTGAATTGTAAGAGAAAGAGAGAAGAAGGTTTGGGACAGATAGAAGAGGAGGAGGCAATGTAACCATGGAAGCAGAGATTGGAGTGGTGAGGTCACAAATGTAGGAACACTGACAGCCTCCAGAAGAGGCTGGAAGAGGCAAGGAAAGATTCTCCTCTAGAACCTCCAGAGGGAGCACGGTCCTGCCCAGACCTTGACTTCAGACTTCTGGCCTTCAAGACTCTGAGGGAATAAATTTCTCTTGTTTCAAGCCACCAAGTTTATGGTAGTTTGTTACGGCAGCTTCAGAAAAAAATAATACTAAGCCCTTGTGGTAATCCTGGTGTGAGAAGTCTCTAGCTCAGCTCTTTCCCATGAATTCTGGATTCTGGCTGCCTGATGGCTGCAACTTGGATTACCCAAAGGCCCCTCAATCTCAACTTCCAATTGTCCTCCCTTCCTCCTTCAGATTCTACTCCATTTCCTAAATTCCCTACTTCAGTTGACTGTATCTCATTCTTCTTGGCATTTATTTCACTCTAGGTAGTTTTACAAACTACTTATTCCCAAGCAGAGTTTAGCACTTTCTTTCTTTTTTTTCCCCCATAGGACCTTGCCTACAGATCTATAATAACATTGATTATGTTTCTATTTCACTGCACACTGTGAAGGGCAGAGGCTATGATTTATTTATTTATCTCATGGTATAAGCACCCGGTACATTGCCCGTTTAGAGCACATGCTTAATGTGACTTGATGATTTACAACATGAGTAATCTATCTTCCGAGTCAGTCAAGCCAGAAGTCTTGGAGTTGCTCATGGTTCTTCATGCCTCATTAACTCCTATATTGAATTGGCCATTGACTCCTATTCACTTTACTTTCCACGTGTCATTTATATCTGCTTCCCACTCTCTATCCTTGCTGTCATCAGTTTGGTTTTCATAATTGTTCACTCGAACCATTTCAAAGCACTTGCTTCCTCCAATTCTATTCTTCTATGGTCTATTTACCACATGGCCATGAGTATGAGGTTTTAAACATGTACATTTGGTCATATCCTTTCCTGTTAAGATGACTTGTCTGACACACATGCTTTTTCATGATCTGGCTATTTTCCTGTATGTCTTCATAATACATCTATGCTGAACTACTTGTTGTTCATTCATATAAATCTATATCTTGATCATGGGGCATTGGTGACAGGCCCTCAGGGCAGAAGGATTTGTAAGACATGATTCCTGCCCTCATTGAATTCTTAGTTGAATATTGGAGACAGTTATTTAAAATGTTATAAATGTGACAATAAAAATGATTATAAAGATGATATAAACACTTGAATAAAAATATAACCCAGATTGGGTGATGAAATTGTCAGAACCAAACTAGTAGAGAGGATAGGGGATAACATATGAGCTATCTGAAAGGATAAGTAGGAATTGCTCAGGTAAGGAAGAAAAGGTGACTTTTAAATTTTCAGTTAGAGGGAACTATATATGCAAAGGGAGAAAGTGCTTTGTTAGGGAAAATGGTTGCATGAGCCTGTGCGTATGAGTTGGGGTAGTGATGAGACTGCAGTTAATGGAAGGGACTAGATCAGAAACTACCTTGTATACCAGGTTAGGTATTTGAGTACTCTGTTCAAGGCAGTGAAGAGTTATCAAAAGATGGAAATATATAAGTGGCATGATCATATTTGTGTTTTAGGGAAATAATTCTGTGAGGAATCTAATGAATGGATTAGAGTGGAGCAAGAATGATGATGATGGAAGACCTTGGCAATGATCCAATTTGGTAAATTATGAGAACTTGAATTAAGCCAGTTGTGGGGAATCAGAGAAGAAGCTATAAATTTGAAAAGTAGAAATAGTAGTAATTGATGCCTGACCATATGGGTCAGGGAGAAGGAGTCAGGGATATTCTTAGGTTTCTGGTTTCGAAGAAGAGAAAAACACAAGGAATATAGGAAAAGAGTATTGGGAGGAAGATGGGCACATTGAACTAAGATGCTTATTGGATATCCAAGTGGAGACCCGAATGCACAATTACGTGTAATGCTCTGGAGCCCAGAGCTTTAATTTTGGTTTCAGATATATATATTTTGGAGTCACTGGTATATAGACATTATTTGATGCCATGGAGATTATACCATATCAGACAGGAAAAGTACTAGTGTAAGAAGAGAATAGATGAGAAAAAAAGTCCCGTTTAAGCTCAAAAAGTCTGAGAACCTCAATACTTAAGTGATGATTGAAGGAAGAGGGAAAAGTAGAAGGACAAGGAAGGAGGAAAACCACAGAAGTGTCTTAAAAGCCAACTTAGGAGAGAGTTTAGTGACACAGGAGCTGCTCTACAGATTTAGGTGTGGCAGGGAAGTCAAGTAACATCAAAATTTCTTTGATTTTCGCAACAGGAAGATCTTTGATGATGTTGGTGACAGCGGTGTCAAGCGAGAGCTGAGGATAGAAACTGGCTTACAGCAGTGGTTTAAGAGCAGACGGGTGTTTATAAATTGGACATAAGAGTGTAGACAACTTTTTCAAGTAGGAAGTAGTTTGGCATTGAAGAGAATGATGTAGGGTAGTAGCTACAAGAAACAAGGGGTCAAAAACACGACTTTTCAAACAGAAAAGGTGGTGATGATATTTATACGCTGAAGGAAAAGAGCTAGAAAGAGAAGGGGAGCTAGATATATGGTCAAGAGAGGATAATTAATTTAGCAATATCCCTAAAGATATGGAGGAAGAATTAGATACAGACCTCAGGAAAATATATTTAGCCGTTTACCTTTTAGAATTTAAAATTTTTCAGGGAAAATGGCACCTAAAGAATAGCAAGATAGTGGCTTAAAAGACCTAGATATGAGCACTAAAACTTGTTGAAATAAAGGTACATTTAACTTACCTTGTTCAAATCTGAGAAAAAAGTCAGCATTTTCTCCTGAATGCAAAATGGTAAACTAATAGCAAATATCTAAGTATAAAACATCAGATAATATTAATAACAACTGAGAAGTAGTGATGGTAGGGAAGAGGATCAACAAGTTCTAAGTTAAATAATAAAGCTTAAAAGGTCTTAACTGACTCCCACTCAATCTCAAGGTCTTGGCTGAGATGTCATTTCCTCCATAAAATGTTCTCTGAACATCTTAGTCAAGGTGGGGGGTCTCTCCTACATGCTTCCATAGCATCTTTTGCTTTCCTATAGTTGCCCTTGTAATGCGGAGTTGTAACTGCCTGTTCACTTGCTTATATTTCAAATAGATTTTAAGCTATGTATGGACAAGGACTAGGTTTATCTTTTTCTGCCATTTGATTTTCAAATCTTGTTATAGTAGTTGGCATAGCATAAGGGTTCAGTGTGTATTTGTTGACTGAATGTATGAGTTTCATTTTTGATTCTGAAATTTGGATTTATAGATTAAAAATGATTTAAATACATAAATGTAACTATAAATAGATTTTTTTTAAAAAAGAGGACATATTTTTCCTATATATTAAAGACTAGCATAGATAGCTGAATCATATTGTACATTATAAACAAGACATGATTAAAAATAGCTATAACGGATAGATTTAATATGAAATATATAAATTATGACAATATTTATAAATGAGTTAAACTTCTCTATTAAATGAACAATATTTTCATGTAGGGTTTTAAAAATTCAACAAAATAATATTGAAAAAAGATACTATTTAAGCAGAATCACCAAAAAAGTTAAAAGTTAAAGAATGAGCAAAGATCAATACAAACAAAAAGAAAGCTGGAATCCAAAGCAAAACCATTACCAATCTATGTTGATAAAGGGTAAATTCACATTTTGCCCTCATTTTTTCATCGCTCTCTACCCCTTTTATGTGTGTGTGCATTTCATTAGTGAGTTATTGTTGTTGTGTTTTAAGGCATATTCCAGAGATCATATTCTTTCACTAATAACCACTTAAATAATGTAGATAATATCAATTTTTGTATCCCACACACAAAGAATAAATTCATAGGATATTAAAAGATGATCACGTATTAGAACACATAAACTCAACATGTTATAAAAAAACAAAGTTTACAGGACCCAACCCCTGAACACAACATAGGACAAACAGAAATTAACACTGTAAGTTTGATTTAAAGACCCAATAACTTGGAAATTAAAAAAAAAAATTATCCTGAGTAACTTCAAGGTCTAGAGGAAAACAAAATTGCAATTACAGGATATTTAGAATAGAGTGAAAACCAGAGTACTAAGAATGTACTCAAGATTTTCAATGTGTTATTTATTTTATTAAATAAGAAAAAATAAAGCTTAAGCAGGCTGTGTTAATACAAGGAGTTAAAAGAGGGTTATACAAGGAATCTAGGAACATCAGTAGAACAGAACCAAAAAGATTAAAGCAGAAAATTATGAATTTAAAACCAAATTCTAGTATATACATTCCAAACACATTTCATTGAAAGGATCAATTACTAGACAAACCTCAAGCAAAACAAAAACAGTAACAGCAACAGGATAGAGAGCAAAAGAAAGAGAGAGAGGGATTTTAAATCAAAGTGGTCATAACCACTAATTCCTGAAGTTTCGTTATTATAGAGGTAATAATTCTTCCCCAAATTACATATAAATATAATGCATTTCAATTAAAATTGTAAATTTTTTTCAGGGACAGATTTGACAAAGTAATTCTAAAGTCATCTATAAAAATAACGTTTCTGAAGTTAAAAAAATGTAAAATAAAGTGTTTAGTTAAACATGCTGATATGTAAAAATTGTTTTAAAAAGTAAGGAAATAGGGGCTTCCCTGGTGGTGCAATGGTTAAGAATCTGCCGCCAATGCAGGGGACACGGATTCGAGCCCTGGTCCGGGAAGATCCCACATGCCGTGGAGCAGCTGAGCCCGTGCGCCACAACTACTGAGCCTGTACTCTAGAGCTTGCGAGCCACAACTACTGAGCTCGCATGCCACAACTACTGAAGCCTGTGCGACTAGAGCGTGTGCTCCACAGCAAGAGAAGTCACTGCAATGAGAAGCCTGCACACGGCAACGAAGAGTAGCCCCCGCTCGCCGCAACTAGAGAAAGCCCGCACACAGCAACAAAGACCCAAAGCAGCCAAAAAAAAAAAAAAAAAAAGTAAGGAAATAATATACACAAAACTGAGGATAGTGGTTACCTCCAGATGTGTGTGTGCAAAGGAGAGGCAGGGGAATAGGATGGGGAGTACATAGGTAGATGTAAGTGAATGTTAATGTTCCTGTTCTTGGGCTGGGTGATAGATTAATGGGTATCCGTTTTATTATTAAATAATAAATGAATAAATGCTAAATAAATAAAGTAATATAGGTCTATTCCAACAACTATGATTGACCAAGAATTATGATTAATTCAATTTCATGCACCTAAAACTCATTGTGAAAATTTAATGAGAGAGAGAAACTAAAGAAAAATTTAAATAGAAGAGTAATATGTGTGTGTGCGGGGGAGGAGAGAAGGCACTAAGGAATAGGATTTAAGCTTCTTGGCATTAAAATACATTGTAAAGCTATGTTAATAAAACTAGCGTATTTCTGGTCCAAGAATACATGGTCAATCTAAAGAAACAGAGTAGGAAGTCCAGAAATAGAAGTGTTTGTGTGTGTTAATGATGATGAATGATTTATTGAAGAGAATTTAGCATAGTGAACCTGAACTATCTACTTCTCAATAGATTTCTACTATATTCCTTAATTTGATATTTCAAAGCAATATAAGATAGAATAAATCAGTTAAAAATTATTTTGAGACAGCTGTTAAAAATTTAGAAAAAGATTAAGTTCCATTCCTTGCTTCCAAAATAACTAAAATAAATTCTAGTTGGATTAACTGTTTAAATAGAAAAGGAAAGCATAGAGATTTTGCAAAACAATGAGCAAATATTTATATAATCAAGAATAATCTTACAAAGAAAGGCTTTGTAAGGATAATGTCAAAGGAGTAAATCAAAAGCTGTAAGAAGGAAATAAATCAAAAACTTTTGATTTTTGCCTCTTCTGTTAAACAATATCTTGGAGTGTGCCCTTTCTCCTCTAGGGCTCTGGATAGTTGCCTTCAGGAAATGTTGGCCAGACTCATTTCTATGCCCTTTTCAGAGAGATTTGCCTTTTCTTTGGGAGTATATGAATATTTTTTGATTTATCCTTGAAGTCAATCAATTAAAAAGGATATGAGTGAGTTATGAGTGAGTCATAGTCTGCAACAGATGTACCTGAAACACATATACTCTTTTACTTGACATAGTCAAGTTCTTTCTTCACTTTCAAAAGATTTTTCTATAGTATATCTTTGATTATTTATTTATTTATTTATTTATTTATTTATTTATTTATTTATGGCTGCATTGGGTCTTCGTTGCTGTGTGCGGGCTCTCTCCAGCTGCGGTGAGGGGGGCCATCCCTCGCTGCGGTGCATGGGCCCCTCATCGTGGGCGCCCCACCCGCTGCAGAGCATGGGCTCTAGGCGCGCAGGCCTCAGCAGTTGTGGCAAGTGGGCTCAGTAGTTGTGGCTTGCAAGCTCTAGAGCGCAGGCTCAGCAGTTGTGGCGCATGGGTCCAGCTGCACCGTGGCTTGTGGGATCCTCCCAGACCAGGGCTCGAACCTGTGTCCCCTGCATTGGCAGGCAGACTGTCAACCACTGAGCCACCAGGAAAGCCCTCTTTGAGTATTTTTAATAAAAATATTTTGTTGAATTTAGGAGGACTGGTGAATATTACCCATTTCTTTCCCTCTCAAATTTGAAAGCAAGAAAGAAATAAGACCCAGGAGACAGATTAATAGAGTTTAAGGTGTTAGCCTTATTATAATAAAGCTGGAAAGTATGTGCTGAGAGCTGAGGCCAAGTGGGTTTATGATATTCCTCCTGAATTAGACAGATTTGCTCAACGTGTTTCATGCCCCTCAGTCAGCCCTCTAACTTGCCCTGAGATGCAGAGCTGGCTGTACCTCTCCACAAACAGGAAGGTCAGAAGCAAGGGCCAAAAGACACAGATCCACCCCTTTCCAGTCCTTCATTCCAAGTTCACCCATCAGGTAAATCAATCTCTCCTTGGGGAAAACAGAATGAAAGAACAGACTCAAGATGAAATGGTTGTTTCATATTTTTTCCTCTTAGGGAACTGAGTAGAGCTTCCCTCCTCTCAGTAGAAAGACGAGCAGGAGATTCTTTGCTTGAGCAAACTTTAGTCAGGTTCCTGAATCTCCTCCTAGGCCCATCTGCGCCCTTCCTTGTAAAATCTAGTTTTAGGAAGAACTTTGCTAAGTCAGTTTGACAAGAACCCTGCATACCTGATGTCTGATCACCTTCGATCTCTGATCAGGTTCCTCACCCTCACCCTCCCCATCCCGCAGGTGAGGTTTTCTCATCCTGCCCTGTCTTCAGCAAAGGATCTTGTCAGGTCAGTTCAGCCAGAATCTGCCTTACCCCTGATGTTTCCTCTTAGTAATTTTCTGTCCATTGACCCTCACCCTGTCCCTTGGCTATAAATTCCCACCTGCTTGTGCTGTATTCAGAGTTGAGCCTAATCTCTTTCTCCTGCTGTAGAATTCCATTGCAGTGGTCCCTATACCTGTTACAATGGTCCCAAATAAAGTCTGCCTGATTATCTTTAACAAGTGTCCCTGAATACTTTTTTCCATTAAAAGGGTTGTCCCAACATTATTTGGAGGGTTTTCTGCTCCAGACATCAATATGACAGGTTATCTTTACCTAGATTCCATCATTTTCAGTTTTTCTCAGATTGCTTTAATCTCTCTTTCATCTGTCTTCCTTGTGACTAGCTCTGTCTTTCCTCCATGACAATTATTCAGTCTGTAGCCATGCGTATTATATTTCCTGTTTTTAAAAATTCATCCATTAGGTCTTTGATAATACTGTTTAGGTCCTCAAATTGTTTAATTAAACCTGCAATGATCTCATGTCATTCTTTAAAAAAAAAAGTTTGAGCATTTTTGTTAATGTTCTAAATAGTTTGAAGCACTTGGGAATTTTTTTCCCTTGGTTGTGTATATTTTCTTCTTTCTCTCTCTCACCCCTTTCTGTCCTCCCTCCCTTCCTTGCTGTCTTTCTTCCTTTCTCCATGTAGCTTGCATGCGTGCCATGCCATTCCTTTTTCTAGCTTACTCATGCTTCTGTGGCTCTGACCAGAAATTTCATTTAGTCTGAGAGTGTGGGCAGATTCATACCCCCTTTCCACCATACCTTTGACACATTTCCTTACTCCACTGATTCACAGTTTGAGGGCTTAATTTTTGGTGGTCCATCTACTTTTTGTAGCACCATAACACAGTGGTGACTGAGAGGAAGAGCTCAGCTTCTGAAGAAGGGGGTGTGCCATCATTATTGGAAGACGTGAGCTCTGCTGTCTTTTCCAAGATTGTGTAAACCAGTGGAGCCACTCTAGGACCCACTCTACCCAACTGGGGGTTGTATTCCATCCCTGGGGGAGAATATCTTTGCATTTTAGGTGGGATCTCTACCCCCCGCCCCCGGTTTGGTATGTGTAACTCTGGATCTTGTCTCCTGACAATTTTTTTTTTTTTTTACTAATTTCTACAAATCCTTTATAGTATTCTAGAGTCAGCAGAGGGGAAAGATGAGACCTCTAATCCTCTGCATTTAGCTCCTTTGAGATGTGGGTTGTGGTTGGCATAAGGTCCCTTCCCTCCCCTAAAGATGTCTATGCCCTAATCCCTGGAACCTGTGAATAGGTTATATTACATAGCAAATGGGACTTTGCAGATGTAATTAAAGTTACTGACCATCAAATAGGGAGATTATTTTGGATTATCCAAGAGGACCGAAGCTAATCACATAAACCCTTAAAAGCAGATAACTTTCTCCAGCTGGAGGCAGAAGGGATGAGGTAGAAAGAGAATTCAGAGAGATTCAAAGCATGAGGAGGACCTAACAGGAAGTTGCTGGTTTGCAGTTGTGGGAACAACGTGATGAGGAATTCAGGCTGAGAGAGGCTCCTGGCTGACAGCCAGCAAGGAAACAGAGGCCTCAGCCCTGCAGCCCAAATAACTGAATTCTGTCAACAGCCTGGACGAGCTTGGAAACCGATGCTCCCTCAGAGCCTCCAGATAAGAGTCCAGCTTGCCAACAACTTGATCTCAGCCTGTGAAACCCGGGCCAGAGGAACCAGCTGAGCTCACCAGACTCCTGACCTACAGAACGGTGGGATCATAAATTAGTGTTGTGTTAAGTGGCTAAACTTGTGGTAATTTGTTATGGAAGCTATAGAAAATGAACACATGGATATATTAGTTAGAAATGTCACAATATTTTTTTTTTTTTTTTTGCGGTACGCGGGCCTCTCACTGTTGTAGCCTCTCCCGTTGTGGAGCACAGGCTCCGGACGCACAGGCTCCGGACGTGCAGGCTCAGCGGCCATGGTTCACGGGCCCAGCCGCTCCGTGGCATGTGGGATCTTCCCGGACTGGGACATGAACCCGTGTCCCCTGCATCGGCAGGCGGACTCTCAACCACTGCGCCACCAGGGAAGCCCCAGAAATGTCACAATTTTGATGACTAGACTGGTCTGTGAGCAGGATGGGAGGGGGTAGGGGTGGGGTTCACTCTGCTCCGCTACCTGATTCTGCTTCAGGTTCTTCTTGGGTACCTTTCTTGGAAAGAATATATATTTAGACTCTGCTGTTTTGGGGGAGTATATTGGTGAACTTATTTTGTTTATTTTGAATATATGTGCTTTAAATCATGGTGTATTGGAAGAGAGAGAATCACTATAGCTTCATTTAGCCATCTGAATCCAGAAATCTCTTGCTTATCAAATCATCGGATATGAGAGTGAAGGAGCATTCCATGAGTCTAGAATCAAAACACATTAGTGAAAATAAAGGCTATTTGAAAATAAAATAAGTTATATATATATGTGTGTGATAGTCAGTTTTATGTGTCAGCTTGACTGGGCCAGTGGGTGCCCAGATATTTAGTTAAACGTGATTTCTGGGTGTGTCTGTGTGGTGTTTCCAGAAGAGATTAGCATTTGAATTCATAGATTGATTTGAGTTAAGAAGATTTTCCTTCTCAATTTGGATGGACATCATCCAATCTGTTGAGGGCCTGAGTAGAATAAAAGTTGGGGTAAGGGCTAACTTGCTGTCTCTGCCTGACTGCATGAACTGAAACATGGATCTTATGCCCTTGAACTGGGACTTACATCATTGGCTCTCCTGGTCCTCAGGCCTTTGGACTCAGACTGGAACTACCCTACTGGCTTTCCTGGGTCTCCAGCCTGTGGACAGATTGTGGGACTTCTCAGCTTCCATAGTCCATAATGTGCTCCAATGCCTTACAATAAGCCTCTATCTATCTATCTATCTATCTATCTATCTATCTATCTATCTGATCTATCTATCATCTATCTAATCTATCATCTATCTATCTATCATCTATTATCTATCTTTGTCTATCTATCTATCTAATCTATCATCTATCATCTATCTATCATCTATCTAATCTATGTCTATCATCTATCTATCTATCTGTCATCTATCTATCTATGTCTATCTATCATCTATCATCTATCATCTATGTATCTATCTATCAATCTATCTATCATCTATCTATCTATCTATCATCTATCTATCTATCTATCTATCATCTGTCTCCTATTGGTCCTCTTTCTCCAGAATGCTGACTAATACAGGGTATGTGTATATTTATATGTACACACATATGACATAATAGACTTTCATTTTATTCATATATTAAAGCTGAAAATAGAAATTATAAAATATTTTTTATTCTTCTTGCTGGAAACAAAAAGTATAAAAGGCAGTTATCACTTTAACTTTGAAGAGAATATCAATAGTAGCCCCAAACACTCACCTTGGTGGCAGGAATCAAAATTGGAATCCAAGAATAAATTTCTCAAAAAGATCAAGATTTTATTGTTTTGGTCTTTTAGTGTTTTCATTCCACAAAAATTTGCTGGGAACCCATCTTGTGTCAGTACTAGATGTTGAGGAGTGAATGATGAGCAAGATGGATATTATCCCTGCCTTTTACAAGCATTTGTGACAGCCCAGGAGAGCAAGTTTGGTCCAATTAAATCAGCAAGGGTAGATTCATATTGATGCAAATATGGTTGACCCAGGCACTCTTCTGTACTATTGGGCTGTACCGGTGTTCCTGATTTAGGGTGTACTGGAAAATACCAGTCACTAAACAAATGTCATGAAGTAGAGGATGTGAGCATCTATGGGAATATGCAATGAGAGACTGCCAGGCAGAGGCAGCAGCAAGCTTGAAGACCTAGGAGACAGAGAGCATGGTAAGGTGATCTGACTGGTAGGTGTTTTTCATGGTGGGAGGAAGGGAGTGGAGTGAGGTTGAGCTAATTGCTGGACAAAGGTCAGCAGCTGTAAGGTAATACCATTATGTCAGTCTTGATCAACTGCCACAATAACCTGGGAAACTGGGAGATAAGCCTGATTTTACTTTTTCCAGCTTTATTGAGATATAAGTGACATATAACATTGTGTAAGTTTAAGGTATACAATGTAGTGATTTTTTTATGTATATGTTGCAAATTGATCACCACAAAAAGCTTAGTTAACACATCCATCACCTCCTATAGTTACAGTTGTTCTTTTATGGTGAGAAATTTCAAA
This sequence comes from Mesoplodon densirostris, assembly GCF_025265405.1. Classification (NCBI taxonomy): domain Eukaryota; kingdom Metazoa; phylum Chordata; class Mammalia; order Artiodactyla; family Ziphiidae; genus Mesoplodon; species Mesoplodon densirostris. Next base: position 19,645,792 of record NC_082665.1, read on the forward strand.
ATCTACTCTCCTAGCAACTTTCAAATACACAATACAGTACTGTTAACTATGGTCAGCATGCTGTACATTGCATCCCCAGGACTTTTTCATGTTATAACTGGAAGTTTATACCCTTTGACCAGCTTCATCCATTTCCCCTACCTACCACCCTCCACCTGTGGCAACCACCAATCTGTTCTCTGTTTCTATGAGAAATATAGAAGAGCCCACATACAAGTGAGATCGCACCATATTTTCTTTCTCTGTTTGACTTATTTCACTTAGCATAATGCCCTCAAGTTTCATTCATCCATGTTATTACAAATAGCAGGACTTCTTTCTTCTTTACAGATGAATAATATTCTTTTGGATATATATATATATATATATATATATATATATATATATATATATATATATATATATATATTTTATTATTATTTTTCTTTATCCATTCATTCACCGATAGACACTTAGGTTGTTTCCATGTATTGGCTCTTGTAAATAATACTGTAATGAACACAAAGGTGTAGATATCTCTTCAAGGTAGTTATTTCATTTTCTTCAGATATATACTCAGAAATGGAAGTGCTGGATCATGTGGTAGTTCTACTTTTAATTTTTTGAGGAACCTCCATACTGTTTTCCATGGTGGTTGTACCAATTTACATTCCCACCAACAGTGCCCAAGGGTCCCCTTTCCTCCCCATCCTTGCCAAACTTGTTATTTCTTGTCTTTTTGATGATAGCCTTTCTAACAGGTGTGAGGTCATAGCTTATTGTGATTTTGATATGCATCTCCCTGATAATTAGTAATGTTGAGCATCTCTTCATGTATTTGTTTAAGCCTGACTTTTAACACATATTCTTCAATAGGCATGTTTTATCCATACTCCGTAGGATGGGAAAGTTCAGGGAAATTGATGCTGAGCCTATAGATCAATTGTTATTATCATGTTCAGTGGCTGATGACTCTCTTATCTTTGATGGACCCCAGAATGTGGTTGCCAAATGCCTCTTATTCCTTTATTCACTCATTTCTCCATTTTTTTCAACAAACACTGATTGAATAGCCTGTTCGTCCCCTTTAGTTTGTTCTCAGTCATTGGGCACAGATCCGTGTTAGTTTTCTACCACTGCCAACAAGTTACCACAAACTTAGTGGCTTAAAACAATACAAATTTATTATCTCACAGTTCTATAGGTCAGAATATGACACTGATCACTGGGCTAAAGTCAAGGTATTGGTAAGCCTGCATTCCTTCCTTGAGGTTATAGGGAGAATCTGTTTCCTTGCTTTCCCCAGCTTCTAGAGGCTGCCCACGTTCCTTGGCTTGAAGGACCCCTTTATATTTTCAAAGCCAACAGCATAGCACCTCTTTGACCCTGCTTGCCTTGTCATATCTCTTTTTCTGATTCCTTTCTCTTTCCCTCTTCCATTTTTAGGAACCCTTGTGATGACATTGGGTCTACACAGATAATCCAGGAAATCTCCCTATTTTTTTTATGTGCAAATGATGTGACCAAGAAGGGCTTTATTTCCCAAATATATAAACAGCTCACACAACTCAATAATAAAAATCCAAACCCAATCAAAAAATGGGCAGAAGATCTACATAGACATTTCTTAAAAAGAGACATACAGATGGCTAAAAAGCACATGATAAGATGCTCAAAAATTATTAGAGGAATGCAAATCAAAATTACAATGAGGTATCACCCCACACCAGTCAGAATGGCTATCATCAGAAAGTCTATAAATAATAAATGCTGGAGAGGGTGTAGGAATGTAAATTAGTGCAGCCACTGTGGAAAACAGTATGGAGGTTCCTTTAAAAACTAAAAATAGAGTTACCATATGATCCAGCAATCCCACTCCTGGGCACATATCTAGAGAAAACCATGATTTGAAAAGATATATGCACCCCAGTGTTCATTGCAGCGCTGTTAACAATAGCCAAGACATGGAAGCAACCTAGATGTCCATGGACAGATGAATGGATAACAAAGATGTGGTACATATATACAAAGGAATATTACTCATCCATAAAAAAGCATGAAATAATGCCATTTGCAGCAACATGGATGGACCTAGAGATTATCATACTAAGTGAAGCCAGGCAGAGAAAGACAAATGTTATATGATATCACTTATATGTGGGATCTAAAAAATAGTACAAATGAACTTATTTACAAAACAGAAGCAGACTCAGAAACACAGAAAACAAACTTATGGGTACCAAAGGGGGGCGGGTGGGTACATAAATTGGGAGTATGGGATTAACAGATGCACACTACTATATATAAAATAGGTAAACAACAAGGTCCTACTGCATAGCACAGGGAACTATATTCAATATCTTATAAGAAATTATAATGGAAAAGAATAGAAAAAATATATATATACATATGTATGTATAACCAAATCACTTTGTCGTACCCCTGAAACTAACACGATATTGTAAATCACCTATACCTCAATGAAAAAAATAATAATCTCTCTTCAAATCTAAAAACAAAACAAAACAGGTTTAGTGGAAGTAAGTATGAAAGAGCAGCAATGGTAGGAGGCTGTGGTCAGAGCAGAGTATTGGCTCTCACAGGTGGTGTTGATGATATCCAAGGAGTTTGTGGCTAAAGGGGGGTGAAGGTAAAGGTCACTGTTTGGAGTTGTGGTCAAGGAATTGTGAGGAGGTTATGGTTGCTTATCCACACGATGCCTAGTTATCTCTCAACATGAGGACCAGGAAATGAGGTAGAGAGGAAGACTCAGTTGCAAAGCCCCCACTGGATGCAGGAGAGTAACTGGGAAGCTGGTCACACAGCCCCACCCTGGGCTTTCCCAGGACCCCCCACCCCTCTTTCTCCCAGTTCTTGCTAGCTCACATCTACCCCCACTCCAACCTACTTTTCCTTCCAAATTCAGAAATTGGGGGGAAAAAAGCAAAGAAAAATGCCCTACTGTTTCCCAGCAGCACCTCACATACATGCCTTGGATGCCTACTAAGCACCCAAGCCATGTAAATAATGCGAAGAGGCTAAAACACCTTCCTGTCCCAACACCTTGCAATACAGATGAACAGATAAAAACATGGGTACAAACACTACATACTAATATCACTGAAGCAGTGTGACATTAAATATTTATGTATATGACACTCCTCCACAAATAGCAAATGTGAAATAAAAGACAGTCAACAAGGGCTTCCCTGGTGGCGCAGTGGTCGAGAGTCCGCTCGCGGATGCAGGGGACGTGGGTTTGTGCCCCGGTCCGGGAGGATGCCACATACCGCTGAGTGGCTGGGCCCGTGGGCCATGGCCGCTGAGCCTGTGCGCTCTGCAGCGGGAGAGGCCACAGCAGCGAGAGGCCCGCGTACTGCAAAAAAAAAAAAAAAAAAAAAAAAAAAAAAGACAGTCAACAGACAACTTTTGTTTATCTCCGTGTCATTTCTTCTTCTTTTTTTTTTTAACATCTTCATTGGAGTATAATTGCTTCACAATGGTGTGTTAGTTTCTGCTTTATAACAAAGTGAATCAGTTATACATATACATATGTCCCCATATCTCTTCCCTCTTGTGTCTCCCTCCCTCCCACCCTCCCTATCCCACCCCTCTAGGTGGTCACAAAGCACCGAGCTCACCTCGCTGTGCTATGCGGCTGCTTCCCAGTAGCTATCTATTTTACATTTGGTAGTGTATATATGTCCATGCCACTCTCACTTTGTCACAGCTTACCCTTCCCCCTCCCCATATCCTCAAGTTCATTCTCTAGTAGGTCTGTGTCTTTATTCCCGTCTTACCCCTAGGTTCTTCATGACCTTTTTTTTTTCTTTCTTAGATTCCATATATATGTGTTAGCATACGGTATTTGTCTTTCTCTTTCTGAGTTACTTCACTCTGTATGACAGACTCTAGGTATACAGATTGCCAATAAACACATGAAAGAATGCTCAACATCATTAATCATTAGATAAATGCAAATCAAACCTACAATGAGATATCATCTCACCCCGGTCAGAATGTCCATCATCAAAAAATCTAGAAACAATAAACGCTGGAGAGGGTGTGGTGAAAAGGGAGCCCTCCGGCACTGTTGGTGGGAATGTAAATTGATACAGCCACTATGGAGAACAGTATAGAGGTTCCTTAAAAAAACTACAAATAGAACTACCATACGACCCAGCAATCCCACTACTGGGCATATACCCTGAGAAAACCATAATTCAAAAAGAGTCATGTACCACAATGTTCATTGCAGCTGTATTTACAATAGCCAGGACATGGAAGCAACCTAAGTGTCCATCAACAGATGAATGGATAAAGAAGATGTGGCACATATATACAATGGAATATTACTCAGCCATAAAAAGAAATGAAATTGAGTTATTTGTAGTAAGGTGGATGGACCTAGAGTCGGTGTAATTTCTTACTCTACCATGTCTCCCTCCCACGTGCCCACACATGGAAGCAACGCTCTTAGCTGCTTGACAGGATGGTAGCTCCCTTGGGTTGCTTACCAAGATCCTATTTTCATTCAGATCAGAGCTATCCTACCCCCTCACTTGAATCTGGCTTTTCTTTCTGTACGTACAACATCTGACAAGGGTTGACATGCCTAGAGTTTTAACATTTGAGGTAAAGGAAACTTTATGCAGATTCTGGCTTGTTATGGATTTTCTCTGATTCAAACCCTAGCCAATACCTGCCAGTCTAAGAAAAGAAACAGAGCCACTTAAAAGGATCTAGCTTGCTGTAACTTTAAATGTAATTCATGTTACTTTTTTCTATGACACCATATTTTTTTTCAAAAATCTTTGAACATTTTATTAACTTTGAAGAAGGAATAAGAATAGCTCCTTTAGAAACTAGACACACTGAAGCACTGATCTATTCACAGAGCTTCGACACAGATGAAGTTCATACCAAATGGACAAAAAATAGTACAGAAGACCTATACACAGAAAGATTGAGAAAAATCCATCTCTAGAAAGCAGGTCAGAAGGACTCAAAGACCTCACTGAATGTAGGAGAATCACTGGGAAGCCACGTAAAGCCTTCTGCTGGGGCATAAAGGTAGGAACCAGTCCATGTAGTCAAGAAAACGCTCTTTTTTCCTCCTGATCTAAATGCTTGCCTCCAGTCTGGGTTCACAGAAAGGTCCTGATCATTTGAACTGGTTGTCAATCAAGGTTCCCTTCATTTTCGCTTTCTTGGCTTCCAGTTCAGCCAGCTCCTGCAGCCGCCTCTTGCTCATGCCTTTGCGCTCCAGCTGCTTTTCAATCACCTTGGCATTCTGCGCATACGAGTCAGCAACTTCTCTAGCCTCAACTCCTCTTCCTCTTCATCAATAGTAGACACAGTGACAGAGCTGAACTTGTCCATGTCTTTAGTCCGTTTCGTCATCATCACTTTCTCAGGAGGCTCTTGTTTCTGAGTATATATGTTCGTCTTCCCAAAACCCTGGCCAAACTTGACTACTGCTCCATCCACAATGAAGGTCACAGGAGCATTCTTCGGTTGGGACTGGTATTAGAGTGGCAGCCCGCACTTTGCACATTTCTTCCTGTACTGTCGTTCGATGCCTTCAGGCCTCCGAAAATACACAGTCTCCTTGTCTTCTGTGTTACAAAACCTGTGGGCGCGTTTGGCAGCATCAATCACACGGGACCGATCCCGGGGCCTCATGGGCAATTTCTCCAACTCACAGTCCAGCACCAGGACCATCTGGCCGCATAAACAGTAGTAGACGTGAAGGGGCTTCTCGCCGTGTCATACTCCTCCCAGTCCCGGGTGTCGGAGCAGACTACGGACCGGGAAACTACTTTAGGCATAGCTCAGAGCAGCAGTCTGAAAACATAAAGGCAAAAGTAAGAGTCGTGCAGAAGTGACGTCACTCACGCGTCGCGGATCTCCCCTCGAAATTCCGTTTTTTTTTTTTTTTTTTTTTTTTTTTTTTTGCGGTATGCGGGTCTCTCACTGTTGTGGCCTCTCCCGTTGCGGAGCACAGGCTCCGGATGCGCAGGCTCAGCGGCCATGGCTCACGGGCCCAGCCGCTCCGCGGCATGTGGGATCTTCCCGGACCGGCGCACGAACCCGCTTCCCCTGCATTGGCAGGCGGACTCTCAACCACTGTGCTATCAGGGAAGCCTCAAATCTCCCTATTTTAAGGTCAGCCGAATAGCAACCTTAATTCCACCTGTGACCTTAATTCCCTTTGCCATGTGACATAACATAGTCACAGGTTCTAGGAATTAGAACGTGGACATCTTTGCTGGGGCCATTATTCTGTCTACCACATGATTCCTTGGACTCTGCTTCTTGTCTTTTCTTAGTGGGTGGCATAAAAGTCTGATTTCTTGATTTTTTTCCCTGTAGGAACTCCTCTCTCTAGAGGAGTTGATCTCTTGCCTGTGGCCCCCTCCCCCTGACCACATCCTTTTTACACCTCACTTATCTCCCATCCCGACCTGCCTAGCTGACTCCCAGGCCTGACATTTTCTGGCTGTTTTTTCCATCCTCTGTTATCAGCTACATTTTTTAGTTCAAGGCACATCTTATACTTTGTGTTTGGACAAGCGAGCTATTCTATTCTTCCTAGTATTGTGAGTTACGTGGTTAAAAAGGTAGAGAGTTAATCATAGCAAGTGATGATAATAAGCCCTTCTATGGTTTCCAGCTGTGAGAAAGGACAGCTACTGCCCTTCTGCTTGGTGTTATACGGTAATAGCTGCTGTTCTTAAAATTTCAGTGCAAGCTCATTCATCGCTTTACTTTTCAATTAGCTTTACCACAGTAAGAACAGTGTTAGAAATGGCTTATGAGGAAGGATTTACAGAGCCAGAGAGTATGAGAAGCAGTGACATTATTTTAAATTTTTACAAGGTTTGCAAAGTACTTAGAATCAAGGAGATTATTTTTATTTGCACTTAGAGGAAAGGTTAGTAGAGAAAACATTTTTTTTTTTAAGAAAAAGTGCCAGTCAAATAAGCCATTAATCATGTGAAAACAGTGAGGAAGCTTTTAGTTTACACTTAACAAACATGAAGATTAGGTGAAAATTTCACAACAAATCACAAAAACCTATTGAATTCACAGCTCAAGAATTTTTCAGTGATTTGGGAATATTTTGTTATATGGTTTAAGTATTTTATTCCATTGTATTAGAAATCTGGATTTCCAATAAATGAGGAAGATGACCTAAAGGTACATCGATGATACCAATTTTCTAAAATGGCAATTTGAACAATTTGGTTATGTTCTATTTTAATTACCGATAATACTCATTTTTCTTTTGTCTTTATTCAACAGGCAAAGAAATGTCTATTCTTACAAATTAAGTTTCTAAACCTTACGTTTGTTGTGGACAGAAACTAAACCTACCTAGAAGGTTGATATTTTATTACTACAATAAACCAGTTTCAAGGTTCTCTAAAATATAAAATATTTCAATGAAAAGTGATCAATGAGGAAAAATGAGAAAATAACACGTAATTTCATGGTTTTTAAAATTTTTCCATTTTTAAAAAACAGGTCAAGTTGTCAGCAGGAACAATATACATACCATAACAAGTTCTAGGTGAAAAAAGTAGACCTGGTTTAGTTTCTTTGATTACCCTTAGGCTGAATTATCTACCTCTAAGATTAAGGCCAAGTTTCATAACCAAATCAGGTGGAAGAATAGAAAGTCTTTCGTGGACTTTCAGTTCATTTTGCCAGTAAATAGCAATTTAGAAAAGAGGTATGAAAATAATGAAAATACATGTCTCAACATGACCTCTCAGAAACCTACCCACTTTTGTCCTTCCAGTAAATGAATTCTGTTTGGTGGTGGTGATGCATGTTTGATTTAATGAAAGTTTGATATCCTGATGGTATTGGAGAATAGTTAGAGCAATCTGTATTATTCATTTTAGGTTTTCTCCTAAGGCTCAAAACTGAACCACCAATTTATGATGAGCTCTCCTAGGCATTCAGGTGAATTTGGTTTTCCTTGGGTGGTTCAATTTAGTGGATGGAATTGCAGCGCAGTAATCCAATATGGTTTAAAAACATTTGAGTGAATAAGTCACTTGAGCAATTCTTATTGCTCCTGAAGTTCCCAATAAGCCATTTGTAATTTGCTTGTTACATTGGCAACAAATCTGATTAGTAAATATTTGCTTATCTGACAGACCCACTGTGCTTTTTGACAAGTGTTAATAGGAAGAAAAAGACTTTTATTCAGGACCTTCTCTACCCAATTTGAAGCATACTCAAACTTTCTGGGCCCTGGGCTGAAAATGCTTAACGTGGTCACTGAATGTATCACCTGGACTCATCTCATAGGTCCTAGAGTTATCAGAAATCTGGGAGCAGAGAACTAATAAGACATGATATGAAATATATTAAAAAAATGAATGCAAAAGGAAGTCCTTCATTTCTTAAAATATTGACAGAATTTTACTTAGCTGATGTTTGAAAGAGACTCACGGACACAGAAAACAAACTGATTGTTGCCAAAGGCGAAAGGGGGTGTGGGGAGTGGGATAAATTAGGAGGCTGGGATTAACATATACACGCGACTTTGTATAAAATATGTAGCCAACAGGAACCTACTGTATAGTACAGGGAACTATACTCAATTATGTAATAACCTATAAGGCAAAAGCATCTGAAAAACTATATATATATATATATATATATATATATATATATATATATATATACACACACATTATGTATATAAAACACTGAATTGCTGTGCTGTACATCTGAAACTTACAAGATATTATAAATCAACTATACTTCAATAAAAAAAATTAAAAAAATAAAGAACTGATGTTTAAGAGGAACATCAGCAGTAAGGAGAGGGGATTTTTTATGTGTGCGTGTGTGTTATGTTGCAGTAATGAGAAGAATCTAAATCACATTTCCTGTAATGTCCCAAGACTGAATGTTATATGTTTGAGTTTAAAAAAGTACATGTTGAGAAAAAGAAACCAACGTGTCTTCTATGCTAAGGAATGGGACTTTGAGACACGCTTCAGAGAACAATGTGGGTGGGGAATTTTTTAAGTGAATTATCCACTTGCCACGTATACAGAAAATTTTGATCAAGACAGTCCTTTGAGTTTTAGTAACACATGGGATTTCACACTTTCTCTGAGCAATTCAAGTTTCCTTCTTAGAATCTTTTAACTGCCTAGCTTGAATTGTATCATGTCATAAACTGAAGAATTTATGGGCTCAAATGTAAAATTGTTCTTAAAAATAAAGTAGAAAAATAATTTTAGTAATAACAATATTGGGTAAGGTTTGAAAATTCTTATTAAATGTAGTACTCAGTGGAAGAGAAAAGAATTCTTAAGTAGATAGAATAGATTCCAGTGCATCACTGTTCCATCCATACTTGAGATTATGAATTAAAACCCTTATATAGCAGAAGATAGATAATCAGAGATTGGATTTTAAAATTAATTAATCTAAATGCCTCCTATTTATGCTATTAAAAATTCAAGTGTAGAAAATTGTATTTGGTACTGAGAGAACAACAGAGGACACAAAAGTAATCATTGGTGAAAAATGAATTATTTAATTTTAATACAAAAGTCAAAATCATAAAATTTAATGGATCTTATTCTGGGAAACCTATTTAAAGAATTTGTCAATTTAAAGAATTTAAAGCATAAGATTATACATTAGTTCTTTTCTAGTTAACATTCAAAAATGTACTTAGTATAAAACAGAGCTTTGTTATATAAAAACCTATGTTAGTGTAGAACATCATAGCTTAAGCGAGATAATTAGACATTTTGGATAATTTTGTTTCTGTGTACCTCTTTCTTCCTAAAATTTTACCGAAAGGATAACGCTTCTGTGAGTAGCAGGCAATTATACTGTTAACTTAAATATTTACTTTAGAAGAGATGATTTGGATGTTACTCATAAATGAGTTTGAAAGTGCTTGATCTTACAGCAGTTGGCATGAGTCAACATGGATTTTTGACAAATAAATCCCGTCAAATGAATTGACTTTTTAAAAATGGAAATAATCATGGTCACAGATAATCCCCTTCAAAAAAACCACAAAAACGAAAACCCACCCGTCTAGATGCAGTTGCTATAGTTATTATTTTATTTTAGAATTTCTGGAATATAGTAATAACACCTACTATTTCCTGGCCAACTAGTTTATGCCAGACACTTTTCTAGGAACGTTTCATGACTTCTCATTAAATTCTCAAACAAGTCATGGGGCTATTACCCTTATATTACAGGTAAAGAAAATAGGGTTTCGGTTTAAATGGCTTGTCCCGGATGGCACTGAAAGTGCAGGAGGCAGAGTTGGAATATGTCTATCTTTTCCTGAAGCCTCTGTTTTTTGCCTCCACTTTGGGTGGCCTCACCCAAGGCCAAAGACAGCACTGGCTCTTGGATGACCAACTCTTTCAGTTTTCCCACGAAAGAAGGATTTTTGGAATGTGGGACTTAAAGGCTAAGCTTGAGAAAGTCTTGGGCAAACCCAGGTGAATTGGTTACTTTATCTGTAGGCGTGCTCTTCTGGTTACTGCATAATCAGCAAGGCCATACGACTGTATTAGAAGCTTCCTATTCCTGTTAAATTATCCGCACTGGTCAGGCCATTTCTCTAACCAATAAGATAAAACCAGAGAGCTTCCTCCTACAATAGCTGTGTAGCTGTGCTGGCTAGCTCTTGACATACAGGGAGAATTGAGCCTGCTATTCATCAATTAATCCCAATCCTTAGCATAACTTCAGAACTCTTAGCTAAAATTAGTTCAAGACATTTTATCATAAATCTATAAAGTAGGACAGTGCAAAACATATTAAAGCAGAAAATTATGAATTAAAAAAGAAATTCCAGTATATACATTCCACAGTTCATTGACAGGGTCAATTACTAGACAAACCTGAAGCAAGACAACAAAAACAATGACAGCAACAGGAGAGAGGTGTATTTTCACCCTTTGTGCCTAATGCAAGCAGAATTGGGGTATTCTCGTTAAAATGCTCTTTTTATTTATTTGGTTTTTTATTTTTATTTTTTATAAGTATAGTTAATTTACAATGTTGTGTTAGTTTCAAGTGTACAGCAAAGTGATTGAGTTATACATGTATATCATATACATATTCTTTTTCAAATTCCTTTCCATTATAGGTTATTACATAATATTGAGTTTAATTTCCTGTGCTATACAGTAGGTCCTTGTTGTTTACCTATTTTATGTATAGTAGTGGGTATATGTTAATCCCAAACTCCTGATTTATCTCTTCTTATCCCCAATTGATCCCCCTCTTCCCACCCTCCTATCCCCTTTGGTAACCATAAGTTTGTTTTTTACTTCTGTGAGTCTATTTCTGTTTTTTAAATAAGTTCATTTGTATAATTTTTTTATTAATTAATTAATTTATTTTTGGCTACATTGGGTCTTCATTGCTGAGTGCAGGCTTTCTCTAGTTGTGGTGAGAGGGGGCTACCCTTCATTGTGGTGCATGGGCTTCTCATTGCAGTGGCTTCTCTTGTTGTGGAGCATGGGCTCTAGGCACACGGGCTCAGTAGTTGTGGTGCGCAGGCTCAGGAGTTGTGGTGCATAGGCTTAGTTGCTCCATGGCAAGTGGGATCTTCCCAGACCAGGGATTGAACCCATGTCCCCTGCATTGGCAGACAGGTTTTTAACTGCTGCATTACCATGGAAGCCCACTATCATTTTTTTTTTAGATTCCACACATAAGTGATATCATATGATATTTTTCTTTCTCTGTCTGACTTACTTCACTTAGTATGATAATCTCTAGGTCCATCCATGGTGCTGCAAATGGTATTATGTCATTCTTTTTTATGGCTGAGTAATATTCCATTGTATATATATAGCACATTTTCTTTATCCATTCATCTTTTGGAAGCAACTTATATTGCTTCCATTTCTTGGCTATTGTAAACTGTGATGCAATGAACATTTGGGTGCATATATCTTTCAGATTAGTGTTTTTGTTTTCATTGGATAAATGTGCAGTAGTGGAGTTGTTGGATTGTATAGTAGTTATATATTATATGTATGCATATATATACTGCATCTTCCTCATCCATTCATCTGTCTTCCATGTCTTACTATTGTAAATAGTGCTGCTATAAACATTGGGGTGTATGTATCTTTTTGAATTAGAGTTTTCATCTTTTCCAGATAAATGCCCAGGAGCAGGATTGCAGGAGCATAAGGTAACTCTATTTTTAGTTTTTTAAGAAACTAAAGAGCTTCAAGATGGCAGAAGAGTAAGATGTGGAGATCACCTTCCTCCCCACAAATACATCAGAAATACATCTACATGTGGGACAACTCCCACAGAACACCTACTGAATGCTGGCAGAAGACTTCAGACCTCCCAAAAGGCAAGAAGCTCCTCACATACCTGGATAGGGCAAAAGCAAAAAGAAAAAGACAGAGACAAAAGAACAGGGATGGGGGGCTTCCCTGGTGGCGCAGTGGTTGAGAGTCCGTCTGCCGATGCAGGGGACATGGGTTTGTGCCCCAGTCTGAGAAGATCCCACGTGCCGCTGGAGCAGCTGGGTCCGTGAGCCATGGCCACTGAGCCTGCACATCCGGAGCCTGTGCTCCACAATGGGAGAGGCCACAACAGTGAGAGGCCCACGTACTGCAAAAAAAAAAAAAAAAAAAAAAAAAAAGAATAGGGATGGGACCTGCCCCTCTGGGAGGGAGCTATGAAGGAGGAAAGGTTTCCACACACTAGGAAGGCCCTTCACTGGCGGAGACAGGGGATGTCGGGGTGGGGAGGCGGAGATTCAGAGGCACAGAGGAGAGCGCAGCAACAAGGATGCGGAGGGCAAGGTGGAGAGGTTCCCGCGCAGAGGATTGGTGCCAACCAGCACTCACCAGCCCGAGAGGCTTGTCTGCTCACCTGCTGGGGTGGCTGGGGCTGGGACCTGAGGCTCAGGCTTCGGGGGTCGGTTCCCAGGGAGAGGACTGGGGTTGGCAGCATGAACACAGCCTGAAGGGGTTAGTGCAGCACAGGTAGCCGGGAGGGAGTCTGGGAAAAGTCTGGAGCTGAAAAAGAGGCAAGAGACCATTCTTTCAGGGTGCGAGAGGAGAGGGGATTCAGAGTGCTGCTTAAATGAGCTCCAGAGACGGGCACGAGCTGTGGCTATCAGCACGGACCCCAGAGACGGGCATGAGACACTAAGGCTGCTGCTGCTGCCACCAAGCAGCCTGTGTGTGAGCACAGGTCACACTCCACACCTCCCCTCCCGGGAGCCTGTGCTGCCCGCCACTGCCAGGGTCCCGGGATCCAGGGACAACTTCCCCAGGAGAACGCACTGCATACCTCAGGCTGGTGCAACATCACGCCGGCCTCTGCCGCCGCAAGCTCGTCCTGCACTCCGTACCCCTCCCTCCCCCAGCCTGAGTGAGCCAGAGCCCCCGAATCAGCTACTCCTTTAACCTTGTCCTGTCTGAGTGGAGGAACAGATGCCCTCAGGCAACCTACATGCAGAGGTGGGGACAAATCCAAAGCTGAACCCTGGGAGCTGTGCGAACAAGGAAGAGAATGGGAAATCTCTCCCAGCAGCCTCAGGAGCAGCAGATTAAATCTCCACAGTCAACTTGATGTACCCTGCATCTGCGGAATACCTGAATAGACAACGAATCATCCCACATTGAGGCAGTGGACTTTGCGAGCAACTGTAGACTTGGGGTTTGCTTTCTGCATCTAATTTGTTTCTGGTTTTATGTTTATCTTAGTTTAGTATTTAGAGTTTATTATGATTGGTAGATTTGTTTATTGATTTGGTTGCTCTCTTCCTTTTTTTAAAAAATATATATACATACATATATATTTTTCCTTTTTCACTTTTTGTGAGTGTGTATGTGTATGCTTCCTTGTGTGATTTTGTCTGTATACCATTTGTCCTAGGGTTCTGTCTGTCTAGTTTTTTAAAAATTGTCATTACTTTTAAATTTTTTAAATTTTTAATAATTTTTTTATTTTTTATTTTAATAACATTTTAATTTAATTTTATTTTATTCTTTCTTTCTTTCTTTTTTTCTCTCCCTTTTCTTCTGAGCTGTTTGGCTGACAGTGTCTTGGTGCTCTGTCCAGGTGTCAGGCCTGAGCCTCTGAGGTGGGAGAGCTGAATTCAGGACATTGGTCCACAAGAGACCTCCGGGCTCTATGTAATATCAAAAGACGAAAGGTCTCCCAGAGATCTCCATCTCAATGCTAAGACCCAGCTGCACTCATCGACCAGCAAGCTACAGTGCTGGACACCCTAAGCCAAAGAAGTAGCAAGACAGGAGCACAGACCCACCCATTACCAGAGAGGCTGCCTAAAATCATGGTAAGGTCACAGACACCCCAAAACACACCACCGGGTGCAGTCCTGCCCACCAGAAAGACAAGATCCAGCCTCATCCACCAGAACACAAGCACCAGTCCCCTCCACCAGGAAGCCTATGCAAGCCACTGAACCAACCTTACCCTTTGGGGGCAGACGCCAAAAACAATGGGAACTACAAACCTGCAGCCCGCAAAACGGAGACCCCAAACACAGTAAGTTAAGTAAAATGAGAAGACAGGGAAACACACAGCAGATGAAGGATCAAGGTAAAAACCTATCAGACCAAACAAGTGAAGAGGAAATAGGCAGTCTACCTGAAAAAAAATTCAGAGTAATGATAGTAAAGATGATCCAAAATCTTGGAAATAGAATGCAGAAAGTACAAGAAACGTTTAACAAGGACCTAGAAGAACTAAAGAGCAAACAAAGAATGATGAACAACACAATAAATGAAATTAAAAATTCTCTAGAAGGAATCAGTAGCAGAATAACTGAGACAGAAGAATGAATAAGTGACCTGGAAGATAAAATAGTGGAAATAACTACCACAGAGCAGAATAAAGAAAAAAGAATGAAAAAAATTGAGGACAGTCTCAGAGACCTCTGGGACAACATTAAACACACCAACATTCGAATTACAGGGGTCCCAGAAGAAGAATGGAAAAAGAAAGGGACTGAGAAGATATTTTAAGAGATTATAGTTGAAAACTTCCCTAATATGGGAAAGGAAATAATCAAGTTCAGGAAGTGCAAAGAGTCCCATACAGGATAAATCCAAGGAGAAACACGCCAAGACACATATTAATCAAACTATCAAAAATTAAGTATAAAGAAAAAATATTAAAAGCTACAAGAGAAAAACAACAAATAACACACAAGGGTATCCCCATAAGGTTAACAGCTGATCTTTCAGCAGAAACTCTGCAAGCCAGAAGGGAGTGACAGGACATATTTAAAGTGATGAAAGAGAAAAACATGATTGGACATGATACTATACATAGAGAATCCTAAAAATGGTACCAGAAAACTACTAGAGCTAATCAATGAATTTGGTAAAGTAGCAGGATACAAAATTAATGCACAGAAATCTCTTGAATTCCTATACATTAATGATGAAAAATCTGAAAGAGAAATTAAGGAAACACTCCCATTTACCATTGCAACCAAAAGAATAAAATACTTAGGAATAAACCTACCTAAGGAGACAAAAGACCTGTATGCAGGAAAGTATAAGACACTGATGAAAGAAATTAAAGTTGATACAAACAGATGGAGAGATATATAATGTTCTTGGACTGGAAGAATGAACATTGTGAAAATGACTATAATACCCAAAGCAATCTACAGATTGAGTGCAATCCCTATCAAACTACCACTGGCATTTTTCACAGAACTATAACAAAAAATTTCACAATTTGTATGGAAACACAAAAGACCCCAAATAGCCAAAGCAATCTTTCAGACTATACTACAAAGCTACAGTAATCAAGACAATATGGTACTGGCACAAAAACAGAGATTTAGATCAATGGAACAGGATAGAAAGCCCAGAGATAAACCCACACACATAAGGTCACCTTATCTTTGACAAAGGAGGAAAGAATATACAATGGAGAAAAGAAAGCCTCTTCAATAAGTGGTGCTGGGAAAACTGGACAGCTACATTTAAAAGAATGTAATTAGAACACTCCCTAACACCATACACAAAAATAAACTCAAAATGCATCAAAGACCTAAATGTAAGGCCAGACACTATCAAACTCTTAGAGGAAAGCATAGGCAGAACACTCTATGACATAAATCACAGCAAGATCCTTTTTGACCCACCTCCTAGAGAAATGGAAATAAAAACAAAAATAAACAAATGGGACCTAATGAAATTTAAAAACTTTTGCACAGCAAAGGAAACTACAAACAAAAGGACAACCCTCAGAATGGGAGAAAATATTTGCCAACAAAGCAACTGACAAAGGATTAATCTCCAAAATATACAAGCAGCTCATGCAGCTCAATATCAAAAAGGCAAAAACCCAATCCAAAAATGGGAAGAAGACCTAAATAGACATTTCTCCAAAGAAGATATAGAGATTGCCAACAAACACATTAAAGGATGCTCAACATCACTAATTATTAGAGAAACGCAAATTAAAACTACTATGAGGTATCACTTCACACCAATTAGAATGGGTATCATCAGAAAATCTATAAACAGCAAATGCTGGAGAGGGTGTGGAGAAAAGCAAACCCTCCTGCAGTGCTGGTAGGAATGTAAATTGATACAACCACTATGGAGAACAGTATGGAGCTTTCTTAAAAAACTAAAAATTGAACATCTTCTTTCTCTCTCTCCCTCTCTTTCCCTTTCTCTCTCTCTCTATTGGCTTATGTGATTATGGATGTAGGCAAGTCCATGATATGCAGAGCCAAGATCACAGTTTGTGTCTGAAGGCCAGCAGGCTGCAATAGAGCCAAGAACTGATGTCCTAGTTCACAGGCCACCAGGCAGGACAATTCTCTCTTACTTGGAGAAGAGCCAGCGTTTTTGTACTATTCAGGCCTTCAACTAATTGGATAAGGTCCACCCACATTAGGGAGGACAATCTGCTTTACTCAGTCTACCACGTAATTGTTAAGCTCATCCCAAGACACCTCCATAGACACACTCAGAATAATTTTTGGCAAAATTTCTGGGAACCCTGTGGCCTAGTCAAGTTGATACATAAAATTAACCATCATAGGAACTAACAAGAGATGGTGCAACACCACTAGAAATGGTGGCGATTTTGATGGGTTAAGGGAGGGAATGGTTTTCACTGGAGCTAGAAAGAACTTGAATCAGAAGAGATGCTGCCTCATATAGTCTGTGACTACAAAGAAAAGTAACTCTGCCAGAACTATAGCTATGCAAGTAAAGGGGTGGGGGTGGAGATTATGGTAAATAAATATGCGATCCTTTCTCTTCCCACTTAAGCCACAGGGCAGAAGAGCTTGGGAGATGCTGTTTATGGAGGTCAGCCTCCTGGGACATGGAACAGGGCAGACGTTGGTGAAGGTAAGTGGGGAGATTGAGATTAACCAGCACACGTTAATAATTTAAGCCTTTTTTTTTTTTTTTTTTTTTTGCGGTACGCGGGCCTCTCAGTGTTGTGGCCTTTCCCGTTGTGGAGCACAGGCTTCGGACGTGCAGGCTCAGTGGCCATGGCTCATGGGCCCAGCCGCTCCACGGCATGTGGAATCTTCCCGGACTGCGGCATGAACCCGTGTCCCCTGCATCAGTAGGTGGACTCTCAACCACTGCACCACCAGGGAAGCCCAATTTAATCCATTCTTAACTTCAAGTTAATTTATAAAAACCAGTGTAGGGTAATTAAGCTGCTCAATCAATTGCAATCCTAACTGATACAGAAGGTGACAAATGGGTAATTTTAGTCACTGGACTTTGTTTCCTTGATTGACACACTATTCATATTGGACCATATGGATGATGGCTTTCAATTTATTGCCCAATTAAGGTACACTATAGTGTGGTTTACCAGAAATATGTGGCTTGCTTATTTACATATTAAATGGTTTCATATGTTTCTCAATAAATTTTCTCACTGGTAAAGAAGAGAGTTGTAGATGATTTGTGAGAATGGAAAATTAGTACCTCCGTATTTCTGCTAAAGGACTGTTGAACAAATATTCAAAGAACATTGATTTGAAGGGGAGCCAAATTACTAGTCTCCCTTGTTCAGACACTGGGTCTAAGGTTCTATCTAATTCCTACTTTATGGATTGAGGTGTTTCTAACATCTGAAGAGACAGTTTGGTCTTGTGGTTGGATGACATATGATCTAGCTATTGCTGGTGCTTTCCTGGCACTGACTAAGGCAGGGACTCCATTTATTTTTGCAGGAATCTGCACATGGGGCAGTGTCTGGATCTTCCAGGACTATAGTTGATTCCTGTGGGTCTTGGAGTTTGGCTCAGGAAGCAGAAGGCAGCAGCTCTGGTTACACGATGCAGAACTACTGGGGTTTGGGATGCTGGCCAATCTGCTTATGGAGAAGAGAAACTGTTTTCAATGATACTGTCAAGTAGTTTATCTGATGCATAGGCAAATACATTGAATCAGTCATGATCTCAAAACCCCTATTTGAAAGCAGACATGGCTAAGTGCTTATCTAGCTCTCCTATGACTACAGTTAAATATCTTTAATTGTGTGGGTGTGGCAGTCCAGGATGCAAATAAGCCAAAGATCTGAATTACCCAGCAAAAATAACAACTTCACTGATCCAAACTTGGCAGCTTTGCAAACTGTTGTTAAATAACACTGACTCACAGCAGATGTGGTCATTTCCAAGCGGCCAAAAGGATTGGATGGAGGGACAAGAATCCCACAGTGAGTGATGGTTGCCTAAATTGAATGGCATGGCCCCTTGAGTACTTGAAACCTTTCTCAAATATACTAAAGTGTGAGGATCAGTGGCATTAGGGACCCATATGCTGAAGAGTCCAGGTTTCTTTACCAGACTATAATATTGGCGTGGGTCTAGATGCTGAGGGCTGGGTGTTCTGTTCAAAATAGTATACCAAGTGGGAGTCCTTAGTTTCTACATCCTTTACAATAAAACAGTTGATGGATAGTGTTCTTTGGAGAGGAGTATGGAGATGACCATGAAATTTTGACTATTTGTAGTTACTACAAATTTTATGGATCGTTAGAGATTTTTTTCATGTTGTACTTTTATCATTTTTTTTGAGTGGTTAGCATGAAAATTCAGTACTTTTCACATGGGCATGGAAAACACGATTTTTATGCTAACTATTCAGACCTCCTGGCTGACATTACATTGTGTAGACCATTAAGGCACACATGTCTCATTCCATCTTGACACTCAGCTGACATCTAGAGATAACTGAAAAGCAAATTAATTCTTTTTAGTGCAATCTCTTGAAAACAGAGAGAGCATACATCCACAACATCCAGTTAAATATCTTAAAAATCTTTTTCTCCTAGATTTAGTGGCTGAACATCAATAACTGGGTTGATGATGTTGGCTGGGCAGTAGTTCTGTTCTCATGCTGTTGGCTGGTGCTGCGGTCTTTTGGAAGGTCATTTGGGTGTGTGTAAAAGGCCAGTGCAGATCTTTTCAGATTCAGCCTTGGAAGTTGCACAGTGTCACTTCTGTCACATTCTATTGGCCAAAGCAAGTCACAGATTCAAAGGGATCGAAGAAGAATCTCTCTCTTGATAGGTGTAGTGACATTTGTGGCCGTTTTTAATCCTCTAACAGCCTGTCTTTCTCAGTATCCTTCACACATGGTCGCTGCTCCTGAATCTCTCTCCTCTCTCACTCCCAACTCTGCCCAGACCTACCCCACTCCAGTTCTGTCTCTCAAATAGTTTCTCTCATCTCCCCCGTGCTTCCTTTCCAATCCACACCTTCCATCCCTCGTTTTTCTCTGTCCTTTCCAGGTTGAACCCGGCTAGACTTTTTAGTTTATCCAGTATTTCTCCCTTACTCATTACCTTGATTTTCATAATAAATTGTTAATTTTTTTAGGATTGTTAGTAACATAATGCTTCTTTTTAAAAAATTATTGGGGTATAGTTGATTTACAGTGTTTTTTAAATTAATTTTTATTGGAGTATAGTTGATTTACAATGTTGTGTTAGTTTCTGCTGCACAACAAAGTGAATAGGTTTTACATATACATGTATCCACTCTTTTTTAGATTCTTTTCCCATATAGGTCATTACAGAATATTTAGTAGAGTTCCCTGTGCTATACAGTAGGTTCTTTTTAGCTATCTATTATATATAGTAGTGTGTTTATATCAATCCCTATCTCCCAATTTATTCGTTCTCTCCCCCTTTCCCCCCTGGCAACCATAAGTTTGTTTTCTACATCTGTAACTCTATTTCTGTTTTGTAAATAAGTTCATTTGTACCATTTTTTTTTAGATTCCACATATAAGAGATATCATGATATTTGTCATAATGCTTCTTAATGGGAGCAAACAGACCTGAGAGTGGGTGTGATTGTTAATTTTATTCCTGTTGTCTCTATGTTTAGGTGATGCACAGCAGTATGGAAACTGATTTTGGTTTTCACTGCACATGACACCAGTTGATTTTTAGAAATGTGATCCAAGGGGAGGGCTAGCAGAGAAGGTGACTGACTCAGGACCGAGTCCTGGAGGTTGCCTGCAGTACATCACGCCTCAGGATTGATGGGAATGGTGCTTACTGGGTACCACGTTACTTTGAAGAGCAATGGTGCTGGTCCAAGGAAAATCTTAAAGAGTTTAATTTGTGACTTGAGGCTTCTTAGGAGTATATTCCTTGCAGAAGTTAGTTTCTGAAGATGGTGAAACTTTACACAAATGTATCTTTCATCAGGTCTGTCCCTAATTTTTTTTTTTGCGGTACATGGGCCTTTCACTGTTGTGGCCTCTCCCATTGTGGAGCACAGGCTCCGGACGCACAGGCTCAGTGGCCATGGCTCATGGGCCCAGCCGCTCTGCGGCATGTGGGATCTTCCTGGACCGGGGCACGAACCTGTGTCCCCTGCATCGGCAGGCGGACTCCCGACCACTGCGCCACCAGGGATGCCCTGTCCCTAATTTTGTCTCCAGAACAAGAGTGCTAATTGAGGCCATATAGTTATATGTCTAAATATTAAAAAAAATATAACTCAAGTGATAATCTGTTAACTTGTTCTGTCCTCTTTCCTTGGCAAATCTACCTTTATGTTGATTTGGGAGGCCAGGTGCAAATTTATGATTTTCAGACTTCTCAGAATTCTGTGCTAAAACATGGCATCCTGGGGAGCGCTGGCCCCAACTCCTCTTTCCTCCCCTGTGACTAGCACTCCCTTGTGCTGAGAGGAGCCTCACTACGTGTGTGTGGACAATCCAGGCTGCACTTCAAAGCTGTGTCCATAGTCCCTAAATACAGCAGCCCCTTAGCCCCTCCTCTGGCCTGGGAGGAACAAAAGGCAAGTGCCATCTGCTTGCAGGAGACACTTCTGGTGAAGAGTTCCATTCTGGCCTCGGAAGCAGGCTCAGTGATGTCTGGGTGGGGAATTCCAGGGTCCCAGGTACCCAGAGCCTGGTCTATAAGGGGAGGCAAAAGTTCCACATGAGCAAGTTTACCTCCATAAGCTCTTTGCCTTGGGAGGGGCATGGAAAGAAGGGGGGCTAGAGTGAACCCTCTAGAACACAGGGCTCAGGGCTGGGACCTCACCCCGGTCAAGGGCAATGATGCCTTAAGCTATGGTATGCAAATATTCAACCTATTTTTTTTTAAACCCGAGTAGCGCAGCCAAAGTCTTACCTTGCTCTTTTCTTCACACTGCAGAGGTCCACAAGAGGGTGAGGCTGTATTCGGATTAGAGTGCAAATGGGTGGAAAGTGCTGTGGTTAGTTGAAGAATGAATGGGGCTGAGACTGGCTGTGGACTTCTGCCAGGAGGGAATTAGGGGGCTGGCTGAGTCAGTGTCGGGGGCTGGACCAGGTCATGTGATCTTGATAGCATATGGCTCTCATCCAGGGAGGCTACCTTAGGGTAGATGGCTACATTGGGACTTTAAGGATTCAGATTATTGGAATGGTGGGTATTATAGAATACCCACGTGTAAGCTATACATAAGAAATCCAAAACACTGAAGGAGTTTTAAAAGCATTACAAACAGTTTTTTCTGCCCAGAGATTAAATGAAGGAGAAAGTTTCGCACTGGATGTCCTGAACCGTCCTTCCTTCTTGATCTGATTCAGTTTCCTTGGAAGTGCTTTCTGTACATGGGTAATTGTTTATATCTGGTACTTTCTGAGTCATCGGTTAGTGCAGGTTTGCCTCATGAGATACATGTTTTAAACCAATGTTCGGAACATTTACAAGTCATTTTCTGTGATTATATCATGATGAGAATTTACATTCTTTCCCTGCTGATGACTGGTGTCTGTTCTCTAGGAAAAGTTGGTGTCAGTTCTATCTTGTTATATTGATGCTTACTCTTTGGAGAGTATCTCTAGTGCCAGGGAATGTCTGGAACACCCTGACCCATATGGGGCTTTCAAACTCTGATGGGTTCATGTTATAATGAATGTCCGCTAGGCCAGATATCTATGGAGAAAGAGAAGGGTGAGGTGTTTGGACCTCTGGGGTTAACTGCCACTCAATCTTTTCCTAAAGTCAGAGATCTCTTTTATTTATTTATTTATTTTTGCGGTATGCGGGCCTCTCACTGTTGTAGCCTCTCCCGTTGCGGAGCACAGGCTCCGGACGCGCAGGCTCAGCGGCCATGGCTCACGGGCCCAGCCGCTCCACGGCATGTGGAATCTTCCCGGACCAGGGCACGAACCTGTGTCCCATGCATTGGCAGGCAGACTCTCAACCACTGTGCCACCAGGGAAGCCCCTAGAGATCTCTTTTGACTACTGATATCACTGATAACACTCTCAATGCCGTTTTGGACTAAAATACAAGTGCAGATTAAATGAGCCATCCTGAAGTTTGCAATAGCATATGACGTGGGTGGTTGGTCTTCTGAACTGAGCTTGGGTTATTGCCTTACTTCTGGGATGCATTGTGCAGTTAAATAAAACCTGAGCTTCTGCAACTCAAACAGGTCTCTGTTTTTAACTAAATTATTTTAAGATTCCCGGGTACCACTGAGGTCCTGGTTGTGCATTCTGGGTCATCAGAATTATTTTATTTTATTTTTCCATTTGGGGAAATGTACTGTAGCACTGGAATAGGGATGGCAATGCAGAATATGTGTTCATGTGATTATGTACACATGTGTGGGCATGCATATGTTGGTTGCTCCTGGAATCAATCAGAGAAACTCAGGGTGAGGTTGAAGGAGGAACTATCTCTTAGGCTTCCAGAATATTGGGAAATATAGAGTCTTTTATTTATTTATTTATTTAAAAAATCTTTATTGGAGTATATTTGCTTCACAATACTGTTACTTTCTGTTGTACAACAAAATGAATCAGCCATATGCATATATATATCCCCATATCCCCTCCCTCTTGTGTCTACCTCCCACCCTCCCTCTCCCACTCCTCTAGGTGGTTGCAAAGCACCGAGCTGATCTCCCTGTGCTATGCGGCTGCTTCCCACTAGCTATCTATTTTACATTCGGTAGTGTATATATGTCGAGTCTTTTTTTTTTTTTTTTTTTTTTTGCTGTATGCAGGCCTCTCACTGCTGTGGCCTCCCCCATCGTGGAGCACAGGCTCTGGACGCGCAGGCCCAGTGGCCATGGGTCACGGGCCCAGCCACTTCGCGGTATGTGGGATCCTCCCGGACTGGGGCATGAACCCGTGTCCCCTGCATTGGCAGGCGGACTCTCAACCACTGCACCACCAGGGAAGCCCTGTCGAGTCTTTTAACGTGAAAGAGAACGAGTTACACAAATCAGCTCAAATTTAATTTCCTGGGGAAATTAAAACTCAACAGAAGATCAGAACACATTCCTTCTCTTAGTTCTCCACCTTTTTCCCCCTTAGTTGAATGTAAAAGAGTAGACAAGAGAAAATTAATTTTTTATTTTGCAATTTACAGCTCTGAAATAATCAAGGTTATAATAAGTAGTCATATATTTGTTGTCATCAAGAATGACAAGATTTTTCTGATTGAAAATATCTCCCAGTTGGCAAGAAATAGGGCTGGACGTTTGTACTATTTGTGTCACTTCATGTGGTTATGAAGCAGATTTCAGGAAGCTCTGTTAAAATCAGAAGTGTCATCTCAGAAAAATGTACCCATTATCATCTCTTAGAAAGGATTACATTTTGTTTTCAGATTTGTTTTCAGTGGAATGAAACATAGATAGCACAGGTAAATTTTATAAAGATTCCAAGGAGAAATCCAGGATGGAGAAGAGGCAGGTCAGGGTGGGTACTTTCTGGGGAGGACTTTGAGTTACCAGGGGCTAGCCTGTGTGTTCTAGGGACATGGAGTGAGCAAGGTTAGAAGTATTTCAAAGAAAATCGAGAAAGGATAGAAGAAAAGTTTGTCTTTACAATTTTTCCCAGAGTAAATCGTGAACATTTAATATATTTAATGTATTTCATAAATGGTTATTGGTGCTTTCTGTATGCCAGTGATTCCAAGTTATTTACAAATATTAACTGTATTAAACCTCAAACTATGAGTTGGATAGTATTAGTATTATCCTTATCATACAGGCTAGGAAACTGAGGAAAGGGGAAGTTGTTTTCCCAGATGTTACAAGTAGCCATTACTTAAATCTGGGTGCTCTGCCTCTGTTTTTCTTTTGTAGTTAATTAATTAATTAACTAATTAATTTATTATGTTTGGGGCTGCATCAGGTTTTAGTTGCGGCATGTGGGATCTTTTGTTGTGGCGTGCGGGCTTCTCTCTAGTTGTGGCGTGCAGGTTTTCTCTCTCTAGCTGTGGCACGTGTGCTCCAGGGCACGTGGGCTCTGTAGTTTGCGGCCTGCAGGCTCTCTTCTTGAGGTGCGCGAGCTCAGTAGTTGTAGTGCGCGGGCTTAGTTGCACTGTGGCACATGGGATCTTAGTTCCCCGATCAGGGATCGAACCCGTGTCCCCACCAAGGAAGTCCTGAGTGTACTCTGTCTCTGAGTCAGCAGTCTCACCACTACACATCCTGCCTGCCATGCATGTACAATACAAAATTGTAATGAATGTCAGGATTCAGAGAAAAGCACAATTGTGCTTCCTCCTTTACCTTAATTTTTCTTTAAGAAGATCTGATAATGATGATGATGTATCTTGATGGTTTTCCATCTGTCAGCTCCCATTCTTACTGTTATTAAATCACCATCTTCACATGCTAGGATAGCATCCTTCTCTAGTTCATTTGTTCCTTCCTTCCTTCCTTCCTTCCTTCCTCCCTTCTTTCCTTCCTCTTCCCTTCCTTCCTTCCTTCACTCATTCATTCCTGTGCAGGGCATGGCATGCTACTCTCTTTTTAGTTTCTAATATTTGAAGGTGAATCGTCTTGTGGACTATCTCACAATACTTGAGTTTACAAAAGTTGAGTATTTCTAAGCAAGATAAACCAGAAACTATCATTTAGTAAAGATTTATTGAGGACTTAACCACATGTTAGGCATCCTGTTAAGTACATTACAAAGATTTGCTCATTTAACACTTACCACAAACCTACAAAGTAGCCACTATTATTGCCTTTATCTTGCAAATGAGAAAACCAAGGATTAAAGAAGTAAAAACAAAAGATGAAAAAACAACAAAAACAAAACAAAACACCTAGAAAGTACAAAGCCCAGATTTAAATCAGCACTCAGACTGTCTGCATTAGAATACCAGATTTGGCTCCATTACTATAGATGCAATGAATGTAAAAAAGACATAAACATCAACTAGAACAAAACCAAGTACTTAATAAAGGATATCTATTAGTTTCTTTTCAGTTTGTTTTCAAATTTTATGTCTTTTTTCATTTACTTTATTAAACTTTTAAAAAAGTGAAGTCTACATAAAGAAAGGGCATATATTCTAAAGTGTAGAACTCATTGAATTTTTACCAATTGAACACGCCCATGTAATCATAGAATATGGTCAGTACCCAGAGACCCCTTTTGCCCCCTTCCAGGCACTATCCCCTCAGTCCCCAGGAATCTTGACTTATAGGAGCATCAATTTGCTTTCACCTGATTTTGTTCCTTATATAATAGAAGCATATAGTTTTATTTGTTTCTGTCAGGCTTCTTTCACTCAAATTACGTTTGTGAGATTCACCCATATTATTGCATGTAGTTAAGTGTGTTTCTTCATATTGTATTACATTGTGGAAATATACCACAATTTTTTTACCCATACTACTGTTAAAAGGCATTTGGTTAGTTTCCAGTTTGGGGTGCTTGTGAATAGTGCTGTCTTAAATGTTCTAGTATGTGTCTTTTGGTGAGCATATATTAGCTATTTTTATTAAACATTTTGTACACTAAAGACAGTGCAGCATAATGGTTTAGTCAGGAGGAAGCCAAGAAGAAGAGCCTAAGTTATTAGCATGTATTATAAACTAATGTCAAGAGTGAGAAAATTTGGCAAAGCAGAAATAATAGGGCAAAACAATCAGAACTCAGTAGAGCTAGCCATAGTTCTCTGGTTCATCCCATGTTGTGTGAACCTTACCTTCAAAAAATAAGATGCATTCTATAACTCACGGAAGAAAAAAAAAGGACCAATGGACACTAGACCATGGGAGGATTCTGTTACAGTTTCCAGGAAGACAAGAGTGTGTGATGGTGGCTCTGAGCTGAGGGCCATGAACTACCCTGGAAGACATAACATGGCCATTTAGGAGAAGTGCTGATTTTTCAGGGGGCACATCTGAGTTAAGATGGAGAGTTTGCCAAGACTCATTAACTCACTTCCTATGTAACAAAGAGTTGAGTGGGGAACAGGATGAGTCATTTTAAATAAGAGCAGTTGGTAAGAAGTGTGTGATTATGGTTCCAAATAACCACAGTTGGATACAGTCAGTATGTATCTCACATGGAAACAAACAACATGGTAGGAAGTAAAGTGCAGTGTGCATTTGGTGATTTTAAAGTCTGGGTGGCAAACTGCTTGTGGGGCATTAATAAATATTTCCAGCTGAAGGTTACAGCTTGGAAGAGAAAGAGGATATGGAGAGAGAATAGTTGGAGATATAGAAAATGTCAATATATAGGATTTGATTTTTAGAGTCATCAGGTTCTGGCAAAAGACAGTGTTGAAATGATAAATATTGGGGAAAATACAAAGGTCAGGTTTGTTGACCTGATCAAATTAGCTTTACATTCATTTTAAGTTACAGTTACAATTGTCAAGCTAAATAGTGTGTCTTCTTCCACAAACAACTCACAGAAGTAAATACCATTGTAAAGGAGGATCCCCATCTTCCACAAGAAAATGACAGAGAAATGGGGCTAATTTGTCAAAATCAAAGCATTGAAGATGGACATTTCATCTTTAGGAAGATAGATGAGGCAATGGAAATGTGTCAGAGAAATTTAGGCTTGAAATATATCTTAGGGATTGTCTGATCCAACCCTTGCACTTTATAGGTGAATAAAATGGTAACTTGTAGACACTGAGTTAGGCTCTTTTTTTTTTTTTCTTTTTCTTTTTCTTTTTGCAGTATGCAGGCCTCTCACTGTTGTGGCCTCTCCCGTTGCAGAGCACAGGCTCCGGATGCGCAGGCCCAGAGGCCATGGCTCACGGGCCCAGCCGCTCCGCGGCATATGGGATCCTCCCAGACCGGGGCACGAACCCGTATCCCCTGCATCGGCAGGCGGACTCTCAACCGCTGCGCCACCAGGGAGGCCCTGAGTTAGGCTCTTGAATCAAGCTGTCTGGGTTCACGTTGCAGCTATCAGACTTACTCTGCCCAAGTTCTCATGTGTAAAATGAGATGACAATTGTATCCATCTCAGATTGTTTTGAAGATTAATGACATAACCGATGTAATGCTTAATGAGTGCCTGCCATAGAGTTAGTTATTGGTTTTGAGGGACTGACCTACAGTTCCACAGAAAGTTAGCACTAATGTTGCATCTGGATCCCAAGTCCAGCTGGTTCACAAACTTCCAATTTAGTGTTGGCCAGCCATATCACACTATATCTTGCTGGAATTTCAGAAACAGTTTTACTTTGCTCTGAATTCAGAACCAGTTTTAGGGTAGATACAAGAGTCAGGCAAATGATACTAACATAATCAATTTTTTTTACTCATAAAAGTTGGATTCAAGGTTATGACTTAGATGTGGGACAACAATCAAATCCCTACCCTATTCTCTTGCCCATCTGTGTGCCCCAATCTAAACTTTGGTAGAACAAATCCAAAGGAAAATCAACTAAGACTGCCACCTTGCTGGGGTAGGGGAAGGAGTATGAGAGAGAGGGGGAGAAAGAGAAGAAAGATGCCAAATCCTTCTTGTGTAGAAGTTTTGCAATGTTAGCTCTATTCAGTCAATATAGACCAATAATTGTCATCCACTAACTAAGAGGATGTAGTCAACTTTCAGATGTCGATTACTCAGTAGGCCTCTTTGGGAGATGACCAAGAGTTAGTCAGGAAAAGAAGGGGAGAAATGACATTCTGGCTTATTCTGTGTGAAAAAGCCATTCTTGGAGATCAAGACAATGAAGTGAGGGCAGACTCTGGGATGAAGAATGCTGGCAGCCAAGACTAGGGCACCAATGTTCTTCTCCAGCTTCTTCCAATATTGAAACCTCAATTCAAGATTTAAAAATTAACACAAAGAATTTGCTGATGATATGGAAATGAAGGGATCATAATGTATTCATTTATTCAACAATTATGGAACAACTGTGTTTTTAGATGCAAGGTAGATTGTATCACTATTTTTAAAGCCCTGTAGTGACTTGCAATAGCAGTAGAACAAAATCCAAATTCCTAACCATGGCTTTCAAGGTTTTACCTGATCTGTCCTCTGCCTACCTCTCTCTCTGTCTCTCTCTTTTTTTTTTTTTTTTTTTTTTTTTTTACTGGCCGCACAGAGCAGCATGTGGGATTTTAGCTCCCCACCTGGGGATGGAACCCATGGCCCCTGCAGTGGAAGCACGGAGTCTTAACCACTGGACCACCAGGGGAGTCCCCTCTCTTTCTTTTTTACTTGCTAAGATCCACCCACTTAGGCCTCTTTCTGCTCCTTGGGCATGCTCCTGCTATAAGGTCTGTGTACATAGCTTCTTCTTTTTTGAAAAAATTATTTCAGAATATTTTCCCCCCAGATTTATTGAGATATTACTGACACATAACATATGTAAGTTTAAGATGTACAATATGATGACTTGATACATGCATGTATTGTAAAATGATGACAAGGATAAAGTTAGTTAACACTTCCATCCTTTCATATAATTACCATATTTTTATGCATGGTGGTAACATTTAAGATCTACTTTTCTTAACAACTTGTAAGTATGTAATACAGTATTATTACTTATAGTCATCATGCTGTACATTACATCCCCAGAACTTCTTTATCTTTAGCTGAAAGCTTGTATCCTTTGATCAACATCTCCCATTTTCCCCACTTCAGGACCTAGCAACTACCATTTTATTCTGTTTTTTGAGTTCACTTTTTTAGATTCCTCATATAAGTGAGAACATATAGTATTTGTCTTTATCTGTCTGACTTCTTTCACTTAGCATAATGCCCTCAAGCTTCATCCATGTTGCTGCAAAAAGCAGAATTTCCTTCTTTTTATGGCTGAATAATATTCCATTGTATGTAAATGCACCACATTTTCTTTAACCATTTATCTCTTGGTGGACACTGAGGTTGTTTCCACATCTTTGCTATTGTAAATGATGCTGCAGTGAACATGGGGGTGCAGATATCTCTTTAAGATAGTGAGTTCATTTCTTTGAATAAATATTCAGAAGTAGAATTGCTGGATTTTATGGTAGTTCTATTTTTAAATTTTGAGCAACCTCCATACTGTTTTCCATAGAGGTTGAACCAATTTACTTTCCCACAACAATACACAAAAGTTGTCTTTTCTCCACAGCCTTGCCAACACTTGTTTCTTGTTTATTGATAATAGCCATTCTAACAGGTATGAGGTGATATCTCATTGTGGTTTTGGTTTGCATTTCTCTGACCAGATCTTCGTGATGTTTTTTCACACCATTTGGACTGCAGCTCAAATACCATCACCCAGAGAGTTTTGGTCTCACCACCCTATCTATAGTACCGTTTCTGTCACATTATACTGGCCTGTTTTATATATTTTGTGGACACAAATTAACAATTGAAATTATCTTGTTCATTTATTTGTTTACTTGCTCATTGTCAGGCTTCTTCCTACTAAAATAAAGCCTTCCAGAGAACAGAAATCTTATTTGTGTCATTCACTGGTGATCTTTGGAGACAAAGAAACTGCTGGCGTACAGTAGGCACTTGAAAAGTATTTTTTATTTATTTATTTATTTATTTATTTATTTGTGGTATGCGGGCCTCTCACTGTTGTGGCCTCCCCCGTTGCGGAGCACAGGCTCCGGACGCGCAGGCTCCGGACGCGCAGGCTCAGCGGCCATGGCTCACGGGCCCAGCCGCTCCGTGGCATATGGGATCCTCCCAGACCGGGGCACGAACCCGTATCCCCTGCATCGGCAGGCGGACTCTCAACCACTTGCGCCACCAGGGAGGCCCTGAAAAGTATTTTTTAAAAATAAATTTATTTATTTATTTTTTGGCTGTGTTGAGTCTTCATTGCTGTGCGTGGGCTTTCTCTAGTTGCCGGAACGGGGCCTTCTCTTTGTTGTGGAGCACAGGCTCTAAGCATGCGGGCTGCAGTAGTTGTGGCACGTGGGCTCAGTAGTTGTGGCTTGCAGGCTCTAGAGTGCAGGCTCAGTAGTTGTGGCGAATGGGCCTAGTTGCTCTGCGGCAAGTGGGATCTTCCTGGACCAGGGTTCAAACCTGTATCCCCTGCATTGGCAGACAGATTCTTAACCACTGCACCACCAGGGAAGTCCCTTGAAAAGTATTTTAAAATGCATGATTCAATGAGTAAATAAATGGATTAATGAATACAATGTATAAGCACTGGGGACTTCGAGGTTAAGAGTTTGCTGCAAGAACTCAGTCTAGGTCACTAATTTCAGAGAAATGTGCTAAGTGTTAATAGAGGCAGATGTAAAGTGCTGGAGAAAAACGGAAAAGGGGGACAGGAAGGCTTCAGAGAAAAAGTGATTACTAAGTAGATTCTCTTTGGGGATGACAGAGAGTTGGCCAGAAAAGAAGGGGAGGAAGGACATTCTGCATAGAAGTAACAGTATGTGAATAGCCTGTTCTTGGAAATCAAAACAGTCAAGGGAGTGCAACTCCAGGCACTCAGAAATGTCATTCTGGTTTTTCGTGAAACAAATTTCAAATACAACTAATACAAAAAAGTGGGTAATTCCATAGCAGGGATCCTAGTACATAGACACGTGGTTTAAGAGGAATTAGAAGACTCTTTCTAAACAATAACTATAAATCTCTAACAAGAAAGGAGGAGCATTGAAGAGGCTCTTGGATATATTTACATTTTAATAGAAAAATGAACAGGATGTAGACACTTCTCCACACTCTTGGAGAAGTGGAATGAGGGAGATGAACGTCAGGAATTGTGTGAGGTCAGAAGAAGCTGTGGCTTAGAAAAATTCTAACAGTCCCAAAGGACTTTCAGACCCTCAGTAGGAAAAAGAAATATAAACCAACAAGATAGAGGCCATCCCTCCACTTATGGAAGTTAGCATAATATAATTGTTGACAGAAAGAAAGCAAACCTTTCAGACTGGAAATATTATAAGCAGCAGCAAGCACAGGGAATAAAGATCAAGATGGATGAATGTCATTTTACATAAATTTATGCTTCCAAACTAAAAACACATTTAAATTAATTGAAATAATTGAAAGTTTTGATAATGGAGAGATTTATCAATTTCCCTGAAATATGGAGAATGAGCAAAGGAAGTATCAGAACAAATAATGGCAAGTACAGAAGAAAAATATTGTTGCCCCATCCAGTAATGACAGATATAGGATGTTGTAGCTAATTCTGGTTTAAGAGGACACACAAATTACTTTCACTCTCCAAAAAATACCCCTTTGGGTTAAAGTCACTGTGTATAAATCCAAACATTTCCTGGCTTGGCTTTTTTGTGAAGATTTGGGCTTTTTTAAAAAAATATATTTTTCCATTAAATTTCCCTAGACCTCAGATATTGCACCAAAATGTGTCCTCTGGCTGAACTGTGCAATGTAGAAAATCTCTCAGAACCAGAATACTTTGGTTTGGACATTGATCCCTTAATGAATACTAAGGAGTTATTGTGAAATATTGAGTTTTAAGGGTCTATTTTCAACTATATGGGAAAGCTATCTTTTAGCTCACAGAAACCTGCTCTTCCACTCCTAATTACTTAACAGGAAATATATATTCTGAATGTCTCTGGTACACATGTACATTTATGACACATAACCGGATTTTTTGAGGTCTTTAAAGGGTAAAATGATTAAAGCATCCCTGGGGAAATATGAAGAACTCTTTGAGTCACAAAATTACCCCCAAATAGAGCATGTTCAAAGGGACTTTTTGTCTGCATAGTGAATAAAATTATTTATTTTTTTCATGCAAACTACATACACTTTTACAACTTAGAATTTAGCAACTCATCCAAACCACCGAACGTTAGGAAGTATCCTTGCCCAGTTTCTTAGAACTTTCACTGTTCCCTTTTCTTCTGAAGGCTGTTGTTATGAACATATATGTCAAAAGTGATTTATGCACTTCAGGATAAGTCTTGGTCCATGTTGTTACTCAAAATCTTCCTGTGCTGATTCAAGACCGCATCAAAAACAAATTTATGCGTTGACTTGGTCGAGCTCTGAAAAACTGACCTTAAGGTTTTAGACTGTTTCAGATAATTGCCTTACTGAGGTCCAAACCTCTTTCTGTTCAAATGGTTTTAAGTTTTAATTTTACACTGCATGAAGACTGTACGTATAAAGGCATTTATCACTGGCACTCACTAAATTTAAAATTATAAACTAGGAGGAAGCATAATTTTTTTGCCCTCCAGACAACAGATAATAATTTAGCTATACTAATTATATTCCAGATAATTGATGTAATTTTTATGTCTCAAAGAAGAATTTTTCCAGTCAGTATCCCTTTAAGTTGTATTTTCTTTCTTAAAAAATATTTATTTATTTATTTTTGGCTGTGTTGGGTCTTTGTGGCTGTGCGCTGCCTTCCTCTAGTTGCTGCGAGCGGGGGCTACTCTTGGTTGCGGTGCGCGTGCTTCTCATTGCGGTGGCTTCTCTTGTTGCGGAGTACGGGCTCTAGGCGCACGGGCTTCAGTAGTTGTGCCTCACGGGCTTTGTTGCTCGGTGGCATGTGGGATCTCCCCGGACCAGGACCCGAACCCATGTCCCCTGCATTGGCAGGCGGATTCTTAACTGCTGCGCCACCAGGGAAGTCCTAAGCTGTATTTTCTAAATGCATACATTCCCAAGCTATAATAGCATGCACTCAAGAGGTGCTGAAAACTAAGTTTTTCTGTTAAGTCCAAGGACTACTAAAGAAGAGTCTATACATAATGGGAAGAATTGGTGAATATTCTTTCACCTTTTCTTGTCAACATTAGGGTGAGAAGGGAAGACTTTTTAAGAGGCTGTGAGGCCCGATAATATATTGAAGCTACCCTAGAAATACTATCAGTAAATATTACCAAGCCTGTTGAAATGTTCAAAGAAGTAAAGATTATAAGGGGGAAAATATGAAATAGAGATAAACGATATTGAGGTTGGTTAAAAGTTAATACAAGGACTTTCCTGGTGGCACAGAGGTTAAGAATCCACCTGTCAATGCAGGGGACATGGGTTCGAGCCCTAGTCTGGGAAGATCCCACATGCCACAGAGCAATTAAACCCGTGTGCCACAACTACTGAGCCTGCACCCTAGAGCCCGTGAGTCGCCACTATTGAGCCCACCTGCTGCAGCTACTGAAACCCGCACATCTAGAATCTGTGCTCTGCCAAAAGAAAAGCCACTGCAATGAAAAACCCGTGCACCACAAGGAAGAGTAGCCCCTGCTCGCTGCCACTAGAGAAAGCCTGCACACAGCAACGAAGTCCCAACACAGCTAAAAACAAAACAAAACAAAAGTCAGTATAAATGTAAGAGTTATGATATGGAAAAATATATTTATAATCTCTATAATGGTTATCTAAGACCAATCTCTTGATGTAGGGTAGATTGTGGTTGTTACTCAAAAGGAAAAGTTTGCTTGCGATATAGAATGAGGGCAAAAATAACACTTTCATCCCGCTCTCCCTCCTTCTGTTTTTCTCTCTTCCTCTCTTCCCTCCTCTCCTTTGAACACTTATTATGGGCTCCCACTCTGGTAAGTACTGGTATTATTTTAATTAGCAAGACAGGGGGTCTCCCTGCTCTTATGGAGACTGCCAATATAGATATAAAAATGGGGGCACAGAGGGAGATGTCCCAGAATTCTGGGTCTTTGTAGGTTCTCCAAGGCTGATTTCCTCTCTTTGCTGTTTCTTTAAATGTTCTCTTGCTATTGGAGCTTCTCTATTAGTATGACTATAAATAGGCTCAAGACTTCCAAGTGTTAAAAACAAAATAAACTCAAAATGGATTAAAGACCTAAATGTAAGGCCAGACACTATCAAACTCTTAGAGGAAAACATAGACCAAACACTCTATGACATAAATCACAGCAAGATCCTTTTTGACCCACCTCCTAGAGAAATGGAAATAAAAACAAAAATAAACAAATGGGACCTAATGAAACTTCAAAGCTTTTGCACAGCAAAGGAAACCATAAACAAAACGAAAAGACAACCCTCAGAATGGGAGAAAATATTTGCAAATGAAGCAACTGACAAAGGATTAATCTCCAAAATTTACAAGCAGCTCTTGCAGCTCAGTATCAAAAAAACAAACAACCCAATCAAAATGGGCAGAAGACCTAAATAGACATTTCTCCAAAGAAGATATACAGCTTGCCAACAAACACATGAAAGAATGCTCAACATCATTAATCATGAGAGAAATGCAAATCAAAACTACAATGAGATATCATCTCACACCGGTCGGAATGGCCATCATCAAAAAATCTAGAAACAATAAATGCTGGAGAGGGTGTGGAGAAGAGGGAACACTCTTGCACTGTTGGTGGGAATGTAAATTGATACAGCCACTATGGAGAACAGTATGGAGGTTCCTTAAAAAACTACAAATAGAACTACCATATGACCTAGCAATCCCAGTTCTGGTCATATACCCTGAGAAAACCATAATTCAAAAAGAGTCATGTACCACAATGTTCATTGCAGCTCTATTTACAATAGCCAGGACATGGAAGCAACCTAAGTGTCCATCAACAAATGAATGGATAAAGAAGATGTGGCACATATATACAATGGAATATTACTCAGCCATAAAATGAAATAAAATAGAGTTATTTGTAGTGAGGTGGGTGGACCTAGAGTCTGTCATACAGAGTGAAGTAAGTCAGAAAGAGAAAAACAAATACCATATGCTAACACATATATATGGAATCTAAGGGGAAAAAAAAGGTCATGAAGAACCTAGGGACAAGACGGGAGTAAAGACACAGACCTACTAGAGAATGGACTTGAGAACATGGGGAGGGGGAAGGCTAAGCTGGGATGAAGTGAGAGAGTGGCATGGACATATATACACTACCAAACGTAAAATAGATAGCTAGTGGGAAGCAGCCGCATAGTACAGGGAGATCAGCTCGGTGGTTTGTGACGACCTGGATGGGTGGGATAGGGAGTGTAGGAGGGCGGGAGATGCAAGAGGGAAGAGATATGGGAACATATGTATATGTGTAACTGATTCACTTTGTTACAAAGCAGAAACTAACACACCATTGTAAAGCAATTATACTCCA
Source organism: Mesoplodon densirostris (assembly GCF_025265405.1). NCBI lineage: Eukaryota > Metazoa > Chordata > Mammalia > Artiodactyla > Ziphiidae > Mesoplodon > Mesoplodon densirostris. The sequence goes on from NC_082665.1 coordinate 19,681,577, forward strand.
ATAAAGATGTTAAAAAAATCGTCCTAAATTTCAACTTCCTTTCCATTTTTCTTTCCTTTCTTCCTCTTCTTTTTATCTTTTACTTTTATTTATTTTTTTAAGAAGTGAAAAGGGGTGACACAGACCTTAGACAAACAGATGGGTTTGCTCTACAATCCCTATCTGAAAGGACGAAAGCCATTCTGAATTGAAAGCATCTCAGAGATAGAGCTTTGGCTGGAATTCCTTGGCTGTAGAGGGAAGATAGGGAGGAGACAATGGAAGCAGGACAGTAAGAGGTCTTATATGCTCACTTAGTTCTCACCCCATAGGTCACTCCACCATCATCAGGGTCTGTGTTGTTCCATATCCTGTCAGCAACATCAGATTATTGTGAAAATAAGCCCATAGACTCAACATTTACTTAAAAATCTGCAAACAAGGAGAAATGAGGAGGATTGACTGCCAGCTGGAGTCCAGGGACCATTATACTTTAGTCCTCTTTTATACACGAATAAAACCCGACTCCCCTCATCTTTCTGGGCATTGTTTTTGGATCCAAAGGTGAGGGAGACCCTGGTAGTCACAAAGAAATGAACTTATAAACTTCTATTATACGTTTGAAAAGAGATTCAAGTATATATTTTGAAAAAAGGGTGGAGCAAATGTAATGGAGGTCAAACATATATATGAAGAGATTGAAATTTATATTTTGGAAAGAAAAGGAGTTGTAGTAAACAATGCAAAAATACATCTATGGGAAGATTTTCAGGTCTATTTAGAAAACAAAACAAACAGAGCCACCATGTTTGTTCCAGAGAACAAAGAGAATTATGACATTTAGGGAGTGAAGCATGTAAGATATTGTCTGTAGGTTGAGCTAACTTTTGAACACATAAAATCAGTTTCTGTTGATTGTGATGGGGAGGGCTGATTTTCCTCATCAGAAGAGATGGCATGAGCATGGACCATAAAGAAAGATATAGCAAGCTTTATAACAGTATTACAAACTATTTTTTTTTTGGCAGCACAAGGACAAGAGAGAATTTTAACCCAGGGGATCAGGAGATACTTCACAGAAAAGATGTAAATGTGTGCACCTTGAGGAAGAAGCCACATTTCTAAAGGTGGGTATGGGAGAGGACAATAATGTGGGGTGATTCTAGGCACACTGAGGGAATGTGCGTAGTCATTTGTGTATTCAGCAAATTTATTTTGAGCCTCAGGGTTGCACTTGGTTTATTGAGAGCATTGTGTGATTGGAACTTAGGAAGTGTATAAGGAGTGTAAGGAGAGTTAAGGTGGGAAAGGGTAGGTTGGGGCTTGGAGATATGAAATATGGCTTACTTTTTAAGCAATTTTATATAACTTTGGTCAATACTTTTGGATCTTATTTAAAATAAGAAGGGTTGTAAAAGCAGGGGTGAGAGTTGAGATGTTCACTCTGTAACTTGATAGGTTGCTTTTCTGAGGCACTTTAAAAAATAGCTCGTGTTGGTCAAATGTTCTTACCTCTAGAGGAAATTGAACATCTCTAGGGGTGTTCTGCTACCCCCCATCCATCTCTAAGGAGAAAGGTGTGAGATTCAGGACATGGGACAAGGCCACATAATTGGGCTTGGGGAATGAAGAAGAAAATAGCAATAAAGGAATGAAAGTTTACCTTCATTATGGAGTTTTCTTTTAATTTTGATCTCTATCACTCTCTCCTGCTTCCAAATTAGATCATTTCCCTTTTTGTTTTACATGGCCTCTTTTAGAGATTTTTCATTTTCACATAAGATGTCTGGCTTTGCACCACCTTCCACTTCAGAGGAATCCTGGGCCTTAGAAAGCCAAGGAGGAAACCTTCTGGAGTCCAGGGTAGAAAAAGGAGGAGGAGGATGCATTTGTATACACACATACCTTGTTTTATTGCACTTAGCAAATAATTGTTTTTCACAGATTGAAGATTTCTGACAACCCTGCACTGAGCAAGTCTATTGGTACCATTTTTTCCAACAGCATTCTCTCATCTCATGTCTCTATATCACATTTTGGTAATTCTTGAAATATTTCAAACTTTTTCATTATTATTATATTTATTATGGTGATCTGTGGTCATTGGTGTTCCTATTGTCATTGTTCTGGGACACTGCAAACTGCCCATATAAGATGGAGAACGTATAAATGATAAATGTTGTATGTGTTATGACTGCTCCATCGGCCAGCTATTCTCTCATCTCTCTCCCTCTCCTTGGGCCTCCCTATTCCCTGAGGTACAAGGATATTGAAATTAGGCCAATTAATAACCTCACAATGGCCTCAAAGTGTTCAAGTGAAAGAAAGAGTCACACATCCCTCATTTTATTTATTTATTTATTTATTTATTTATTTTATTTATTTATTTATTTATTTGGCTATTTCGGGTCTTTGTTGCAGCATGTGGGCTCTTAGTTGCAGCTCACAGGCTTCTCTCTAGTTGTGGCATGAGGGTTCCAGAGCACGTGGGCTCTGTAGTCTGTGGCACGTGGGCTCTCTGGTTGAGGCGCTTGAGCTCAGTAGTTGTGGCACACAGGCTTAGTTGCCCCGCAGCATGTGGGATCTTAGTTCCCCAGCCAGGGATGGAACCCGCATCCCCTGCATTGGAAGGCAGATTCTTTACCACTGGACCACCAGGGAAGTCCCCATCCCTCATTTTAAATCAAAAGCTAGAAATGATTAAGCTTAGTGAGGAAGGCATGTCGAAAGCTGAGATAAGCTGAAAGATAGGCCTCTTCTGCCGAACAGTTAACCAAGTTGTGAATGCAAAAAAAAAAAAAGTTCTTGAAGGAAATTAAAAGTTCTACTCCAGCGAACACACAAATTATAAGAAAGTGAAACAAACTTATTGCCGATATGGAGAAAATTTTAGTGGTCTGGATAGAAGATCAAACCAGCCACAACATTCCCTTAAGCTAAAGCTTAATCCAGAGCAAGGCCCTAACTCTCTTCAGTCTTTGAAGGCTGAAAGAGGTGAGGAAGTTGCAGAAGTAAAGTTTGAAGCTAGCAGAGTTGGTTCATGAGGTTTAAGGAAAGAAACCATCTCTATAAGATCTAAGTTCAAGGTGAAGCAGCAAGTGCTGCAGCAAGTTATCTACAAGATCTAGATAAGATAATTAACAAAGGTGGTTACACTAAACAACAGATTTTCAATGTCGACAGAACAGCCATATATTGGGAGAAGATACTATCTACTTGTGACTTTCATAGCTAGAGAGGAGATGTCAATGCCTGGCTTCAAAGGACAGGCTGACTCTCTTGTTAGGGGCTAATGGAGCTGGTGACTTGAAGTTGAAGCCAGTGCTCATTTACCATTCCAAAAATCCTAGGGTCCTTAAGAATTATGCTCACTCTACTCTGCCCATGCTCTATAACTGGAACAACAAACCTGGATAAGTCATTTGGACTTTCGAGTCTTATTATTTAAGAAATGCATTTCTTAAGGCTATAGCTGCCATATATAGTGATTCTATAGTGATTCCTCTGATGGATCTGGGAAAAGTAAATTGAAAAAGGACTCACCATTCTAGATGCCATTAAGAACATTCATGATACATACAAAGAAGTCAAAATGTAAAAATTAACAGGAGTTTTGAAGAAGCTGATTCCAACTCTCATGGATGACTTTGAGGGATTCAAGACTTTAATGAAGTAAGTAACACAGATGTGGTGGAAATAACAAGAGCCTTAAAGTAGAAGATGTGGAACCTGAAGATGTGACTGAATTGCTGCAATCTCATGGTAAAACACAAACAGATGAGGAGCTGCTTCTTATGGATGAGCAAATAAAATGTTTTTTTCAGATGGAATCTACTCCCAGTAAAGATGGTGTGAAGATTGTTGAAATGACAACAAAGGATTTAGAATATTACATAAGCTTAGTTGATAAAGCAGAGACAGGGTTTGAGAGGACTGACTCCCATTCAGAAAATTCTACTGTTGGTAAAATGCTGTCAAACAGCATTGAATGCCACAGAAAAATCATTCATGAAAAGAAGAGTCAATTGATGCAGCAAACTTCATTGTCTTGTTTTAAGAAATCGCCACCACCACCCCAAACTTCCACAACCTCCACCCTGATCAGTCGGTGGCCATTAACATTAAGGCAAGACCCTCCACCAACAAAAAGATTATGACTCATTGAAGGCTCAGATGATGGTTAGTATTTTTCAGCAGTATTTTTTGATTAAAGTATGTACATTGTTTTTTTAGACATAATGCTATTGCACACTTAATAGACTACTGTATAGTGTAAACATAACTTTTATTTGCACCAGGAAATCAAAAAATTCATGGGACTTGCTTTATTGTGATACTCATTCTATTGCAGTGGTCTGGCACCAAACCTGCAATATCTCTGAGGTATGCCTGTATCTGTATTACCTTTGGGTCACAGGTGGTCAAAATTAGGTGGCTGTTTAGGTGGTGCTAAGCAACTTTTGGAGTTCAAAGTCCCAGCCAGTAATAGACAGTGTACCTGGGCTTCTCACTTTTTCTGTGTTCTATAGAAATCTCCTTGAAAATCTAGCTATGTCAGGACCTGATGGCTTACACAATAAAGAATTCAAAGACTTGACTATGTTTTTGATCAAAGCTAATTTCTCCTCTTATTCTGTTGGTTTAGGAACTTTAGGGAAATTGAACATGATCGTATATTATGTTCTATCTATTACATGCCTGTGCATTTACATGCTTGGAAATCCCTATCTCCTACATTCCAGCAATCTGGATATAATATTTTATTTTACTTCACTTTTTGTTTCTTTAAATTAAAATATAGCACACATGGAGTAAAGTGTGTAAAATAGTATCTTAACTGTAAGTCTCATTGAGTATTTAAATTATCCAGATCAGATATAGAATATTTCAAACAATCCCATAAATTTCCCTCATGTATCTTCTCAGACAATAACCACCCCTTCGTCAGAAAAATATACTATTTTGACTTCTATGATTATTTCGTAGTTCTATTATTGAACTTCATACACATGGAATCATATTATATATACTTTTGTGTCTGGCTTCCTTCACTCAACATAATGGTTATGAGATGCACCCATGCCCTGAGTGTGTATTTGTTCTTTTTATTCCAATGTAGTATTCCATTGTATAATCACAATTTATCCATTTCCTTATTTGGGACATTTGGATTATTTCCGGTTATTTTAAATAAAGCTGCCTTGAATATTCTAATTAGGATTAGTGTAGAAATATGATTGGTGAATAGTTATGTCTAGATTTAGTAGATTCTACTAAACTCTTTTCCAAAGTGGTTGTTCCAATTTACACTTTACCAGCAATGTTTGAGCTTTCCATTTGCTCGATGTCCTTGCCAATGCCTTACATTGTCGTCTTTTTAAATTTTAAACAGTCTGTGGGTATGTAGGGTTGTCTCATATGGTTACGATTTGTCTTTCCCTGACAAATAATGATACTATTTCTCTTTTTAATTTTTATTGCCCATTTCGATTCTTCTTTTGTGAAGTCCCTTTCCAAGTCTTTTGCCCATTTTTAAAGTTGGGTTGTCTGTCGTTTTATTATAGATTTGGGGGAGGTTTTTTTTTTTTTTTTCTGGTACGTGGGCCTCTCACTGTTGTGGCCTCTCCCATTGTGGAGCACAGGCTCTGGACGCGCAGGCTCAGTGGCCATGGCTCACGGGCCCAGCTGCTCCGCGGCACGTGGGATCTTCCTGGACCGGGGCACGAACCCGTGTCCCCTGCATCGTCAGGCGGACTCTCAACCACTGCGCCACCAGGGAAGCCCTGGAGAAGTTACTTTTATATTCTGGATACAGTTCTATTGTGGGATATATTTGTAATAAATCTCTCCTCCCAGTCTGTGTCTTGCCTTTTCAGTCTTTAATGGTCGTCCCATAAATGGGTGTTCTTAATTGTAATGAAGTCAGATGCATTTGTTTTCCATGGCTGCTGGAACAAATGACCACAGACTTCGTGGCTAAAACAACACACTTCTTATCATACAGTCCTGTATATCAGAAGTCTGACAGGTCCCAGTGGGCTAAAATCAAGGTGTCAGAGGGGTGGTGTTCCTTTCTGGGGGCTCTAGGAAAGAATTCCTTTCCTAGCTTTTTCCACCTTCTAGGAAAGTAGCTTCTGTATTTCTTGGCTTGTGTTCCCATCTTCCATCTTCAAAGCCAGCAAACTTAATTCCATCTCAAACTTCATTCACTTTTACAACATAATCTAACATATTCACAGGTTCTGGGGACTAGGATGTGGGTATCTTTAGGGGGCTATTACTCATATTTAATAATATTTAATAATACCACATCATATTTAATAATATATTTCTTTTAATAGTTAGTGTTTTTTTTCCTTAAATCTCTGACTGTCCTAAGGATATAAACATATATTCTCTTATGTTTTCATCCAGAAGCTTGACTATTTTAGCTTTCATGTTTTAGTCTATGACCTATATTAAGTTTGTGTATAGTGTGAGATAAGGTTTTTTTTTTTCCCTCATGAATATTCAATTGATCCCCAAACCCTTTATTGAAAAGACCTTTTTTTCTTAACTGAATTGCATTGCAGTGTTGTTGTTCAAGTTACTCTGTAAAGGTAGGTCTGTATTTGGAGTCTCTTCTGTTTCTTCTCCTATTAGTTTCCTGCAGTGGCACTAATATAATAACATAAACTGGTGGCTCAAGACAAAAGAAATGTATTCCCTCTTAGTTAGGGAGGCCAGAATTCTGAAATCAAGTGTTGGCAGGATCAAGCTCCTCCAAAGGCTACAGGGGAGAATCCTTTCTTGCTTCTTCCAGCTTCCGGTGGCTCCATATATTTCTTGGCATAGAGCTACGTGACTCTAATTGCTACCTTCTCCCCAGGGTGTCTGAGTCTCAAATCTCCCTCTGCTTTTCTCTTATTAGGATGCCTGTTATTGGATATAGGGCCTACCTTAATTTAATTACATCTATGATCTAATCAGATCTCTTTTTCCAAATGAGATTATTTTCACAGGTTCTGGACATATCCTTTTGGGGCCACCACTCAACCCACTGCATTTCTGTTTCATTGGTCTATTTATCTATTCTCATATTAATACCCAAAACCTAGTGTTAATTACTGTAGCTTGATAGTAAGTCGTGAAATTGAATTATATAAAATTTTCAACTTCATTCTTCATTATTGTCTTAGCTATGCTAGGTCCTTTAACTACCTATATAAGTCTTAGAATTACCTGTCTATTTCCACAATAAACTGTACTGAGGTTTTGATTGGGATCACGTTGAATCTACAAGTCAATTTGTGGCTAATTAAAATTTTAATAATATTAAGTCTCCTAATCCATACTTGTGGGATATCTGTCCATTTATTTAGGTCTTGACTGATTCACTTTGTTATAAAGCAGAAACTAATAAAAAAAAAAAAAAAAAAAAAAAAGAATATATCAGGTCAATCTAAAAAAAAAAAAAAAAAAAAAATCTCTCAGCAATGTTTTATAGTTTTCATTTTAGAGGGCTTAACTTTCATTAGATTTATTCCCAGATATTTTATTTCTGATGCTATTATAAATTATAAAAATTGCATTTTCTAATTGTTGCTAGTGTATAGAAACATAACGGATCTTTACATATTATTCTGGTACCAGAGCTTCTGCTAAATTTACTTACTAATTCAGATGGTTTGTAATATAGATCCTTTGAATTTTCTATGTATACTACCATGTCATCTACAAATAGTGACAGTTTTACAGTTTTCATTCCAATCTTTATACCCACTCCTCCACCCTTTTACTTTGTTGCACTTTTTAGAATTTCTATACAATGTTGAATGAAACTAATAATGGTAGCTGTAGGTGATTTGTAGGCGCAGTTTTATCAGATTATCAGATTAAGGGACTTCTATTTGTCTGATTAAGGAATTTCCCTTTAATTCTTTTTTGCTGTCAGTTTTTATCATGACCAAGTGTTTCTTTAATCAAATGCCTTTTCACTATCCTTTGGTACAATTGCTTTTTCCCCTTTATTCTATTAATGTGTTAAATGATATTGATTGGTTTTCAAATGTTAAAACTGCCTTGTATTCCTGGGATAAACCCCACTTCCTCTTTTTTATATATTATTTGACTCTCTTTGCTAATATTTTATTAAGGATTTTTGTATCTATATTCATGAGAGATACTGGCCTATGCTTTTCTTTTTTTCACTGTATCATTATTATGCCAACTTCATAAAATACATTGGGAGACATTCTTCCTTTCCTTAATCTCTGAGAACGTTTGTGTGAGTTTGATATTATTTCTTCCTTAAATGTTAGTAATAATTCTTCCGGGCCCAGAGTTTTCTTTGTGAGAAGGTTTTAAATTATGGATTAAGTATAATCAAGCTCAGTTTTATATAAAGCATATATATGGTCACACAGCATATATATTTGTATTTTCATACTGTTTCCTTAAACTTTTAATGCATCTTTACATATTCAAAATCTCAAATTTATATTTGAAACACTTCTATCATGTATCTGAATAACTTACAAATAATCAAAGTAACCCTGCTAAGAAAAAGAAATATTTTCTCAGAATGTCTGAGAAGATTAATTAATTAAACCAATGCTTATTGTATGCCTACTATGTGTCAGGAATTTTGCTAGTTAGCGGTACTACCAGCTGCTCAAAATAGAGTGAAACCCACAGATACTTAAGCAAATAAGTTATGGGACATTGTCACACATAGGCACACAAAGGAGATATCTATTAACCTAGCAGGGCTGGGAAGACATCACAGAGGAGTTTGTATTTGGGCTGGACCTTGAAGGATGAATAGGATTTCACCAGCCAGAGAACAGAGGAAGGACTAGGCTGATGGTAGGTTATATGTGAAGGCACATCTGTGGGAAAAAGTCAGATGTAAAAAGAGGAATGAGCTTGGTGTCAGAGGGGAATAGAGTATTTGGGGGACAGTAGTAAGAGTTGTTGCTCTAAAGAAATATCAGGACCTTTGGGAAGGACCATTCTTTTCCACATAATAAGTTGAATTCTATTCATTAGGCAGTCTACAACCACCAAAGGATTTAATGGACTGACCTAATTAGAGCTGTCCAATGACAGTTAGTCTGGCAGTGGTGTGGAATACATATTTGAGTGAGGAAAGACTAGAGGAAGATAAAAACAAATGATGCACGACTAAACACAATGAAAATTATACAAATATCAAGGAATAGTTTAAGTTATATGAGAACTAAAAATTCAGTACTCAAGTTCTTTTTGTGGTGGAATACTAAAACATTTTTTAATTTGTTTATCTAACTTCTATCAAGTTGATTCATTTTTATAGCAGGCTTGGAAAGACATCACTGTTTGGATTATAGCAGTCAGCACTCAGTCAGGGAAGCAGAGCCATGACGAGAGCTATGAGATAAGGGGTCTATTACAGGAACTAGATCTTATTAATTGTACAAGCAGCTAAGTAAGTGAAGAGAAGGGGAAAATGGAAGATGAGAGTCACAGTCACTAACTAGCCTTCCTGAAATTCTGGTGGACAAATAAGAACATGCGAGGGGGAATGCTGAAAAGATGTGTCCAGCCACCATGGCACCTTGAAGGAGAAGCTATAGAGAAGTCTATGGAAAGCTTTCCTCTGTATAGCTACCACCTGTGTGAGTTTCAGCCAAATATCAGTGGCCCTGGGGCCACTATTGGTCAGCAGGGCCAGTGATTGGGAAGAAGATATGTAATGTGGAGCAGATGAGAGTGAGGTCAAGCTGAGATCTGTAGGGCAACCTTGCCTCTGACTTCAAAAGGACTTTCAAAGAACAAGTTTTATCATTTTCACTCTGTACCAGAATCTCTCACATGTTCCCCTTTTGGTCAACTCTAATCTGGAACAAGACATGAAAGATGACTTTGGGGAATGTATCTACCCTAACTGGGTTGATCATAGAACAGATATTACATATAACACTTAAATATGGGATATAATAAGATATAAGACATAAGATGTAAGATATACCAAGCATTATGGAATGCTTGTTTATCTGATGATGTATGTAAAGTATTTAGTCTGGGACTTGGTACATAGCAAGTGCTCAGTGAATGCCATGATTATCCCAGAATCTCATCCCTATTTTTAAAGTGTACTGCACAAAGCAACAGGAAGCACATGGCAGTGTCAATGATTGTGTTAGGTTTGTCAAAAGTATAAACTTCAGGAGAGAGTCCAGGGGTAGCAGGTACTCTTTGTTGCCCACAGTATCATTCTTATATTTTCTTTATTACCAACAGAACACAAATTTGTTTGTGGTGGCATTGAAGCCCTGAGGTCTGGTTGTGGACCAGTGAGATGAAAGCCAATGTTCCTGGTAGGGTTTCCCAGACAGCCTCTAAAAAGGCAGGCAGAATCAGGCTCTTTGCTTTTCCACTTCTTTTCTTCTGCCTGGAACCCAGGCATGGTCTTCTTGTGACCATGAGGAGTCATACACATGCTAAGGATTTCTGAGCATAAAGCAATTAATCATAACAACACAAAGCAAAAAGAGCTGGAAGAGTAGATCTATCTGTTAAAATAAAGACACTTCCAAAATAACTGCAAATCACTAGAGGTCAATTTGAAAGCAAAAGGATAGCAGCTTGCAGTCTGAGGTTAACGAAAAGGATGTTTAAGTGCATCTTTATAATAAAGTTCTCTGCAAAGCGTCATCGTGAGTGTCCTCTTGGAATATTAATAGAGTTCTTGGATGTAGAATTTTCACTTCTCTTCTGCCTTGGGAATATTGAGCTCTTCTTTGCTCAATTATATTTAGGACATACTCTGAATGAGCAGCTAAAGTCATTTCCACCTATGATCGCTGGTTAGTTGAGTACTCCTGTTGCCCTTCTAGAAATAGTGGGCATTTCAAGTGAAAATAGAGGCCAATAACTGCCAGAAACATTAGACAATTAGGAAGAAAGAGGTACTCAAGGAATTCCAGGTTTCTCAGTCCTCATTCAGGTCCTCTGATATTTTTCTCCTCTCCCCAACATGAATGTTCCATCCTAGCTTGTCTTAACTGCTTGCCATTTTCTGAACACAAATGATCCATTTCCATCTCTGTACCATACATCACACTCTTTCCTTGGTGTCTTAGTCTACTCAGGCTGCTGTAACAAGCCCATAAATGACAGAAATTTATTTCTCACAGTTACCGAGGCTGGGAAGTCCAAGATCAAGTTGCTGGCAGATTCAGAGTTTGGTGAGGACCTGCTTCCTGGTTTGTAGACAACCACCTTTAGCTGGGTGCTCATGTGGTCTTTCCTTAGTGTGTGCTAGTAAGGAGAGGGGAGATGGGGAGAAAAGAAGGAGAGGGATGGGGGAGAGAGAGAGCCCTGGTGTCTCTTCTCCTTATTATAAGGGCACTAATCCCATCATGAGGACACCACCCTCATGATCTCATCTAAACCTAATTACCTCCCAAAGGCCCCGCCTCCAAATAACCATCACATTGGGCTTTAGGGCCTTAATATAAATTTGGTTGGGGGGGCACAAATATTCAGTCCATAACACTTGGCATACCCTCACCCACTAGCTTCCCCTAGTAGTAATCATTGGGGAATGATTACTACTAGGGGAAGTAGTAATATCAGGCTCTGGATTATATGCATAACTCAATTTAATTCTCAGAACAGGCTTACAAGATAGGTATTGTTATTACCTTTATAAATGGTAAAATTATATCCTTAGAGGTTGAGAATTTTCTGAAGATCAGCTAGCATGTTTTCAAGCCAGGGTTCCATTTTAGGTGCTATAAAGCACCAAAGCAGGTGCTTTAAATGAATTGTTCCCAAATTGTGGTTGTTGGACCAGCAATATCAGCATCATCTGGGAACCGAAGTGCTTGGGTCCTACCCCAAACTCACGAAATCAGAAGCATTGTGGGAGGAGCAGAAATTTGTGTTCCAACAAGCTTTTCAAGAGATTCTGATGCATGCTCAGCTAGAGAATTACTGCTCTAAATAAGTATGAGAAAGGAATGATACATAATTTGTTATTTATTAGTAGACCAGGTTGTTTGCATGTTAATATTGGGTATATATTGATGTGAACAATATTCATTAGATGTGTTATTATGTTAATACAGGCACCTGTGGCTCAAAACCACTATATGAAAAACCTCCCCATCCTCCTAGGTCTAGTTTAAATGTGACTTCTTCTGTAAAGGTATTTTTTCTTTGTTTGCTTTTTTTTTTTTCTGCACTTCCATTTTGCTTGTCTTACACATGGTCAATATAAAGTATCATCTAGGGCTTCCCTGGTGGTTCAGTGGTTAAGAATCCACCTGCCAATGCACGGGACACGGGTTTGAGCCCTGGTCTGGGAAGATCCCACATGCCACGGAACAACTAAGCCCATGCACCACAACTACTGAGCCCACATGACACAACTACTGAAGGCTGCGGGCAGCAACGAAGGCCCAACACAGCCCAAAATAAATAAATAAAAATATCATCTATTCATCTCCTTCAGGGTTGGGACTACCTTCCATATTTTGACTCAGTACAGCAACAAGCGTTGTCTCATATATACTATTTGCTCAATAAACATGTTGGATTAATAAATCTGTTTCTATTTACAGAAGTGCTTTACTTGGTTCCTTATACTTGAAATTCTGCACCAGAAAAATCTGTGATCATACACACAAAAAATCTAGTTCTTCTCTCCCTTTTCACTCTGGTGTATATTTATGTTGAACAATTGCTAGCTTGCAATAGAGAGGAGCATCCCATTTGTATAAAATCCATAGGTAATTCCCAAATGTAATATTAAATTGACAGATAACACATAACAGTTTAAAATGCCCAAGCATTAAAGAATAGGAGGGATGAAGAAGGAAATGAGGAAATCTGAGAAATATATATTATTTTTGGAAGAATTGCACATTGGCCACATGCTGAATTGGCTTAGGTTCAAGAGAATAAAGACATCTCTGACAATGCTATTACTTTTTATTTGCCTCCTGTTTGCCTGTTTTCCAGTCCATCCATAAGTAACATTGAAATGTTACTTAATAAGATAATATTAAGAATTTGGTCCAATTATAAATAAAGATTGACAGACCCTGGTGTATCCAAATAACATTTTTGCCTGTTTGTACTAGTACTGAAGTATACTCCTGCATACATGTTCTGCACCACTGGTTTCTGTGGTTACATGATCCTTAATCCACCTGATATATCTTTGCATCCTAAGCAGGGTCTAGAAGTACTAGCCAAGGAGTACTGTCTTTGCAGCCCCCTTGGTACTACAAATTCAGTGGGATGCAATAGATGTTGCTGACATCCATGATTCTCAGGTGAACAAAGCTACTATGGAGACTAAAAGCCAAGGGTCCAAGTGACTGCATAAACTGTGATGCTTGCTACCTTACCCGGATCTCCAAGAAAAAAAGAAAATCCTGATTTGTAGCATTTACTGGTTTCAAGGCATCAACTTGAACAAGTGAATAATCAACTCTCCAGCATACCACTGGGCTAAACAGAAATGGACTTTAAAAAAAATTAAGAATCAACCCTAATTTTTGCTTCCCATGCTTAAATAGAAATTAGGGACTTAGAAACAATACACACCATATTACAAATATCATCTTTTGATTTCAAACGTCATCCTAGGCCAGTCAATACAAGAACTGAAGGTTGAAATTGAGAGAAATCTCCTTAAATGTGTATTTCAGTTTTGTCTCAGATAAGTACTTATCTCCCAAAACTAATTTTTCAGTTCCTTTCTCTCTTGAAAGCCAAATTTTATCACAATCTTTGATATATTCAGAATCAATAGAATCATGTTTTGTCCTCCAGCCAATGTTTGGACACAAAACTTTCAGATACAGTTTCTGTGATGGTGCAGGAAGAGATGGGGATTTGGTGCAGGAGAGCGTTTCTTATTTTAGTCTAAGTTCAATGAAAGCTCTTAAACTGTGTAAACTTTGGATTTAGATGAATGAGTCTGACCAATGAAATTTGGTGCATAGTTTAAACAGAAGGAAAGGCCATAATGATAGTAGAGGTTATTTTGGATATGATAAAACTAGTGATAAATTTTCTTATATAACAGCTGCAACTCATCTGAGAAATAGGAGGACATTGTTTGTCTTAATTTTTTGCTCCAAATAAAGAAGAAATATTTTGTCTTTTGTCTTGAAATATATATAATCCTTTTTGTCCTGAGTAGATAACTTTCTTGAAATTGATATATGAGCACAGAAATGTAAACCTTATTAAAAATTAAACCTCTTTTGTTAGTTTATTACCAAACCTGTAATCATAAAAGAAAAAAATCAAAAGATACAGAACAACAGAAAGAACGTAATATTGGTGCATATACTTCCAGATACTTTAATGTATTGCTATTTTTGTTACCTGATTTTTTTCCCCTTAAAATATGTTTACATGTCAATAAGTACATATTCCCACATGATTTTAACTGAATTTACAGCCTTTCATTATGTGGGTGTACCCTAACTTAACCAATCCCTTTTGTTGGATCTTTATATTATTACAAATTTTTTCTATTACATGCTATAATATCTACATGACCATAATTTTTATAGGTTAAGTTTTCTTCATATTTTATATTTATTTTCTTATATCTTTCCCAAAACCTTGGGCCAATTTATATGGCCATCAGGAGCTCATCACACATGACGCAATGCACTCCTCAGCCACAATTTCTTTTTATACATTTTCCTAATATAAATAGTAAAACATTAAACTAAAATTATTTATCTTTATTTGTACTAGGAATAAGTCTTTTAAAATGTTGTTAGCTATTGGGTAGGATGTATTTGTTACGTATTAAAACCTTAAAATTATTGCAAATTTAGCCACTTAACACAACACTAATTTATGATCCCACAGTTCTGTAGGTCAGGAGTCTGGTGAGCTCAGCTGGTTCCTCTGGCCTGGGTTTCGCAGGCTGAGATCAAGTTGTTGGCAAGCTGGACTCTTATTTGGAGACTCTGAGGGCGAGTCTGTTTCCAAGCTCGTCCACGCTGTTGACAGAATTCAGTTATTTGGGCTGCAGGGCTGAAGTCTCTGTTTCCTTGCTGGCTGTCAGCCAGGAGCCTCTCTCAGCTCCTTAAATCCGCATGAATTCCTCATCATGTTGACTCTCCATCTTCAAGGCAGCGACATCCCGTTAAGTCCTCTTCATGCTTTGAATCTCTCTGAATTCTCCTGCTGCATCTTTTCTGCCTCCAGAAAGTTCTCTGCTCTTATGGACTCATGTAATTAGATTGGACTCACTTGCATAGGATAAGCCAGGATAATATCCCTGTTTTAGGTCTGTAAACTTAATTATACTTGCAAAGCCCCTTTTGCCATGTAAGGTGTATTAGTCAGTATTCTCCAGAGAAACAAGCAATAGGAGATATATATCTATATATCTATATCTATATCTGTGCATATATATATAGATCTATCTATCTATCATCTGTCAACCTATCTAAGCCAAAGTCCTTAGAACCAGGGAAGCTGTTATAAACCCTAGTCCTACTGCATCAATCAGTGAGGCAGAAAAAAGGAGCAAATTTCTCCTTTGCCTTATTTTTTGTATGTGTGATGATGTTAATGCCAACTGTTGATAATGAAATAAGAATAATAACACACTAAGAAATTGAAGGGTCTTAGAGAAAATAAGATTGTAATTTATCTTGTCTCCTCTGCATGCTGAATTACCACTTTTAATAATCTTGCCTCTAAATTAACTTACTATTTTACTCAATGATTAGGTATAAGAGGCATGGAATAATTATAAAATATATTATTGGTGTTATAATTAACATCATTAACTTTTTCTTGGAAAAATCATACAGTGGCTCTAATGCAATTTCTTTTTTTTTAACATCTTTATTGGAGTATAATTGCTTTAAAATGGTGTGTTAATTTCTGCTTTATAACAAAGTGAATCAGTTATACATATATCCCCATATCTCCTCCCCCTTGTGTCTCCCTCCCTCCCACCATCCCTATCCCACCCCTCTAGGTGGTCACAAAGCACCGAGCTCATCTTGCTCTGCTATGCGGCTGCTTCCCAGTAGCTATCTATTTTATGTTTGGCAATGTATATATGTCCATGCCACTCTCTCACTTTGTCACAGCTTACCCTTCCCCCTCCCCACATCCTCAGGTCCATTCTCTAGTAAGTCTGTGTCTTTATTCCAGTCTTACCCCTATGTTCTTCATGACCTTTTTTTTTCTTTCTTAATTCCATATATATGTGTAAGCATATGGTATTTGTTTTTCTCTTACTGACTTACTTCACTCTGTATGACAGACTCTAGGTCCATCCACCTCACTACAAATACTTCAGTTTCATTTCTTTTTATCGCTGAGTAATATTCAATTGTATATATGTGCCACATCTTCTTTATCCATTCATCCTATGATGGACACTTAGGTTGCTTCCATGTCCTGGCTATTGTAAATAGAGCTGCAATGAACATTTTGGTACATGACTCTTTTTGAATTATGGTTTTCTCAGGGTATATGCCCAATAGTGGGATTGCTGTGTTGTATGGTAGTTCTATTTGTAGGTTTTAAGGAACCTCCATACTGTTCTTCATAGTGGCTGTATCAATTTACATTCCCACCAAGAGTGCAGGAGGGTTCCCTTTTCTCCACACCCTCTCCAGCATTTATTGTTTCTAGATTTTTTGATGATGGCCATTCTGACTGGTGTGAGATGATATCTCATTGTAGTTTTGATTTGCATTTCTCTCATGATTAATGATGTTGAGCATTCTTTCATATGTGTTTGTTGGCAGTCTGTATATCTTCTTTGGAGAAATGTCTATTTAGGTCTTCTGCCCATTTTTGGATTGGGTTGTTTGTTTTTTTGTTATTGAGCTGCATGAGCTGCTTGTAAATTTTGGAGATTAATCCTTTGTCAGTTGCTTCATGAGCAAATATTTTCTCCCATTCTGAGGGTGGTCTTTCAGTCTTGTTTATGGTTTCCTTTGTTGTGCAAAAGCTTTTAAGTTTCATTAGGTCCCATTTGTTTATTTTTTTTTTTTTTTTTTTTTTTTTTTTTTTTTTTTTTTTTTTTTTTTGCGGTATGCGGGCCTCTCACTGTTGTGGCCTCCCCCGCTGCGGAGCACAGGCTCCGGACGCGCAGGCTCCGGACGCGCAGGCTCAGCGGCCACGGCCCACGGGCCCAGCCGCCCCGCGGCATATGGGATCCTCCCAGACCGGGGCACGAACCCGTATCCCCTGCATCGGCAGGCGGACTCTCAACCACTTGCGCCACCAGGGAGGCCCTGTTTATTTTTTTTAATATCCATTTCTCTAGGAGGTGGGTCAAAAAGGATCTTGCTGTGATTTATGTCATAGAGTGTTCTACCTATGTTTTCCTCTAAGAGTTTGATAGTTTCTGGCCTTACATTTAGATCTTTAATCCATTTTGAGCTTATTTTTGTCTATGGTGTTAGGGAGTGTTCTAATCTCATACTTTTACATGTCCCTGTCCAATTTTCCCAGCACTACTTATTGAAGAGGCTGTCCTTTCTCCACTGTATATTCTTGCCTCCTTTATCAAAGGTAAGGTGACCACAAGTGCATGGGTTTATCTCTGGGCTTTCTATCCTGTTCCATTGATCTATCTTTCTGTTTTGGTGCCAGTACCACACTGTCTTGATTACTGTAGCTTTGTAGTATAGTCTGAAGTCAGGGAGCCTGATTCCTCCAGCTCCGTTTTTCGTTCTCAAGGTTGCTTTGGCTATTCGGGGTCTTTTGTGTTTCCATACAAATTGTGAAATTTTTTGTTCTAGTTCTGTGAAAAATGCCAGTGGTAGTTTGATAGGGATTGCATTGAATCTGTAGATTGCTTTGGGTAGTAGAGTCATTTTCACAATGTTGATTCTTCCAATCCAAGAACATGGTACATCTCTCCATCTATTTGTATCATCTTTAATTTCTTTCATCAGTGTCTTATAATTTTCTGCATACAGGTCTTTTGTCTCCTTAGGTAGGTTTATTCCTAGATATTTTATTCTTTTTGTTGCAATGGTAAATGGGAGTGTTTTCTTAATTTCACTTTCAGAGTTTTCATCATTAGTGTATAGGAATGCAAGAGATTTCTGTGCATTAATTTTGTATCCTGCTACTTTACCAAATTCATTGATTAGCTCTAGTAGTTTTCTGGTAGCATTCTTAGGATTCTGTATGTATAATATCGTGTCATCTGCAAACAGTGACAACTTTACTTATTCTTTTCCAATTTGGATTACTTTTATTTGTTTTGTTTTCTGATTGCTGTGGCTAAAACTTCCAAAACTAGGTTGAATAATAGTGGTGAGAATGGGCAACTTTGTCTATTTCCTGATCTTAGTGGAAATGGTTTCAGTTTTTCACCATTGAGGATGATGTTGGCTGTGGGTTTGTCATATATGGCCTTTATTATGTTGAGGAAAGTTCCCTCTATGCCTACTTTCTGGATGGTTTTTACCATAAATGGGTGTTGAATTTTGTCAAAAGCTTTCTCTGCATCTATTGAGATGATCATATGGTTTTTCTCCTTCAATTTGTTAATATGGTTTATCATGTTGATTGTTTTGTGTATATTGAAGAATCCATGCATTCCTGGAATAAACCCCACTTGATCATGGTGTATGATCCTTTTAATGTGCTGTTGTATTCTGTTTGCCAGTATTTTGTTGAGGATTTTTGCATCTTTATTCATCAGTGATATCGGCGTGTAGTTTTCTTTCTTTGTGACATCTTTTTCTGGTTTTGGTATTAGGGTGATGGTCACCTCGTAGAATGAGTTTGGGAGTGTTCCTACCTCTGCTATATTCTGAAAGAGTTTGAGAAGGATAGGTGTTAGCTCTTCTCTAAATGTTTGATAGAATTCGCCTGTGAAACCATCTGGTCCTGAGCTTTTGTTTGTTGGAAGATTTTTAATCAGTTTCCTCCTTTGCTTCTTGTTTTATCCCAGTCCTCAATGGATTAGATGATGCCTACCCATACTGGGGAGGAGAATCTATTGTACTTTACTGAGTCCATGTATTCAAATGCTAATGTCATCCAGGAATACTCTCAGAGACACAGAAATAATGTTTAATCTGGGCACTCCATGGCCAGTCAAGGTGACACGTGAAAATAACCATTACATTAGATAATGTATTTATTAGTTCCAGGGTTAGGGTGTGGATATTTTGGGGCCCGTTCTGCCTACCAAACCATACAAGGCCTTCATTATTTTGCTTGCCTACTGCATTCCTTAATTCTAGAGCAGGAATATGATGTTTTTGTCTTTTGAAACTAAGGGAGAGTGTTCACAAACATCTGTAATAAGAATTTTTTATTATGTATATTATTTACTTATAAATGAACATATTCAAACATACTCAAAAATAGAGTGAAGAGTCAAGAGAAATCCAAGTATCCATCACCCAACTTCAACAATGCTTAGTATTTTACCAATCTTGATACATCTATTTGTTCACACCCTCATTTTTTGTTTTGATGTATCTTTTGTTGGAGGAAAATATTTTTATTTGTGAAGACTAATTAAGCTTCATTTTTGGGGTAATTGTAGTAGTTTCATATAATACAAATTAAAGAACAAAAAGTTAATAATCTAACAAAGCAAAAAGGATACTAGTGCTTTCCTCTCATTTAGTTGGGGGTATTAAAGTCTTGCCTAATTTATATAATTACCATTATGATTCATTGACATTTTGTATTAACTGTCTCACAATATAGGATTCTCTTATTTTATTCTTGTGCCGGTACATAAGGGAAAGCTGAATGAAAGGGAATGGGAGAAATAGTCAGCTTTTCTCAGAGAATTTAAGAAATGAAACCCAGATTGCACAACATTTCTGCTTTTTTTTTCCCCCTCTCTTTTCTCTCTATGCCAAGCCTTGGGTATTTGCAGGGTAAGTTGTAATAGAAGATATTTTACTATAATAACATGATTAGTTACCATCATTGGGCAGCATGGAGGTAGAAATAGACCAAAATCCATGTATAATCCAAAAATAACATTTCTGTATTTGCAATGTGCTTTCATATCATATTTAACTGAGCATGTGCTGATGTTCTGGGAATTTAGTTGGAACAAAGTAATAAAGTACACCATAAAAATCTGGCTTCAGTCTGTGGATACCTGGCTCCGAGACTGGTGGAAGGGATTCCTCTTTCCAAGTGTTACAGTGAAGACAAAAATCATGACCAACTGTTTCATTTAAAAAGCTCTTCTCTATGTAAATATTTTTTAGATTAAACTACATATAAAATATTGTTTGGAGAATCATCCTCAAATTTATCATGTTACAAAACTGTATTATCTTATTCCTTTTCCTCCCATTTTAGAGAATGATACATTCCTGTTTTACAACAAACACTTGTGCTTTAAAAAAATATTTTATTGGGGTATAGTTGATTTATGATGTTTTGTTAGTCTCTGCTGTACAGCAAAGTGAATTGGTTATACATATACATATATCCACTTTTTAAAAGATTCTTTTCCTATATAGGTCATTACAGAGTATTGAAAAGAGTTCCCTGTGCTCTAGAGTAGGTCCTTATTAGTTATCTATTATATATATTGTAGTGTGTATATGTCGAACACTTGTGCTTTTAATTTCAAACTTTCTCATCTCCTCTGGAACTATGCTCCATTATGTATCACTTTTGTTTGCCTCTATCGAGCCTTCTTACATTTTCAATCACTCACTTAATTTCACCATCACTTACAAATATGATTCACTTCAGTCTGAGAAATGCAATATCTCTATTTCTTTTTTGCTTTTACCAATGAATTTCTTAAATATCCACCTCATCAGCAGTGATGTGGTTTTAAATTTGTTCTAATTTATTTTCTGTCCCCATCAGGTTTACACAGCATTCTTCACAACCCCCAACAAATTACTATTCCCTGAATCCAGCCATTTTTTCAGTTGTCATATTCTTTAACCTTCAGTATTAATTGACACCATTAACCAATCCACCTACACATCATTTCTTTGCTGAAATCTCTCCTTTGTGTCACTTCAGACATGTTCTTATATTGTTCTTATGCTACTCCTCCGACCACTCTCTTTACTTTTTTTTTTTGCCGTATGCGGGCCTCTCACTGTTGTGGCCTCTCCCGTTGCAGAGCACAGGCTCCGGACGTGCAGGCTCAGCGGCCATGGCTCACAGGCCTAGCCACTCCACGGCATGTGGGATCTTCCTGGACCGGGGCACGAACCCACGTTCCCTGCATCGGCAGGCGGACTCTCAACCACTGCGCCACCAGGGAAGCCCCTCTTTACTTTTTTAAGTGTGATATCCACTTAGATATGGGAGTCCAAGGAACATCTACTCCTTGTTGCTTCCTTTTCTCTCTGTTTTGAGCTCTCCTCCTGGACAATATAATTCCATGGCTTCAACTTTACTTTCTGTGTAAACGGCTTCCAAATCCATGTTTATACTCCTGAATTTTCCTCCAAAGTTCAGTCTCAATTTTCCAATTTCTGGCTTGACATTTCTGTCTGGTTATCCTTCTAGCACATTCTATTTAGCAATTCAAAGAACTGAACTTCTTGTCTTCCCTTTTAAATCTGTGTCTATCACCGTTTCCCATTTTCAGTACAACTACTACCTTGTCATTTAGGCTCAATATATCAAGGTCACCTTTGATTCCCATTGTTCCTGTCTCTTGTCAAAACATCAAATGTTAATAAGCCTGTCTGAGTGTATACCCATAATGAGTGTCTCTCTCCCTCCACAAATTAAATATCATTTAATCGCTCACTTCCGATTCTGTGAGCTCTTTTATATTTCAGAACCCTATTACCTTTGACTAGGAACATTGCAAAAATATGTTAGCTTTTCTCTCCCACCTACTCTACCAGGTTAGCTTTTGAAGTCTTGCCAGTTTAATCTTTCTTCAATTTAGTTTTTATAATGTCATCCTCTGGTTCAAATCATCAATGACTCTCTTTTGTTAAAGCAGCAGTTCTCAGCTGGTGCTGCTTACCTCACCCCACCCCCAACCCCTGCTCGGGATCATTTGGCAATATTTGCAGCCATATTTGACTGTCATAACTAGGGCAGGGTGTGCCTAGAGTGCTGTTAAACATCCTACAGTGCACAGGACAGCTCGCTATAGAAAAAAATGATCTGGCTCCAAATGTCAATTGTACTGAGGTTGAAAAAACCTGGTCTAAAGAATAATAGATGAATAATTAACTTGTCCTCATCTACACTTCATTTACAACTGCATGGGATTTAAAAAATGTTTCCTCTTCTCCATTTCCCATCTTTGGGTCTTCGCTTATACATTTTCCTCCCTCATTGGTGTTTACTTTTCTTACCTTGTCTTCTCGTTAAACAAAAATCCCAATACCATCCATCTCTCAGTGTTCAGCTTTATTGCTATATCTTTCATAGGACCCCATAATAATCCCAGTTGAAAGTGATGATCCTTTTTTCTGAACCTTGATGAGGATTTTTTGGTGTGTGTCTGTCTTACCATTTCTTCCTGTTTAATAGTTATTTATATAAATGCTTTCAATATTTATTAACCTTTACATTTATTTAAATAACAACCTTATTGAGCTATAATTCACATACCATAAAATTCACCCTCATAAGTATACAGTTAAGTGGTTTTTAGTATATTCACAGAATTGTGCACCCATCACCACTATCCAATTCCAGAACATTTTCATCACCCCCAAAAGAAAGCCATACCCATTAGCATTCACTCCTCATTTGCTCCCTCCCCCACCCCCTGACAAGCACTAGTTTATTTTCTGTGCCTATGTTTTAGTATTCTGGACACTTCATATGAATGGAATCATATGCTAGGTTGTGACTTCTTTCACTTAACAAAATGTTTTTAGGATTAAAGACTGTCTTGGGAAAAGCATGATATAAGATGTCTTATCCATATGACTGGCTTTTCACTTTGTAGTTACTGAGCAGTTTATTCAAGACTTTCCTGGCTTGTTTTATTCATCAACCCAGTCCCATTCATTTTTGATCTTTCAGAAATATGTTAATATTTCTTGTTTGTTAGCAAAACACTCTCCCAACCATTTCTTTACCACATTATCTTCTCTGTAATGACTTTATTCCTTTTCATACATTTTTATCAGCAGGGTTTGTAAAGTATTAGAGAAAAATATATGAACAAACCTGCCACCTTGACAGAATTTTAAAGGCAAGAAAATTATCCTTTTTTGTTCAAATTTTCAAGTTCAGCTATGGCATTTGTGGAATAATTAATGCCATTAGTCAGGCTCTATTAACTATGATTTATGTTAAACCATGGTTTATGTTAAAATTGGGATCTGGCAAAAATGAGTGTCAAGTATATGGTCTTGACGGATATAATTAGGCTTCTCTGAGTGGACAAAAATACTTAGAGCAAGAATTAAAGTGTCTGTAAAGTATTTGTATATGAGGATCTTGCTAATATAACCAAATTGGGCTTGAGGTCAGTACAAAATAATGTGTAGTCTGCATTCTAACATTTTATTTTATTTTATTTTATTTTTGGGGTATAGTTGATTTACAATGTTGTGTTAGTTTCAGGTGTCCAGCAAAGTGAATCAGTTATACATATACATATATCCACTCTGGTTTAGATTCTTTTCCAATATAGGCCATTACAGAATATTGAGTAGAGTTCCCTGTGCTATACCAGAGGTATTTATTAGTTATCTATTTTATATATAGTAGTGTGTATATGTCAACCTGTGTTCTCCCATTTTAAAAGAAATGCAAATTTTAAACTTTTAACTGTGCACTCCATGGCTTCTTGAGATCATTTGGATTATTGGGGGGAAAAGCATTTCAGGCAGAGGGAACATTAAGGACAAAGCCCTCCCTGGACAAGGGACTTGCCTGCTTTGTTGAAAGAATAGTGATGAAGCCAATTGAGTTAAGGTGGAATGAAAGAATAGGGGGAGATGTAGTCAGGGAAAAAATGTGGATCAGATCTCATAGGTCCCCATATATCATGGTAAGGACATTTAACTTTTATTCTGAGTGACCTGGGGAGACATAGAAATTTGTGAGTAGAGGAATTAGATTATATTTTAATAGAATCTCTATCTCTGCAGTTTGGAGAATATGCTGAATCTGGACAAACATATAAAACTGGTAAGGCAGTTAGGGGGAGACTGTAATAATACAGGCAAAAATAATTGTGTCTTGGACTGGGTTGATGTGTGATAAACAACCAGATTCTGGATATGTTCTGAAGATAGAGCAAATAGAATTTGCTGACAAGTTTTGTGTAGAGTTTAAAAGAAGGAAAGACATCAAGGAGGATGCCTGAAGTGTTTGGTTGATAACTAAAAGGATGGAGTTGCCACTATATATGATGGGAAAGACTGGAGAGGGACAGGTCTGGAGTTTGGGGGAGAGGGGAAGATAGGTAGTTATCAGGAGTTGGGTTTTAGTCATTTTGTTTGAACTGCCTTCCAAGTGGATTTGTTGGGCAGGCATTTAGAATTCTGAGGAGAGATTCTGATTGGGGATGTAAATTTAGGAGTCATTAGTGTGTGGATAGTACTTACAACCCTGAGACTGGATGAGATCAACTACAGGAAAAGTAGATGAAAGAGAAGCAATCAAGGACTGAGCTCTGGAGCACTCCAGAATCTAGACATCAGGAGATAAGGAAGAACCGGCAAAGGAGGTGGGAAAAAACGAGAAAAGGCAAGTGAGCGTGGAATCTAGCTCCTCATTAGATAGTAAGCTGTGTAGAGACAGGAGTCCTACGTGCTTGTTCAGGTTGTATCCTTTTCTAGCATCTCATCCACAGGAAGCAATAATCAGTACTGACTAAATAAATAAAATAATGTCATCACTGCATCGATAGCTTGTATATGAAGCAGAGAGCAGAGAGGAAGAGTCTTCCTTTTCACATCCACGTGTCTCTTCCAGATGTCCTCCTGTTATTCTAACACTGGTGGCTCTAGCTCTGAAAGGCAGCAACTGGTAATTCCTTTATTCTTCTAGATCACGCAGGACAAGGTTTTGTGGGGACCAGCTTCCTGTGCTTCTTCTAAGCTTTTGAATAAAGCTTCTTCTTAGAAGAAGCTTTCCACATTTCCTTTTCTCTCAGTCCAACACACTGTCCTAGTTGATGCTTTTGTGTTTTGGAAGAGAGTCACTTATGCCCTTTCAAAGAGACATCCACAATTGCATCAGTCTTCTGAGCACTCAACTTGGCACCAATTGCAGCACCGAGTACCCCAACAAAGAACCCCATGAGTCATTTTTGTCCTGTTACTCTGGTAATATTGTAATATGGGTAGACCAAAGTGATTTCCTTGGTGATGCCTAGAAACTGTGTATGTTGACCTAGTTACAAATGTTCTCTGCATGGTGCAATACTACACAGCATGGAAGATTTATTGGAACATATACTTTAGAGTAAAATGATATAACGAAAAATAAAACTCAGAATTTTACTTTCAAAGTTTTTGCCAAAGGAAAAAATACAAATTCAATTCATGAGACTCATAATTCTCAATAAAAAGGCATAGAAAATATAAGAGAATACATTTTCGAGCTTTAGTTTGCAACAGTTCACATACTACTGTGACCATTCTTAAAGTTGTTGGAGAGATGGTGATGACAAATATGTTAGCCTAGAAATAAGCAGCATATTAGGCCATCAACTGACTGAGGCAGATCCAAATTTTGAAGGAAAAAAGCAAAGCAAACCAAAGAAAAAGTTATCTTCAGAAGAACCAAACCACTGTCCTTCTTCAATTGCTTGCATTGTTATAAAGATGTCAAGTATCCTTGTGATCATGGCTTAGAACATCCTTCCATTTACTGCTTTAAAAGTTGTTAAAGTGTGAAAATAAACTACCTAGAGTGGTGGGATAGGGAGGGTGGAAGGAGGGAGATACAAGAGGGAAGAGATATGGGGACATATGTATATGTATAACTGATTCACTTTGTTATAAAGCAGAAACTAACACACCATTGTAAAGCTATTATACTCCAATAAAGACGTTAAAAAATAAAATAAAACAAACAAACAAAAAGATATTATTTTGCTTACCAAAAAAAAAAAAAAACAACTAGATCTGGATTTCTAAACCTACATTAGTATGTTATTGAGCACAAGAATGGTAAATGAGTAAAGCATGTGTCAAATTTCTCAGTTAATCCCTTCAATTCATAAAGGCAACTTTCATTCAAGGAGTCCATAATGAGGGTGAAGTTGCACATTGTTATCTTACTAATTTTGATTTGCAAATTTCTGATGATCAACTTTACATAAATACATGTAATATCATGAGACAAATATGAGAAATAAATCTTTCTTTTTCTGTAGATCTTATGCTTTCTAAAATAGGCTGAAGGGTTTCCATTCTCCAATTTAGAAAATGAATTGGGGTTATATTTTAAAAGTAACACTTATGCAATTGGTTACCAATTCTTGATGAAATCTAAGAAAAGAATGGAGCATTTGCATTAGGTCAAATTGATTTTCAAACTTCCTCAAGGTTAATCAAACTTAATCAAAGAGTCTCCTGTCAAATGAGATGCAGGCTGAATAAAAGTTTCCATATAGAACAAAATCTTTTTTTTTTTTTTTTTTTTTTTTTTTTTGCGGTATGCGGGCCTCTCACTGTTGTGGCCTCCCCCGCTGCGGAGCACAGGCTCCGGACGCGCAGGCTCCAGACGCGCAGGCTCAGCGGCCATGGCTCACGGGCCCAGCCGCTCCGCGGCATATGGGATCCTCCCAGACCGGGGCACGAACCCGCATCCCCTGCATCGGCAGGCGGACTCTCAACCACTTGCGCCACCAGGGAGGCCCAGAACAAAATCTTTTTATGTTTACTTTACACTAACTCATATTTTAATTTATCTTCTCTTCTCTACTTTGTTACAAAGTATTCTCAAGCTTTTGGGTCACTCTTAAATTCATGCATGTCAAATATTGTGCTAAAATTCTTTCTTGGATGATAGTTACAATGACTTAAAAAGCCATTTTTCTTTGGTTTTCTTTTTCTTTTTATTAGTTTCTGCTTTATAACAAAGTGAATCAGTCATACATATACATCTGTTCCCACATCCCTTCCCTCTTGCGTCTCCCTCCCTCCCACCCTGCCTATCCCACCGCTCCAGGCGGTTACCAAGCACCGAGCTAATCTCGCTGTGCTATGCGGCTGCTTCCCACTAGCTATCTACCTTATGTTTGGTACTGTATATATGTCCATGCCTCTCTCTCGCTTTGTCACAGCTTACCCTTCCCCCTCCCCATATCCTCAAGTCCATTCTCAAGTAGGTCTGTGTCTTTATTCCTGTTTTACCCCTAGCTTTTTCATGACATTTTTTTCTTAAATTCTATATATATGTGTTAGCATACCATATTTGTCTTTCTCTTTCTGACTTACTTCACTCTGTATGACAGACTCTAGGTCTATCCACCTCATTACAAATCGCTCAGTTTCGTTTCTTTTTATGGCTGAGTAATACTCCATTGTATATATGTGCCACATCTGCTTTATCCATTCATCCGATGATGGACACTTAGGTTGTTTCCAGCTCCGGGTTATTGTGAATAGAGCTGCAATGAACATTGTGGTACATGACTCTTTTTGAATTATGGTTTTCTCAGGGTATATGCCTAGTAGTGGGATTGCTGGGTCATATGGTAGTTCTATTTGTAGTTTTTTAAGGAACCTCCATACTGTTCTCCATAGTGGCTGTACCAATTCACATTCCCACCAGCAGTGCAAGAGTGTTCCCTTTTCTCCACACCTTCTCCAGCATTTAGTGTTTCTAGATTTTTTGATGATGGTCATTCTGACTGGTGTGAGATGATATCTCATTGTAGTTTTGATTTGCATTTCTCTAATGATTAATGATGTTGAGCATTCTTTCATGTGTTTGTTGGCAGTCTGTATATCTTCTTTGGAGAAATGCCTATTTAAGTCTTCTGCCCATTTTTGGATTGGGTTGTTTGTTTTTTTGTTATTGAGCTGCATGAGCTGCTTATAAATTTTGGAGATTAATCCTTTGTCAGTTGCTTCATGAGCAAATATTTTCTCCCATTCTGAGGGTTGTTTTTTGGTCTTGTTTATGGCTTCCTTTGTTGTGCAAAGGCTTTGAAGTTTCATTAGGTCCCATTTTTTAATTTTTGTTCTTATTTCCATTTCTCTAGGAGGTGGGTCCAAAAGGATCTTGCTGTGATTTATGTCATAGAGTGTTCTGCCTATGTTTTCCTCTAAGAGTTTGATAATTTCTGGCCTTACATTTAGGTCTTTAATCCATTTTGAGCTTATTTTTGTGTATGGTGTTAGGGAATGATCTAATCTCATACTTTTACATGTCCCTGTCCAGTTTTCCCAGCACCACATATTGAAGAGGCTGTCCTTTCTCCACTGTACATTCCTGCCTCCTTTATCAAAGATAAGTTGACCATATGTGCGTCGGTTTATCTCTGGGCTTTCTATCCTGTTCCATTGATCTATCTCTCTGTTTTTGTGCCAGTACCACACGGTCTTGATTACTGTAGCTTTGTAGTATAGTCTGAAGTCAGGGAGCCTGATTCCTCCAGCTCCGTTTTTCGTTCTCAAGATTGCTTTGGCTATTCAGGGTCTTTTGTTTTTCCAAACAAATTGTGAAATTTTTTGTTCTAGTTCTGTGAAAAATGCCAGTGGTAGTTTGATAGGGATTGCATTGAATCTGTACATTGCTTTGGGTAGTAGAGTCATTTTCACAATACTGATTCTTCCAATCCAGGAACATGGTATATCTCTCCATCTGTTTGTATCATCTTTAATTTCTTTCAACAGTGTCTTATAGTATTCTGCATACAGGTCTTTTGTCTCCTTCGGTAGGTTTATTCCTAGATATTTTATTCTTTTTGTTGCAAAGGTAAATGGGAGTGTTTTCTTGATTTCACTTTCAGATTTTTTATCATTAGTGTACAGGAATGCCAGAGATTTCTGTGCATTAATTTTGTATCCTGCTACTTTACCAAATTCATTGATTAGCTTTAGTAGTTTTCTGGAAGCATCTTTAGGATTCTCTATGTATAGTATCATGTCATCTGCAAACAGTGACAGCTTTACTTCTTCTTTTCCAATTTGGATTACTTTTACTTGTTTTCTTCTCTGATTGCTGTGGCTAAAACTTCCAAAACTAAGTTGAATAAGAGGGGTGATAGTGGGCAGCCTTGTCTTGTTCCTGATCCTAGTGGAAATGGTTTCAATTTTTCACCATTGAGGACGATGTTGGCTGTAGGTTTGTCATATATGGCCTTTATTATGTTGAGGAAAGTTCCCTCTATGCCTACATTTTTCAGGGTTTTTATCATAAATGGGTGTTGAATTTTGTCGAAAGCTTTCTCTGCATCTATTGAGATGATCATATGGTTTTTCTCCTTCAATTTGTTAATATGGTGTATCACATTGATTGATTTGCATATATTGAAGAATCTTTGCATTCCTGGAATAAACCCGACTTGATCATGGTGTATGATCCTTTTAATGTGCTGTTGGATTCTGTTTGCTAGTATTTTGTTGAGGATTTTTGCATCTATGTTCATCAGTGATATTGGCCTGTAGTTTTCTTTCTTTGTGACATCCTTGCCTGGTTTTGGTATCAAGGTGATGGTGGCCTCATAGAATGAGTTTGGGAGTGCTCCTCCCTCTGCTATATTTTGGAAGAGTTTGAGAAGTATAGGTGTTAGCTCTTCACTAAATGTTTGATAGAATTCGCCTGTGAAGCCATCTGGTCCTGGGCTTTTGTTTGTTGGAAGATTTTTAATCACAGTTTCAATTTCAGTGCTTGTGATTGGTCTTTTCATATTTTATATTTCTTCCTGAGCCAGTCTTTTCAGGTTGTGCATTTCTAAGAATTTGTCCATTTCTTCCAGGTTGTCCATTTTATTGGCATAGAGTTGCTTGTAGTAATCTCTCATGATCTTTTGTGTTTCTGCAGTGTCAGTTGTTACTTCTCCTTTTTCATTTTTAATTCTATTGTTTTGAGTCTTCTCCCTTTTTTTCTTGATGTTTCTGGCTAATGGTTTATCAATTTTGTTTATCTTCTCAAAGCACCAGCTTTTAGTATTATTGATCTTTGCTATCGTTTCCTTCATTTCTTTTTCATTTGTTTCTGATCTGATCTTTATGATTTCTTTCCTTCTGCTAACTTTTGGGGTTTTTTTGTTCTTCTTTCTCTAATTGCTTTAGGTGCAGGGTCAGGTTGTTTACTCGAGATGTTTCCTGTTTCTTAAAGTGGGGTTGTATTGCTATAATCTTCCCCCTTAGAACTGCTTTTGCTGCATCCCATAGGTTGTGGGTCGTCATGTCTCCATTGTCATTTGTTTCTAGGTATTTTTTAATTTCCTCTTTGATTTCTTCAGTGATCACTTCGTTATTAAGTAGTGTATTGTTTAGTCTCCATGTGTTTGTAATTTTTACAGATGTTTTCCTGTAATTGATGTCTAGTCTCATAGCATTGTGGTCGGAAAAGATACTTGATACAATTTCAATTTTCTTAAATTTACCAAGGCTTGATTTGTGACCCAAGGTATGATCTATCCTGGAGAATGTTCCATGGGCACTTGAGAAAAGTGTGTATTCTGTTGTTTTTGGATGGAATGTCCTATAAATGTCAATTAAGTCCATCTTGTTTAATGTATCATTTAAAGCTTCTGTTTCCTTTTTTATTTTCATCTTGGACGATCTGTCCATTGGTGAAAGTGGGGTGTTAAAGTCCCCTACTATGAGTGTGTTACTGTTGATTTCCTCTTTTATGGCTGTTAGTATTTGCCTTATGTATTGAGGTGCTCCTATGTTGGGTGCATAAATACTTACAATTGTTATATCTTCTTCTTGGATCGATCCCTTTATCATTATGTAGTGTCCTTCTTTGTCTCTTCGAATAGTCTTTATTTTAAAGTCTATTTTGTCTGATATAAGAATTGCTACTCCAGCTTTCTTTTGATTTCCATTTGCATGGAATATCATTTTCCATCCCTTACTTTCAATCTGTATGTGTCTCTAGGTGTGAAGTGGGTCTCTTGTAGACAGCATATATATGGGTTTTGTTTTTGTATCCATTCAGCCAATCTGTGTCTTTTGGTGGGAGCATTTAGTCCATTTACATTTAAGGTAATTATTGATATGTATGTTCCTATTCCCATTTCCTTGATTGTTTTGGGTTCGTTATTGTAGTTATTTTCCTTCTGTTGTGTTTCTTGCCTAGAGAAATTCCATTAGCATTTGTTGTAAAGCTGGTTTGGTGGTGCTGAACTCTCTCAGCTTTTGCTTGTCTGTAAAGTTTTTAATTTCTACATCAAATCTGAATGAGATCCTTGCTGGGTAGAGTAATCTTGCTTGCAGGTTTTTCTCCTTCATCACTTTAAATATGTCCTGCCACTCCTTTCTAGCTTGTAGAGTTTCTGCTGAGAGATCAGCTGTTAACTTGTTGGGGATTCCCTTGTGTGTTATTTGTTGTTTTTCTCTTGCTGCTTTTAATATGATTTCTTTGTGTTTAATTTTTGACAGTTTGATTAATATGTGTCTTGGCATATTTCTCCTTGGATTTATTCTGTATGGGACTCTCTGTGCCTCCTGGACTTGATTAACTATTTCCTTTCCCATATTAAGGAAGTTTTCAACTATAATCTCTTCAAATATTTTCTCAGTCCCTTTCTTTTTCTCTTCTTCTTCTGGAACCCCTATAATTCGAATGTTGGTGCATTTAATGTTGTCCCAGAGGTCTCTGAGACTGTCCTCTGTTCTTTCAATTCTTTTTTTAAAATTCGCTCTGCAGCAGTTATTTCCACTATTTTATCTTCCACCTCACTTATCCATTCTTCTGCCTCAGTTATTCTGCTATTGATCCCATCTAGAGTATTTTTCATTTCATTTATTGTGTTTTTAATCAATGCTTGATTCATCTTTAGTTCTTCTAGGTCCTTGTTAACTGTTTCTTGCAGTTTGTCTATTCTATTTCCAAGATTTTGGATCTTGGAAATAGAATCTTGGATCATCTTTACTATCATTATTCTGATTTTTTTTCAGGTAGACTGCCTATTACCTCTTCATTTGTTAGGTCTGGTAGGTTTTTATCTTGCTCCTTCACCTGCTTTGTGTTTTTCTGTTTTCTCATTTTGCTTATCTTACTGTGTTTGGGGTCTCCTTTTTTGCAGGCTGCCGATTCGTAGTTCCCATTGTTTTTCGTGTCTGTCCCCAGTGGCTAAGTTTGTTTTAGTAGGTTGTGTAGGCTCCCTGGTGGGAGTGACTAGTGCCTGTGTTCTGGTGGTTGAGGCTCGATCTTGTCTTTCTGGTGGGCAGGTCCACGTCTGGTGGTGTGTTTTGGGGTGCCTATGGCCTTATTATTTTTTTAGGCAACCTGTCTGTTAATGGGTGGGGTTGTGTTCCTGTCTTGCTAGTTGCTTGGCATAGGGTGACCAGCACTGTAGCTTGCTGGTCGTTGACTGAAGCTGGGTGCTGGTGTTGAGATGGAGATCTCTGGGAGATTTTCGCCGCTTGATATGTGGAAGTGGGAGGTGTCTTGTGGACCTGTGTCCTGAAGTTGGCTCTCCCACTTTAGAGGCACAGTACTGACTCCTGGCTGCAGCACCAAGAGCCTTTCATTTACCCGGCTCTGAATAAAAGGGAGAAAAAGTAGAAAGAAAGAATGAGTAGAAGAAAGAAAGAGAGAAAGAAAGAAGGAAAGAAAGAGAGAAAGAAAGAAGGAAAGAAAGGAAGGAAGGAAGGAAGGAAGAAAGAAAGATAGGAGGGAGGGAGGGAGGAAGGAAGGAAAGCAAGAAAGAAAGAAAGGGAGGGAGGGCGGGAGGAAAGAAAAAGAAAGAGTGAAAGGAAGAAGGGCGGGAGGGATGGAGGGAGGAAGGAAAGAAAGCAAGAAAGAAAGGAGGGACAGAGGGAGGGAGGGAGGAAGAGTAGGTAGGAAAAAAGAAAGAGAGAAGATAAAATAGAATAAAGTATGATAAAATATAGTAGCATTATTAAAATAAAAAAGTAATTAATTAAAAAAAACGTATGGATAGAACCCTGGGACAAATGGTGGAAGCAAAGCTATACAGAGAAAATCTCACACAGAAGGATACACATACAGATTCACAAAAAGAGAACAGGGGGAAAAAATCGTAAATCTTGCTCTCAAAGTCCACCTCCTCAATTTGGGATAATTCGTTGTAAAAAGAGGAAAAGGGGGAAAAATCTTAAATCTTGTCCTCAAAGTCCACCTCCTCAATTTGGGATGATTCGTTGTCTATTCATGTATTCCACAGATGCAGGGTACATCAAGTTGATTGTGGAGCTTTGATCCGCTGCTTCTGAGGCTGCACAGAGAGATTTCCCTGTCTCTTCTTTGTTCTCACAGCTCCCCAGTCTCAGCTTTGGATTTGGCCCCGCCTCTGCGTGTGGGTCGCCGGAGGGCGTCTGTTCTTCGCCAGACAGGACGGGTTTAAAGGAGCTGCTGATTCAGGGTCTCTGGCTCACTCAGGCCGAGGGGAGGGAAGGGTACGGAGTGCGGGGTGAGCCTGCGGCAGCAGCGGCTGGCGTGACATTGCACCAGCCCGAGGCGGTCCGTGCACTTCCCCGGGGAAGCTGTCCCTGGATCCCGGGACCCCAGCAGTGGCGGGCTGCACAGGCTCCCCGGAAGGGGGGCGTGGACAGTGACTTGCGCTCACACACAGGCCTCTTGGCGGCGGCGGCAGCAGCCCCAGCGTCCCACGCCCATCTCCGGGGTCCGCACCTTTAGCCGCAGTTCGCGCCCATCTCTGGAGCTCCTTTAAGCAGTGCTCTTAATCCCCTCTCCTCGCACACCAGGAAACAAAGAGGGAAGAAAAAGTCTCTTGCCTCTTCGGCAGCTCCAGACTTTTTCCCGGACTCCCTCCGGGTTAGCCGTGGTGCACTAACCCCTTCAGGCTCTCTTCCTGCCGCCAGCCCCAGTCCTCTCCCTGCGCTCCGACTGAAAGCCGATACCCGAGCCTCAGCTCCCAGCCCCGCCCGCCCCGGCGGCCGAGCAGACAAGCCTCTAGGGCTGGTGAGTGCCTGAGGGCACCGATCCTCTGTGCGGGAATCTCTGCGCTTTGCCCTCCGCACCCCTGTGGCTGTGCTCTCCTCCGCTACTCCGAAGCTTTCCCCCTCCGCCACCCGCAATCTCCGCCCGTGAAGGGGCTTCCTAGTGTGTGGAAACCTTTCCGCCTTCACGGCTCCCTCCCACTGGTGCAGGTCCCGTCCCTATCTTTTTGTCTCTGTTTATTCTTTTTTCTTTTGCCCTACCCAGGTATGTGGGGAGTTTCTGGCCTTTTTGGGGGTCTGAGGTCTTCTGCCAGCATTCAGTAGGTGTTCTGTAGGAGTTGTTCCACATGTAGATAAATTTCTGATGTATCTGTGGGGAGGAAGGTGATCTCCATGTCTTAGTCTTCCGCCATCTTCTCCTTACTCCTCCGCCATCTTCTCCTGGTTTTCTTTATTGTCATAAAATCAATGAAAAACATCAGAAGTTTGGGTTATTGGTTGTCCGAACATAATGCAATAGAGTGGGTGGCTTAAACAACTGAAATTTATTTTTGCACAGTTTTGGAAACTAGAAGTCCAAGATCAAAATGTGGGTCAGCTCTCTTTTGGCAAGAGGGCTTGTAGATGTGTGCTCACATAGCTTTCCTTGGTGTGTTTATTTGGAGGGATCTCTCTTTTTTCCTCTTCATATAAAGCCACCAATCCTATTGGATCAGGACTCTACTTGTATGAATTCATTTAACCGTAATTACCTCCTAAAAGCCCCATCTCCAAATACAATCACAATGGGGCTTAGGGCTTCAACATATGAATTTGAGGGGG
The DNA here is from genome assembly GCF_025265405.1 of Mesoplodon densirostris. Lineage (NCBI taxonomy): Eukaryota > Metazoa > Chordata > Mammalia > Artiodactyla > Ziphiidae > Mesoplodon > Mesoplodon densirostris. Next base: position 19,716,361 of record NC_082665.1, read on the forward strand.
ACACAATTCAGTCCATAGTCCTGATATAGCATCAGACATAACAATATGAATATTCCCAGTGGTTTAGTATCCTGCACAATGTTTCAGTTTCTACAAGCAACATTTACAGAGCATGTACTCTGTACCTGACACTGTGCTAGACCTTGGGTGTTATAAAGATGAACAAGAGTCTTCTGCCTATATGCTTACAGTCTAATGGGTGAGATTGATGTGTATACCCACAAACATCATAATACCATGTGAGAAGCAAATAGAAATGTGCACATGCTAATTCAGCAAAAAAATTCTCTCTATACTGTATTTCCCATCAGTATATCTTAATTCATGATATATATATTTTTATATAGTAGCAGTCCATTTTTTTCTGCTCTGACCTCTGATATAGCACATATTGTCCATTGAGCCACAAGAAAACTGTATTAGGTTTTAGGGAGAACATTTTATATCTGATCTGCCTTAGGATCTTGTGCCGGAATTTTCGCTTGTTTCAGTGACTGTGGCAAAGGCTATCCTTGTGGCATCATTTCTCTTCAATCTTTTCTCTTCCTCGATATATGATCAGTATGATTTAGAATGCTTAGATGATTTTCACATCCTTGAAAAGTTAATTCATTTCCCCATCAACGGATAGGACTGTTTTTTTAAATTGAGGGATAGTTGATTTACAATGTTTTGGGTGTACAACAAAGTGATTCAGTTCTTTTTCAGACTCTTTTCCATTATAGGTTATTGCAAGACATTGAATACAGTTCCTTCTGCTATTCAGTAGGTCCTTGTTGGTTACCTATTTTATATATAGTAGTGTGTATCTGTTAATCCCAGATTCCTAATTTATTCCTTCCCTCTCCTTTCCCCTTTGGTAACCGTAAGTTTGTTTTCTATGTCTGTGAGTCTATTTCTGTATTGTAAATATGTTCATTTGTATCATTTTTGAGGTTCTACATATAGGTCATATCATGATATTTGTCTTTTTCTGATTTACTTCACATAGTATGATAATCTCTAGGTCCATCTAAATGGCATCATTTCATTCTTTTTATGGCTGAGTAATATTCCATTGTATATATGTTCCACATCTTCTATATCCATTCATCCATCGATGGGCATTTAGGTTGCTTCCAAGTCTTGGCTACTGTAAATAGTGCTGCTATGAACATTGAGGTGCAGGTATCTTTTCAAATTCGAGTTTTGTCTGAATATATGCCCAGGAGTGGGACTGCTGGATCGTATGGTAACTCTGTTTTTAGTTTTTAAAGGAACCTCCATATTGTTTTGATAAGGCTGTTTTTAATTGGAGTTGAATCACTTGGCACTGCTGAAGAACATTTTCTCACAGATTTTTGAAATAAAATTAAGCAAGCATTAAAGTTTTGCAATTGTGTCAATTTCCGTTTTGATGTAAAATGAAATTGTGTGTGTCCATACATCAGTGTATTATGTAATTTATGCTTTTTTTTACCCTTTCATTCGTCACAAATAGTTCTGAAATTGTTGGTATCAAGAGTGGCCAAAAGACCACAGTTAATACACTTTTGAATATTGATGCCACTATCAGACCTTTTCAAGGCTATTCTATGGTTAGTTTCCCAAGTGAGGCTGTAAAAGGTCAGGAGTACCCTGAGTTTACAAGCATTAAGCCTGGCTTTGTCCTACCAGCTTCCTCAGTACTATTGTATGTGTCGGGGTTTAAAACTCTTTCTATGTGTTTTGCTCTTTTATTTATTTTAGCCGGTGGACACACCTTTTCCTTTTTAAACTGGTATGTCGATGGCCTTTCCTTGTAATAACAGTTGACATAATCCTCTTGAGCTGAAAGAAAACACTATTAAGGAAAACGCTGGCTATTTCCAACTTTCTCAGACCTCTGTAAGGAGGAATGCAGGTCCCTACCAGGATCAGGTGGAGACAGAGCTACCAATGGGTACAATTAAGAATTTCAGGTTCTCAGGCAGAATTCTCTGTGCTTGGGATTTACATCTTTGCCCCTAGCCTGGGATGCTGAATTGGAACAATAATGATAAATCATTTTTTTTCACCTGTTGGATTTGCAAATGTTTTAAACAAGCAATAACAGCCATCGCTGGCAAATACTCAGGGATGTGAACGTTCCTTTACTTCAGTGGTAGGAATGTGAATTCCTTAACTGACCTGGCACCAATTATTTGAATTAAAATTACTATACATTATATAGCAAGCAATTCCAGTTCTTGAATTTTACCTTACATTAAAAAAAAAACTACACCTGATAAAGGACTATGTGGACATAATGCTATTTTTATTATGGTTTATAGTGTCAAAAAAACATAAACAAATTGAATGTTCATGAGTAGGGAATTGAATAAATCATGGCACATGTGTGTGAGCATGCACAGGCACATACCACACACACGCACACACACTGAAAAATGATATATTGGGATATATTAATGTCCCAAATGGGATGACTGTTCACAATATACCATGAGATTAAATAAAGCAAATTCAAAGTAAAGTGAATAATATCAACCTTAAAAAAACCCAAACCTAAAAATAGGCTATGTAGTCCTTTTTTCCAGCTGGAACCATGGAGGTTGCAGAAGAGAAGAAAAGATGGTTCCTGCTGAAACTCCTAAAAACAGTGAAGGAATTTCACAGAGCTCAAGATCAGGCACCTGAGAAAGAATTTTGCCCAAAAGATGTTTTGAAAGGCAAGGACAAATGTTATATATTAAAAGGTAAGCCCAATCACAAGGAATATGGGCAGATGTACAGAACTGACACAAGAATGGTTAGGATGGCAAGATAAGCTGGCAACTTCCATGTACCTGCAGAACCCATACTGGCATTTGTCATCAGGATCAGTATCCATGGTGTGACCCCAAAGGTCTGAAAAGTGTTGCAGCTTCTTCATCATTGCCATATCTTCAGGGGTACCTTTGTGAAGATCAACAACGTTTCAGTTAACATGCTGAGGATTGTGGAACCACATATTGCACATAAATTGACAACACATTGATTGCTGGCTCTCTTGTTAAATTTGGAATCATCTGCATGGAAGATCTGATTCACTAGATCTATACTGTTGAACAATACTTTCAAGAAACCAACAACTTCTGCTGGCCCTTCAAATGATCTTTTCCATGAGGTAGAATGAAGATGATGAAGATCATCTATTTTGTAGACGGTAGAGATGCTGACAACAGAAAAGATCAAATCAACAGGCTTATTAGAAGGATGAAATAAGGTGTCTACCTTGATTCATTTTGTAATCTAGTCAGTTAATAAACAGTGACTGCTTTCAATTTGAAATGTAAAACAAACATCCCCCACCAAAAAAAAAAAAACAAATTATGTGATTAACAAAAGAGAAAATGGGACAAGTATATATCCAATTCTTCACATGTGTTAACTATGGGAGATATGGGGAATTATTTACTTGTCATTCATTCATTTATTCATTATATTAAAAAATGGAAGACACAGAGAGTAGAAGAAAAGAGGTGGAACACTCTCCTGGTGTTGGATGTTGGGTGAGAAGAGGGCTGGACACCAATATGGCAGTCAACCTCATCATCTCCTCCATATATAGGAGCAGGGGGCTTCCTCTTTTTAAGCACAGAGGTTTGGAGAAGGATGTTGCCTGAGAAGGAAGAGAATGGCTGGACCTCCCAAATTGCTTGCACTTACTGACAGCCCCTCTCCCTTGTACAGTTGTTTTTAGGTTGCCCAGTGCAACTCTTTTCACAGCTATGTGCAACCACCCAGTAATACCTTGCCTCAGGAGATGTTCTGCCCTTACCAGTGACAAACTCAAGCTCCTAGGGTGGGGAGGATGAGGGCAGCATAAGGTTATTGATAGATGAAAGTACATCTACTCCAGGTATGAGTCAAAACTTCTAGATGAGTCAAGAAATTTGCCCCATATCCATGATTCCCTCCTCATCCCACCCACAGAGCTAGGCACCAATTTTTGTGTGGGTTTGACTGCCAAAGATTTTCTAGGAGAAGAATATAGTAGGATAATATTTGAAGTTATTAATCCATACTTTTTCTTCTCCCTGTATATATCTTTTCATCTTTCTGTTCCTCTTCATTTAAGCAGATCCTGGGGAAGTGTGAGGCAGGATATTTTTTCTGGCTATTAATTGCCAGTGACCGAAATTTGAAGGAGAAATCAGGCAAGATTGCCAGAAAAGGCAAAAAAGAAAGAGAATATGGACCTCGACCAAGTAAGTATCTGGGTCAGAGATATGATGGGGGGTGGAACTTTCCAAGCTAGAAAGTGCTTCCGATAGGAATAGGGAAGTGGAGGGAGGAGATGAAGGGAGGGGTCTGTAGGAGCAAGGAGATAGGGTCAGTTCCTGATTTCCAACTATGTTAAGAAGGGAGTAGTAAGACTCCATGCAGAAAATGGATGCTTGGTATTGAAACAAATGAAACTAAGAGGATCCATTTCCCCAATGACAGACATTTTGGTATTACAAAAAAATGTTGCAATGAATTATCCTTGTGTCCCTGTACTAGATGTTTTTGGAATTTATATTTTAGAAGTTGACTTTCTGTGTCCTAACCTTCAAACTTTGCTAGATATTGCAAAAAGTTTTTAGCATTATACCAATTTTCTCTCTCAAACGCTTGATCTTTTTCTTCTTAAATTTAAACTACACTCCCTATTGTAAAACTTCACTGCTCATTAATCATGGGTAATTAAGACTTTGAAAGTTCCCGTTTCCCCGACTTCCTTACCACTACTTGTCATTGACAAACTTTTGAATTTTTTCCAGTGTGACGATATGAAATGGTATCTTGTTTTAATTTGCATGCTTCTATTATTAGTAAGTTACAACTTTTTTCCTCATATCTTTATTGGTCCTATAGAGCTTCTTGTCTGTGAACTGAAGTTTTATATTCATTTCTTTACTGGACTTTTTATCTTTTTCTTACTTATAGGATATTTTTATATATTCTAGATGGCAGTTATTTCTCAAATGCCTTGTAAGTATTTTCTCTGTCTCTAGCTTGCCTTTTAAACTTTGTTTATGACATCTAAAGTATGATATTTAAAATGTTTCTGTTATCAAATTTATTCATCTTTTAGTCTGTACTTAATGGCTTGGTTTTTTTATTCTTAAAAGACTTTGCTTCAGAGCAGTTTTAGCTTCATAGTAAAATTGAGAAGAAGGTACTCAGAAATCCCATATACTCCCTACCCCTATACATGCACAGCCTCCTCCATTATCAATAGCCCCACCAGAGTCATACATGTGTTACAATTGATGAACCTTTTTAATTTTTAAGAGATTTTTCCTTACTTCAATGTTATGAGATTGTCTCCTACATTTTCTTCTAAAACTTTTGAGGGTTGCCTTTAAGTCTTTAATCCATGTGTTCTTCCTATTTGTGTATGGAATGAGGAGGAATTCAATATTCTGATACATTTTAAAATTTGTTCCTCAATCACATGAGGTCAACCCATCCTATTGGCAGATTCACCTGCAGCCACACTGAAAGATCGAGGGTAGCAAAGAAGTTCATAGCAGGCATCAGGACTGAGCATTGTGAGTAAACCACTGGGCTCATGGATGAGCTTCATAAACCAAACAGTGAACTAGCGGTGTTACCTGGATTAGTGAGTGGAATGACCTCTGTAGAATCCCCCATATCATGAACATTAACTAATGGGGAACCAGGGACATTAAACTGATTGAAAAAGTATACAGCGGGCCTAGACTCACAACTGGATATCAGGGTCTGGGTCAAAACAACAAACCTACCAGCAAACATAGCAGCAAATATGGCAGAGCTAACACAGCCAAAGTATTATCCAACCAAATGTAGACAATCCAGAGGAAAGCATTTTCTGGATAATGTTTCCTCTCTGTAATGTCACTAATTTATTTAACATGCACTGTAGTCTTCTTTAAGTTTTTAAAAAACTCAACACAGTGGAGAGAAAAGAAATATACTATTTTAATTGTTTAGTTGGAAAACATAAAATTTATATTTATTTCTCCCCTTCTAAAACAAAAATAAAATCAATTTTAACTATTTGAGCAGAGATTACAATTTTGTCCTATAAGTAAAACAACTACAAGAAATTTCACAGTAATTTTAGTATTTATACAGCTTTTTAAAGAAAATAAAACATTGAATTATAAAAAGCATTTATACTGGAACACAGAGAACTATATTCAATATCTTGTAATAACCTATAATGGAAAAGAATATGAAAAATAATATAGATATATTCACTTTGCTGTACACCAGAAATTAACACAACATTGTAAGTCAACTACACTTCAACTTAAAAAAAAAAGCATTTATACTAGTATTATGCCTTCTGAAGTAAAATCTCAGTGTACATCTAAGTTTTCAGAATTAAAAAGTGTAACCCAGAATCCAGGGTGTAATTTCCAAGGTGAGCGTCAATATAAGTATTTGAAATACAGCTTGATCTTTGTGATAAAATTAAAAAAAGAAATTAGTTGGGACTATCCCACATGCATTCTAAAGCCCCCAGTTAGCCTAGGTAATTTTTCTTATTCTCCCACAACACATGGCATTCTTTCTATGAATGACATCAGTTTGGAAATACCCCGTGGTTTCTGAGTTATAAGTGGATAGCTCACCATGAACTCCTGATTATATTATGATTCATACTTTCACTTCTGTTTTTATACTATCATTTTGAAAAAGTGAAAGTGAAACTGTGTTTCACTGGCAAACAGTTCACTAGGGAGAAGAAAAATATCGTTGATATAATAATTTACAAAATATTTAAGGTTTATTGTCTAAGAATATTGTGAAAACCATTTCTTAAGGGAAAAAGTATGTAGTTGTGACCCAAAAATTGCTCTTAGAAAGTGAATCTGGGATTTAACCGTGACGATTGTCAGAGTTCTGCTCTACATGGGAGCATTGCTTATGATTCCTTCTGACATCTGTGTATCTATCTATCTATCTATCTGTCATCTATCTATCAATAAATCTTTTAATACTCTTTCTTCATGGAACTGGTTTATGAATCATAGCCTTTTACCTCTAGTATTTGTTATCTTAACAATTACACTATGGTAGAAAGATGATGCTAGCTAGTTAGAGAAAGAAAGAAAGAAAGAAAGAGCAAGAAAGAAAAAATAACCATATGGAAATTTCCAACATAATTCCAGGCTTGAGAGCCTTTATTCATACTTTAAGTTTCCTTAGGGCAGGTGTCATGCCTGTTCATTGCTCTGTCTCTTGTACCTTTGCCAGTTCCTGGCACAAAGCAACATTCAACAAATATTTGTTGAGTAAATAAACACAGCAGGTTAAAAGCAACTTCTTGAACTTCATGGTTTTCTGTGGAAAACCACAAGAAAAAAATGTGTTCTGAGGTCTCAGCATACTAGTAACCAAGAAGTATCAGGAATCTAATGAGATCCTTCTCTTACGAGATCCTTAATGTAGCAATGTTACTTTAAGGGTATCATAAGCTATGAGGTCTAAAACTAGATGCCTCAATGCCTTGTGATTCTTCATTTAACATTATTTGTAGAATGGGAATTTTCCCAAAGATTATAAACCCTTTCTAAAGACTAATGTGATTTAAAATATCTTTCATTAAGTATAAATTTATTTTCCTTGGCTGTCTGTCACCAAAGGACAGTTCCTACCAAAGAATTATGTCTTGTGGGTCAATATGTGTTTCCTATGAATGAATGAATTCCTCAAAATGAAATGTCTCCTTCTCAGACTAAAGATATTTTTCTATCTACACTGTTTTAATGTTTGTACTTCAGATCTAACAGCTCCTTTAGCTTAAGGCATTGAAGAATGATCTTATCTAAGAGAGGAGGTACCCTTCTATTTTAAACCATAATTAACATCTTAAAATGGGGTAATCTAACAGACCAGTTAGTCAGTCACTCTTTGTATTTCTAAGAGGTCGGAACACAGGAGGGATATGACTGTATAAGTGGTAAGGAGTGAAAAATGTTTAGAAGACTGTTTAGTCGGAAATAGAAAAGTTACTCCTTCCAAAAATTGTCTGGAAGCCCCTAAACATCATTTAAAAATATTAAAACATCCCAATGCCAGTTATACCAATAACCTGAGCTGAAAATAACATTGAGAATATGCTGAGAATAGCAGTGATAGTAAAAAAAAAAAAGGTTCTTTCTTTAAACCATTACATTTTGGGATAGCAAAAGATTAATCAGCAATAGATTATCACAACAAAATTGCTATAAAGATTAAATGGATATTACTGAAAAGAATGTCAAACAGTGAGCTTCTCTTTGAAAACTTAAGAAAATTAAGAGCAGAAATTGGAAGTAATCTTACTGAGACAGAATAGCTTATAAGCCATTAAGACTTGATTTATAACCTGTTAAATACTTTTTAAAGAAATAGTAAGTTAAAAAGAAAGCGAGTTCGTCAGCCTGGCATATGAAAGAAGAAAACAAAGAACCTATGAAGTACACTTTGGCAGAGAATTCCAGAGACATTTGTTCCTGCGATTTGTCCTTTCTAGTGCTGATTGTTGAAATTGTAGCATTATTCTTTGCTTGATGTCATTAAACATCTTGTTTATATCAACCCTCACTGACTCTGAATTCATATTCACTAAGTAATATTTTTATTATAATTTGATTTCTGATATAACTTTACAAGGAAGGAATGCTTCGGCTAGAGGACACTTTGGCAGTTATATCTCTCATTATAATTAATAAGAGATTTTTTCCCCTGGTTTGTACAGAACTCTCTTGAATGTAGCTTGAATAAGTTACAATTCCCAAGTCTGAACAAGTCTGGGACACTGAGGAAATTGAATTTTCAAATAGACAAAGTTGAGCAACAGATTGAGCTGCAATGGCTTCCCCAAGGGTGTCACCACTTTGATGGGCTCTCCTCATTTCTTATGGGGACTGATGAAAGTGTATCTGGTAAAATGCGTGGCATATAGTGGTGCACCACTTACATGAGGAAGAAGGAAAGAAAACAGAGTACTGAGAAGAAGCAGAGCAGAGAGAAAAAAGAGAGCATTCAGCATCCTTGCTTTATTGACATATTAAGCTCCGATATATGGTACCTTGTCAGGTATGATGGTTAATTTCATGTGTCAACTTAGCTGGGTCATAGGGTACACAGATATTTGGTCAAACATTATTGATGATGATGATGATGATGTCAGTGAGGATGTTTACTGATGAGACTGACATTTGAATTGGTAGACTCAGTAAAGCAGGCAGTCCTCTGCAATGTGGATGGGTCTTATCCAATCAGTTGAAGGCCTGGAATGAACAAAAGGTTGAACCTCCTGCATGAGAGAAAACTCCTTCTGCCCTGGCTGCCTTTGAGCTGAGGCATCGGTTTTTTTGCAGCTTTCAGACTCTAATTGAAACATCGGCTCTTCCTGGGTCTGTCTGCTGGCATTCAGACTGGAACTACATCACCAGTTCTAGTGAGTCTCCAGCTGGCCGATTGAAGATCTTGGGACTTGTCAGCCTTCATAATCATGTGAGTTTGTTCCTTATAAATAAGTCTCTTTCCCCATCTATATACCTCCTATTTGTTCTGTTTTTCTAGAGAACCCTGACTAAATACATCAAGAGTCTTCCTGAAATGGCAATCACAAGAACATTTTACTGTTGCAAATGAATTAGGTCCTTAATGTACTCACTGGCAGGGGAAAAATGTTTTAATCTACACTAGATTTTTCTGTGACTCAGTGTGAATATGTTTCTTATTTTTTTCTTTAATGAGAATACATCCCATCTCATTAACACTTGTCAAATCTAAATCAGTAATGGAAAATTATATAAAGTAATGAACTTAAAAGTTTGGTGTCCTCTTATGTCAGAGGTACCTGTGGTACATCTCACCTGGCTGGTTTTATTTGTGATGCTGCCATATTTAATTTAGCTTAATAGGTTCTTCCCTCAAATCCCCAAACTCAAACTTGACTCATCTCTCCACTACAATGTCAACAATTCCACAACTTGCAAGCCCTACAAAAGTATTTTTAAGACTCATGTATTAAAGGAAAATATAAATCAACAAGTTGACATACTCCATGATGGTAACAAAAGACCATGCATTAATTCCACAAGCATTTATTGGGCACGTACCAATGTATCAGACTGGAGAAACAAATATGAAACAAACACAGACCCTTTCCTTAAAGACGGAAGATAGGAAAACAGATATGAAGGCTAAGAGGAAAAAGAAAGTGCCTGGTGTTTATGGAGCTTCTATGCTTTACCAGGTGCTGTTAAAGACTTTACAATGGATCTTCCCAAGAGCTCTCTAAAGTAGGTACTATTATCCCTCTCTCATGTATGAGGACACCTAGGCTCAGAGAGATCCTCCAGTTAGGACAGTGGAAATTAAGGCTAGCATTCACTGAGCCTCAGTGACAGAGTGGAGTTCAAACGGGGTTTATACCTTCACACATTTTCTGCTTTCTACTTCACCTTGTTGCTTTGTTCTAGAGCCACATTGTGTGATATGATAGCCACTAGATACATGTGGCTATTAGGCACTTGAAATGTGGCCAGTTCACAAAAACAGAAATATAGATCAATGGAACAGGATAGAAAGCCCAGAGATAAACCCAGGCACATATGGTCACCTTATCTTTGACAAAGGAGGAAAGAATATACAGTGGGGAAAAGACAGCCTCTTCAGTAACTGGTGCTGGGAAAACTGGACAGCTACATGTAAAAGAATGAAATTAGAACACTCCCTAACACCATATACAAAAATAAACTCAAAATGGATTAAAGACCTAAATGTAAGGCCAGACACTATCAAACTCTTATAGGAAAGCATAGGCAGAACACTATAACGTAAATCACAGCAAAATCCTTTTTGTCACCCCTCCTAGAGGAATGGAAATAAGAACAAAAATAAACACATGGGACCTAATGAAACTTAAAATCTTTTGCACAGCAAAGGAAACCATAAACAAGACCAAAAGACAACTCTCAGAATGGGAGAAAGTATTTGCTAATGAAGCAACAGGCAAACGATTAATCTCCAAAATTTACAAGCAGCTCATGCAGCTCAATATCAAAAAAAAAAACAATCCAATCCAAAAATGGGCAGAAGACCTAAACAGACATTTCTCCAAAGAAGATATACAGCTTGCCAACAAACACATGAAAGAATGCTCAACATCATTAATCATTAGAGAAATGCAAATCAAAACTACAATGAGATATCATCTGACACCAGTCAGAATGGCCATCATCAAAATATCTAGAAACAATAAATGCTGGAGAGGGTGTGGAGAAAAGGGAACCCTCTTGCACTGCTGGTGGGAATGTAAATTGATACAGCCACTATGAAGAACAGTATGGAGGTTCCTTAAAAGACTAAAAATAGAACGACCCAGCAATCCCACTACTAGGCATATACCCTGAGAAAACCATAATTCAAAAAGAGTCATGTACCAAAATGTTGATTGCAGCTCTATTTACAATAGCCAGGACATGGAAGCAACCTAAGTGTCCATCGACAGATGAATGGATAAAGAAGATGTGACACATATATACAATGGAATGTTACTCAGCCATAAAAAGAAATGAAATTGAGTCATTTGTAGTGAGGTGAATGGACCTAGAGTCTGTCATACAGAGTGAAGTAAGTCAGAAAGAGAAGATCAAATACCATATGCTAACACATATATATGGAATCTAAAGAAAAAAAAATGGTCATGAAGAACCTAGGGGCAAGATGGGAATAAAGACACAGACCTACTAGAGAATGGACTTGAGGATACGGGGAGGGGAAAGGGTAAGCTGTGACAAAGTGAGAGAGTGGCGTGGACATTTATACACTACCAAACTTAAAATAGATAGCTAGTGGGAAGTAGCCACATAGCACAGGGAGGTCAGCTCCGTGCTTTGTGACCACCTAGAGGGGTCGGATAGGGAGGGTGGGAGGGAGGGAGACACAAGAGGGAAGAGATATGGGGACATATGTTTATGTATAACTGATTCGCTTTGTTATAAAGCAGAAACTAACACACCATCGTAAAGCTATCATACTCCAATAAAGATGTTAAAAAAAGAAATTACATTAAAAAAAAAATGTGGCCAGTCCAAACTGAGATGTACTATAAGCATAGACTGCAAAGCAGATTTCAGAGACATAGTATGAAAAACAATGTAAAATATCTTATTAATAATTTTTATATTGATTACTTGTAGAATTGATAATTTATGGATATACTGATGTATTTGTCATGGTTTTCCAGAGAAACAGATCCCATAGTACTTATCTGTCCATCTGTCTATCATCTATCTATCTATCTATCTATCTATGTATCATCTATCATCATCTATCTTTCATCTATCTATCTATCTGTCAGAGAGACACAGAGATAGAGAAAGAGACAGAGAGACAGACAGAGAAGAGAGAGAGAAAGGGATTTATTTTAAGGAATTGGCTCATGTGTTTGTAGGGGCTGGCAGGACTGAAATCTACAGAGTAGGCTGGCAGTCTGGAGATTCAGGTAAAAGTTGCTATTGCAGTCTTGAGTCTGTGATCTGCAGGGCAGACCAGGCAGGCTGGAAACTCAGGTAGTGTTATGGACTGAATTGTTCCCACCTCTTTTCCCTCCCCTAACAATTCATATGTAGAAGCAGTAATCCACAGTGCAACTATATTTGAAGATATGGCCTTTAAGAGGTAATGAAGGTTAAATGAGGTCATAAGGGTGGGGCCCTAATCTAATATGACTTGTGTCTTTATAAGAAGAGGAGGAGTCATGAGGAATGCATGAACTCAGAGAAATGGCCATGTGTATACACAGTGAGAAAAAGGCTCTCTGAAAGCCAAGGAGAGAGGCCTCAGGAAAAATTAAACTGCCAACCTTGATCTTGGACTTCCAGCCTCCAGAACTGTGAAAAAATAAGTTTTTATTATTTAAGCCAGCTAGTCTGTGGTATTTTGTAAGACAGGCCTAAGAAACTAATACAGGCGGGGTTTCTATGTTGCAATCTTGAGGTTGAATTCCTTCTTTGGGAAATCTCAATCCTTGCTTTTAAGGCCTTCAACTGATTGGATGAGGCCCACCCACATTATAGAGAGTAATTTGCTTTACTTAAAATCTATTGATTAAAATGTTAATCACGTCTAAAAAATACTTTCACAGTAATATCTGGATTAGTGTTTGAGCAAACAACTGGGTGCCATAGCCTAGCCACACTGACACACAAAATTAACCATCACACTTGGGCTCAATAAAATATACAATTAAAATTATTTCCATTTTTCTTTTTAAAACGTGATTACTAGAAAATCAAAAATTTTGTATGTGGCTCACATTTGTCACTCACATCAGATTTCTATTGGACTCTACTGCTCTAGACATTTATGAAAGTAGATAGCAAGTTTCATAGAAGATATATGCACAAAGTGCCATGTGAACATAAAAGAAAGACATTGACATCTATTTGAGGCTGTTAAGGAAGATTTTGCAGGGATGGTAAGATGATTAAAGTACAAACCCTGGAACCAGAATGCTTGGGTTGAATCTCTGCTCTGTCACTTCACTGGATGGGTGGACTAGAGCAAGAAATTTACTCTCTCTGTGCCTTGTTTTCCTTATCTGTAAAATGGGGGTAGTAATTAAGCCTCCTGCATGGGGTTATTATGTAGTTTAAATGATTTTATACATTAAAATATTTAGAACAGCGTCTGAGACAGTGTATTTCAGTGTATTACAGTAAATATTACTTAAAGAAGGTTGTGCTTGAGCAGAATCTGGATGGATGGGGAGCTAGATAGATCCTGAAGGGCTTATTGAAACGGGATGAATTTCCAGTGAAGGGAACATCAGACTCTCTTCTCTGGTCTTCACTTTCTGTCTTACCACAGGGAAATCAGCAGCTGGGTCTCAATTAATATATTCTGTGACTTAGAGTTCAACCAACTTGAGTTGACTTCTTGTATCATTTGGTGAATGCACTTGGCACTGTTCTTGGCACTCCTTTTGGTTCTGATTGTACCTGACCTCAGCAGCACTCACCAGTGCTGACCATGGCCTTCTTTTCAAAACACTGGATTTTTAGCATGATTGTTTCCTGGTTTTCTCCAGTCTCCTGTGTGCTCCAACTTTGGCTCCTTTGCACAATTTGTCCTCTTCTGGGTCAAGTTCAATCCTTATCTCCTTATTCTTCTCATTTTAAGCTCTCTTCCTAGAAAATTCCATACATACTCATGCAAGGCCTTGGTTACCACATATACTGCACATGATTCACATATTTGTAGCTAGAGTCCAAACTTTTCCACTGAGCTCCGGATCTGAATAATCAAATGCGTACCTGATTCCCTCCACTCTACGTCTCAGAGACATCTCATATTCCAGTCTTAAAACGTGTTCGCCTGCCTCTCCCCATCACATACACCTTGTTCATTGTCAGTGTTTCCAACTTGTATCTTACAAAGCAGAAACTTATGAGTTATACCTTATTCCTCTCCTTTATTCTCCAAATCCAACACAACATCAAGACTTAGTTCTATTCCTCTGAATCCAAGGCTGCCATTGTTTCTCACTGGATCACTGGATTAATCTTTGCACTCTTTTTGACCCCCTTCTAACTTCTTATCCACACTGTAGCCAGGCTGGTATTTTTGAATTTCAAATCTCATCATATCATTACTCTTCTAAAAATGTTTAATATTTCTCATGTTCATTGGATAAATTAAGGTTGTAATTTCTGGACCCTAACTACAACTGCAGCCTTCTGGACCCTAACTACAACTCAGGGTTCTCGTCATTTGACCACACAGATCTTTTGCCATTACCTTGTTCCAATCATGCGACTTTTGGCCATAGGACCTATTCCTCTGCCTTCACCCCCCTTCCCTATGTTCTCAGAGAATTATTCTCCTTCAGAGAATTTACCTTAATTATTCATTACCTTTGTTCATGTGATCCTTTGATTATTATCTGTGTCCTCCACTGGAATATAAGCATTCAGAAGTCCAAAAAGGCCTGTGTCTTTTTTCCCCTTCTATTGTATCTCTGCTCTAACAGAGAAGGATAAATAAGTGTATTGTTTCAATCAGTGCTCATGTCAACTCTCCCTCGTAGCTACTTTCATTCCACAGTTTCCATGTGCAGCCAGAGACGTTCAGTTGGTTTACTGACACGCCCAAGATTGCAAAACTGGTAGGTAGAAGAACGTGGAGCTGAAATCAGGTCATGCTGTTTTTACTCTTCCATACTTTATTTTAGACCTCCCTGTTTCTTAAGCTTGGGGAAAAAGAACCACATGACTATGCCCATCTCCTCTTTATTTTTGTTAGTGATTATGCTGGACATCTAGGCTCTCAGGGACTGTACTTATTTATGCACATGCATTTTTTGGTTTTCTTTTGCTTATTAATTAACTGTTTTGGAGAGAACAGTTTTATTTATTTGTTTATTTGAAGTATAACTGTTCAGGTTTGTTACAGCAAAGTGATTCAGTTTTATATATATATATATATATATATATATATATATATATATATATATGTATTCTCTATATATTTATATATGTATACTTTTTCAGATTCTTTTCCATTTTATGTTATTACAAGATATTTAATGTAATTCCCTGTGCTATTAAGTAGGTCCTTTTAAAATCTATTTTATATACAGTAGTGTGTATCAGTTAACTCCAAATTCCTAATATATCCCTCCCTCACCCACCTCTTTCCCCTTTGGTAACCATAAGTTTGTTTTCTATGAACATGCATTTTTTTGTTTGTTTTGGAAAAATAAATGGACGAATTTTTAATGAAATGTGATTAAGAGAAAATCACCTCTGATGGTCCCATAACCAGGACCTCTGGATATTTTTGTTTAAGTGGAAGAAAAATATAGACTCAGAAAACTGAGAAAAAATCTTTATTAATGAATAGAAAGATTATTCCAGATATTCTGCAAGAAAAACAGATCCATTGAGGTGAAAAGCAAGATGGTTTAATTCAAGTACATAAATAAATACATTGACAAAATTTTACCATCTCTAATAGATGGAAGTAAAGTCTGTTAGAGAGAAGGAGGTGAGAAATCATGTTGACCAGGAGAGATGTTTTCAGTTACTGAATTTCCAGTTCCTAATCTCTTTCTAAGAGGCCCTGCTATACTTTATATCTTACCTATGAATATCCATGAAAATTTCCTTTTGTAGCCTTCTAATAAAACTCCTTTTATTTGCCTTTGTTGGAGAAAATGTTTTCCCTCACCACCAAACAATCACTGACCAAGACAAGAATTAAATGGGATGATATATCTGGGGTTTTTTCCTTTTCTTTGATAAACTATAAAGATAAATATGAAGACCAACTATTGAAAAAAATGAATTATTCTTCCTCTTGGGAAATTTAGGTTTCAGAACAGAAATTTATTTCATGTTGCCCAAATAGATTGTGAAAAACCAGTAGCCAAGCAAAGGAAGATGTTGCTTCAATGAGGTATGAAATGCATGTATTAGATGGGTTTTTATCTTAGACAATCAGCACAAGTGTACAAGCAAGCATCATTTATTTCCAATCCAGAGGATTTTAGAAGTCATTCAGTTGGATTTTCCCTTTTTCCTTCAGAAGGGATTAGTCTGAGCTCTTGCAGTTTATGGACAACCAAAGAGATCACCTCTGACCATACTTCAAGATTTAGTGATACAGCAATAATATCAATTGACCTAGTCCTTAGATCTCATTCCTTATGAGAAAGTTTCATCCCTGTAGCTGTATGAACAAGTGTTTTTAGAAAAATTGTTTTCTACAGCATAGAGAACTACGCTGGATAATATTATAAATGTATTTCATTTATTTCACAAACCTTTTAATTGGCCTTCAGAGGGGGTTATTCAAACAAAGATCGAGCTGAACTCAAAGGTTAAAGATCTGAAATCAGAAGACTCATCTTTCTTTTCAATATATATATGTATATGTATAACTAAATCACTTTGCTGTACCCCTGAAACTGACACAACATGTAAGTCAACTATACTCCAATATAAAATAAAAATTTAAAAAATTACAAAAGAATAATCATCTTTATTTTCTTTATTGCAGAACCTCAGTTCTTCATAGCTCTCTAATATCTGGCCTTGTCTATGGATGAGAAAATCCGGGGTTGACCTGCAGTTCCTTTTGAAATGTTTTTTCAGTAATTTAGAACAGATATCTTCATCTTTTTTATGTGATATCCCTGGTACCAGATATCAGTAGGATATAGGGTGATTTTGGAACTTTCCCAAGGGTAAATGATGAGTGTAGAGTTCACATCAAGAGCCTTTAAGAAGATAACATTTCTGGTTTAGAGCCCCAAAGGCAATATCTCTGAACTGGGAGTAAAGATTGGATATGAGGGATTATGGTTCTTATTCCTGACAAGCAATATGTTGCATACAATGGGATGTAGATTCTATGGTGATTAGAGAGGGACTGAGCTTGGAGGGAACTTTTTATTATGAGATAAAAGTGCAGACCTTCATGAAAGTGTTTTCCTTAAAGCCGAGCTTGAGACTTTGTATAGCCTTTCATCAATGCCCGCAATCATTCAGGCACTCTAGGATCAAAAAAAGTGTGTCAAGATTCTGAAGGCTCCACTAGTTCTCTGTCTGCTTGCCATTGCTTCTGGAGTTCACTGACCACTGCTGTCAACAAGGGGGCATCCATAGCAAATGTTTATATCCTTTAAATATCTACTATGTACCAGTTACCAGTTGGGCAAAATGGGTAATATGATGTCACTCTATCATATTTAAGGCACTGTGTCAAAGCCTATGTACTATTTTGGTTTAATCTTAAAAGAAACCCTAAAAAGAAGATATTATTGAAATATATTTTACAGATACAGAGGCTGGAGTTTAAAGAGGTGAGACTGCCTGCTCCCCTCTACACAAATACACATAACAATTAAGTGGAAACTTCAGGATTCAAATCCAAGTTTATTTTATTCTTAATCTGGTGCTCTTAACTAATATACCTACTGCTTCCAAATACCTTTTTTTTTTTTTTTTGCCTTCAAGGTGAAACCATGGGTAATCATTAATTAAATCCATTTCACCTGTAATCTGCCTTTACTAGTCAGGGTCATTTTAATTGCTGCCACAAAAGACTTGCATGTCCTCCAAGTTGCACATAGCCTAAACAATAAGATGTTTGCTTAAACCATAAATAGTTTTCAAGAAACAGTTCTGTCTAGTTTGAGCTGAGCTGGTTAAGACTGCATGGGACCAGTGACCCTTCAGCTGGGCATGTGCAAGTGTCTGCTTGGTGACCTTTTGAATGTGCAGAGGCTTGTAGCCTAGTTATACCTACACAGGATGATCACTATGACACATTTTCCAATCACCTGTATCTATGCTCCCCATGCTCCCCACCCTGCTTCTTTACTCTTTATGCCATAAATACCACAAGTCCTTGCCTTCAGGGAAGTGGATTTGAGGGTTTTCTCCTGTCTCTATGCTTGGTTACCTTTCAAATAAACCCTCTCTTTACTGCAGATTTCTGTGTCTCAGCATTTTGGCTTGAAGTACATCGGGCAAAAAGAAACTAGTTTGATAACAGAGGGACTGAAATTCGAGTCATAGTAGTAAACCTGTTAGTAATCAATCAAGCAGATTATGATGGAGGAAAGCACAGACACTAAGAGAATATGGGGGAGACAAAAAAACTTGATTGATGCGATAAGACATGGTACCCTGGAGAAAGTGATCATGCTGATAAGTAAGAATCAGTCAATAGTGATGGAAGAAAACCATATTTCAGGCATGGGAAGGGCATGTGCACATATTGGAAATGACATACTATTTTTCTGCAGTTGACACCCAGACATATTTTGTTGTTAAAAAGTAATTTATGCAAGAAGAGATGAGTCCCCAAATATGATATTTATGCTGTGGATGAAGAGGAAGAGAAGATTTGAGAGATGTTGAGAATCGGATTTACTAAATTTGGTGATTGGATTGAATGTAAAGAGGAGATGAAAAAGAAGAAAACCTCAAAGATGATTGCTAGTTTTCTGTATTGGCTGACTGTTTTATCAAAGGAGTGGCTACATAAGAGGAACAGGTTATTAGGAAAATGATGGGGTACTTCTACAGGACACACAGAGGGGGAGGTTTAGAGTTGTACCAGTGGATCTGGAGCTCAGCAGAGAGGTCCAAGCTAAAGATGTGCTTCTAGAACTCATCAGCATAAAGGATTTGGTAACTCAGGTCCTTAGAGGGAATGAGATGTTTTAGGGATAGTGTGAAGAAAGAGAAGGAAGAGGATGAGTAGAGGAAGCTCCAACATTTAAAGGATGGGCAGAGGAAGAGGAGCATCTGAAAAGTGAAGAGAAGGAAAAACCAGCTAGGTGGAAAATAATCCAGGGTTGACTATAGTCAATAAAGCAAAAGGAGGTGAGAACTTCCAAAAAGAGTATGTATGGAACTTCTTCAAATTCTACAGAGAAGTGAGAAAAGATTGAAAAGCATCCTTTGAATTTAGCAATAGGGGGAAGATTGAAATAACATTGTCTTTAGTTTAATGACAAATTTTGTTGCTCACTTTCCTCACTGGGATAGGGCTTTGTGTGGTTAGAGATGACTGGGGAGAGAGGTGTCAACTTAGGGTTTGCACACCACTCCAATATCCATAAAGAGGTAGCATGGTAGAAAAGTATTTCTTCTGGCTTCTTGAAGTAAGATTACTGAAATCAGCCTCACATAATTTCTCTATGTGTGCACCCCACTCATGGAGATCAAGGGACTTCTCCTTAGAAGGAGACTGCTGCAGGAATAAGGGTTTATTCTTACCCACCTTCAGAGCCTCTCTGAATATAAGCTATGCAGCAAACATTGGATGAAGAGTCTGTATTTTCAGTATCAGAAGTTGTGTGTGTCCAAATTATGTGTTTGTAGATTAGTTTTAAGAATATAACTTCTACTAATCACACTGAATGAGAATTGTGCTTTTATGCCTTGTGACACCAGGCAATTAATCAGAAGTAAGAATTTTCAAGGTTAAGCTTGAAGTCAGGTAAGCTTGTGTGTGGATAATGCCTCGTACTTTCTGGGTGATCTTAGGCAGTTACTTCTTTTAGTTCCAATTTCTTCGTAGGTGAAATGGGAATGATGACAAGGTTTTTATAAGTATTTAAAGAGATAATGTAGAGCTCTTTGCACATAACCACTGCTCAATAAATGTTAACCACTATTATTTCTACTTTAATCTCTAAAGTTAATTTTTCTTCTCTGCGTTGGAACCCATCCTTGAATGGATTTTCATGCATTGCTCCCATACCTCACCATAACCCATTCTCCTTAGGGTACTCAATCTGTCTTTTTGTTTCTTTCTTTTTAAAAATCTTTCTTGCTATTAGTCATGCCTAGTGGTCAATTACTTTAAACAAATTAATGCTTTTCTTTGGAACCTGATGCCTATTGAATGAACTTTGAACTTATTTTCTTCCTTTTCATGACCAACTCTTTCAAGAAATAGTCTACACTCACTCTCATTTTTCCATTATCTGTTTTGTTCATAAACTTTGACATGGAATCTTACTCTCGTGAAACTGCTTATGGGAAGGTCATTGGTGACATATTTCTAGTGAAAATCAGTGACCTTTAAAAATTCTCAACCTCTTGGGCTATTCTGCTGCATGTGATTCTATTGAGAACTTCTTTCTTGAAAAAATCTCTTACCCTTTTCTGTGTCACTACAACATACCCAATTTTTTCCCCACTGGCACTTCTTTTCCCCCTACATCCCAATCAGTGGAGTCTCTCAAGGATTAGTCTTTAACTTTCTTTTTTCTTTTATACACTAATTTCTTCACAGAGTTTTATTTACTTAGAGTTTTCATCATAACTTTGATGATGAAAAGTATCATATCTTCATGTGTTCTGAGTTTTTAACTTGTGCTCAACCTTCATATTTCTAAGTACCTTGAACCCCTGCTATCTTCTCATTTTTCATCTCTTACTTTCATCTCTTTCTTAGATTTTACTACTTTCCAGTCAATAAGGACAACTCCCTTTTCTATATTTCTTTTGTGCTGTAACATTCAGGTTAGAATCTGTTTTGAACTCTGTGAAAACACTGTTCTCGAGCAGCTTATTTGCACTTTGAGGACAGCACTCAAATTGATATTTCTTCTGTGAAACTTAAATACTCAATAATTAATTACCATGTCCATTAAAAAATGTCAATTTTGTACATGAAAAACAAAACATAGGTAAACATTGGAGAAGAAATACTTTTACACCTTAGAGTGGTGTAATACTTATTTGGGAACTTGTGTTTATTGTCAAGCTAAGTTTATTTAATAATATTAAGAGACATAATAGGAATATGAGATTTAAATGTATTAAATATTGGGGGTCATATAAAACAAACATACTACACAAATTTTTTTCCTCTTTTTTGTTAATTATTTGGCTTTGGAACTTAATCCATTTAATATGTTTCTCCATAACCCTGGTTAAGAAATGAATAAACAATTTTTTTTCTGGGACATTAAAATTGGATATTTAGCAAACATTTTATGATTCACAATTTGGAGAAGGCAATTAAGGCTGAATATAATTACTTTCATTAAAATCTGATTTGTGCAGTTAATTAGAAAAAAATCCATGGGTGGCCAATTCTATGTTGAAGAAATACTTTATTTTGTATGGTATTGAGAAAGCTTTCCTAAACTTTCAGGTTATTTTATTTGAAAAAATCCAAACTAAATCTCAAATAAGTTGTAAATTCAGTAAGAAAAAAAAAATATATATATATATAAATGAAACATGCTCCTTGATACAAATCCACACAAAAAGGGAGCAATTTTTCACTGAGTTGAAAGAAAGAACTATTTGTCTTATTCCTACCTAGTATACCTAGATTAGTCTCAGAAAGTACATAGACTTGTTCATGTGTTGTCTGGTTGAGAAATGACTAAGATTCTATTCTGGACAAGGTCACTTGGAAAGCTTCTGGTGGTGATCAAACAATAATTATGATACTATTGGGGGCTATATGTCAGAATATTGAAAGCTCAGTTTGAAGTCTTTTCAGCAGCTGAGTCACTGTAGTGCCCTTGCAAATGACTTTTGTTTTTGCACCTCAATTTTTTCTATCAGAATCCAAAGGGGAATTTCAATCCAAAAATACAATGGGGCCTCCCTGGTGGCGCAAGTGGTTGAGAGTCCGCCTGCCGATGCAGGGGATGCGGGTTCGTGCCCCGGTCTGGGAGGATCCCATATGCTGCGGAGCGGCTGGGCCCGTGAGCCATGGCCGCTGAGCCTGCGCGTCCGGAGCCTGCGCGTCCGGAGCCTGTGCTCCGCGACGGGGGAGGCCACAACAGTGAGAGGCCCACATACCGCAAAAAAACAAAACAAAACAAAACAAAACAAAACAAAAAAAATACAATGAATTGCTTAATAATGAGAAAAATTTGAAATCATAAAAAGGGAGAAGTAAAAAAGCTAATAAAGTCTTGCAGGAATTTTGCCGGCTGAGAGGTAAGGGCCAAATGTGGGTGAATTACAACTGAGACAATTGGATAACACCAGTATTTTATTTTAGTCTATCTGAAGGAAATACGTCTCCAAGAGGGCATATTTTTAGCCCTAGATATCAGCTTTATTTGATATGTTGTTATTGTGCTTTTATTCATTCACTCCTTTATTGTATCCAACAGATATATGTTAAATACCAACTATAAAAAAGTACTAATACATATACATATATCCATTCCTTTTTAGATTCTTTTCCCATATAGGCCATTGCAGAGTACTGAGTAGAGTTCCCTGTGCTATACAGTAGATCTTTATTAGTTATCTGTTTTATATATAGTAGTGTGTATATGTCAATCCCAATATGTATATATATAACAGATTCACATTGATGTACACCTGAAACAAATACAACATTGTAAATCATCTATACTCTAAAAAAAAAATATGTTTTGGAAAGACTACAGAAGAGCCAGTTTTAATGTGGATGTTGAAAAAGGAATAAATAAGCAACATTTAAAAATTAAAAAAAAAGTACTAATTATGGGTGCCACCAGCAAAGTGTGTGTTGAAGTTACAGCCCTTACCCATAAACAGTTCTTCTCATTCATCCTCACCCAGGCCTTATTCCAAGATGGGAGCCATTTGTAGGTTTTATATGCTGGAGATTATGGGAACCATGGAGGCTATAGTATTGGGAAAATGTGTTCCTGGCTTTTTGAACCCATTGTATTTACTTTGTTGTCTCTACCCTGCTGAAAACAGCAAGGAATTAAAGACTAAGAGGTACACCTTGGAAAGTCAGAGACCTATTTTAAATGGCTCAGTTCCCCTGGAGAAGGGGATGATGACTGCTGTGAGTTCCAGCTGTGTGGGTGTGGAGTCTGTTACTAAGACTACACTTAGTGATTTTGTGATACATGTTTAAGTGGTAGCTGAGATTTTTACAGATCTTTTCAATAAGAGATTTTTATTCCAGGGATACTTTTCTTTATATTCTGTCTCCTTTCTTTCTCCCTCCTTTTTACTGTTACATTCTGCATAACTTCAAAGATCTAATCCTTTTCCTTATAAAAAATTTTAAAAATTTAGAAGTTTATAAACAAACATACCCACAAAAACAACAGGATGGACCCTCTTTTTTTACAGTTAGGTTTATGAAAATATAGAGGAAAATAACTTAGTTGGAAATAGATTGATTCTATGATGCTAGGGATAGAAAAGGCAGAGAGGAGTGAAGTTGCATGTTGTTTTCATATGACACATAAAGTTCAAGTTACTCTCATAGGGACTTGTCAGTCCTGAAGGATATTTTTTACATTAGGGAGGAAACTTACTACTGTATTACTGGTAACCTCCTACGGTTTGTCCCAGGCCATATCTACTCTTCTAGGCATCTCTTACCCAGTATAAGTTACAATCAGAAGGGAATTTCCTTTTTGAAGTCTTGTCACTTCAGTGACTTTATAAGTAGAAATGAAAGAACCCAGAAAACTTTTGAAAAAAATTTTAGTTCTTCCTGGCAATTACATATCTTTTTCCGGTATGTCATTTGTACATGATAAACTCTTATTACCTTAGGAACAAATATGAAACAGTTCTCTGGAAAAAGGAATTTGATTTTGGGTCAACAACTGGAGAATATTTTTTTTTCTCTAGTAGCTCCATGATAAAATATATGTTCAATGTAACTGAGGAGAAAGACTACAAATATTGCTTCTAATTCATGTGTGTCCCTCTGTATAAGTACAATGAAGGTAAAATTTGAGTAATTAAGAGTATTACATTTTAATATTTAAAAAATTGTATACTATGGACAATCATCTAGAAATTTACTTCAAATTTCCACTGATTTTCTTATATAGAAACAGATACTGTCATATTCTTTTTATGAAAAGTAAAAAAGGGAGAGACCATGAACAAATGTTTCATGGGTTATTGATTATAAGACTCAAGAAGATTGTGTGTGTGTGGGTGTAGGTATGTAAGAAAAAACAAAAGAAAGAGAGAGACAGAGTGAAAGAGACAGAGACAGACAGGGAGACAGAAAAAGAGGTGTTTGAAGGAGGAGAAAGAAGAGTGGTAAATAAAAAGTACACATCTATACTTAAAGTATAGACTTTGGTCTAAAATAATGCAAAATAGAAAAACATGGCTATAAAGGAATACTAGGAAGAAAGAGATTGGTTAGATAGGATATTGTCCTTAGTAATTAAAAAAAATTTTTTTGGCTTCATTGGGTCTTCATTGCTGTGTGTGGGCTTTCTCTTGTTCAGTGAATGGGGGCTAACCTTCATTGTGGTGCACAGGCGTCTCATTGTGTTGGCTTCTCTTGTTGCAGAGCACAGGCTCTAGGTGCACGGGCTTAAGTAGCTGTGGCTTGCGGGCTCGGTAGTTGTGGCTCACGGGCTTTAGAGTACAGGGTCAATAGTTGTTGTACACAGGCTTAGTTGCTCTGTGGCATGTGAGATCTTCCTGGACCAGGGCTCAAACTCATGTCCCCTGCATTGGCAGGTGGATTCTTAACCACTGCGCCACCAGGTAAGCCCTGTCCGTAGTAATTTAAAAATTCTATAGTTATGCATTTATTTCCTAAGGTACATGAATAGGTTCTGGTCCAAAATTTTACCTCAATTTATAATTTGGATTTGATTTTTCTGTTTTCCTTCATATAACTGTCAAGATGATCACATTGTTGATAAGAATGATTAGGTAAAATTAATATAATTATTTGTATTATATTATTATAATTACTAGATCAATGAATTAGACCAGAATCATCCTTTAAAAAGTTTTAAAGTACTGTAAATTAAATATATTCAAGCATTTTGCCATAAAGAATGAAAAACAGAGACCAGAGACCTTTAAGATGGCAGAGGAGTAAGACGTGGAGATCACCTTCCTCCCCACAAATACATCAGAAATACATCTACATGTGGAACAACTCCTACAGAACACCTACTGAATGCTGGCAAAAGACCTCAGACTTCCCAAAAGGCAAGAAACTCCCCACATACCTGGGTAGGGCAAAAGAAAAAAGGAAAAGCAGAGACAAAAGAATAGGGACAGGACCTGCACTTTGGGGAGGGAGCTGTGAAGGAGGAAAGGTTTCCACACACTAGGAAGCCCCTTTGTGGGTGGAGATGGGAGGTGGGGGGGAGCTTCGGAGCCACAGAGGTGCAGAGGGCAAAGCAGAGAGATTCCTGCAGAGAGAATTGGTACCAACCAGCACTCAGCAGCATGAGAGACTTGTCTGCTCACCCACTGGGGCAGGTGGGAGCTGGGAACTGAGGCTCGGGCTTTGGAGGTCAGATCCCAGGGAGAGGACTGGGGTTGGCTGTGTGAACACAGCCCAAAGGGGGCTAGTGCACCACAGCTAGCTGGGAGGGAGCCCAGGAAAATGTCTGGAACTGCCTAAGAGGCAAGAGACCATTGTTTTGGGGTGTGCCAGGAGAGGGGATTCAGAGCACCACCTAAGTGAGCTCCAGAAACTGGCACAAGCCACAGCTGTCAGTGCAGACACCAGAGACGGGCATGAAATGCTAAGGCTACTGCTGCAGCCACCAAGAAGCCTGTGTGCAAGCACAGACCACTATCCACACCTCCCCCACCGGGAGCCTGTGCAGCCTGCCACTGCCAGGGTCCTGTGATCCAGGGACAACTTTTCTGGGAGAACACATGGCTCACCTCAGGCTGTTGCAGTGTCACGCTAGCCTCTGCCTCTGCAGGTTCGCCCTGCATTCCGTATCCCTCCCTCCAACCGGTCTGAGTGAGCCAGAGCCTCCTAATCAGCTACTCTTTAACCCTATCCTGTCTGGGCAAGGAACAGATGCCCTCAGGCAACCTACACGTAGAGGCAGGTCCAAATCTAAAGCTGAACCCCAAGAGCTGTACGAATAATGAAGAGAAAGGGAAATCTCTCCCAGCAGCCTCAGGAGCAGAGGATTAAATCTCCACAATCAACTTGATGTACCCTGCGTCTGTAGAATACCTGAATAGACAATGAATCATCCCAAAATTGAGGCATTGGACTTTGGGAGCAACTGTAGACTTGGGGTTTGCTTTCTGCACCTAATTTGTTTCTGGTTTTATGTTTATCTTAGTTTAGTATTGAGAGATTATTATCACTGGTAGATTTGTTTATTGATTTGGTTGATCTCTTCCATTTTTTTAAAAAAATATATTTTTTTCTTTTTCTCTTTTTGTGAGTTTGTATGTGTATGCTTCTTTGTGTGATTTTGTGTGATTTTGTCTGTATAGCTTTGGTTTTACCATTTGTCCTAGGGTTCTGTCTGTCCGTTTTTTTTTTTTTTTTTTTTTTTTTAGTATGGGTTTTAGTGCTTGTTATCATTGGTGGATATATTTTTTGGTTTGGTTGCTTTCTTTCTTTCTTTCTTTCTTTCTTTTTTATTACTCAAATTTTTTTTTATTTTTAATATTTTTTAATTTTTTGTTTTAATAACTTCTTTTCTTTTCTTTTCTTTCTTTCTTTCTTTCTTTACTTTTTCTTTCTTTCTGTCCTTTCTTTCTTTCTCTTTCTTTCTCCCTTTCCTTCTGAGACTTGTGGCTGACAGGCTCTTGGTACTCCAGGCATGTGTCAGGCCTGTGCCTCAGAGGTGGGAGAGCCAAGTTCAGGACATTGGTCCACGAGAGACCTCCTGGATCCACATAATATCAAACAGCAAAGGCTCTCTCAGAGACCTCCATCTCAATGCTAAGACCCAGCTCCACTCAACGACCAGCAAGTTACAGTGCTCGACACCCTATGCCAAACAAATAGCAAGACAGGAACACAACCACACCCATTAGCAGACAGGCTGCCTAAAATCATAATAAGGTTACAGACACCCTAAAACACACCACCAGACCCAGTCTGTCCTACCAGAAAGACAAGATCCAGACTCATCCACCAGAACACAGGCACCAGTCCCCTCCACTAGGAAGCCTACACTGAACCACTGAATCAACTGAAGCACTGAACCAACTGAAGCAACTTTAGCTACCCACTGAACCAAATTTAGCTACTGGGGGAAGACACCGAAAACAACGGTAAGTACGAACCTGCAGCCTGTGTAGAGGAGACCCCAAATACAGTAAGTTAAGCAAAATGAGAAGACAGAGAAAAACACAGCAGATGAAGGAGCAAGGTAAAAGCTCACCAGACCAAACAAATGAAGAAGAAATAGGCAGTATACCTGAAAAAGAATTCAGAGTAATGACAGTAAAGATGATCCAAAATCTTGGAAATAAAATAGAGAAAATACATGAAATGTTGAACAACAACTTAGAAGAACTAAAGAACAAACAAAGAATGATGAATAACACAATAAATGAATTTAAAAATTCTCTAGAAGAAATCAATAGCAGAATAACTGAGACAGAAGAACAGATAAGTGACCTGGAAGATAAAATAGTGGAAATAACTACCACAGAGCAGAATAAAGAAAAAAGAATGAAAAGAATTGGGGAGTCTCAGATACATCTGGGACATTAAATGCACCAATATTCAAATTATAGGGGTCCCAGAAGAAGAAGAGAAAAAGAAAGGGAATGAGAAAGTATTTGAAGAGATTATAGTTGAAAACTTCCTTAATATGGGAAAGGAAATAGTCAATCAATTCCAGGAAGTGCAGAGAGTTCCATACAGGACAATATAAGGAGAAACACGCCAAGACACATACTAATTAAACTATCAAAAATTAAATACAAAAAAATTAAAAGCATCAAGGGAAAAACAACAAATAACATACAAGGGTATCCCCAAAATGTGGACAGATAATCATTCAGCAGAAAATCTGCAAGCCAGAAGTGAGTGGCAGGAAATATTTAAAGTGATGAAAGAGAAAAACATACAACCAAAGTTTCTCTACTCAGCAAGGATCTCATTCAGATTTGACAGAGAAATTAAAACTTTTACAGACAAGCAAAAGCTAACAGAATTCAGTGTGACCAAACCAGCTTTACAACAAATGCTAAAGGAACTTCTCTAGGCAAGAAACACAAGAGAAGGAAAAGAACTACAATAACAAACCCAAAAGAATTAAGAAAATGGTAAGAGGAACATACATATTGACAGGTACCTTAAATGTAAATGGATTAAATACTCCCACCAAAAGACATAGACTGGCTGAATGGATACAAAAACAAGATCTGTATATATGCTGTGTACAAGAGACCCACTTCAGACCTAGAGACACATACAGACTGAAAGTGAGGGGATGGAAAAATATATTCCATGCAAATGGAAATCAAAGAAAGCTGGAGTAGCATTTCTCATATCTGACAAAATAGACTTTAAAATAAAGACTATTAGAAGAGACAAAGAAGGAGACTACATGATGATCAAGGGATCAATCCAAAAGAAGACATAAGAGTTGTAGATATTTATGCACTCAACATAGGAGCATGTCAATACATAAGGCAAATGCTAACAGCCATAAAAGGGGAAATCAACAGTAACACAATCATAGTAGGGGACTTTAACACCCCACTTCCACAAATGGACAGATCATACAAAATGAAAATAAATAAGGAAACACAAGCTTTAAATGATACATTAAACAAGATGGACTTAATTGATATTTATAGGACATTCCATCCAAAAACAACAGAATACACTTTCTTCTCACGTTCTCATGGAATATTCTCCAGGATAGATCATATGTCTTGGGTCACAAATCAACCCTTGGTAAATGTAAGAAAATTGAATTCATATCAAGTATCTTTTCTGACCACAATGCTATGAGAGTAGATATCAATTACAGGTAAACATTTGTAAAAAATACAAACACATGGAGGCTAAATAGTAGACTACTTAAGAACCAAGAGATCACTGAAGAAATGAAAGAGGAAATCAAAAAATACCTAGAAACAAATGACAATGAAAACACGACAACCCAAAACCAATGGGATGCAGCAAGAGCAGTTCTAAGAGGGAAGTTTATAGCAATACAATCCTACCTCAAGAAACAAGAAACATCTCAAATAAACAACCGAACCTTACATCTAAAGTAATTAGAAAAAGAAGAACAAAAGTACCCCAAAGTTAGCAAAAAGGAAAGAAATCATAAATATCAGATCAGAAATAAATGAAAAAGAAATGAAGGAAACAATAGCAAAGATCAATAAAACTAAAAGCTGTTTCTTTGAGAAGATAAACAAAACTGATAAATGACTAGCCAGACCCATCAAGAAAAAAAGGGAGAAAACTCAAATCAATGGAAGTAGAAATGAAAAAGGAAATGTAACAACTGACACTGCAGAAATACAAAGGATCATGAGAGATTACTACAAGCAACTCTATGCCAATAAAATGGACAACCTGGAAGAAATGGACAAATTCTTAGAAATGCACAACCTTCTGAGATAGAACCAGGAAAAAATAGAAAATATGAACAGATCAATTACAAGCACTGAAATTGAAACTGTGATTAAAAACCTTTCAACAAACAAAAGCCCAGGACCAGATGGCTTCAGAGGCAAATTCTATCAAACATTGAGAGAAGAGCTCACACCTATCCTTCTCAAACTCTTCCATAATATAGCCGAGGAAGGAACACTCCCCAACTCATTCTACGAGGCCACCATCACCCTGATACCCAAACCAGACAAAGATGTCACAAAGAAAGAATACTACAGGCCAATATTACTGATGAACATAGATGCAAAAATCCTCAACAAAATACTAGCAAACAGAATCCAACATCACATTAAAAGGATCACACAACATGATCAAGTGGGGTTTATCCCAAGAATGCAAGGATTCTTCAATATACGCCAAACAATCAATGTGATAAACCATATTAACAAATTGAAGGAGAAAAACCATATGATCATCTCAATAGATGAAGAAAAAGCTTTTGACAAAATTCAACACCCATTTATGATAAATACCCTCTGGAAAGTAGGCATACAGGAAACTTACCTCAGCATAATAAAGGCCATATATGACAACCCAACAGCCAACATCCTTCTCAAAGGTGAAAATTTGAAACCATTTCCACTAAGAACAGGAACAAGACAAGGTTCCCCACTCTCACCCCTATTATTCAACATAGTTTTGGAGGTTTTAGCCACAGCAATCAGAGAAGAAAAGGAAATAAAAGGAATCCAAATTGGAAAAGAAGTAAAGCTGTCACTGTTTGCAGATGACATACTATACATAGAGAATCCTATAGATGCTACCAGAAAACTACTAGGGCTAATCAATGAATCTGGTAAAGTGGCAGGATACAAAATTAATGCACAGAAATCTCTTGCATTCCTGTACACTAGTGATGAAAGAGAAATTAAGGAAAACTCCCATTTACCATTGCAACAAAAAGAATAAAATACCTAGGAATAAACCTACCTAAGGAGACAAAAGAACTGTATGCAGAATACTATAAGACACTGTTGAAAGAAATTAAAGATGATACAAACAGATGGAGAGACATACCATGTTCTTGGATTGGAAGAATCAACATTGTGAAAATGACTTTACTACCCAAAGCAATCTACAGATTGAATGCAATCCCTATCAAACTACTAATGGCATTTATCACAGAAGTAGAACAAAAAATTTCACAATTTGTATGGAAACACAAAAGACTCTGAATAGCCAAAGCAATCTTCAGAAAGAAAAAGAGAGCTGGAAGAATCAGGCTCCCAGACCTCAGACTCTACTACAAAGCTACAGTAATCAAGACAGTATGGTACTGGCACAAAAAGAGAAATGTAGATCAATGGAACAGGATATAAAGCCCAGAGATAAACCCACACAAATATGGTCACCTTATCTTTGATAAAGGAGGTAAGTATATATAATGGAGAAAGGACAGACTCTTCAATAAGTGGTGCAGGGAAAACTGGACAGCTACATGTAAAATAATGAAATAAACACTCCCTAACACCATACACAAAAATAAACTCAAAATGGATTAAAGCCCTAAATGTAAGGTCAGACCCTACAAAAACTCTTAGAAGAAAACATAGGTAGAACACTCTGTGACATAAATCACAGCAAGATCCTTTCTGACCCACCTCTTAGAGAAATGAAAATAAAAACAAAAATAAATAAATGGGACCTAATGAAACTTAAAATCTTTTGCACAGCAAAGGAAACCATAAACAAGACCAAAAGACAACCCTCAGAATGGGAGAAAATATTTGCAAATGAAGCAAATGACAAAGGATTAATATCCAAAATACACAAGCAGCTCATGCAGCTCAATATCAAAAAAACAAACAATCCAATCAAAAAATGGGCAGAAGTCCTAAATAGACATTTCTCCAAAGAAGATATACAGATTTCCAACAAACACATGAAAGGCTGTTCAACATCAGTAATCATTAGATAAATACAAATCAAAACTATAATGAGGTATCAGCTCACACCAGTCAGAATGGTCATCATCAAAGAGTCTACCAACAATAAATGCTGGAGAGGGTGTGGAGAAAAGGGAAGCCTCTGGCAGTGTTGGTAGGAATGTAAATTGATACAGCCACTATGGAAAACAGTATGGAGGTTCCTTAGAAAACTGAAAATAGAACTGCCATATGACCCAGCAATCCCACTACCTGGCATATACCCTGAGAATACCATAATTCAAAAAGTGTCATGTACAACAATGTTCATTGCAGCTCTATTTACAATAGCCAGGATATGGAAACAACCTAAGTGTCCATCAACAGATGAATGAATAAAGAAAATGTGGCACATATGTACAGTGGAATATTACTCAGCTATAAAAAGAAATGGATTTGACTTATTTGTAGTGATGTGGATGGACCTAGTCTGTCATACAGAGTGAAGTAAGTCAGAAAGAGAAAAACAAATACTGTATGCTAACACATATATATGGAATCTAAAGAAAAAAAAAAGCTTATGAAGAACCTAGGGACAGGACAGGAATAAAGGTGCAGATGTAGAGAATGGACTTGAGGACACAGGGAGGGCAAAAGGTAAGCTGGGATGAAGTGAGAGAGTGGCATGGACATACATACACTATGAAATGTAAAATAGATAGCTAGTGGGAAGCAGCTGCATAGCATAGGGAGATCAACTCGGTGCTTTGTGACCACCTAGAGGGGTGGGATAGGGAGGGTGGGAGGGAGACACAAGAGGGAGGAGATATGGGGATATATGTATATGTATAGCTGATTCACTTTATTATAAAGCAGAATCTAACACACCATTGTAAATCAATTATAATCCAATAAAGATATTTAAAAAAAGAATGAAAAAGAGTGTCTAAAGTGAGAGAGACACATTCAAAATTTGAAAGCATTCTTTTCATATTGAAATATCTAGTAATATTTTTTATATAAGAAAATCAATTTCCTAGAATAATTTTTTTCTGATTTTTTAAAGCTTACCTATTAAAGCATGAAACTGACCCAATTTCTGATACATAGCTCTGTACCATATTAATAAACTCATTCAGAACTCTTCTTCTCTGCTTGTTGAAATCTTGAAATAAAAAATTTGTTTTATACCGACTGATTTCTGGTGGATCCCATTATATTTATAGGCCTAGCGTGAGTTTTGAGGCTTTAAAATGCTTTCCAATATAATTTAGTATAAATAGGACATTTGATTTTTAGTTCCTTGATATTTGGGATTAACATATAGAGCAATATTTGGCTCATAGTAGGTACTCAATAAGTGTTTGTGGAAAGAATGAAATTTTCAAATTGAATATTCTAGAGGGACTGGTTAGCTTTGATTTGCTCCATAAAAATAAGCTGCTTTCCTAAACTTATATACTACTTTGCAACTTTCTGCTCTAAGTCATAACTAAACTCAGCCCTCTTCAGTATATAGATGTACCTGAACCAATTGACCACCAATTCTACAAAAAATGATTTAAAAATTGTCCAAGGATTATTCCTCTGGAAAAGTATATCACGTATTTGTTGGTATTCAAATTAAAATGTAATTCACACATAAAATTTAAACTTTACCAAATTTTACAAAACTAAAAGTGAAAACAAAGCACCTAGTTTTATTACTGTTGTTGAATTGGAAACCAAGACAAGCTACTGCACTGCTGACATTCTGGCCAAGGCCAGGTTCAATCAACAGCCAACACCATGAGCATTGCAGATAGAATGCTGATTAGGTGGGCATAACCACCTCCCACCCCAGAAAACGTGTAGGCCTCAGAGGCCCCAGATACATGTTAGAGAAGAGGTTCACACCTTGGAGAGGAGCAACTGGTCTCCCATATTTCCAGTTATTTTTATATAGAGATGAAGCTTGAGATGAATCCTTAATATTCATAAATATCCAAAAATTCTAATAAACCACTTAAAATGTATACTTTCTAGATTATGAAAATAAACAAATTTTCCTGGAATATTAATTACCTGTTGTTTCAGGAAAGGTAAATAAGCAGATTCCTTGAGATACAGTATTAGACCTCCTGGGTTCCATGTTTGCCCTTCCTTGATGAGTTGGTATCTGGTCTACTATGGAATACTCCTAAAACTCTTGTAGATTATAGAATTTAAAGAGATTATAAATATCACTCATTCACTTATTCTTTAAATCATTCACCAGATATTGAGAGTCTTAATGGGTTTGTACTGAGGGTAGAGAAGTAAAAAAGACAGAAATAGCCTGTCTTCATGGGATGAGCATGAAAAAGTTCTTACGCATAAAAAACTGTTATGAAGGCAAAGCCTAAGGCACTATCATTGGATATAAAAGTTGGAATGAATAAACAAGGAAAACAGAAGTGCACAGAATGCGGATTTTTCTCGTGACCTTTTTAAAGCTCTTTCATGACACCCTTCAGGGGGATGTCACTGACCACAGTCCCACTCCCCAGCCTGGGCTAAGGGCTCCATATCTGTCCTCGTTTAGTGTTCTGTGCCCATGTTTGTACTATTTCATTGTCTTCACCATGTTATTAGAAATGATCTCTTCACGTGTTTGTGTTTGTCAGTGAATCATAGAGTTCATGAGGGCAGTGACAGATATGATTCATCTTTCAATCCCAATCACTAAAAATTTATTTATTTTAATAATTTATGGAATACCTTTAATAGATACTGCACTAAGATCAGTATTATACACAATCTCCATTGACATGCCCAGATTGTACACAACCTCAGTGCACACACAAGTCTCATAAGGTAGCCTTCTGGATGGGTGCTACTTACATGGTTTGGACTCATGTCAATCACTAACAATTTAATTGAATAAGTAGACTGATTGATTTTCAGAAGGTTGAGTTTGGGGGAGGAGCTGTGAAGAAGAGGAAAAGCTTCGCTTTGGGGGGAACAGGAAGACTGATTTCTACTGTTAAGCTGCTACGAACAAGTGTGTTGTGGGAACTGAAAAGAAGAATATGACACGAACTTGGGTGTGTGCTTTGGGCACTGAGTTTTGGCATATGCTTTTGGTACCGTGAATCTCTTCCTCTTAGCCCACCTCTGATTTCAGCCACAGCTTTGCTGGACAGTCCCTGGGAGTTCAGACTCATCTCCTGCTGGCAGATGTGTCCTGTTTTCCTGGGAATTGGCTCAAGAAAGTGCAGACTGGAAGTAGCAGGACTTTCTGTCCCTGGGAGCAATCTTTAACCAAATATAATGGGAAGCTGTTGGAGAAATGTTTTGGTCTCTTGACCTTTAGGGGATGATTCCACCTCTTGGCCTTTAGGGGATGATCCTGCTTCCATCTCTTGGCCTTTAGGGGATGATTCGGAGACCTCAAAGAGGCCTTTGTTTCTCTTTTCAGTGGTCCTGGCAGAATCTAACCTTCCTTTATGATAATGCAGCCTTATATTCCCTTTTCTTTTTCTTTTGTCATTATTTTGCTCCCTCATTCCTGCTTCCTGGGATCTCATTTCAAAGAAATACCCAAGTCCAAGTCCCCATCTTAGACTCTTCTGTGAGGGAAACCCAAACCAAGACACCAGCCAAGTAGCAGAAGTCTTAGAATATTAGTAACCTAATGTGGCCAGTACTTTTCTGCTCCAGGTCTCCATATAACACCCAATATGATTTCCCTAACAGTCTGCATGCACTTCCTTATTTATGGTTAGGTCTAGCCAAGGACAACCTGACTGATATTTTTTGTCTTACAATACCTTTCCTCTATTTGCTATGTAAGATTTATGTCATTTTGCTATTTGTCTTATTTGTTGACAGGGAAGTCTGGCCAGCAAACACGACAAACCCGTGTAGTTGCCTAAGGAACAAACTCACCCAGCTGTACTTGGAAACCTTTATAATTCTCAATGGCAGGGACCCTAAGCGACAAGATTTCAAGAATCCTCAAGAAGAAGAATGTGTGAGCTAAGTATTCCCAAGACCTTAAGCTGTCTGGAGTTCTCTGCTCTTTCAAATACAAATTCAATAACTGAGACCCTCCTACACAAACACAGTAAATGATATAATCAGTCTAATTCCCTTCCTCTTATTTCCCAGGTAAGAGATTGAAGGAGAATGGGTACAAGATGCCCTTGGCTCATTTATTCTTCCATTTGCCATGTCTCCCAAGCTCCCAATATCCATTTCTTATCTAATTTTCTTCAACTCTGGACCTATCATCTTGCTGTACCTGTGTCCTGCCCACACTAGTTCATTCAAAGACAGGTGAACAGAACAGTCACCTGTCCTCTGTTCCTTCGTGTTTCACCAGCCCAGAGCTGCTATGGAGATTTTTATGTGAAGTCTTGGTGATAGCGGTGAGGAATTAAAGCACAAATCAACAAACAACCTAAATTCGCGTAAGTGAATCACTTTGCCTCAAGTTCATCAGCCATTTCTCTTCTATGGGATTCTTACTTTTTGTCCTTTTTTCGGCTCCTGGCCTGCTGATGTTTTTGCGGGTCTTCTCTCTCACTCTAAAGTCTTTTATCCCCTCCTCTTTACTCCAAGTCCCCAAATTCACCTGCACCTCATTTTAACGAAAAAAAATTTAACAGATGTTATTATTGCATGTGGAATTTACTGAAATTTGTTAAATGGAACAATTTAGCTTCCTCTTTGTCAACCTCCTCATTCCAGACTCTGCCCCAGACATTGTCTTTTAAAGTCCTAATAATATGTCCCTCAAACAAAATTGCAGTTTTCAATGCATATTTAGCAATCCAAAAATTGATAGAAACTGAAAAATCACAGCATTCCTTGAACTGTTTAAAGATAAAATTCTTAGGTTGTCTCAAGGTCAAAGTGCTACTCATGGCTCCTTCACCAGGGGCTTTTGTTAAAGGAAGTAGGGCAAACGCAGACTTCTTTACCCATCCCCAGAATAGAAAATCCAAGGGTCAGATTTACCCCATCTGCCCTTCCCTCTGGACCTAATACAGCTCCTACTGCCAAATTTGGGGCGTGGTCCCCTTGACAACCCTACTCTTTGTCTCTGGAGGGTTCTCAGGTTCATATCATGGGAAGGGACTGGAACTGATAGTGAACTTGAAAATTATTAGGGTCAGAAAAGGAGTTTTTGAGTTATACAACATATATATATATATATATATATATATATATATATATATATATATATATATATATATATGTATATATATATATATATATATATATATATATATATATATATATATCTTTGAATTGGACTTGGGATGCTACACTGACTACCCTCTGGTGCTGTATCATGAAGCCAATATGATCCTTCTAAAATTTAGCAAGCCAGACTCTAGCTTCCAAGGATAAGTGAAGTAGGAGAAGCAGGGAATTGATGGTGTTAACTTAAAAGAGTGTTATTCAAATCTTTAGATTCTTTCTCTGAATACATTTCCAGCCCCATTCTCTTTCTCCTTCCTTTCTAAGACTCCAATGACACATAAGTTAGATATTTTGTTATGGTTCCACAGGTCCCTGAGGTTCTGCTCATTTTCCCCCTCAGTCTATCTGCTCTCTGTTTACAGACTGGGAAATTTCTATTGTTCTATCTTCAAGTTCACTGCTTCTTTCTTCTATCTTCTCTGTTCTGCTGTTAAGACTATCCATTACTTTTTTTGTTATTATATTTTTCAATTCTAAAATTTCCATTTGATTCTTCTTTATATTTTTTATACCTTTCCTGGGACTTTCTATGCTTTTATTTGTTTCAAGTATGTTCATAATTGCTTGTTGAAGCAGTCTTATGATTCCTGCTTTCACATCATTGTCAGATATTTCTAACCTCTGTGTTTTCTTGGTGTTGGTGTTTGTTTATTTTCTTTTCTCATTCATGTTGAGATTTCTTTTTTTAGGTTAATGTTTATTTGTAAACAAACAATCTACCCCAACCCCCAAAACCCAAAAACCTTTGATGGACTTTACCTCTTTCGAGAGTGAATATTCTCTTTTGAAGTGATGGAAATTGCATGAGTAAAGGAAAATCTGACTGGCTTTGGCAATTAAAGAGTGTAAGGAAGTCAAGATTTCTTACAGCTATTTTATTAGCCAGAGTGCTTCCACTTGGGGAATAATGACACAAGAAAATGTTGAGATTTTCTTGGTTCCTAGTAGGATGAGTGATTTTTGGTGAAAACCTGGATGTTTTGGGTATTCTGTTATGAGACTCTGGAGTTTATTTAAAGCTTCTGTTACAGCAGGCCCCCCCTGACTCCACTCTGGTAGTTGCAGGGGGGCCTTGCCTTGTTACTACCAGGTGGGAGTGGAAGTCCAAGTTCCCCACAGACACATGTAGGGAAATTGCTCCTCAACACTGCTAGGTGTGGGTGGGAGTTCTGGATTTTTGTTAAGCTTCCAATGATACTACCCTGGTTTGGAGGAGTGCCTTGTTACTGCTACCCACGTGACCTCTCTCAACACCATGGGTAAGAGGATATCCTTCTTACTTATAAGTAGTGATGAAAATCCTGACTTCCCTCTAGGCCTCCTCTGACACAAGCAGTGAGGAGAGAGAAAGGTGGGTTTGGAAGTCTAGCCTCCCTACTGACATTACCAGGTTGGGGTTGGGGTTGGGGTGGGGCCTAACATGAAAATCTACTCCCAAGTGCAGATTCTCTGACACCCAAGATTCTCTGACAGCACTTTGGTGGAAGGGTGGGTGCCTCATTCCTTGCCTTCCACCCTGGCAAGGGTGGAAGTCTAGGTACACACTTTACCTTTGCTAGCGGGAGCAGGATGGGGGAGAGACACAGTTTTTTCTGAGGTATTTAGCTGGAGTAGAATGGTATTTTCTGAAAATTTTCTGTCTTGCTGGGATGCTCCTTTTGGATAAGGGGAGCAAGCCTTTCTTTGGGATTTTTTTTTCCTCGTGCCCATTTGTGTTTCCAGGTTGCTAGCTTCTCCAGAAAGCAGTCTGGAATATACAAGGCAAAGAAAACCCAGAAAACCATATCCAAACCTAGAGAACTCACTGTTGTGTCTTTCCGTGGGTCCTGAGGTCCCTAGCTAGTTTTCTTTCTTCTCTTCACCTTTATCTTCATCTTCTTATATGACGTCTGACCAACCCACTGCCAGTTTTCCACTGTAGTTAGCAGAAGGAACAGGGAAAATTATATCTAGTCCATTTTTCCAGAAGTAGAAAGTCTCTGATGTCTTCTAAGATAGACTAGCTTCCAGGCTTTGCTCAGCACCGACCTATTTAGCCAACCTTTGAGTTTTCAAGGCTCAGTCAGCTCTTCACAGACTCTCACTGTCTGGCTACCTGCTGTAGTCTTAATACCAAGCCACTCAGAGGATTATCTGGCTGCATAATAGGTGTGCTTTTCCCAGCCCAGGCTGCTATTTCATGAATTCTCCACTCTGCCCTTATATCGTCATATATGTATCTTTTCATGTACTTCCTCTAGGTCCTTCCCAGTGTCTAGTCTATCTCTGCACTTTGTTGAAAAATTGAATAAAAATTCTCTATAGCTTGGAGAATGAGTACCAAAAGGGATAAGAATGAGTACTAAAAGGGATAAAAATAATCTGAATTGGGCTTCCCTGGTGGCGCAGTGGTTGAGAATCCGCCTGCCGATGCAGGGGACGTGGGTTCGTGCCCCGGTCCGGGAAGATCCCACATGCCACAGAGCGGCTGGGCCCGTGAGCCATGGCCGCTGAGCCTGCGCGTCCGGAGCCTGTGCCCTGCAATGGGAGAGGCCACAACAGTGAGAGGCCCGCGTACCGCAAAAAAAAAAAAAATAAAAAAAAATAATCTGAATTATGTTATGATTTGACACTCTCTAATATTTGTTCAAGTCAAACTTAAAGTTATCATTTAGTTATTTCATTTTTAAATGGGTTTACTTGAATATTATAAAACAACTATTTTCTCAAAATAAAAAGCTTTGATTTTTTTGTAAGAAAACCATTCAGCTATATTGCTGAATAGTAGAGAAAGACTAAATAATGTTGAGAATAATAGAATAAATGAAAAACATTAGCTTACAAACTGTCTCTGTCTTGTTAAAAAACTACTAGTATAAATATTTTAAATGTCAAATGCCTCAATATTTGCCATTACTGTTTTTTGCCCTGGCATTGAGATTTTAAAAAGCCAGACAACAAGAATGTGAAAGAGAATGGTTGCTAATGCAGAAAGTGTGTTTAACCCCAGAACCCTAATATCAATTAAACTAATATTATGGCTTCATGATTTTCTTTCAAAAATAATTTCCCCTCTCTAAACCATCTCTGACAACCTACTTCTTGCTATGAGCCATGTCTCAAAGACATGTACTGACTGGAAATTTTGAGCATCTATAAAAGTGTTTATTGAATTTTTGAATAATTAGATTAAAAACCAACAATAAGCAATCATCATTTTCATGTTTGTTGAACAATTATTTCTAGTTGAATCACAAACTTCAGCTGCAAAATTCTGAAGAAAGGGCAATGATTTTTGCAAGGATAACACATTTGTAGTCACTAAAAAACAAATAAACCAACCAATCAACCAAACAAGCATCAACTAAAAACAAATCAAACATGAAAATGACATTAGAACAAGTCCAATATACCTGGAGGAAGAAAATTATAACAACAGTGTGTATTACACAGTTCTTTTCTGAAGAGTTTATGTCCAACTTTTCTTTTTTATGCAAATTTCCTCCTTTAAACTTAGGATGGCTTAAGGGGAAGAGGGTTGATGTATCAATATTTGCTTTTCCTTCACTTACAAAGGAAACCTGAGAGTGTGGAAAGATCTTCAGGTTTCACACCCTTCAACTACCTGTCCAATGAAGAAATTCCTCCTCAAGATCACATCTGATTGAACAAGAGCAGGGGCAGAGAACTGCTGCCACTTTTATACAGGCTTTTTTGTTGTTGTTGTTAGCTGCAATGGTTGGAAAGTCTTTCCT
The DNA here is from genome assembly GCF_025265405.1 of Mesoplodon densirostris. Lineage (NCBI taxonomy): Eukaryota > Metazoa > Chordata > Mammalia > Artiodactyla > Ziphiidae > Mesoplodon > Mesoplodon densirostris. The sequence continues at coordinate 19,757,072 of NC_082665.1, forward strand.
CATACTGAGCTGAACTGTTTCTCCATGTGCCAGTTTCCTCCTAGGGAGCACTTTTAGGCTCTCTTCCATAAGATGGGCTTATAAATGTTTTCTTTTTCTTCTGAATGTTAAATATTCCTAGGTTCTTCAGCAGTCCATTTTGGCTAGCTCTTCTAGACTGTTTTTCATTGTAATAACACCCTTCTTTTAGTGCTCCCTATAACAACATCTACTAAAATATGATGGGAAAAGTCATTTTAAGAAAACTTCCAGACTTCCGGGGAAGATGGCGGAAGAGTAAGACGTGGAGATCACCTTCCTCCCCACAGATACACCAGAAATATAGGTATACGTGGAACAACTCCTACAGAACACCTACTGAACGCTGGCAGAAGACCTCAGACCTCCCAAAAGGGAAGAAACTCCCCACGTACCTGGGAAGTGCAAAGCAGGGAGATTCCTGCACAGAGGATCGGTGCCGACTGGCAATCACCAGCCTGAGAGGCTTGTTTGCTCGCCCGCCGGGGCGGGCGGCGCTGGAAGCTGAGGCTCGGGCTTTAGTCAGAGCGCAGGGAGAGGACTGGGGCTGGCGGTGAGAACTCAGCCTGAAGGGGGCTAATGCACCACAGCTAGCTGCAAGGGAGTCCGGGAAAACTCTGGAGCTGCCGAAGAGGCAAGAGACTATTTCTTCCCTCTTGGTTTCCTGGTGCAGAAGGAGAGGGGATTAAGAGCGCTGCTTAAAGGAGCCCCACAGACGGGTGCAAGCTGTGGCTGAAAGCGTGGAGCCCAGAGATGGACATGGGATGCTGGGGCTGCTGCTGCCGCCACCAAGAGGCCTGTGTGTGAAAGCAGGTCACTGTCCATGCCCCCCTTCTGGGAGCCTGTACAGCCTGTCACTGCCGGGGTCCCGGGATCCAGAGAGAGCTTCTCTGGGAAAACGCACGGCGCGCCTCGGGCTGGTGCAACTTCATGCCGGCCTCTGCCGCTGCAGGCTCGGCCCACACTCTGTGCCCCTCCCTCCCCCCCGGCCTGAGTGAGCCAGAGTCCCCAAAGAGGCTGCTCCTTTAACCCTGTCCTGTCTGAGCGAAGAACAGATGCCCTCTGGCGACCTACACACAGAGGCGGGGCCAAATCCAAAGCTGAGACCCGGGAGCTGTGGGAACAAAGAAGAGAAAGGGAAATCTCTCCCAGCAGCCTCAGAAGCAGCGGATTAAAGCTCCACAATCAACTTGATGTACCCTGCATCTGGGGAATACATGAATGGACAACAAATCATCCCAAATTGAGGAGCCAGGAGTCAATGCTGTGCCTCTGAGGTGGGAGAGCCAACTTCAGGACACGGGTCCACAAGAGACCTCCCAGCTCCACATAATATCAAATGGCAAATATCTTCCAGAGATCTCCATCTCAACACCAGCACTCAGCTTCACTCAACGACCAGCAAGCTACAGTGCTGGACACCCTATGCCAAACAACTAGCAAGACAGGAACACAACGCCACCCATTAGCAGAGAGGCTGCCTAAAATCATAAAAAGTCCGCAGACACCCCAAGACACACCAACAGATGTGGACCTGCCCACCAGAAAGACAAGATCCAGCCTCATCCACCAGAACACAGGCACTAGTCCGCTCCACCAGGAAGCCTACACAACCCACTAAACCAACCTTAGCCACTAGGGACAGACACCAAAAACAACGGGAACTATGAACCTGCAGCCCGCTAAAAGGAGACCCCAAACACAGTAACATAAGCAAAATGAGAAGAGAGAAAAACACACATCAGGAGAAGGAGCAAGATAAAAACCCACCAGACCTAACAAATGAAGAGGAAATAGGCAGTCTACCTGAAAAAGAATTCAGAATAATGATAGTAAAGATGATCCAAGATTCTATTTACAAGATCCAAAATCTTGGAAATAGAATAGACAAAATGCAAGAAACAGTTAACAAGGACCTAAAAGAACTAAAGATGAACCAAGCATCAATTAAAAACACAATAAATGAAATGAAAAATACTCTAGATGGGATCAATAGCAGAATAACTGAGGCAGAAGAACGGATAAGTGAGGTGGAAGATAAAATAGTGGAAATAACTGATGCAGAGCAAAATAAAGAAAAAAGAATGAAAAGAACAGAGGACAGTCTCAGAGACCTCTGGGACAACATTAAATGCACCAACATTCGAATTATAGGGGTTCCAGAAGAAGAAGAGAAAAAGAAAGGGACAGAAAATATTTGAAGAGATTATAGTTGAAAACTTCCCTAATATGGGAAAGGAAATAGTTAATCAAGTCCAGGAGGCACAGAGAGTCCCATACAGAATAAATCCAAGGAGAAATACGCCAATATACATATTAATCAAACTGTCAAAAATTAAACACAAAGAAATCACATTAAAAGCAGCAAGGGAAAAACAACAAATAACACACAAAGGAATCCCCATCAGGCTAACAGCTGATCTCTCAGCAGAAACTCTACAAGCTAGAAGGGAGTGGCAGCACATAATTAAAGTCATGAAGGAGAAAAACCTGCAACCAAGATTACTCTACCCAGCAAGGATCTCATTCAGATTTGATGGAGAAATTAAAACGTTTACAGACAAGCAAAAGCTGAGAGAGTTCAGCACCACCAAACCAGCTTTACAACAAATGCTAAAGGAACTTCTCTAGGCATGAAACACAATGAAGGAAAACACCTACAATAACAAACCCAAAACAATTAAGAAAATGGGAATAGGAACATACATATCGATAATTACCTTAAATGTAAATGGACTAAATGCTCCCACCAAAAGACACAGATTGGCTGAATGGATACAAAAACAAGACCCATATATATGCTGTCTACAAGAGACCCACTTCAGACTTAGAGACACATACAGACTGAAAGTAAGGGGATGGAAAAAGATAGTCCATGCAAATGGAAACCAAAAGAAAGCTGAAGTACCAATTATCATATCAGACAAAATAGACTTTAAAATAAAGACTATTACAAGAGACAAAGAAGGACACTACATAATGATAAAGGGATCGATCCAAGAAGAAGATATAACAATTGTAAATATTTATGCACCCAACATAGGATCACCTCAATACATAAGGCAAATGCTAACAGCCATAAAAGGAGAAATTGACAGTAACACAATCATAGTAGGGGACTTTAACACCCCACTTTCACCAATGGACAGATCATCCAAAATGAAAATAAATAAGGAAACAGAAGCTTTAAATGATACATTAAACAAGATGGACTTAATTGATATTTATAGGACATTCCATCCAAAAACAACAGAATACACATTTTTCTCAAGTGCTCATGGAACATTCTCCAGGATAGATCATATCTTGGGTCACAAATCAAGCCTTGGTAAATTTAAGAAAACTGAAATTGTATCAAGTATCTTTTCTGACCACAATGCTATGAGACTAGATATCAATTACTGGAAAAGAGCTGTAAAAAATACAAACACATGGAGGCTAAACAATACACTACTTAATAACGAAGTGATCACTGAAGAAATCAAAGAGGAAATTAAAAAACACCTAGAAACAAATGACAATGGAGGCACGATCACCCAAAACCTATGGAATGCAGCAAAAGCAGTTCTAAGAGGGAAGTTTATAACAATACAATCCTAATTTAAGAAACAGGGAACATCTCGAATAAACAACATAACCTTGCACCTAAAGCAATTAGAGAAAGAAGAACAAAAACATCCCAAAGTTAGCAGAAGGAAAGAAATCATAAAAATCAGATCAGAAATAAATGAAAAAGAAATGAAGGAAACGATAGCAAAGATCAATAAAACTAAAAGCTGGTTCTTTGAGAAGATAAACAAAATTGATAAACCATTAGCCAGACTCATCAAGAAAAAAAGGGAGAAGACTCAAATCAATAGAATTAGAAATGAAAAAGGAGAAGTAACAACTGACACTGCTGAAATACAAGAGATCATGAGAGATTACTACAAGCAACTCTATGCCAATAAAATGGACAACCTGGAAGAAATGGACACATTCTTAGAAATGCACAACCTGCAAAGACTGAATCAGGAAGAAATAGAAAATATGAACAGACCAATCACAAACACTGAAATTGAAACTGTGATTAAAATTCTTCCAACAAACAAAAGCCCAGGACCAGATGGCTTCACAGGCGAATTCTATCAAGGATTTAGAGAATAGCCGACACCTATCCTTCTCAAACTCTTCCAAAATATAGCAGAGGGAAGAACACTCCCTAACTCATTCTATGAGGCCACCATCACCTTGATACCAAAACCAGACAAGGATGTCACAAAGAAAGAATACTACAGGCCAATATCACTGATGAAAATAGATGCAAAAATCCTCAACAAAATACTAGCAAACAGAATCCAACAGCACATTAAAAGGATCATACACCATGATCAAGTGGGGTTTATTCCAGGAATGCAAGGATTCTTCAATATACGCAAATCAATCAACGTGATACACCATATTAACAAATTGAAGCAGAAAAACCATATGATCATCTAAATAGATGCAGAGAAAGCTTTTGACAAAATTCAACACCCATTTATGATAAAAACCCTGCAGAAAGTAGGCATAGAGGGAACTTTCCTCAACATAATAAAGGCCATATATGACAAACCCACAGCCAGCATCGTCCTCAATGGTGAAAAACTGAAACCATTTCCACTAAGATCAGGAACAAGACAAGGTTGCCCACTCTCACCACTCTTATTCAACATAGTTTTGGAAGTTTTAGCCACAGCAATCAGAGAAGAAAAGGAAATAAAAGGAATCCAAATCGGAAAAGAAGAAGTAAAACTGTCATTGTTTGCAGATGACATGATACTATACATAGAGAATCCTAAAGATGCTACCAGAAAACTACTAGAGCTAATCAATGAATTTGGTAAAGTAGCAGGATACAAAATTAATGCACAGAAATCTCTGGCATTCCTATATACTAATGAAGAAAAATCTGAAAGTGAAATCAAGGAAACACTCCCATTTACTATTGCAACAAATAGAATAAAATATCTAGGAATAAACCTACCTAAGGAGACAAAAGACCTGTATGCAGAAAATTATAAGACACTGATGAAAGAAATTAAAGATGATACAAATAGATGGAGAGATGTACCATGTTCCTGGATTGGAAGAATCAACATTGTGAAAATGACTCTACTACCCAAAGCAATCTACAGATTCAATGCAATCCCTATCAAACTACCACTGGCATTTTTCACAGAACTAGAACAAAAAAATTCACAATTTGTTTGGAAAAACAAAAGACCCTGAATACCCAAAGCAATCTTGGGAATGAAAAATGGATCTGGAGGAATCAGGCTCCCTGACTTCAGACTATACTACAAAGCTAAAGTAATCAAGACGGTGTGGTACTGGCACAAAAACAGAAAGATAGATCAATGGAACAGGATAGAAAGCCCAGAGCTAAACCAACGCACATATGGTCAACTTATCTTTGATAAAGGAGGCAGGAAAGTACAGTGGAGAAAGGGCAGTCTCTTCAGTAAGTGGTGCTGGGAAAACTGGACAGGGACATGTAAAAGTTTGAGATTAGATCACTCCCTAACACCATACACAAAAATAAGCTCAACTGGATTAAAGACCTAAATGTAAGGCCAGACACTATCAAACTCTTAGAGGAAAACATAGGCAGAACACTCTATGACATAAATCACAGCAAGATCCTTTTTGACCCACCTCCTAGCGTAATGGAAATAAAGACAAAAATAAACACATGGGACCTAATGAAACTTAAAAGCTTTTGCACAGCAAAGGAAACCATAAACAAAACGAAAAGACAACCCTCAGAATGGGAGAAAATATTTGCAAATGAAGCAACTGACAAAGGATTAATCTCCAAAATTTATAAGCAGCTCATGCAGCTCAATAACAAAAAAACAAACAACCCAATGCAAAAATGGGCAGAAGACCTAAATAGACATTTCTCCACAGAAGATATACAGACTGCCAACAAACACATGAAAGGATGCTCAACATCTTTACTCATTAGAGAAATGCAAATCAAAACTACAATGAGATATCATCTCACACCAGTCAGAATGGCCATCATCAAAAAATCTAGAAACAATAAATGCTGGAGAGGGTGTGGAAAAAAGGGAACACTCTTGCACTGCTGGTGGTAATGTGAATTGGTACAGCCAGTACGGAGAACAGTATGGAGGTTCCTTAAAAAACTAAAAATAGAACTACCATATGACCCAGTAATCCCACTACTGGGCATATACCCTGAGAAAACCATAATTCAAAAAGAGTCATGTACCAAAATGTTTATAGCAGCCCTATTTACAATAGCCCAGAGATGGAAACAACCTAAGTGTCCATCATCGGATGAATGGATAAAGAAAATGTGGCACATATATACAATGGAATATTACTCAGCCATAAAAAGAAACGAAACTGAGCTATTTGTAATGAGGTAGATGGACCTAGAGTCTGTCATACAGAGTGAAGTAAGTCAGAAAGAGAAAGACAAATACTGTATGCTGACACATATATATGGAATTTAAGAAAAAAAATGTCATAAGAACATAGGGGTAAGACAGGAATAAAGACACAGATCTACTAGAGAATGGACTTGAGCATATGAGGAGGGGGAAGGGTAAGCTGTGACAAAGCGAAAGAGCGGCATAGACATATATACACTACCAAACGTAACGTAGATAGCTAGTGGGAAGCAGCCGCATAGCACAGGGAGATCAGCTCGGTGCTTTGTGACCGCCTGGAGGGGTGCGATAGGGAGGGCGGGAGGGAGATGCAAAAGGTAGGGTATATGGGAACATATGTATATGTATAACTGATTAAATTTGTTAAATAATTTTTAGAAATAAAAAAAGAAAAAAAGAAAAAAAATACCTGAGAATTTCAGTTGAATAAAAAAAAAAAAAAAGAAAAGAAAACTTCCATTCAGTTCAATTCAGAGAATAGTTATCATGCACTTATGATGTGCCAGACACTCTGTTGGGCCCTGGGGCTATGTCAGTGAACACGGCCATCTGTCCTCTGAAGATCACAGTTAGCAAATGCAGGTATTCAATGAGTGATTACAGCTGTGATGAGTGTTCTGGAAGAGACTGTAAAGTTGTTTAAAGCAAGGCAAATTTATTTAATCCTGAAGAATCATGGAAGCCTTCTATGATGAAGAGATGTGTAAGGGAGGATTTGAAGTATAAATATAAATTAGTCAGGATACAAAGATCCAGGTAGTGAAAATGATACATGGGGAAATGATACGTGGGGAGGATGTGGGGTTGAGAGATGTCCCAAAGTCAAAGGGAAGAGAGTGTTTCAGAAGAGTATTCCAAGTTCTCATATCAGCGGAGAAGGTCCTGAGTTGTTGCCACCACAAGGAACTTAGTTGTTCAGAAAAGAGCAAACCTTTGACTCTCTCCTTTCTGTGTCAAGCTACCTAGGTTTCATACTGTTTCCTCTACTTATGTACACATGGTTTTAACAACTGTCCCTGTTATGTGAACATACTATCTCAAAAATAAACGCTTTAAATTTTAAATTTTTTAAAGAAGTGCTCAAGGCAGGCAATCTTGCTTCTTTCTACTTAGCTATATTTTTGTGACACATGGCTAATTAGGTAAAGACCCAGAAGTGTTCAATGGATTTAGCAATAAGGAATTCATTGGTCACACTGCAAACAGCCCTTAGTGGCTTAGTGGGAAACGAAATCAGGTTGCAGTGGGTTTTGGAGTGAATAGGAGGTGAATAGGAGGTGAGTGCAGTGGGTGAGTGCAGTGAGGTGAGTGCAGTGGGTTTCTCTAGTGAATACAGAGAATGCAGACATTCAAGAATCTTAGCTGTAGAGGAAAGAAAAGAGACAGGGTAACTATCTAGAGGAAAAGAGGAATAAAGAAATGTCAATGTTTTTGGAGAGGAGATTGGCAAGTTTAAATATTGCTGGAAGGGCATTACTATCTAGGTAAAGTAAGAAATATGGGGAAGAGTTTCCCCCAAGGAATGCTTTGTCTATGTCCTTTGTTTCCAGCTTGGTTGGGTAGACAAATTTAACATCTAAGTAATGTCTAGGATAAGACATCCTTTGATAAAGAACTTAGTTGTTTGATGAAAGAGACAAAAAAGAAAAAAGAAAATTAGGTAGTATATACTGAGGTGACCGTACATTCAAAAGGTGGTAGCAAGCCTGGAGATCAACTTGCGCTGGAGCTTTAGAAGCAGAAAAGATTTGGGACTTCCCTGGTGGTCCAGTGGTTAAGACTCTGCATTTCCACTGTAGGGGGCATGGGCTCGATCCCTGGTCAGGGAACTAAGATCCTGCATGCTGCACAGCCAGAAAAAAAATGTTGAAAAGATTTGGAAGCTTTAAATCAATTTGACTTTAGGCAAGTTATATAGCCTTTCCAAGCCTCTGATTTCTGTTTGTAAAAAGGGCATCATGATGCTGACCTCAATTTTTTGTGTGTATTTGTGAAGAAGAGATAGTTTTTGTAAAGCTTCTACTATGGTCAATATACAATAAATGAGAGTTCATATAAAAATTTAATAGAACATGGTAGTTGAAGGACAGAGAGACTATTACTCTATCATGCTTTGCACATAGTAGGTTTTCACTAAAAAAATAACTGGGGAGAAGGAATAAAAGAGAAATACATATTGTGAACAAATATATGAAGCTAAAAGAACATATGTGAAGGCAGATGATAACAAATTAGCTGGGTCTATAAGTCACGCAGCAACGTTTCACTGTGTTCATGATATTAAGAAAATCTGGGATATTAGGTATTTGGAAGCTAATTCATAAACTGTCATTCATGGATTAGCTTCCAAAAACCTAATCATATTATCTGATTGTTAATCATATTACCTGTTATATGGACACAAGTCTCAGTCCAAAATATACCAGATGTGTAAGAAACATAACTTTATTCTTCTACATATCAACCAGATTTTTCTTTGAATTTTCCATTCCCCAGGCATCAAACACTAAAATTGTCTCTCTTTTCTCTGACTTGTTTCTAAGTTCCAGGGAGATCTATGTAAGTTCACGGTGTTGTAGGACCCATCTTGTCTGAGCGTGATCTGTTCACACAGATATTTGCCAATCAACCCAAGGTTCCATTTGGTCTTTCCTCACTGATACATGCAGGAAACTGTTAAGACAACTCTCATTCTTGTTTACCCAGGGCTTCAAGTCCAGGGGGTCTCTCTGCTGCTTTCATGCCAGGCTTGAGATGTGAGGCATTATTCTATTGCTTCCATGCTATTCCTTGGTAAGGAAGTTTCCCTGGGACATATCTATGCCTTCATTTGCCTTAATGCTTAATCTGTGGCTTTATCGCATCTACGGGTTTATGATCTAAGAAAAGGAGCAAATATCCACATTTGTTCTCTGTCTCCTAAACCATATCAGGGTCTTGCCCTCTCACTGAAGTTCCAGTATATAAAGCAGAGTCAGTAATTACCTTTCTTTAAACCACCATTCTTTGGCTTTCTTTGCTCTCCCCCAGCCTGGTAGAATGTTTTTCCAATCTTCAGGGAAAATCTCTCTATATATAAATCTTGATGGCTTCCCTCAGAGTCATTTTTGCTCCTAAAGTAACTCTTTTATGGGTTTAAGATTTTGTAAAACATAAACAAAAAGCTTATAGGAAGTTTCTGTTTTCCACCCCAACTTGTCACACCCACATCCTCAGGAAATAACTAGAATAGACTATTTGCCTAAATTGGGTGAGCAGGTGGGAAAGGGAAAGTGGGAACTTTAGGGAAAAATCCATTTATATTTCAACCTCCTGTGATAATGACAGTGCATTGCATTACCTTACAATTTGCTACATAAATTATAAATAGTAAATTGATAAAGTCCTATATTGGTTACTTCAGTTTGAACAGTCTTCTACAGCCATGCACATCAGCACGTATTTATTCATCTGCATTCCTCATCCACATTGTTTGGGAAAAAAATTCTGGACAAATTCCTTTAACCCAACTGATGAAAAGTCAGATTAGTTGGCAGAAATATGAGTTCTGGCAATCACAATTCTGAGATTATAATGGCAACATTTTAAGATGGCTTAGATGGGTCTCGTGGCCCTTTTCACAAGGAAGATTACCACAATCCAGATTTTCTTCTCTTGGAAGAGTTTTGAAAAGTCAATATTGATTTTTGCCCAAGGATTCTTGGTCAATTCCCAAGGGCATAAAATTAGTTTTGGCAGTTTTGTGCTAAGAAGTGTAGCATATTCTATTTTCACTTACTTAAAATTTGATTCATATAAAACCAACTAACAGGCTGGTAGATTTCCAGTTTTAGTCAGTGCCTTCATGGAAATAAATCCCTGATCTGTGCTATGCAGAATTGACAAAGTATCAGAATGAGTTCCATTTGAAAGCAGATTTTCTAATCTAAGGAGTGTTATAGGGTTTGTAATTGCTTTTATTGTCCAGGAAGTTTCTCTCATAGATATCCTCTCTACACTGACCTCAAGATAGTTTAGCATTCCCCAGAGATATTTATAGGATTTGATATTCTAACATCAATATTTTCATGCATAGCACAATATATATGGAGATTGGCAAGGTGATGGTTCATGGCATGAGTATACAATATTGCTTTTCTAAGTGTCCAAATAAATATTTTGTTCTAGACTTTGGGCATAAACTTCCAGTGTTACGTAGAGGAACTCATAGTTAAGAGTAGTACAGCCCTTTGGGAGAGTTTCTAAAGAAGTGCGTGATCTATACTAGTTGTACAAGAACAAGAGTGAGTGTGGCTACAAGATACTCATCATCCGTGCTAGCAGCAGAGCCGTTGTTAAACCATTCTGCTATTCAAAGTGTGTATGATGTTATTCTTGAACAATTGATGTCTCTGGGCCATCTGGCATTTCATGGTTGGGCCCTGCACCAACATCATATGGTGAAGTGCCAGGGGCAGGAAACTGTGGCTTTTTTCATTGTGCTTTGCTAACAAAGACTCAAAAGTCAGTAACTGCCTGACATTCCTGCAAGTGTCCTCCAGTTGGAGAGTCCACACTTAGACAATGAAATAATGAAAGTGTTGTGCAGTGAATGTACATGTGTGTGTGTGTGTGTGCAACACACAGAGTCACACCAGGGATATGTGAAGGTCTGGTTTTCTTTCTGGAGCAGATCAGTTATAGAGTGGTGTGATTGCCAGCACACCACAGTCTGGAATGAGTGAAGTAATTCAAGCAGACAAATATTTTAAAATGTTAGAATTTCATTTTCTGTTTCTTCCCTGGCTCAGATACATGATGTATAACCTACACGAGGTATCTAGAATAGTCAAATTCATAGAGTCAGAAAGTACATTGGTAGATGCCAGGGGCTTGGGGAGGCGGGGTGGAGGGGGGAAAGGGGAGTTAGTGTTTAATGGGGACAGAGTTTCAGTTTAGGAAGATGAAAAATTCAGGAGATGGATGATGGTGAGAGTTGCACAACAATGTGAATGTATTTGTGCCACTGAGCTGTACGAGTAAATATGGCTAAAATAGTACGTTTTATATTATGTCACTTTTACCACAATAAAAACAACAACATAACAACAACAATAAGAAAAAAGACAAAGGAGTCCTCTTGAATTCTGCCTCTGACTATGTCTGATGTTAGTCCTGTAGTTAGGCCGCATTTACCCAGGACAACATACCAGGAATCCCAGATGTCAGGGCTTTCATCAGAAGCATTAGAAAATTCCAGGAGATGCAGACTTTCAAACTGCTTTACCTGGAACATCAATCAACAGATGTCAGTTGTTTGATGTCTACAGTAGCATCTGATGATCAAAACCATTGCTACGTTTGGGCCAGAACGTTACAGAGTGGCTACCTACAGTTCTTACCACACAATTGTGCTTAAAGTCAGGATGATATAGTTGAAACATAAAACTAACCACTACTCTGTTTTTACTGTTGAAATAATAAAACATTAAACTTAATGAAAAATCATAGCATAAATAAGTTTTCTTCAAAATTCTAAGTGCTTCTAGAAGTTATTGCCCAGCATCCTCCTTTACAATCCTCCTAAAATTTATCTTTTTAACTGATATAAAAATATACAAATATTATCCAGCCCTAGGAAAGAACAAATGTTATTTCAATTTTCTTAAATTTATCAATGATTTTTAGGACGATCATATAGAAAATAACATTTGTTTCACATTCCATATGTCCTTGATAGATATTTCAAACTTGCTTCTGTGCAGAATTTCCACTGGAGTGATTATCTCTATTCAATTCCCATAAAACAACCCTCACACCAAGAAAGTTGCCTTGGATTTTTATATATTTTTAAGCAGGTTCATAAAAAAAAAGGTCCCTTGTCCTTTCACAGAGAGAAAGAGCAATAAATATATTTAATATCATACACAGAAGTGTGAACATAAAGTGAACTTCATGCACCCTGATTCTACTTGCAAATCGTTCTCACTCTTTTATGGTCACATCACATATAACCAAGTTTAATACGAGGTTACCTTTAAGAGCGAACCCTTGGCCTAACCTGCTTGCTTGCTCCAACTCTCTGTCTCCTACACTCAGGTCCCCTGGGTCTTCTGCTCTCACTGTTAAATTCAAGTCCCCACATAGGCTCTTGCTTCAAGCCAGGGGTTAGATGAAATAACTGTGACTTCAACTGAATTGTGACTTAAATGAGAATTTGTGTCAACCCATATGTTCTTCCATTTGTGCTTTGAGTGGCCTTCACCCCATGAACAGTAACAAATTTAAATTAGGGGAAAAAAGACTGTTAAAAATTAAATTTGCTCTGTGTTTACATAGGTAATGAACCATACCCACATAAAGAATTTTTAAAAAATCCTTTGCTTCAAGGTTGACCTTAAATACAGCTAGAATATTTAACTATAATGTATGTGGTGTTACTTAGAGTGAGGTCTCACAGCTGCCTAATACATTCTTCCTGTTAATAATAATTAACATGTCTGTGGTACTTTTACTGTGTACCAGGCTCTGTTCTCCATCCCTCCTCTACCAGAAAACGTTCACATCCTGGAATAAACTCAACTCTCATAAAGTGCCACCTACACCACCCACATCCACTCTCCAAGTGCAAGTGTTTTCATTATCCTTTTTCCAGTGACCTCTTTCCCCAATATCTACTATTCAAAATCCCACAAGAAGACACATATTGTATTCTTCTAGAATAAGTCTTCCTAAATTTCACTAAAGAATGCTTCTTTCTCCTTATGCCTTAGTCCAGTTAACACCTTAACTAATGCACTTTTCCATTTTAATTATTAGAAATCATGCAGACTTGACCACTAGACTTCCCTCATAAATAAATTCCATCTCCCCACAAGGCAGGCATCTAATCACGATAGCTGAACTTTAAGGGCTACATTACAAATGGATCGTTATTCCTGAAATTAGTTAAGACTCAATTTGTATAGAAAAATAAATCAATTGCATGAAATCAGATATTAGATTAAAATGCTTTTCAGAACATTTTTATGTAATTAGAAGATAATTAAACTTAAATTCAGAAACTTAAAGGAAAGTTTTTTTTTTTTACTGGAACACATTTTAAGTAAGACTATCAAAAAGTGACATTGAATCAACAATCAGAAAATTCAAATATAAGTAACAACATAGATTGGAAGTTCTTCCAGTGGAGATTTTTAGACATAATAATTTTCTGAGATAGGTATATACTATAGAGGTAATTAATTAGTTTCAGGTTTCTAAAGTTCTAAAAAGAATCCATTTAGGGACTTCCGTGAAGGTCCAGTGGTTAAGACTCCAAGCTTCCACTGCAGGGGGCGCGGGTTTGAGCCCTGGTTGGGGAACTAAGATCCCACATGCCACAAAAAAAAAAAAAAAAAAAAAAAAGAATCCATTTAATCTCTATCCCTGTATTATAATGTAGAATGTATTCATGGCCAGATGAGCTCTTTAGGTGGACTGCTTGATTTGAATGAAGTAGAATAGAACGGAGTACTTGCATTGACTGGAAAGGTTTAATATTTTTGGCATTTGAAGTGGCATTGGGCTTGTACCTTCTATAACATTTATGATTTTCCCACAATACTTATATAGGTTTAATTGAGTTCTCGCATTAGCTGTCTGGAATAGAGAGATGAGCTGATGTCTGGAAAACTTCCCCAACGCAGTCAAGTTTCTGTTGACTAATTCTGTGATCATCAAGAACAGCCTCTGAGTCCTTGTGGCTAAAGGCGGTGGCACAGGCTCTGCCTGGAGTCGAGAGTGTGGTTTCTGAGAGATATCGTCTCAGTGGATGAGGGGAGGATCCAGCAGAACTCTAGTCACACATTCACAAGCCCTGTTGATGGTGGAGGCATGAGGGTGTGAGTGGAGGGTCTGTGGGCGTGATGAATGCCTGAATGACTCACAGAGGAGAGGGGTGTTCACAGGACTTTGAATCGGATGCCACTTGCTATAATTTTCATGATACCCTTGAAAAGCACCTCTGCATGGAAGCAAGATGGGTTGATGCTCTCTCTTTCAAATGTACTCCAGTAGAGAAAGGCATTTTCATCTTGAAAAACCCTGAAAGAATCCCTGAAAGAATATCTGACTAGTCAATGACTTGGAGTCCTCGTTCTCATCCCAAATTGTGCTGTTTATTCTCCCCCTTGGAGACCTGTACTGCCCCCACTGCAGACCTGTACTGACCCCAGAGAGGCCTAAACCCGCTCAACTGTTTAACCCTTCTCTCAGCTCATATAAGTTTTGTGTCTCAGCTACCCAAGGGTAACTTCTCCACCCAGGTTTCCTATTTTATTTACTTAATAAATTTATTCATTATTTATTTATTTATTTTTGTCTGTGTTGGGTCTTTGTTGCTGCGCGTGGGCTTTCTCTAGTTTCAGTGAGCGGGGGCTACTCTTCTTTGTGGTGCGTGACCTTCTCATTACAGTGGCTTCTCTTATTGTGAAGCACGGGCTCTAGGCGTGTAGCTTCAGTAGATGTGGCACGTGGGCTCAGTAGTTGTGGCCCGTGGGCTCTAGAGCACAGGCTCAGTAGTTGTGGCGTATGGGCTTAGTTGCTCCATGGCATGTGGGATCTTCCCGGATCAGGGCTTGAACCCATGTCCCCTGCACTGGCAGCCGGATTCTTAACCACTGCACCACCAGGGAAGTCCCCAGGTTTCCTATTTTATATTTTAAATATTATTTTGAAAATTTAATGGGTTTGGAGGACTTCCTTCACTCCCCTACCCCCTTAATAAAGAGAATAATTTCTCACTACAGGAAAATTGGAAAAGTAAAAAGAAAACAAAATTATTTACTGTTCTGATCAACCAAAGTAAACCATTGCTAACTGTTAGTTTTTTCTTTTAAATCCAAACTCCCTCACTCTCTTGCTCCATATACACTTGTCCCATCCCTTTTAGTGTTGACTTTTGTCATATAGTTATAACTCTCTTAAGAGTTGTATGTGTTCCCTTTAGATAATTTGGTAAATGAAAAAAATATATATAGAAGCAGAAAACACAACCATCACCCATGTTAACATTTTGGCGTATTTCTCTACAAATGGTGGTTCATTGTCAACATATAAGAAAGTTTCCTTTATAAACAAAAACTTTTACTTTTGAAAGCTGAATAAGATAGAACATTTTAAGGATCTATCAAAACTTAAAAAAAAATGCCCTTCCCCCTCTCGGTAAGCTGGGACGAAGTGAGAGAGTGGCATGGACATATATACACTACCAAACGTAAACTAAAAGGCTAGTGGGAAGCAGCCGCATAGTACAGGGAGATCAGCTTGGTACTTTGTGACCACCTAGAGGGGTGGGATAGGGAAGGTTGGAGGAAGATGCAAGAGGGAGGAGATATGGGGATATATGTATACATATAGCTGATCCACTTTGTTATAAAGCAGAAACTAACACACCACTGTAAAGAAATTATACTCCAATAAAGATGTTAAAAAACAAATAAACAAAAAACAATGACTCCAAATTATTTCTAATATATTGTTTGTTGAGTGACAAAGCATATGGACCATATTTGAGAAGCTTGCCCCCTGGAGGGACTTCTTCCACACAGTCCTGCTTCTTCTCCCTTCCTTTTTCAGGCTTTGATCCCTAATAAACATTTTGTGCCCAAACTCCATCTCCAGGTCTGCTTCCAGACATCTCTCTCTGTGACACTCAAAAGAAACTGGAAAATTTTGTCTTATTTTGATTTTTCTCCAAATCCCTGCAAATATCGATTCTCTGAAAATGTACAAAGATTTACAGCAAGGAATGGCAGCTTGTATTATTTTAGTCCTTTTATGTACTTAGTACTACTTTTATTTTTGTTTTTATACACTCTGTCTTATCTATAGTTCATGAGGAATATTTCAAAACACAGACTGGTTATTTTTCATGTAACGAAGAGTTTTGAGTATCTACTGAGGGCAAGGCACATATCAGATGCATTTCCTGTTGTTAAGAAACAAGACGGAATGAATGACTTGTGTTTATATCAGCAAACAGATGAAAAACGCAAGGCTGTCCTCTGGAATACAAGAATCCAGAGAACCACATAAATGCATCAGAGAGCACGCCTGGAAGAACGTCAGGGAACCAAAGATTCCAACTTCTGTGTTTGGGAAGAATCGCAGATGTGATGAATTTCAAAATCAGAATCCTTTAGTTTGAAAGCTTTTATTTAATTTTCCAAGTAACCCTGCACTTTCCCTAGATTTATTAACAAAAGCTTACAGAAAGAATAATTTTAGTAGCTTTTCACTGGCCACGATCAATGCAGACAAAATCATCTAGTATTTCGATTACACAAGAAAAGTCCCAAGTTATGATTAATTGATCTAATTTTCTAAATGATTAATGAAACCTTCTTTTTGCTATTAACATGTGATTAGAGATGTGAGTTTTTTCTTACTCTCCTTCTCTCCTTCCTTTCTTGCCTTCCCTCTCTTCCTGCCTCTTTCCCTCACTTTCTTTCCTCATCCTTTATTTCATTTTATAGAATTTTAAAGAAGACCTTCAAGGTATAATAGTAATGTGTGCTGGAGAAGACTTTTTGTTACATTACTGAGGTATTTCATATTGAATTACCATTTCATTCATCATATTTATCACAAATTTGAATGAACGCACTTTGTGTGTGTGTGTGTGTGTGTGTGTGTGTGTGTTTGGCTGTGTTGTGTCTTCGTTGTTGCATGCAGGCTTTCTCTAGTTGCGGTGAGCAAGGGCTGCTCTTTGTTGCAGTGCACCGTCTTCTCATTGCGGTGGCTTCTCTTATTTCGGAGCATGGGCTCTAGGCACGTGGGCTTCAGCAGTTGTGGCACACAGACTCAGTAGTTGTGGCACATGGGCTTAGCTGCTCCACGGCATGTGGGATCTTCCTGGATCAGGGCTCGAACCCGTGTCCTTTGCATTGGCAGGCCGATTCTTAACCACTGCACCACCAGGGAAGCTCAACGCATTTGTTTTAAATAAATTTGTTTTAAAATAAATATGTCCCGGTCTAATTACCAAATACTATTTTTAAACTGATTCACAAGAGATTTTGTGTAGAAATCAGCAACTTCCTATTTATGCTCATGAACTCCCTGAATCCTTATCATTGAACGAGACATGCTGAGAAGTGAGTTATTGACAAGGACTAAATTCTGGAGGCTTTGGACATTTTCTTTCTGAGGAGGTGTGGAGACGGAGTATTATGTCTTCCAGCATAGAGCTTCCTTTTCTCAGGTAGGTAGTTGATGAATAACCTGAGCAACTAAACATCCTTAAGTTATTTTCTCAGATTTGATTCTGGTTATACCAGTGAGTAGAGATCAAGACATAAATGACATGACAGCACCTTGGACTCTGGTTAGCACGCAGTGTGAAGGAGAGAGAGATCTAATGCTTTTGGTTATAGGCTGGTGTAAAACAGGGGATTTGACAGCGAGCAGCTGAAGGGATTGATCTCACAGTCACCAGCCCTTGCTTGAGGGACACACAGTAGAGTGTCCCACCATGCCTTTGTCTTGTGAAAACACCAGTGCTTTCCAGGCAGTTTAACTCTTCGTAGAAATGAGAAGATGGTAGAATGTTAATATAGGAATTTGCATTAGGGCTAAAATAGTGTCTTGAGGGCAATTTGGTCTCTTTTGTAGCAATCTGGGGGCATTTTTCAGTTTCAGGGTCTGACATTAGCCGTGACGACTTATCTCCTGCCTACTCAGGTTTGTGTGGAGTGGGTAGGGGCTCTGATGAAGGGAGTTGTGAATGAGCTTATGAATGTGAGCCACGACTCCTATGGTGTAAGACGTTCTGACAACGTAAGTGCTTTAAATTACATATGGCCAAACTATTACCTTCATTAACATGTATTGATGCACCTACATAGGAGAGTCTTATCTAATGCTATTTATTGTATGCAGCTTTGAAATTGTCCCTTTGGAAATATGAAGCAAATGGCCAGCAGAAGGATCAAAAGCTCTGATATCCATCCCCCTTCTGGGTGTTAGTTATGGGTAAAGAAATGTGGAAGATAGGTAGTTTTGTGGGCAGATGCCAGAGAAGTCTTTAATTCAGTGCTAGGGAGTTTTGATTTTATTTCTTGGTTGAGGGGCACCCATAAGAATAATTAAGAAGGGGAGTGACACTGTATCTTTAAAAGAGGATGTTTAATCAGACAAAGGTCTGCAGGATGCAATGGTGAGAGGAACCCAGGGAAGGGGCAGTCAGTTGTCAAGGCTTTAGCCCAAAGTCCAACTTCCAGAAAACTGTTACCAGCCCTGGAAAAGGCAGGGAGGAATCTTTAGACTCTGAAAGGAAGTGCTCTCTACTCAGACTTGGAGGACACGCCCTTAAATTGCATCCCCAATCCAACCAGAGGATACCAGGAACCATCTTGTGCAAATGAGAACAAATCTGTTGGCATGGGTGCAAGCACAGTCAAGGGAGACCAGTGCTGGCTGCATGTCTACTCTACATACTTGAGCATAGAAATTATGAGGGTCCTCCCCCAAGGACCACAGCCAGCCTCTTCTTAGAACACTAAGACCCACAAACTGGGAACCCTACCGGTGTCTCAGACACAACATATTCAAATGGCTCTGGTGCCATCTGGTATAGTGTGGTCACAGTTCATCTTCCCACTGATGTTGTTTTGATTTTTCCTAATCATCTCTGCCTGATCCTGTCATGGGTGTTCATGTGTGATCAAGCTCCAGCTGCCCTTCTACTAATGACAGATTAGCCCCATTGCTCCCTGGAAGGGTCTCTTGCTCTTGCAGCTGAAGCAATCCAAGAGATATGGGTATGCTCTAAGTAAGTGGCAGTGGGAAAGGAGAAATAGGTTTGCTTTAGAGATATATGGAAGGTTGAATGTGCAAGATTTGGTAATAGATTGGGTGTGGCTATTATAGAAGAGAGAAGAAGCACAGCTGACCCTAGTTCATGGTGTTTAAACTTTTTTGAGCTCTAAAGCTAAGGATATTGTCCCCAGAAAGACCCACATACACACCTTTTACCTACAATCTCAGGAGGTTCACATGTGTGGTAGCCAAAAGTTAAGAACCTGTAGAGGAAAATCCTGGAGTAGAACTGGATGACCTGAGAGATTCCTTCTTCTTGGTCAACATTAGGGTGGTTATAGAACTTAAGTACTGAGGCATTGTTGGAGACATTGATAGCAAGTCAGGATGGTGAGCTGGTGCATATGTGAGGCACTAGGTAGTGTATGGGGAAAATGTATTTTGTTTAGACCTGGTCAATCTGAAATGCTGGTAAGGCATATAAGGAGATGTTGAGAAGATCATTAAAGGCACACTTTGGTAATGTGTTTATTGCATTAGATCTGCACTGTCTGATGTGGTAGCCATTGGCCACATGTGGCCACTGAGGATTTTAAAGAAATATGGTTAATCCTGAGATGTGCTGTAAGTGGAAAGCACACATTTGTTTCAAAGACAGTCCAAAAAGCAAACCAAAGGAAAAAAAAAAAAGATAAATATCTTACTTTTTTTTTTTTTTCTTTTTTCTTCTTCATGGCACGCGGGCCTCTCACCGTTGTGGCTTCTCCCGTTGCGGAGCACAGGCTCCAGACATGGAGGCCCAGCAGCCATGGCTCAGGGGCCTAGACGCTCTGCGGCACGTGGGATCCTCCCGGACCGGGGCACAAACCCGTGTCCCTTGCATTGACAGGCGGACTCTCAAACACCGCGCCACCAGGGAAGCCCAAATATCTTACTTTTAAATCATTGATTACATGTTGTAATAATATTTTGGATATACTGGGTTAAATAAAATATGTTATTAAAATTAACTTCCTCTGCTTCTTTTTAAATGTGGTTACTAGAAAATTTAACATCACATATGTGGCTTGTATTTATGGCTTACATTATCTTTCTCTCAGACAACACTACTGTAGATAATGTTTATGGGTCGTTATTGGTGACAACTTGGGAAGAGTTGTGATCTCTGTGGGGAGGATATAGAAAAGGAAATGTGGAGGATTGAGGACATAATTATGGAAATGTCCACATTCATAGGTCTAGAAGGAAAAGGAGGCCAAGAAGGAGCTAGAGAGTAAACAGAAGATGAAGAAGAAGGAGCTACATCACAGGAACGAGAGGAAGAGGGAGCTGTAGGGAGGAGGGTCTAGGGAAGAAGATCACACGAAATAATTTGGCCTTTATTCTGTTGCAGAGGTTCTTCCCCCAGAAAGTGAAATGATCAAATTTAAATTTTAAGATGAATCTTGGCAACAAAATAAAGGATTGGGTTGAGGGAGAAGCTGAAGTCCAGGTGGCCAGTTAGAAATTCAGGGAAAAGGAACAGCCCCAGAGCTCTTAAGCATCTACCAAGCCAAACAGAAAAGAATCGTTTTCACTTTGAGAAAGAACTTTCTATTTTATTTATCTATTTTTTTTTGCGTGAAAAATGATCATTTAAAGCAGTGAAAAATGGTAATTTAAAGCATGTGTCTTCTGTTTCTAGAATCCAGGAAAATGGGTTGCAATGAAAATCAATGTCACAGATGATTAAAGATGCTTTGTGTAGGAAAAGAGAAAGATGTAAAGAAACTAAGGACACGAAAATTATAGGATTTCTAAGAAACAAAGGTTGTCTTTTGTATAAATGTCTCACTTAAGAAAAAGAGAAGAGAACGTTATTCCTCATCCTTGAGAACATGGCAGTAGGAAAGAATGGTTTCTAAAAAGAGTTTTCTTTGAGGCTCTGGCTCCATAACTATGATCATTTCAGGTACTTCTAAGTGTTTACAAATTGAACAAACTGTGTCCTAGGATGTCCTTTAAACAGAAAATTTGGTACATATAATGAATGATTTGGAGTTCCATTTAAGGCAAAGAACAGATTGAAGTCTATGAAAGTACAAAACTCAGGGTACCAGGTAAAGGTGAGCTGAATGTTTTGAAGGTATTTGGATACTGTTTAAATTTATGTTTTAAATTATTTGCTAGTTTAATCCAGTGATTAAGACTCCATGCTTCTAGTGCAGGGGACGCAGGTTCTATCCCTGGCCGGGGAACTAAGATCCCACATGCTGCGTGGTGTGGCCAAAACAACAACAACAACACAAAAACAGAAAATCAGTGGAAGTAGTTCTTTGAGGGGACTAAAAAAAGGGAAATGGCTGATTCATTAAAGACACTTGGAAGATAGGTCTAGGTGGGGCACCATATGACTCAGACACTGTGTTGGAAACTATATATAGAATTAGGATAAAACATATGTCTGTTGTGGAATAATAATAGTAATAATAATAATAATAATTACTAAGTAGCAGTAACAAACACTTATTAAGCATATATTATGTAATAGTTATTTATGTGTTTATAAGTTTTCACTCATTTACTTATCACAATAACCTCACAAAATAGGCATTATCTTAATGTTATAGATGAGGCACAGTGAGATTAGGTCATTTGCCCAAGGTCACACAGCTAGCCCACTGTATCATAGGAGGACACAAGTTGTATCAGGCAGCATTAGCTGGGTTATGCTGGGGTAACAAATGGCTCCTAAAATCTTAGTGGTCTCTAACAATAAGAGTTTACAATTTTGTTAGTTTCTAAACTCCATCGCAGGATACTTGCTCTGTTTCATTCCTGGACTTTGGCTGAAGAAGCAGTCCCTGTCTAGAGCATTGTTAGTCTTTCAGCAGAGGAAATAGAAAGCAATGGATGAGCCATGTGATGGCTCTAATAGCTTCTATTGGAAGTGGAGCATACCACTTTGACATTTCTTTGACTAAAGTATGTCCTGTGACAAGCCTGCCAGTGGTGTGAGAAGTTTAATGTTTCTTTAGATATGGTCTTTGGAGTAAGAGGACTCATGGGGAGGGTGTTTTTTTCTTTGTTTTGTTTTGTTTTGGTCATATGACTCTTTAACTTTACAAGGATAAGAATCAAAGATTGCCTGATTTGACTTTGTTTCACCCCAAGGAGTAATGCTATGATCCCAAAAGTTAACTTTTAGGTAGTGGTAGTGAATGGGGATGGACAGAGTGTCATGCAAACAGAAGACTCTGAAATGGAGAGCAGCTATCCCTCACTATAACCAGTGAGGGCAGCTAGGCCACTGCCAAAATCCTTGCTGAGAAAGGCACGTGGGAGGAAGACTGAATTTCAACAATATATCAGGTCACAGGTAACAGAAGGTGAGAAGGACTGAGCTGGGTTGAGAGCTGATAGGGAGGGTCAATAAAGCAAGGAGAGAGCAATCTCAGGGTTTAGTGAAGGCTGAGGTTTAATTCAGTTATCAGGGGGGAAAAACCAATTTTTGAGTGTTTGCATCCCTGAATTCCTTTGTCTGAAAACCCCTCCCCTCCATGAATTCCTGGGGAGTGTGCTATGAACTAATGGACATTAATGAGTGAAAACAGGAAAAATTATAGACAGTCCTACTTATTATAATGAGCAGGAAGATGAACACAAGATGTCTATACAAACCAAGCAACTAGAACGTGGGGTCATGTAGGCCTGTAGGTAGAACAGACACAGGAGAAAGTGGAAAGAGCACTTTAGTTCTTGAACTGATGTTAAATTCAGCCTGAACTTATTGGACAAATTGCTCACTTTCATACAAGTAAATCTGGTTTACAGACTCTCACTAAAGACCTTTCCACAGAGATGTAAATTGTTATTGATGAATACAATAAAAGCAAGTAATAATCACTTTTTGGAACCTAGAATAAATTCACATCAGGTGAGGGTAAAACATTTAGAAACAAGACAGTTTCTTTGCCTTTCCAGTACTAGAGAACTGTAAAAACTGTGGCAGTAAATTGGAACTTTTGGGAAAGGGAGATTAAAAATAAGATTTAATCTCATCACCCATATATGCGAAAATTCTTCTAATTTTTGCGCGTTCCTTATAGTCCCTCCCCACAAATACATAAAAATTGTGTAATTACAGATTTAAATGGAAAATTGTACAGATGAACTGGTTTGCAGGGCAGAAATTGAGACAGATGTAGAGAACAAACGTATGGACACCAAGGGGGGGAAGCGGCAGGTGGTGGGGTTGGTGGTGTGATGAACTGGAAGACTGGGATTGACATGTATACATTGATGTGTATAAAATGGATGATTAATAAGAACCTGCTGGGCTTCCTTGGTGGCGCAGTGGTTAAGAGTCCGCCTGCCGATGCAGGAGACACGGGTTCGTGCCCCGGTCTGAGAAGATCCCACATGCCGCGGAGCGGCTAGGCCCGTGAGCCATGGCAGCTGAGCCTGTGCATCCGGAGCCTGTGCTCTGCAACGAGAGAGGCCACAACAGTGAGAGGCCTGCATACCGCAAAAAATAATAATAATAAGAAGAAGAAGAACCTGCTGTATAAAAAAATAAATAAAATAAAATTCAAAAAAATTTTATTATAATACAGCATTTTCCATAAATAATTTTCAATATTGAAGCATAGTCCTTATGATTATAATGGCAGGAAAATAGTCCACTGCATAGAATTAACATAATTTAATTCATTATTTTCTTATTATTAAACATTTAGTTTCTTTCAGTTCTTCATTATTATTAGCAATGCTGACTAAATGGCTAAGTAAAATATATGTATTTAAAACATTATTTTGTTGTGGCACAATTCTAAAACTGGGTCAAATGTTGTAAACACTTTATGACTACATGTAAGTTGATTTTAAAAATAACTGCATCAATTTACCTAAAATGTGTACGCAATTCACTACACTTTCACTTGGTTTAGGAATTATATTTAAAGGTCATAAAAATTGGCCAATGAATCCAAAAAAATCTTACTTACAAAATATCTTTTTAACATTTGTATGTTTGAATACTTGCAAGGCTGAGTATTGTTCCATGTGTTTATTTACCAACAGTGTGGGTCATAATTCATCAATTTACTCTTTCTTTCATTCAATCACTGACAAATATTTTTTTGATCATCTACAATGTGCCAGGTACTGTTTTTGTTTCTGAGCACACAGCACTGAAGAAAACAAAAATCCCTGCTTTGGATTTGTATTTTGTATTATAGGGTAAAAAAGACAATAAGCATAATAAGTATTAAAATTGTGTAGTATGTTGAATGTTATAATTCCTATGGAAAAAATAAAGCATGGTAAGAAGAATAAGCAATTTTTTGGTAGGGAGTTGTATTTATAAATAGGAGGGTCCGTGATAAACGTGTGTTTGAACAAAGCCTGAAGGAGGTGGGGCAGGTCCCATGTGGGTACCTGAGGAAAGACTTCTCCAGCCAGAAACACTAGGTGGTCCAAGGCCCTAAGTGGGGTCATATTTGATGTGCTGGAGAAGCAGAGAGGCTAGGTTGGCTGGAGTGGAGGGAGATCTTTTGATGATGTTCATTTGTTTGGTAGGAGGAGAATAAAGGGAGAAAAATCTAAATAAACCAAACAGAAGAAGGCAACCACAAGGCAACCACAGTCAACAAAGATGGAGGCGGCCAGATTCCATTGGCCAGAGCTCAGTCACGTGGCCATACCCTGCTAAAGAGAGGCACTAAGTGGAGTTTAGCTGTGAGCCCAGAAAGAAGAGGATACTAGTTGTGTAGGAAAAGCTTACAAGCTCTGTCACATCCAATCTAAAATCAATTGTGTATCATCAACTGGGGTAATTGCAAAACTATCCGAGGCCCTTCCCTCAAACACAAGATCAAAATATCAAGGGATGGATCCCACGAATGTGTGTTCTGGTAACCCTGTTGGGCATCCAGGTTTGGAAACCACTGAGTAAACCTATCTTTTGCAAATAAAAATACTTTAAAACATGTCTTAAACAACCCCCAAAGCCTTGAATAAAGTAAGTTTGGTTATAATACAAAACAGCCACCAGGTGGCAGAAGAACTCCATTCTTGTAAGCTTCTCGGTGGCTTCCTTATTTCACCTTCCCTATTCCTCCGTTTAATTTTCTGTCTTCTTTTTTTCTTGGCTTGTTGGCTTGAAATATATAGGATTAAGTTCCTTAAAATATTGATGCTAACATTCTAAATAGATTGCAATATTAAGAATGTCTTTCCTTATCGAGAAGAAAAATACCTAGAGTTTTATGTTAGTGAACTGAATTAATTCTGAATTAATCCTATTACAATTTTTTTTTTTTTGGTTTTTGATTGAAGCAAAATGTGTTAACTGAATAACACTAAATATTAGGAAGTCAAATAACCATAAAAACTTTTTTCGTGTTTAATAAGCAAGTTTTGAGGCACAGGTTTTATAGACATTAGTAATATATATTGTATATGCTAAATTTATTCTTAAGGAAAATTTTAATTTTTGTTTTCATAAAATTAAAAGCTCTAATGGTAGTTTTATACATTAAATTCTCATGATAACTGTGTCCTGGACTTTGAAGAGTCAAGACTATTGGTTCACATAGATCTTGTATAAATCTGGGTTCCACTTCTTCGGAGATTGACCTTGAGCAAGTTTCTTAGTACTTCTCAGCTTCTGCTATTAAAGTGGGGTAATGATGCCTATTCTATGAGGTTGCTGTGGAGAGTCAGTGATGACACAAGCAAGTGCTTTATACATATAAAACTAGGTAAATAAAGTAAATAAAAAATTCCTCCCTCTATTCCAATTTTTTCTAATGGCAATTACTACTTGTGCTTTAATGCAAAATAGAAGGCTAAAATACACATGTAGCTGGCAGAATCATAATCTAGTTCAGATGTTAAAAAACATCACGCTGTAAAAAGACTTCAGAGTTGAAAACCTGTGTTCACTGTTCTGAATCTCTCCACTTCCTCTTAAGAAACATGATATTCCTTGAAGTGCATTTTTTGGCTTCATGAGTTGTAATTATTCATTTACTGTATAAAGTATATAATAACTTATGCCCTGTGGTGTTATTCAACATTGTAGAGAAAGGAGAATAAAGAATGTGTTTTATCAGCAGGCAAGGATTGTCCTCTTTATCCTTTATCCTCTTTACCCTCACATGTAATTTACTAAAGAGCTGACAAAATCACAGTACAGGCTGCCTCTCACCATATTCATCTGCAGACAGTGAAGAGATTAACTCTGAGGCTATGCTTTCTAACTGGGCCCATGGAAGAAATCTGATGAGGTATATAGATTCTTCATTGCTATACTGTGAAAGAATGAGGTTGCTTATAAAAAGGAGGCAGACATAAAGGCATGTGCTTTGGACAAAGCCCCTGGCAAAGATGCTACAAGGATGCTGAGCAACCCAATATTTGAACACCGAAAAGGCATCAGATTCCTCTTTCATTTGGCTGCAAGGAAGAAATAGAAACATTGAAGAAAAGGTCTGAAAAAAAAAAGGCACTGGGGGGAAACATAGGGAGTTTGTGTTGCTGATGAAAGGGCCATCTATATCAGGGGTTCCCAACCCCCGGAACGCTTCTCCCCATCGCTCACATTACCGCCTGAACACCCCCCGCCCCCCCCACCCCCCGTCTGTGGAAAAATTGTCTTCCACGGAACCGGTTCCTGGTGCCAAAAAGGCTGGGGACCGCTGATCTATATGAAGTAGATGATATATATTTACATTTGATATATAGATTTAATTTTAAGTAATTTTGTAATAAGTACCTTTAATTCTAAGAATTGAAAACCTTGAGAAGAATTCAAATGTATATTTAATTTTATTCCAACAGGCTGATGGTCTTGAAAGTTCTAGGTATTTAAAACCTATTTGATGACCTTCAGAAGCAGGGAGAAGTACTTTCAGAAGAACTTGAATGGGGGAGAGGAGACCCTGCATTTCACTGGGTACCTCTTTCTTCATAAATGTCAACTATTTCCTGTAATTTCTGTCTTCTCCCTCTTCTCGGCTAGTTAGCAATCATGAAAATGGAAATTACCTTAGCAGTGTATTCAGAGTATGTCCTAAATGTGATTGAACAAATATTTCAATATTCCCAAGGCAGAAGAGCCAATGTCTTTGCTTCTGTAGTTGAAAAGTCTGGAATAATTTCCCCAACGTCCAGTGTGGAAATTCTTCCTGTCCTCAAGGTCTCTGTCATGAGATACCTCCATGATGTTTCTCCTGACTCTCTGAGTTAAAATACTCTTTCCCTTCCCTACACTCACATAGCCATTATTTTATCAAGTGGTAATGGTTTCCCCAAACACAACAGGTGGCCCCAATGTGGCTCTCCCAACTTTTGACATTGGCAGTGGCTACTGGTCTGGAATTTTTCTCAATTCGCAACAACAAAGAAAATCAAAAGCAGTTTTCTTTTCTTTTCTTTTCTTTTTTTTGTTATTGTGGTAAAATATACCATCTAAACCATTTTAAGTGGTCGATTCTGTGGCATTAAGTGCATTCTCAATGCTGTGCAACATCACCACTCCATATTTTTTTGTGTGGAATTTTTAGGGTTCTCTACATGTCATCTGTGAACAGAGATTGAATTTACTTCTTCCTTTCCAATTTGGATGAATTTTCTTTCTTTGTCTTACTTAATAGTTGTGGCTAGAACTTCTAATACTATGTTGAATTGAAGCCAGAAACAAAAGGACAAATATTGTATAATTCCACTTATATGAGGACATAGAATAGCCATATTCATAAAGATAGAAAGTAGAAGAGTGTCTATGAGGGCTTTGGGGACGGAGTAATGAGGAGTTATTGTTTAATGGGTATGGGGTTTCAGTTTGGGAAGATAAAAAGTTTCTGGAGATGGTATATGAGCTTTTGTCTTAGACTCTACTTTCAGAGGAAAATGGTTAATATATGATGCTCTTTTGCTAGTGGCTAGAAAGCAAGGGTCTGGGAACCAAAGGGTAGAAGTAGGATTGAACATCATTTTAAACATCATTCCCAGAGACTCACTTGGGGACCAGAGTTGTCCTCACAATCTTAGGCTCTTCTTGAATAGGAAGTGTGGTTCTTATGTATATAACATATCTATCGAGGATACAGTAAGTGTTCCACTGAATGAAGCTATACTACTCCAGTCACTGTTGGATCCTCATGTGAGAGGACCAGTAGGACAAGACACAAGTTCTATACTGGTGGGGAACTTGAGTCTGATTATCACAAGTGGGGAGGACTACTGCTACCTAGTGGGATGGAGGAGGAGTAGCTCTGAGATTTGGGAATACACTGAAGTGTCTTTCAGTGATTCTGTGGTCAGCGACAGCTATAAATAGGCAATTGAGCAACCTTGGCCCAACTAGGACAAGAAAAATAAAAGCTCAGGTTTCTAAGAGATGAAAGTCTAGGACATCCGACCAGAAGAACAACCTAGAGCTGCCAATATGCTGCCCAAGGTTGAGAGAAATAGAAAAATAATGATACAGATTGATGGTGGTATCAGTTAAGACTTCAGGCCGACTGCAACAGCAGAGATGGCTCCATCAGTCTGTTGTGTTAAGTCCTTGCAGACACTGTGGCTGGTCATAGCTTGGAGGGGACTCTAATATTTTGGACTTAAAGGAAGTCATGCCATGAACCGTAATGTTAGAAGGGGACTGTATTGGGCATAATTACATTTTTTTTTTTTTTTTTACAAATCAATTACTTAACACATTTTTAATGAAATGCCCTATTGATTTACTTTTTGGCTAAGTGCCATGATGTCATAAATACAGTAATAGAAATTCCTAGACTTACATCACTGACCTGCTTGGAAGCAATCAATATTCCCTGTTGTTGACCAAATAAAGCTCATATTTTCAGTCTAGAATTTTAGACCTTCCATGACTTGGGTCCAAGATACTGTATAAAATGTAGGTTCTATTATTTTAAAACACATAACTCAAACTCCAGTCAAATGTATACTCTTATGGTTTCTACACAGGACTTGCATATTCACACATCTGCACTTTTGCTTCTGCTTCTGCTCAGGATTATCCCTCTCCCCCATGCATTATTGGAGCCTCTTCAAAGAAGCCTTAAGGCTTATTCAAATACAGTATCCTGAAAGTTGACAAAGAATAGATTTCCCTAATCGCAACACAGATACAATTACTTATCGTCATAGCTGAGAGACATTGTAGCTTGAAGTCTAAGAACATCTATCAGGGGCTAGGATATCTGAATTCAAAGCCTAGCTGCATCATTTACTATCTGTGACTCCCTTTCCTTATCTTTATTTATTTTTTAACATCTGTTTTGGAGTATAATTACTTTACAATGGTGTGTTAGTTTCTGCTTTATAACAAAGTGAATCAGCTATACAAAAACATATATCCCCATATCTCCTCGCCAAAATATAGAACGCTTCACGAATTTGCATGTCATCCTTGCTCAGGGGCCGTGTTAATCTTCTCTGTATCATTCCAATTTTAGTATATGTGCTGCCGAAGTGAGCACGGGTATTATACCTTCTTTTACTCCATCTACTTCTGTGACCACCAGTCCTATGCAGGACTTGACTAACTCTGCACAGATGCCACCAGGCAGAGTTTCTACCTTGTGTCTTTACTACATTCTTCTAACTTCCTACCAAGGGCTTCTGTGCTGCCTTGGCATTGACATCGTCTTGGGGAACCTGCTCAGCTCTTGCGTATGTGCAACCTGGGTGCTGGGGGAGATCATGCCCTAGGGACACTTGCCCAATAGAGGATACCAGCCAATTGATAAATGTTCTCTGCTTTTATCTGGCTGTCCTGGGCAGGCAGTTCTAAGCCATATTTCGTGAGTCCTCAGAAAGTCCTGGGAGATCAAGCACCAACTTGATAAAAGTCTTCATTGAATTTCCCTCTTTCCCTGTTTTACCTCCGTCATCCTTCATTCCTACTCCCTAGGAGAATCGCTTCCCAAATAAAGTGTTACACTGCCAACTTTGTCTCAGGATCTCCTCTCAGGGGAACAGGCTAGGCATAGCTGAATTATCTGATGAGCTAATTTTGATGGGGCAGTGTTACCGTTGGAGATGGGATGACAAAAGTCACATCCATCATGGTGGGTCTCATTTCATTAAGTAAAATATTGAAATTAAAAGGCTGTTATCAGGTCATAGGTGATCTGACTTTCATTTTTCTCCAACAAACTCCCATTACACATTTAGTTTCCTTCACTTTGGGATTTCATCATTAACAGATGGTCCAGTGATTGATTGATTGAGTAGAATGATGTATAATTATGCTGAAGTTTAGAGGTGTGCTGTATATTTTGAAGGTATTGGGGTCCGAAGAATGATACAGCTCTAGATCCGGAACTTCTCCCTGTAGGATGCCTGACGAGAGGAATGACAAACTCAAGGTTTAATAGTCAGAAAAGAAGTAGAGTGCATCTCATTATGGCAAAGTGTGAATTTATTAATCTCTCTCATTACAGGCTCATTGGTTAAACCAAAGGAAGGACTCCTTCTTTTTTCATGAATCTAATACTATTCAACTGTGTGCTCAGTAGAAACGAAAGGAGAGAATGAGGGAAAGAGAGAGAGAAAGAAAGAGAGGGAAGGGAGAGAGAGGGGGAGAGAGAATTGATTCTGGAGAGTCAGGCCTCAACTGGGTCTGCTTACTATGAAAATTCAGAAAGGAGGAGGGAAAAGCAGAGAGTTTTCATGGAGTGTCTTTTAGGTACAATGTGTCCCTAGCCATCTCCACTTCCTCTATTGTGGAAGAGTTAATAAGGGGTGGGTCAAGGAGCAGAAGTGGGTGGGGAGAGAGATGGGAAGTGAGAGGACCAAAAACTCATCCTCCACTCCAGGCATAGATGATGATGTGAGATGAAGAGGAGGAGGTGTTTCCTTGTTTCCAAATATTAGCTTCATTTCCCCATGTGCTGGGGGAAGTTTCACTCTGATCCCAAAATGCTTGATCTCCTGTTCCAGCTCAGAGCACCTGGCATGTTTAGAAATTTCCTGAGCCTGGAAAATGTATCTAAGGCAGGTAATCAAACGTTCAATAAGGGATTCTCAGCTGAAGGCAGAGAAACCTGTGGTTCATTTATA
Source organism: Mesoplodon densirostris (assembly GCF_025265405.1). Classification (NCBI taxonomy): domain Eukaryota; kingdom Metazoa; phylum Chordata; class Mammalia; order Artiodactyla; family Ziphiidae; genus Mesoplodon; species Mesoplodon densirostris. The sequence goes on from NC_082665.1 coordinate 19,788,388, forward strand.
TGAGGACCTTGCTAGACCACAATAAAACAAGGTAAACAAGGTCCTCTGAGAGTCACCTGAGGATGCAGTGCACGTAATCCTTCACCTGGACACTTTTCTACGTTAGTCATAGAAGTACAGTTTACATGAATGAGTACAAGATAAAAATGAGTCTATTGTAGGCTTTTTTTTTTTTTTTTGAGGTGGTGGGGGAAGCTTATGTTTGTGGGCATTTTGTCTGCAGAATCCTTTGAACTGGAGATTATCCCAAGTTTACTTAGAAAAAATGCTATTCTGTACTAAGTAAAATCGCAATTGTGTGCAACATCTCCTGATCAAGGAGTTAAGTGCAACCTAATCAAGTTCAGAACATTCAAGTCCAAAGGTTATTCAACCAAATAGGACTAAAGAATGTTCAGAGTGGTCCACGATCCACAGCACTGCCTACCTTGGCAGCTGTCAGGCAGCTGCGGCTAAACTAAAGTAAGGAGGAGACGGTGACCATCTGAAAAAGTGACTCTCCTGTGGTTAGTGACTGGCAATAAACGAATAAGTTTACACCCACAGAGTGCCTCTGAGCGGAACACGACGAGGGACGTTTACTTGAATCAACTTATGCAGGTTAATTCTGGAAAACTGCATTTGCCTTACATGTCTCACTTTCTTCCCTTTTAAGGACTCTGCTAAGCCCAGAGTCAAGTCTCAATCTGGAGAAATATTGTCGTTTTGGAGGGAATCTGGGATTTGGTGTTAGAAAAATGCTATGGTCAGAATATTTGTGTCACCCCAAAGTTCATATGTTGAAGTCCAAATGCCCAGTGTGATGGAATGAGGAGGTGGGGCCTCTAGGAAGTGCTTAGATAATGAGGGTTCAGTCCTCAGGAAAGAGATCCATGTCCTTATAAAACAGTCTCAAAGAGCGAGCTCTTCTTTTCACCGTGTGTGAAAAGCCGTCAGCTATGAACCAGGAAGGGAGCCCTCATCATAAAGCAATCATGCTGATGCCTTTATTTTAGATTTCCCAGCCTCCTGAATTGTGAGAAATCCATTTCTCTTATTTATAAGCTGCTCAACCTATGGTATTTTGTTAAAGCAGCCCAGATGGACTAAGACAAAGAAAGTGATGTCCATCCCGGCTATGCAGCTTGCCAACTGTGTGAATTTGGGTAATTTATTTAACCCTGTTGTGCTTCCATTTCCTCCTCTTTATTATTGTTTTTATTTTTAAATTTTAATAGCAGTATTTTAATGTGAAGTATTTATATAAAATAATTTATATAAATTAAATATATGTATTATGCATGTCCTCTGTCATAATACCCACATTTGTAGATTTCTTCCATTGAATAAATTTCAGGTGGGCCACTATCTAACAATATGTATTGAGATACTTGTCTTTTCTTTTTAAAATTTTTTTTGGAGTATAGTTGTTTACAATGTTGTGTTAGTTTCAGATGGACAGCAAAGTGATTCAATAATATGTATACATATATTCATTGTTTTTTAGACTCTTTTTTCATATAGGTTATCACAGAATGCTGAGTAGAGTTCCCTGTGCTATACAGTAGGTCCTTGTTGGTTATCTTATATATAGTAGTGTGTGTGTGTTCATCCCAAACTCCTGTTATAATATCAATTGTGTGGAGAATTGGAATATTTATACAGATGTATATTCATGGGAGTGATCTCAGAGTGACATCAGTGTACAGCAGCTTGAACCGAGATCTTAGTTCCCTGTCCAGGAATTGAACCAGGGCCCCGGTGGTGAGAGCATAAAATCCTAACCACTAGACCATCAGAGGCCAGTGCCTCCTGTTTAAAATAAGGTATATAATAATACCTATGCCATAGTTTAGAAAATCAAGTGACAAGAGTGAAATTATTTATAAATAGAAAATTGCTGTCTACCTCCAAGTTACAGTGTGTCTTCTTTTCCTGGGGATTTCCATGGCATGAAATGGATGTCACAGATTGGAAATTTTCCTTTTCCTCTGTCCATCCTTTTCTCTGCTTTATTCTTCATCCCATTTGGAGGGCATGATGCCATCCAACTGTGCATGGTTCTATACCTCAATAACAACTCTGCAGAAATCGAACTTAATGTATGCTGCAACACGTGTCTGAGAATAAATGCGCTGTGAGCAGGGAAATGCCACTTCTGCCTCACTCCCAGTGAAATCAAGATGAGACAGCTGTGCCTATAAATGAAGCCATTTGAAGAGTTAACATGGAAGACAACCCCACGTAATTTTGAACGACTGTGGAACTACTCACAAACCATGTCTGGAAATTAATAAAAGTCCTGAAGAAGGTGGGAAGGGTATAAAAAATGAAAGCCAAATGAATAATTAGTTTTCCCCTCTGACTCAACAGCACTGAACCCAAAGACTGCTAGGCTCTGCTGGTCTATGATTTAAAAGGTATTTTGAATGATTTACACCAAAGTTGTGTAGGAAATCAAAGCAAAGCAGGATAAAAATAAAGAATGATTACACTTGTGTTCCTAGTGGGTAAAAACACATTGGAAAAAGAAATAAATTGGTAACTAAAAATAAAGAATTCCTTATGTTTGTCGCTAACTTGAGAGCTAACACATTATGTCTGTCAACATTTTCAGCATTCGTTTAATTTCACAAGAGCTTCTCATCCATCCAAAATGTTTGTTTGTTTATTCATCTATTCATCACCCCAAATCAGTTTCTTCTATGTACCAGATACCAGGCTTAGAGCTTGCATAAACTCCTCATTTAATTCTCACAACCTTCATTCTCCACAGGTATTATTATTATCCCAAAAGTTTTTAGTGAAGGAAACTGAAATGCTGAGCCGTTAGTAACATGTCACTATGATCAATTTAACCAGAAATGGAACTAAGATTTGAATCTATTTTTTTTCCTTCAGTATCCAATATCCTTTCCACTACAAAACCTTTTATATATTCAATTGGTATGTTAAAGTGAGCTGAAATTTTTTGAATTAAAAAAATGTGAAGTGTTTTTTTCTTTTTTTCATTTTTTTTATGGCCTTTGGAAATTGGAGGCAACATAATTGGGCACTTTTACTTACTTATAGTGCAGCCAGAGTGAGAGAGCGTGGTAAAATTCTGTCTTTCTCTTTGTGCCATTAATGTCATTTTATTGCATTATATATACCATGGTTCATTCTGCCAGGTATAAGATAATTTCTTTATCTTTTTTGTTTCACAGTTCCACCTAGACCATGGTTTCTCATCAGAAACCTACAACAGAATCAAGTGGCAAGTTTTAAAAATGCAGATTTCTGAGCTTCATTCATGTTTTATTGAATCAGAATTTCTGGGGTTGGGTCAGGGAAGCTGCACTTTTAACAAGCAGACCTATTTATTCTGACACATGTTTAAGAACCACTGTCATAGTTGATCCTCTAGACAGAGCCCACCCACAGTAGTTAGTGGCAGTATAGCTGACCCTTTGAGTCTGGTTCGGCTCATAACTTCTGGTCCACCACTTCTGGGCCCACCACCAAGTCAGGCCCTTCTACATATGTTACATCACATGAATTGCATCACATCAATGCCTATCTATCATTTTGATGCCCATCACATCAAAGCCCACATCCCATAATAGCTCCTAGTTCACACAAGTCCCCACTCTGAGTTCAGAGTCAGCTTTTATGGACCCTGGAAGCTCTGGCACATTTTCTATCAGAACCTCAGTCAGGTTGTGGTCCCTCCTTCTTGCCTCCAATATCTAGTGCTGTGCTATGACCCTGATATGATACCTGGATTCTTTCTTGGCCAACATAGGCATCTATTTCTATAGAAGAAATCTCTCATTGCCAACTAAGTAAAGTAATATTTTTGCTGGTTGATTTAGGTATCGAAATGAAAGATATAAAAATATTTATTTACTCAGTTAATGATGAATTAGCATCTTGCAGGAGTCATGATTAATCATGTTCCACCTAGAAGCCAGTGCCAAAATGACTCTGCTAATAGAATCCATCAACTGCTGAAGACAGTGATTGCACTGAAGGGTGCTTTATTGTTTAGTTCCTTAATTTTATATTCTAGTTGCATATTGATATTCCCTAATAAAAATTGTTTCGATTTCTCTCTGAAAAATTTGGGGTGAGTCTTGAGGAGGTAATTTGCATTAGCTAAACACTGAGTCATGAAACTATTTCCATTATTCTGGCAAGGAAAGCATAGTTTATTCTATGAGATTTAAGCAATCCTTAAAAAAATCCTTAGAAAATCCTTAAGCATTTCAGCAATTCCAGTCCTGGGCATACATCTGGGAAAGATGAAAACTCTAATTCGAAAAGATACATGCACCCTAATGTGCATAGCAGCACTATTTACAATAGCCAAGACATGGAAGCAACCTAAATGTCCATCGACAGATGAATGGATAAAGAAGATGTGGTATATATACAATGGAATATTACTCAGCCACAAAAAAGAATGAAATAGTGCCATTTGCAGCAAAGTGGATGGACCTAGAGATTATCATACTAAAAGTGAAGTAAGTCAGACAAAGAGAGACAAATATCATATGATATCACTTATGTGTGGAATCTAAAAATGTGATACAAATGAACTTATTTACAAAACAGAAATAGACTCACAGACAGAAAACTTACTTATGGTTGCCAAAGGGGAAGAGGGCTAGGGATAAGTTAGGAATTTGGGATTAACAGATACACACTACTATATATATAAAATAGATAAACAACAAGGACCTACTGTTTAGCACAGGGGACTGTATTAAATATATTATAATAAACTATAATGGAAAAGAGTCTAAAAAAGAATATGTATATAGCTGAATCACTCTGTTGTATACCTGAAACTATCACAACGTTGTAAATTAACTATACTTCAATAGAAAAATTAAAAAAAATAAAATTGTCATTTCAGAACAGCAAAAGTAATCATCATTAAAAGCGTGAGGACTATAACATTGTATTAAAAGAGTACTCAATCATTAAAGTATTTCTTTGCTGCCTCCCATACATGGGTAGGTCAAAATTTTGTGTGAGTAATGGAATAGCTGAAGTTAGATGTAACCTTCCAGAAGTCTTCACAATCAGTGATTCTCTAGATCAGAACGAATTTTTGCTGTCAACTCAACTAGCCATCAGGGGAGCTTTGGCAGCTGGAAAAGGCCTTCATAACTCTGTCTGTGTTACTGTTGTCAGCTGTTTGCTTGGATTTGATTTTTGTACCTAATGGGAACAACAGGGCAAGGGGACCATGCCTTGGAGAATCAAGTTGGCTTTTGACACACCTGGGAAGGGTGGACAATTTTTTATCCTCTACTGCCATTTTTAGTCCTGAACTTTGATGGAAGTGGACTAAACAAGATTTTCAGAGTCACAGCTGAGTCTGAATCCTTGCTTCACATTTTACAAGGAATCTGGGAGTTAAATTTTGTGTTCTCCTCTCATTTTTACATAGAGTGCCTCATCTTAAAATACCCTGGCCACATGTTTTCACCTGGCTAAGCTTCATGAGTCAGCTCAGATGTTAATTCCTCTTGGAAACTTACTCTTAATTCTCGGGTCAGAGAGGTAACCCTTTTTTTACACTCCATGTCCCTCATCATATTCTACTTTGCCTGTGTAATATCTGCACCTTTGAGGGCAGGTAACTTCGTGGTTCAGACATGTCACTCAGGAAGGTGTGAATAAACATTTGTGAAAAGTTTGATCTGTCAAATATGGATAGAATACCTTTTTCAAAAAATGGTCATAAAGACTGAATGACAATAACATTTGTAAAGTTCCTGCCATATAGTAGGAATTCGATAAATTCTAGTTTGCATTCTTCTTCTGTTCCTGACAATGCTAGAAACACTATGGTCTGTCCTTCTCCCCCACCACCCCTGCACGTCCCCCACCCCCACCACCTCCACCAAGTTTTATGAGGCAGCCCAGTGTGGTCTTTTCTTAGCTTTATGACATTGTCATAAATCCCACCCGACAGGTCTTCGTCTGTTGCAGGGTGCATTCTCCTGAAGCTGAGGTAGAGTTTGGAGTACAAAATGTTTATTGGGAGAAATGCCTGTGAAAAAAAGGGGGAGGAAGAAGGGTTGAGCAGATGTTACAGATCTCTGCAGCCTGCCAGGGAGTCCCAGAACAAAGCTGGCCCCTTAGAGAAGTCCTGCCCCGGGTCGAAATGATGAAGTCCTTTGCAGCCCTGCCTTGCTGGGTCATTGGCTGGAAGTGTCCTGAGAAAAACATGACCTTGACTACCATCACCTTGATGAATAACCACAGCCACTACACACTGAGAAAAGTGTGACCTGGTCTCACACGCTGAGGTGGATTGTGAAACTGCTAACAGCTGGAGAGGGTCAGTCAGCTACACTCCTCACAGCTGGACAGGGAGTCCTTTCATGACGGGGGATCTGAGTGGTGCCTTTCTGTGTCTGCCTTAGTGACAAGGATTTAGAGTTAGTGTAATATTCTTTTAGGGTTGCTGTGTGTTTATGGAATTCTCTTAAAAGGCAAGAAGACTTATGAGCCACTAGAATAGCCTTCATGGTCCTGAGATACAGGCAAATGTTTGAACTGGGAGCTTTTACACACCTTTCTGAAACTTACCTAATCTACCTGTGACCAAGGTTCTAAAAACTGGGTGTGGTTGATGCTGTTTGTGTGCTCTTCCTTTCTTGTTTACCTTCCTCAGTCATGCCTCTTGGGACAACAGATTGTGGGTGTCTAGTTGACTCCTGTGGTCTACATCTTCCCTGATCAAGGAATAGAGATATGTAGTCAAGCAGGCTTATGGTTACAGAGACCCTTGTCCCCTGCATTGAGGGCAACCGAATGCCATTGGTGTAATGCAGGAGAGTAGTATATTTTAAAATACATAAGTACATTTTATAAAAATGATCATATAAGTAGATGTCACTCTCATCTTATTTTAACATTCAACTAGAGATTAACAGTGCATTTGTATATCAGAAGATATGTACCTAGAACATCTCTCTGTATAAAACTACAAGACATAGGATAGAAAGTGGAGATACTAGAGTCAGACTACAGAATGGGGTTATACCCAGGGCTAGATTCAGTGTAGACAGAGCAACAAGCAGGGCACTTGGGAGTGCTGGGGTAGGACTAGTTGGGTGGGCTCTACCCTAGCTCTTGCTTACTAGTCAGTCACTATTCAGATGTCATAAATGTGTTCAGTGTTTTGCAAAAATGTGTACAATATTTTGCTAAAATAATTTTCTTAGGAGAGTTCTACATGTTTTAAAACACAACACATTTTCAGAGGTTAAGAATACGGTAAAATATGTATGACACATGAGTTGTACGGATGAAATTTTTTTTTAAGAAAGATATCGTATTTTATTTATTTTGTTTTATTTTTTAACATCTTTATTAGAATATAATTGCTTTACAATGGTGTGTTAGTTTCTGCTTTATAACAAAGTGAATCAGCTATACATATACATATGTTCCAATATCTCTTTCCTCTTGTGTCTCCCTCCCACCCTCTCTAGTTGGTCATAAAGCACCGAGCTGATCTCCCTGTGCGATGTGGCTGCTTCCCACTAGTTACGTATTTTACATTTGGTAGTATATATAAGCCCATGCCACTCTCTCACTTCGTCCCATGGGTTTTTGTTCAAGATTTTGAAAACTGATTAAGAATTTTGTAATGTTCTCTAATTGTGTAGTCCAGGTAGACAGGGATTATTATGAAGACACTGGTGGAACAGATAACAGAAGTTGGGGACTCACAGTTCAGTCTAGACTCAGGGTCTAGGGTTAACTATGGAATGGAAGATAACCTTTGAGAGGGGAGACCTAACAGATACCTATGAAAGGATGGTACAGCATATAAAACCAAGATGCTAGTGGTTTCCAAGCGAGCACTGATTTAACCAGGACAGTTGTGGTTCTCCTAAGTCACTCGTGGTATAGGAGGTGTGGAAATGAAATACCTGCTGGGACTCTAGTCTCTTATTTAGGGAGTGCAGTGACCTCCACTCATGGTACCAGCTGACTGGGGCAATGAGTTGTACTACATCCTGAGGTTAAACTTGGTTCTTCCTTGGGGATGACAGATGGGCAAGGTGACTGACTGGTTTGTCTCTTACTGAATTACATATTCACTTTGGACTTGTAGAGGTTTAGTGGTGGGATTCCATGTATTCTAATCTCACCTCTTTTAAGAGCAAGAAAAGAATGTTAGAAATAACTATACTAAGAAAATTCTTTTCATACTCATCAGATTAGTCATTGTGTTCCCGTGAAAAACACAAACTAAGAGCAGCCTAAAGATATATCTTTATATATTTAAAACTATTTATATATTTCTAAAGATAAAACATATATCTTTTATTTTTCTGTATAGTTTACAAAATACCTTTTTTTTCCTTTTGGTTTATAGTACTCAATGAACCGTTCTTAAAAAAGTATAAGATGAAATGCAAGGGTGCAGGAGGAGAAGAAACTTGTTAAGAGATAACTGTCATGTTTTTGAAGGATGTGAATCTTTTTTAAAAAAGATTTATTATTTATTTATTTAATTAATTTTTATTTTTGGCTGTGTCGGGTCTTAGCTGAGGCACTCGGGATCTTCCTTGAGGCGTGCAGGCTCTTTTATGGTGGTGCGCGGGCTTCTCTCTAGTTGTGGTGTGTGGATTTTCTCTTCTCTAGTTGTGGCTCACAGGCTCCAGGGCACCTGGGCTGTGGCACGAGGGCTCTGTAGTTTGCAGCACGCAGGCTCTAGTTGAGGCACCCGCGAGCTCAGTATTTGTGACGCGCAGGCTTATTTGCCACCGGGCAAGTGGGATCTTAGTTCCCCGACCAGGGATCGGAACCCTCATTGCTTACATTGGAAAGCGGATTCTTTACTATGGACCACCAGGGAAGTCCCGAATGACATGCATCTTAATTTTTAGTTTTTTAAAAAAATTGCTACGTGTTTTAAATCACTAAAATAAATGCAACATCTGAATTCAAAGTGTCCTTAAACCCCCATTCCTAATTTATTCTTTCTTCCCCTTCTCCAAAGAAAAAACTTTTATCATAAATTTAATATATGTTCTTATAGTTTATATTCATTGTTTTACACAAATAAAGCATTCTTGAGCAGTATAAAATATTATTTTGATATGATTTAAAATTTTATACAAATGATAGCGTATTTTAATAAATTCTGAAATAAGCTTTCTCCAGCTATATCCATGATGATACAGATATCTTATTTTTTAAGTTACCTTGAAGAAATCTACCATACAGTATGCCACATTTTATTTATCCATTACTCCACTAATGGGACATTTAAAAAATGGGTATCATTTAATGACATTCATCAATGTAACATTTATTTTAAAAAAATTTTCTGAACTAGTACTATGTGTGGGGTGTTCCAATAAAATGTTTTGGAGTATGAAGACCTTCTGCCTGTGCTATATATAGGAAGTTCCTATTTTTAGAGAGTTTAAATACAATGAGACAAAACCTGAAATATTTCCTGAATATATTTCTATTCTATTATGTTTTAAGTAGTTCTTAAAGATATTGTCAAGTTTTATGTACAAATTTTGTTGTACTCAAGAAGAATGTTGTTGGGTTTGGGGAATGTTAATTCTTGTAATCAACTAACACTTTCACTTTTGTATGATTCTAGCCTACAAGAGCAATAGATATCAGAATGACATGGTGAGGAAGCATAGTATTATTATTTTTTTAACCTCAAAATACAATAAAATAAACATTTTATAAAGTAAAGGCGTTACACAAATAGAAGATTTCACTTGTGTTGTGAACAACCTGTCTTTTCAGGCACTAGCTATTTGAGCTCTTACTACCATTTACCTGCACACCTAAATGTTACCCCCAACTCATTAGCTTTCCCTAGAGCACTACTCTGGTCATATCATTCACCAATGCATAGCTTTCAATGATGCACTGTGACCTAACAAATACATTAAAAATACTTCAATCTAACAATCCACATTCCTACTACACCCCATTCACGTGTATTTTCAAGCTAAAATGTAGCCTTCTACTATTCTCCCACTGGCTCGTCACACCTACATGCCTGAAATAATTAAACTACTAGAGATGTTGCATTTATTTTCTTGCTGTAGTTCTGAATTTTCACTCATGGAAACTATTAGAGGTTGGGTTTGAAGAGGCATGGCTTGTAAAAAATGGCTCCACAGAGCACACCCTGTAGTCCAGAATTGTGTTAACAAAGTACAGAATAGGAGCAGTTATATGATTATTTTAGGTTGAAATATTGCAGGTGTAAGCATTTTGTGGATTGGACTAGACATTTTATCCAATTATGCATTTTATCATCATGCCCTCTTGATCTTTAACTCATAGATATACATACATTTCATACACAATCTCGATAAACATTTAAGTGAATCAGAATGCCTAGTATCTTAACAAAGCAAAATGCAATAGATATTAATACTGCCCCAAATCTATATTTTATAAAATTTGTTGTAATTATGAGTAGAAAGTTTTGTTGAGTAATTATTTTAGTGTTTTAGAAATGTTCCCATTAAGAACTTATGTAAAATAAAATGTTAATATTCTTTCAGAACATAATGCATTTGCAAAGTATGGAAGCACTTTCATTATCTTTATACACAGGAGACCTCGGTAATGACTTTACATAGAAAATTTTACCTCAACAGAAATAATAGAGCCATAGACATTGATGACAAGAAAGTCTCAAGAGGTACTTTAGTCCATTAGCATGAAAAATTACTGCATATCTTAAACTTCTTGTGTTGATTTTAATTTGTATGATTCTAGTGATACCACTTCTAACAATTTCTGAGGAAAAGTTTTTGAATTTTCAATTGAGATAGTTCTCATTTTACCTAAGGTAATAACCAGAAACTGCATGATAGAAATTAGAGGCCATGTAATCTTCAGATAGACGTTAGGTGGCTGGCTTCAAGTTTTTTGCTTTTTCTTCTAAATACGATTTATGGTCTCATTTTATCAAATCACAAGAATATAACACTGACTAGTTGACTGGGTGATCCTTTGTGGATGCAATTATACTTTCCTCATCAGGGTTGAAGAGATAGACATACTACTCATGTGCCTAAAACTTTAAAAGCCACCTCTGGTCACAATTGAAAGCAGATTTTGTTTCTATTCAAATATTTTAACTGACAGTTTCATGGCAAGTCCCTAGCATTTGCTCCCTTTCTTTTCTTTTTTTAACTTTTAATTTTGAAATAATTATAAATTCACAGGAAGTTACAAAGGTACTACAGAGAGATCCTGTGTACCCTTCAGCCAGTTTCCTCAGTGGTTACATCTTATGTAACTGCAGAACAATATCAAACCAAGGAATCTGACATTGGTACAGTATGTGGATACAGTGAAGTGCCATTTTATCATATATGTAGATTAATGTAAAAACCATTGCAACTAAGATACAGGAGTAGTCCATCACCACAAAGATCTCCTTTACGCCATCCATTTATAGTACCCATACCCCACTCCCCTCTCTAACCCCCGAGAACCACTAATTTGTTTTCCATCTCTATCATTTTGTCATTTCAAGAACATTATATAAATGGAATCATATACCATGTGACCACTTGTATCGACAGTTTCATGGAAAGTCCCTAGTTCCTGCTCCTCCTTTTAAAACTCCCTCTGGTTATTGTCTACATTTCACCCATGTACAGTTATTTTTAGCTCTGACATTTTATAATATTTGTCAAAAAATCAAGTGTAAAAATGTAAAATGACTTAGTCACTCTGCTAATTACTATGAAAATTTGGAGTTCTTATTTTTGGATGAAGAACTCATTATGAATGTATATATTACTTCAGGATTTCATTCATATGGAGCAGTGGAATATATCTTCTTTTCAAGAGCATGCTTTACTTATGACCATATCTTCACACACAGCCTAGTATTTGACATGTCTTTAACACATTTTGTGGGGAGGATGAATGAATAAAGACGTTTTTATTTCTAGGAGGGGTGAAGTTGATGGCATGTGAGGGTCTGTATCTGTGTTAATGAACAACTTATGCTAAATGGCCATCAATAGTCATTTAGCACAAGGAACATCAAATGATGAAAATGCTACTGATGACTATCACCTGTTTGCTTAGTGATTGCTTCCTTCCTGTGCTGCAGGTGAGTACAAGTGTTTTCCAGCCCAGGTAGAGGCACATTCTGCCATTTGTAGCTTAGGGGTTCCTACCTGGCAGAATATGGGTTCCTTCTCCTGGTTTTGGTCTTCAAAGGAGAACTCAGGACACTCTCCTAAGTGCATGATGCTGAGGCACTCTCCACCTCTTAGCCTATGACCTCAGGAGGTCCTAATGCTCACCTTTTCTCTTCTCACTGGTCATTTAAGTTAGTTTCTTTGGTTGCCAAATACAAAGTATAACTCCAATTGTCTTAGCTTAATAAGTTTTACATGAGTATTTCTTAGATTATATAATAAGACTATACCATGGTGATAGGAATAAAAAAACCTTCACACAAAGTATTGCTTTTTTCTCCACTCTCTGATAATCTTTCACAAGATACTCTGGACATCTTTCCAGGTCCTACTTACTGGGAATGTAGCCAGAAAAAGATGAGCAAAAGTCATCAAAACGGAGAACTAAATACTTATTAAGACAATGACCAGTTGTGAATGAATCTCAAGTCTCTCCCCCCTTAGCGCTAACGATTATCTGTACCCATTGCATCAAGTTTGTCAGCTTCAAAATACACGTGAATAGGGTGTGGTTGGAACGTGGATTGTTAGATTGAAGGATTTTTAATGCATTTGTTAGGTCACAGTGCATCATTGAAAGCTATGCACTGGTGAATGATATGACCAGAGTAGTGCTCTAGGGAAAGCTAATGAGTTGGGGGTAACATTTAGGTGTGCAGGTAAATGGTAGTAAGAGCTCAAATAGCTAGTGCCTGAAAAGGCATGTTGTTCACAACACAAGTGAAGTTTTCTACTTGTGTAATGCCTTTACTTTATAAAATGCTTATTGTATTCATATATTAAATGTTCTTAAAGACTGAGTCTGGGTAGGTTTTAAAGTTAGGAGAACAAAGGATAAGAGAGCATGTGGCTTGTTCAAACCCACACATTTAGGAAGAAAATCAGGCCAGAGCTACAGTACAAGTGATACTAAAAATCATTGATTAGGGCCTCCCTGGTGGTGCAAGTGGTTGAGAGTCCGCCTGCCGATGCAGGGGATACGGGTTCGTGCCCCGGTCTGGGAGGATCCCATATGCCGCGGAGCGGCTGGGCCCGTGAGCCATGGCCGCTGAGCCTGCGCGTCCGGAGCCTACACGTCCGGAGCCTGTGCTCCGCAACGGGGGAGGCCACGACAGTGAGAGGCCCGCATACCGCAAAAAAAAAAAAAAAAATCATTGATTAGTTTTAATTATGTTATTAAAGCTTGGCCAGTTAGTGAACCAGTGAAGGACACACTGTGTTGGTCAGTGTAAGAGTGGGACCAGTTGCCTTGGGCAGGGGCTGAATTGTATAGAGTTTGAATATTCCTGAAAGGCAAAATAGAGGCCTTTTATTCAGGGATAACTTGACCCAAGAGGTGTAGGGAACATTTCAGATATTCAGGTAAGATAATATCAAATAATATTTTTCAAGCTGTCGCAAACTTTTTCCTATGCCTTATTGTACACTGAACCAGGTAAACAGGCATGATCCTTAGTACTGTGCAAATTGGTAAATGGCTCTATAGATACATGAATAAAGTATGTTTTGACAGCTCAGCTGCCTTCTACACAGATTTGTCAATTGAAAATATACTCAGAGCATGTAATGCATAAAAACCTCATTTCAATTTGTGCCCTATCTCTGTTAATAACAATATCTACTAAGATGCTCTTATAAAAGGCTATGGTATTAAGTTAATGAAATGATTCCAATTGACCCTTATGAGACATTTTTCTGTCTGTTATATGAATGCTGGCACCATAATAGATGTCTTAATTTAATGAGCATATTATACTAATTAAAATAAAGACCTAGGGGTGTAGAAATAGCAGAGTAACACTTGCTAGTCACCACCAAAATATTAAATTTTTGACACAGAAGATCACCCTAATTATTATAGAATTAAAGGCAAAATATTCATTTAAAAATAAAAAAATAGCAATCTAAGAGAGACCAATGGCAAGAAAATGGAATTGACTAAAAATTATTTAACAGTAATGCAGAAATGAAAAACTTAAAAAAATCAAACACCACTTAAATAAAAATAAACATACAACATTAAATAAAGGTGGAAAAGGGGAATTCCCTGGAGGTCCAGTGGTTAGGACTTGGCACTTTCACCGTGGTTACCTGGGTTCAGTCCCTGGTTGGGGAACTAAGATCCCACAAGCCGTGCTGTGCAGCCAAAAAAAAAAAAAAAAAGTTGGGTAAGTAAACTAATTTTATGGAGAATAATGTAGACCTGAAAGCCTAAAACACTCAATAAACACAGTAAATAATGTTACATAAAAATCTGTATCTTAGAATCACCCACATGGTGGGAAGGGGGGACTTTAGACATCATCTGATTCTATCCTGTCTTGGCAAATATTAATTTAAAATATCTTTCTTGAGCACCTACTCTGTCCCGGGAACTCTGCCAAAAGCTGGGCTTACGAAAATAAGAAAACAGGCATTGTCCCTGCTGTCATGGAGCCAAGAGTTTAGCAAACCTTATTTAAATCATCAAACCTTATTAAATCATCATAAATAATACATCTAAAATATTTAATAAAATATAAATATAAACATTTAAAATGTTAAAAGTAAAACATGTGATGAACTGAGCTGATTTTGTTTAGGTCAGAGAAAGACTCCCAGAAGGAACAATATTTAGGCAGCCTTCAGGCTGGAGATGGTCAACTAGATAAGGTGAGAGAAGAATATTGAGAGCATTCCAGGCAGAGAAAACTATGTCTGTGGCAAAAAGGAGCTTGGTGTCCTTAGGGACCTGAAAGAAATCCACTGTACTAGAACATAGGGAATGTGGAAGCAATATGTGCACATGAACTTGAGCCATGGGAGGGGATCAGAAAATGTGGAACTTCCTAGAAGACCCAGTCTAGGGGGATACGAGCAATGCAGCAATGGGTATACACCAAAGTGTTTCAAACTTGGTTATGACATTGTCATACTTGTTTTGAAAAGATTATGCTATCAGATGGAGAATAGATGGGAAATGGGGCAAGAATGGATGTCCTCAGAGCAGTTACTTCTAACTTATAGAATTCTTATAGAATCTGGGGACAGTGTTGGTGTCTCGGACCAGGGTGATATTAGAGGAAATACAAAGAAGTGGGCAGGTCTGGAAAATCAACAGAACTTGATAATCGGATTTTACAGAATGTGGAGAGGGAAATATACTTTTGACATTTAGGATTCTGGCTTGTGCATAACTGGGTGGGCAATGGTAAAGAATACTGAGACAGGGAACATAAGAAGAGGAGTAGATTTCAGGGGAGCAGGGAGATTGGTGAGAGAGTGGAGATCTTGAGTTCAGTTTTGAGTGTGTTGAATTTGAAGTACTTTTGCCAAGGTTACCATGCTCCATAATTCCAGAAGGTGTCATTCATGTAGATTTCAATACAAACATTGCCCCCAGAAATGGTCACCATAATAACCATTGAATGCTTCTTTCAAACATTCGAGTGGAAACAGTGGCTAGATATATGGGTCTGATTTTTCAAGGAAAGACTTTATTTCATTGTATCTGAGATACCACCAATTTAAAATCACACCATTATTTTATATGCCACTAAGAAAGAGAAAAATACAGCCACCACTAGGGCATGCCATCCACTGCAAGACCCACTTTCATTTCAAAGATGTTAAAATGTGGAAAATAAACATCTTATAATTTATTAAATGTAGTATAAATTTGAATGACATAGGCCTAGTTGGGTGATTTTAATTGTATGCTCAGATGAAACAACTAGAGAGATAGTGCTGAGGGAGATGAAAAGATAGTCTAATAAGCAGTCTGGAGGAAATACATTAATAACCAGGAGGGAAGGATAATTTAAGGAAGTCAAAGAAGTAAGACAGGTCACTGGGGAGGCACAGAAACCCAAGGAGAGAAAAAGAGATTTGAGAAGGAAATAAAGTGTGCTAAATGCTACCCCAAAATACCCATGGAATTTATTAAAATGGAAATTTCAGTGACCTTGGAGAGTGATATTTGGTTGAGTGGTGGGGATGGAAGTCGTATTGGAGTGGGTGGAGGGTGAGAAGAGGTGAGAAAATGAAATCAGTAGGTGAAGACAAGTTTTTCAAGAAGTTTGGTTCTGAAGGATAGGAGAGAGACACAGGAGTAGTTGAGGAAAGAGAGCTTGAGTAACACTTTCTTTGTAAGATGAGAGAGATGTGGGCATGTTTAAAATCCAGCAGAAGAGGTTGAATATACAAGAGAAGAAGGGAAGAGACAGGGTCCAAAACACAGGTGGAAGGATAGGTTTCTGATAAACTCTTATATTGAACACAGGCAGAAAGAAAGAAAACAGATGAGACCAACCAGAACCGGGTTTTGCTAAATGAGTAAAAGAAAAGGCAGAGGGAGAAAGGATTTTATTATATAGGAAAGAATGTTACTAAAATGATGGCTCATAGAATCTAAGGTGAATATTGAAGTGATGAAAAGGAAGGTCTGACAGACTGCGAAAAGTTAGAGGTATTAACGCACAAGATTCTTTTTTTTTTAAACATCTTTATTGGAGTATAATTGCTTTACAGTGGTGTGTTAGTTTCTGCTGTATAACAAAGTGAACAAGATTCTTATTAAATCAACTCTTATCTTCTCTTGTACGTTCAGCCTGCTTCAAACAAGTGGATCTTTCTCACTGACATTGAAACATACACATATCTGTCCCATCTTAAAGTGATCTTAATCGTGTACCAATGAGTCTAGAATGATACAACATTGTGGTAGAAAAGCAGGAGCCTTGATTTACAAATTTTTCAGGCAGAGCAGCTATGGGTTAATAGGGTATGATCGTGGTTGTAGGTGAGTTAAGTGGAAGAAAGAGAAAGCCTTTAGAGGAAGGAAAATGTCTTCAGAGACAAAGAGATTAAGGGGTTTGGGTGAAAAAACTCATTGATGTGAATGTGGATGCCACAGGATGTAACCTGGCATGAATGGGATGGCTGTGAACAGGAAGCTGGTGGTGGACATCAACAAGGAGAGGGACAGTGGACAGTAGGCATAGCTAAGTAGCAGGAGCGACAAAAGGGTGAGTTAATTTTTTTTAAAGAAAATCCTTTCAGCTTCAGAGTTTACCAATTTAGGTAATATGGTGTGTGTGAAATGAATGCTTTAGGGAGGGAAAGACGGCAGGAAAAGACATAAAAAAATATATGTATATGGGAATCTAAACCTAATAAATTCTACACAGAAAGGGATACTATCTCTTTTCTTCTTGCCTCATTTAATAGCAGAGCTTCTACTGTAACCAAAGAATGGAACCAGTTCCCACACAGATTTGTCTTGATGCTTGAAACAGAGTCAGGTTAAGAATGCTTGATCATTACCTGTGCACAAAGGGGCCCTTTTGGAGTCGATGCTTCAGCATTGAAGCCCTAGCTGAGCAGCCTAGCCTCTTATGTGAGTGTTGAGGATCACTTTGCCCGCCTCTGTTAAGGCTTCTCTTGAACTTGCAAGAGAGTAGCACTATTCTCGAACTTTCCTAGGTCCTGCTCAGCCTTCTAGCTACATTAAGAGGAAGAAGAAATGAGTGGAGGAAGTGCATTTTGACTCTTATTTGGTCTTCACCACCTTTTATAATAGACCCACTGAGAGCCCTTGACAGCTATATTTTACCTTTGATACTGATTTACTATTTTTTACTGTGTAAGGATGCAGTGATGTTAGAGACCTAAATGAATGTGTACAACTTTGAACTCCCCTGGAGGGGTAGAGGGTCATCAAAAAGAATGTTCCAGTCAATCATATTTATGCTTATTATTTTGAGAAAATGAGATTTTACAAGAGTCATTTTATTCCTTAGGATAAGATACAAAATTATTCAGCTTAGCCTTACTTTAGATGAATTATTTAGTTGATTCATGATATTTAGTCAATTCTAGCTTCAGTTAACATACCACTGGGGACACATATAGCCCATTTTTCTCCCTACCATGCAGTATAATATTCCACCACATATCATAAATGAGCACATTGAGATCGAAAGGCCAAATTTAATATGAAATTCATAGATCTCTTCTTGAGATAATATTTGTAGTTTGTTTTGGTTTTATTTCCTGTTAGAATAAGAAGACAGAGGAGTATGTTCCATTTGAAAGAACAAGATAAAACCCCAGGGAAAAAACCCTAAAGAAATGGAGATAAGTAATTTACCCAATAAAGAGCTCAAAGCAGCAGTCATAAAAATGCTCACTGAATTCAGGAAAAGAATGGAGGAACATGGTGAGAACTACAACAAAGAATTAGAAAGTATAAAAAAAGAACCAATCAGAACTGAAGAATACATTAACTGAAATGAAAAATACACTAGAGGGAATCAGCAGCAGATTAGGTCATACAGAAAAACACATAAGTCACTTGGAAGACAAAACAGTGGAAATCACCCACTCAGAACACCAAAAGGAAAAAAAATTAAATTAAGATGGTTTCAGGGACTTCTGTGACAACATTAAGCATACTAACAGTGCATTGTATGGGTCCCAGAAGGAGAAGAGACAGAAAGGGGCAGAAAACCTATTTGATGAAATAAAGGATGAAAGCAATTTAATTTTTATACTGTAACAGCACAAATTCAAGTGTGACTGTCATTTTACAATATAAGCAGGTGATTTCATGTATTATTGTTTTATGTTTCATCTTATTTTAAACAATTTTATTTTTGTTCTTTTCAGTGCTGGGTCTTTTGAGTTTGCATGTGCATTTATGCATGGATGCTGAGGAAGAGGGCATCTGAATGTACAGTCAATGTGCCCTACACCCATACTTTTGTACTACCTAGTTGAACAGAACTGTAGTGGTGTGAGTGCTATAGAAAATGCATCCTGATAGGGTAGATTTTTGCCCATGGACCAAATACTTGCTTTACTAGTGAAAGAGCCTGGGCTCTGCAGAGAGATAGTTTGCCTGCAGCTTACCAGCTTTCTGACACTGACATGATGAAAAATTTTCTAAATCTCATCTTTCTTCTCCATAAAATGGGAACAATTCTACCTTCAGCCTACTTTTTTTGAAAGTATCACACCAGATATGTACCCTTCAAGACATTTGTAGAGCACCCAACACATATTAGGTACAGAAAAGTTTTCTTTCTTTTTCCCACGTTGGAATAATACACTTAAAAAATTACAACAGATTACTTTTCACTTTAAGGGTATACTGGAAAGAGGAAAAACCTGTACATTTTTATTTTTATTTTTTTAATAAATAAATAAATATTTATTTATTTATTTTTGGCTGTGTTGGGTCTTCAGGGCTGAGAGCTGGCTTTCTCTTGTTGCAGCGAGTGGGGGCACTCTTCGTTGCAGTGCATGGGCTCCTCATTACGGTGGCTTCCCTTATTGCAGAGCACAGCACAGGCTCTAGGCGCACGGGCTTCAGTAGGTGTGGCTCGCTGGCTCTACAGTGCAGGCTCAGTAGTTGTGGCACGTGGGCTTAGTTGCTCTGTGGCGTGTGGGATCTTCCCAGACTGGGGCTCGAACCCATGTTCCCTGCATTGGCACATGGTTTCTTAACCACTGTGCCACCAGAGAGGTCCCCACCTGTACATTTTTATCAATATTATAATAGGGAGAGAAATTGCTTAGTATTAATCCGATGATTCTATCCAATTTTGTTCTTGAAACTTGATTTATTTCAGCAGGAATTTTTTTTTTTTAGCATCCTTCATTATAATTTAACAATGGTGGATATTCAGTAATGTTAACATTTATTCAGGGAATAAAGCCAAGTGTTTCTTCAGTGACGTCAAAATAGGAAGCATTTTTTTTAATATATGATTTTTTGCAAGAAAAAAAGGGCATGCATATGTGCATGTGTGTGTATAAGCTCCATAACATTTAAACAGACCTCAGGGATGAATATGTTACTAAAAGTTCTTTTGAAAATGGCACACATATTTAGTTATTTTAGAAAAAAATATATATTTTTTTGGCTAGTTTTCTCTCCCATAATAAAAACTGAAATAATCTAGTTGGGATTTTATTAAAATATCATATGAAAAGTTTTGTCATTAAGAAATTTGAGATTGCAGAGATATAAAAACACTCAGTTGATTGAATGCTTAGATTTTAACTATTTATACATGTAATCCTGAATTCTTTTTTTGAGGGTAAGGAAAATATCAAAAGTTTTCATTGTTTCAAGACTCCATTAAGTGCACATTTTTATTCCATTCTCCCTTCTCTAGGTTCATAGACGCCTTTAAAATCAAATTGCCTTGTTAGGTGTTGTCAATTTTTTTTTTCCCTCTCATCTTCTTCAGTAAACATTAAGAATTCCTTTGACAAGGTTTGTTATTTTTTTAGCTAGTACACTAAATTCAGAGTGAGTAGCAGTATTTTGAGAATGAATATGAAAACAGGCTTACTTTGAATTTCTTTGTTTTTAACTATTTAATGAAATATTTGGAAAGTCATCTCTGTTTCCCTTCTCCATTACAATGTCTAATCCCAATTTATGCTTAAATATTTTAAAGTGTTTCTGGGGTACTCTAATAATTAAGAAGTATGAGCTAGCTTGAGTTTAGGAATAAGCAATGACAAATTCTCTAAGCATACCGGCATGTGAAGATCGCTAGGGACAATTAACATAAGATGTTATAGGTCCGATAATCTTGTATAATCCTTTCAACACCACTGTCAGGATCAGGATTGTTATCATCAGTGCATTGATAAAAACAAGGAAGCAAGCACTATATGATCAAGAGGCTGTAAGTTCTTCTGTAGTTCTAGCTTTGCATTCTCCACTGCTGATGAACTTACCTACAAGCTTAAGCAACTCTAGACAGAGTGTGAAATCTTGCCTTTTGTCAGAATGTTGTATAAAACATGTCCAAATGTCTAGAAAATGGTGGAATGGAGCTACATTTTAAGAAAATATTGATTAGGGTAAAATTATTAGTTACTTATTTTTCTGTTCTTGGTTATCTCTTTTTTTTTAGGTTTATGTAAACGGATCCCAGACTAAGGATTTGTTCACTATAGAACTGCCCAATATATTTGTCATCTATAATTAATCCTTAAAGCAATTATATTCTAAGTTCTTGCAACTTGAGATCTATGGACCAACAGCGTGGGCAGCACCTGGGAGCTTGTTAGATTTGCAGAATCTCTGTCCCCACCCCAGACCTATGCAATCAGAAACTGCATTTTAAAAAAGATTCCCCAGGTAATTAGAAGGCACTGCCCTGAGCCAGTATCTCAAAGTGAGGGTAAGCATACCCACGGTGGGGCAAAAATAAGCCACTGTGGTGCACTTTAAGTTTTATTTATTTTTATTTAACATGTGTAAGCAAGGAGTCAAGCTTATGAATATTTACTCTGTGGACTGACTCTGGCGCCCCGACGTGGTCCTACACCCGCAGCAGCCAGGATGCTCAAGGTCTCAGAGCTCCTCACAGGATTGCTTCCGCTAGTTCAGCTGCTTTCAGTGAATTGCAGTTAACCGTAATTTCTCTGTGCCTCTTTAAGTGGAAATACCTGGTTCTAACTTAATTAATCCTCCCCAAATGGACCGTTAAAAGACTTTTCTAGGGCTTCCCTGGTGGCGCAGTGGTTGAGAGTCCGCCTACCGATGCAGAGGATATAGGTTCGTGCCCCGGTCTGGGAGGATCCCACATGCTGCAGAGCGGCTGGGCCCGTGGCTGCTGAGCCTGCGCGTCCGGAGCCTGTGCTCCGCAACGGGAGAGGCCACAACAGTGAGTAGGCCCGCATACAGCAAAAAAAAAAAAAAAAAAAAAAAAAAGACTCTCTTAAACAAACTGGAGACAAAAGGTCAAATTAAAATGCCAGTAAAGTGAATAATAACATTTTCAGGGGTGTTAGCTTCACTTAGTCCAAGTAGAAGTTCTTTGTAAGCCCAGTTGTGACATTAAGGAAGCAAAACAAAAGAAAACTCCACAACGATCTGATCAGATCTTACAATAAATCAAAAAATATTCGGAATCATCATGATTATTGAAATACGGATCCATTACTGTTAGCCATGAACTGTCCCTAAGTACATATTGCATATTGTAGCTTCATGAAATATCTAATTCAATTTTGATATACACTGGAACCACTATAAGTATAAGCTGAACTTAGAATACCTTTAAATATCTGGATCTCAAAATGTTAAAGCAGGCAAAATCAATCACGTTGCTCTAAAATATTATTGAATCAAAATAAATTCTTTTCTTATATAATAAATAATTAAAATAGTTCCATTTTTAATAAGAACAAAAAGCTTTCTATATCTTTAATAAATAAAATTTTAAGTATATTTTTTATTTTTACGTTGTCATCTAAAGTTTCTAGGTTTTAAGTTTCATAATTACATAATATATTAATTCAGTAACAAAAGCATGTAATTGTACACACACACAAACATATAAGATTAGAAACTTTTTTACTGATAGAGCTACAATGTAAATTTTATTCTGCTTTACCACTTAGAATAAAATCTAATATGTTATTTCTCTTCAAAGGACCTACAAAAGAGTAAAATACCTAAGAAAAACAGCAAGATATTTGTTTTATGTTAGTAACCCCGAGAAAGGGTGTAAATGGAGACATTCATTATGAGGCAAATTATTGTCACAAATATTTTGTTAAATTTTAAAAAGTAACTTAAATATTGAATTAATAGACTAAATTCTACTTGTTCTTAGAATTTTAACAACTGAGTAGAAGAAAAGAATTGGTGTTTTGAAAAAGCTTTATATGAATGTACATAGCTTTACAACATTTCCAAATGTTTCTCTGTTTTATCTCTTTTTAATTGTTTATCACAGATATCCTAAGATTAACTGTTAGGAAGAAAGCTGGGCATTATCTCTCTCTCTCTCTCTCTTTTTTAAGAGCTTTACTGGTGTATAATTGCTTTACAATGGTGTGTTAGTTTCTGCTTTATAACAAAACATATATCCCCATATCTCCTCCCTCTTCAGCCTCCCTCCCACCCTCCCTATCCCACCCCTTTAGGTGGCCACAAAGCACCGAGCTGGAGCTGATCTCCCTGAGCTATGCGGCTGCTTCTCACAAGCTATCTATTTTACATTTGGTAGTATATATAAGTCCATGCCACTCTTTCACTTCATCCCAGCTTACCTTTTCCCCTCATTGTTTCCTCAAGTCCATTCTCTACATCTGCATCTTGGGCATTATCTCTTTACAGAAGAGAAATTGGAATATGAAGAGATTATTGCTTAATCTCACATTTTAAATAAAGAGACTCATATACCGGTCTTAAAAAATTCATTTTCTCTTCCCTATTTTCTACTGTCTCAGAATTTTTTTAATTCCCACTGATGCTATATTTTGTTGATGGTACATTGATGTCACAAAATTAGCATCCTGAAATCTGTTACCACTTGTGTTCTCAAACCAATGGCTTATTTTCATGAGAGAGCAAAATGATTGTAATTATACTTTTGTTATGTTGTATCATAATTACTCTAGCTTCCTTGTAATGTGTTAAAATACTTTTCCAACAATTAAATGTGTTAGAACAGTAATATCAACAAGAATTTTGTGTACAACACATATTGCATACACTCTTATTTCCGTGATTTGTTGGACACCAGAATCCCTTCTCCCCTTCTTCTTGGGCACTTGGCAAGACTATGGTTTTCAAACTCCCTTGCAACAAAATCAATCAAGGGACCACACTTTGAGGTCTTCATAATGGAATGAGAGTGGGAAGACTGTGTTTCCAGGTTGGGGTCTTTATCTGAGTGGATGTACCTCCTCCATAGTCTTTCCCCCTCTCTGCCACTTAACCTTGGTCATAACATAACAGCCTGTAGGATGTGGGCAAAGATGGCAGAGTCCTGGATGCAAACAGCCTGGAGATCTTCATCCCTGCATGGAGGAGAGCTGCTTGTCAGCCAGGAACACCTGCCTGGACTATTGCAAGAGCAATAAAATATAAACTCTATATGGGTTTATTTGTTGCAGCAGTTTATCCTATATTAACAATGTGCTTTTAGTACAGTGTGTTTAATACAGTATGCTTAATGAAGTATATTTTAATTTGAATGATTTGAAGTGAGTTCTTTCGAAGTTCACAACCTAGTGTGTGTCTCTGTTGACCTTGCTTGGATATTTTTTCTGTCTCTGGGCTGTAATTTCTGGGTCATACTGTGGTGGGCAAACTGATATTTAAATCATATTTCCCATCACATTTGATAGGAAAGCCTCTTGCAGCTTTTCTGTCTGCCTGTTTATGGTTTTCTGCTAGGCTAGTTTAATGTACTGATTTACACAGTGGGATAAACTAGAAAACATATTTTAAATCTGAAAGCTTATAGTCTGCTGAACATAGCAAATATTGTGAAAAAGCACTAAAATGTACAAAATCTGTCAATTATCTACACCCCTGCATTGTAAAGGCTCTTGTTAAAAACTCAAAAATGGCAGAATGCAGGCTGTGTTTATGAAAAGTTGTCTTCCTGTGTACCACACGTAATACATTTGATGCTTCTGCCTGAAGAAATTTTATGTTGAACATTAGCCACTTTAGGAGATAGTCCTATACACGACCACATTCATAACTATTTTATACTCTGCTTTGCAAATCCCTGGTTATTATGGAACCTTGAGAACGACCATCACAATTTGGAAACTATAAATGTGTGGTTCATTCTGGGACGTCTACTGTACTGATGACTTCCTCGGCTCTAGGGGATGTAATTCTAAGTCCATTTCCAAGGTTCAGAGACTTTTACCTTCATGAATCATAGAATTATTAGGCTGGGAAAGTCCTCAAGAGACTATCTGATATGAATTCCTGCACCTACATAGACCACAGTCTATGGAGAATAAATTCTTCGAAATCCCCTGGTGAATCATTTCCACACTTAAAATCATCCTTCCATGTATTACTTGAGGATATAGGCAACAGATTAACAGAAAAATAATGACACTGTGAGAGAGGAAAAAATTAGCCCTAAATCAAATGTTTCAAACACGAGGAAGTCGGGGATAGAAGTCACTTTCCTGAAGTAGGAATAAATATGATACTAAAATCTTCTTACATTTTGTTGCATTTGACTCTCAAAACAAAGCCTGTATACTAGAATAATTTGAAGCTTAGAGAAGTTTTGTAGCTTACTTTGAGAAAACAAAATAGGGGTACCTGGGGATAAAAGGCAGGTTTTTCTTTATGCTGCTCCAGTGCCATTTCCTCCTGTGACACACAGCCCATGTCATTTGTTTTACACAATATGGACTCCTTTTCCATTTCTCCCTAATTCAGAAAACCAGAGCACAGCAGGAGCAATTTATATCAGGGGTAATTTTCTGGTTGGGAATTTTAGAGATTTTGCAAAACCAACTATCTTGGAAACAATTATTAGTTGGGTGGGAGGTCACCAGTTTCCGATAAGTAGAGTAGAGGGATGCAGAGTCTGGTACAATTTGCATTTAATGGTTAAGTATGGGTGTATCACACAGTAGACCTGCTTTAATGAAAGTAATTTGGAAACCATTCCTAAAATCATTCTCTTGATGCTGAAGAATGTGATTCTTGATACAGTGAAAACCAAAAGTAACATCATATTTAAAATTCAAGCAAACACATACCTTAATTTTGATGACTAAAATTAAAAAAAATAGAGAAAGCTACAAAAAACCCCCACTTTATTTAGCTTTCTCCTTCAACACGCAAATTAATATTTTAAGCTTTTTAGTTTTACTCTTGGCTTTTTAGACCGATTTTAGTTGTGCTTAATCCCTACTTAATTTTATTATCTAAAGGTAGTCTCACTATAAAAAAGTGGATTATTTTCCAGGATTTGCTATTCATGAAGAGAATGTTCTGATGTGCGTATTGCTAAGGGTCTTGGGAAGCTGTGAAGTCTTGATGGCTTCCCAAATTATACAGCTAGAAATTGTCACATACCTGAAAACTTGAAGCCTAAGCAAATTTTAAACCATTGCCTATGTCACTCAGCTGACAAATGCACATTGCTTTACCCTTTGGAGCATCAGACTAATGAAAACATTGTTGGTTGGATCCAACAAAATAAAGAGTTTCTTAACACCTTTAAAACAACAGAGTTCATATCAATTAGCATGCCTCCAGGAACAGTTCAAATAAAACTCACTTTGAAGGGGCTCAAAGGTTGAGAAAGTTTATTGCCTCATATAATTGGAAGTCCAGAACTAGCAATCCAGTGGTTCTGGCCTCCTTTTCTTACCTTTTTCTTGGCTCTGCTAATCTATTGGTGCCATTACTAAAAAGGATTTTGCAGTTTGGGGGTATTGCAGGACAGTATGCAGAGGAAGGTGTTGAGCATTCTGTTCCACACTTCCAAGCAAGAGTCCTCCAACCTACTCAGAATTTGACCATTTGGGAATATTAACTGTGTCTGGGGGAATGGAGTGAACTCCTTAGCTTAATCTGAAAGGATCCATTCCGGGAGCTGGGCTGGGGGTGGAGGTGTTCAGCTTCTTCTGAACCACAGGTGCTGTGTGAGAATAAAGGGATGAATGTTGAGTGGACAGCCACCCTTGACCATGGGAGATTTATTGAGAATTACTATACCAAAACTGTGTAATTAAATATATTTGTTGTATTAGACTATATACTCACAGTCTGAAGCAAAATTTACAAAGAACTACAGGAATGACTGTAATGTGCTGTGGAGTGAATCTACCAATCATTCTTTTCCTAAAGTATTTATTTCTGAAGATTTTACCTACAAATTTCTAGAAAAAACGTTTTTCTTTTATCTCCAATGACAATACCTTCCCCATATCCTATCAGATCATTTATTTTTTCTTGCTACTTTTACAATGATTTAGTTTATTTTTATTTTATTACCAAAAACTAAATAAAAAATGTGCTAGAACCTACTTCTTAAACTAATTAATCACAGACTGAAGGGTCTCCTGTTTAATAGGATAGAATAAGTATTCTTTCCTTTCTACCTTTCTTTTTCTTTTCTTTTCTTCCCTCTTTTCTTTCTTTCTCTTTCTTTCTTTCCTTCCCTTCTCCCTATCTCTACATACTCTTTTTATGTGGAATTGTACTCTTTAGAGAATTATATATTACTGCTTTTATGTGACCACTTTAATGATTTTTCAGGCAATAATTCTAATAATTACCGATTTTAATGCTCATGAAAAATCCTTTTATTTGGAAGTTTTTCAAAGTTGGCTCTAACATCTCATTTGAGAAAAATAATACATATGGGACATTTTCTAAGTTCTTGGATAGGAAAATGTCTTTGTTGCCTCCAAACATGAATGATAGCATGGCTGGACACAGACTTCTTGAGTCCAAATCAATAGTCGTCTTAACATTATGGATGTTGAACAGTTTGCTTTTGAAATATAGAATTGTGAAGGAGAATTATGACATTGAGATGGTTTTCCTTTTTTGTCTGTTGCCCAGTTTTCTGCCAGGATGGTTTTAGTTTTTTTTCTTTTTTCTTTATTCTTGTACTTACCAAGACCTGTTTTTGTCTTTTATTTCGCATTAATTTTGTCTAGTATCCAGGTACAATTTTTGATTTACGATCTCAGCTCCCTTCAGCTCAGTGAACTTATCTTCATTTTTATTTTCTTTGCTGCTTCTCCCTCCATCTTCTGCAGATAGCTTTTCTCCATCAAATCACTGCTTTTGGAATTTTTATTATGAACATAGGGGAACTCCTGGATCAATTTTCCATCTTCCCATTATCTTTTCACTTACCATATTGATCCCTTGGCTATTTTCTTCTATGTTCTGTAAATATTTCTTGGGTTAGGCTAGGGCATATTTTACTTTCTGTGGCAACAAGTCTGCTGCTCACTGCCTCCATTGATTAATATTCAAAAACATAATTTCCATCTGGAAGCAACCTCTCCTTATCTCAGACTGTTCTGTTTTATGTACTGCCCTTTCAAATTTCATGAACAATAAAAATAAGAGGCTTTCAAAGTTTTCTGTTTCTCTCAAGAAGTCTGTTTCATAGGTGGAAATGAGCTCTGATATTTCAGATAGGTATGTATACTTCTAAACAAATTTAAACATGTTTAGTGTTTAACGTGTTAAAACAGGTTTTATTTTTCTGTGTGTTCATCCTTACAGAAAATATGGGTTTATTTACTATTTAGAAATGAAAGAGTTCTTACTGAGGTTATATGGAACCCCATTTAAAACTTTTGGATTCAGAGGCACAGTATGTATGTTTATTTATTTACTTATTTATTTACTTTTGCATATTAGCATTGAAATTGTCTTTAAGGAGAGGAAGAATGCTACCAGCAGAGACATTTGCAAGGTAGAGAGTTTCATTCCTGTGAGATTTTCAAGTGTTGGCAGTGGTTGTCCGAAATTAATTCTAGCAATGTCAAATTCTCACCACCATGTTGAGGTACTTCCATGCCCCGTGTGACAGGCCATTTCTCCACACCAAATACAAGCTTGGATGGACTGCTGGAGCATACTGCTTTGTGTGCCAACATTTATTACATTTTCCAAAGTCTCTTTTGAGGTTGTAATCTGCCACTCAATGCCTGACCTGTCACTCTGAATTAGGGTTCTGCTTAAGTTCTCACACACTTCCTCCCCAGGCAGGCTTTGTCTTTGAATTGATACCCCTCAGCATGTCCCTTTTCTTCATATGGTCTTGTCAGAAGTCATTAGAGTGGAGATTCCTGAAGTTTCTGCCTGTGTATACCACCTTTCTTATTTTTATAAACTTCTTGTGATGATAGACATTTGTCCCCATTTCCTTTTATTTCTTTGGTTATTCTACTGAGAATTTGAGAGGTGGAAGACTGATGAATTAAGGGAGCTTCCTTTGTTATCTCTGTCTTTGTCCTAAACTTTTTCTTTGGTTATGTTTTGGTCTGAGTCTTTCTGGTTTTGTTCCACAATATTCACTTCTGAGCACCATCCTGGATGGGTCATTCCCTGAAACCAAAACTAGTTTCAATTCTCAGTTTTTTGTCTCTTATTGTTCAAAGCCATCATTAAATAGATTCTTTTCCTTTAACTATTTGGAATCCATCAACCGTCTATCCAGAATTCCCAATTTTGCTATTTCCTCATCTATTTCCATTGCACAAATTTATACAGAGCAGTGTCTATGGGATTTCTCTATGCAATTCTCTTTGAATTCCTTGGAGTAACTGCTGTCTTTGGTGATGGCTGGATTGTATAACTCTTCTTGCTTCCAGAAAAGAAAAAAAAATCAACTTCTTGATGAATATTGTCCAAATACTCCCACTCTTACATTTTTTTTTCTTCTGCTTATTATACAAAGCTCTACTTCAAAGAATCTTCTGCTATTGGTGGTGAGATTAGCCCAGCAGGCAGAATCACAGTGTTGCTATTTAATTGTTTTAAGTCCATTACATAAGAGAAAGATGAAATTATTAGGAAAAAAAGTCTCAAAGACTTTTTAAAGTTAAATAATTCAATTATATTGTTTACAAAACAAACTTTCTCCATGAGAGATTCTCAAAGAAGTATTTCCAAAAAAGGAGTGTTTTCATTTATTCTAACACATTTGCTTAATTCTTCTACTTATCTTTTGAATAACATTAACTAAAATCTACTTTAGGGGATCAAACATTTCATACCCTTAAATCACTTTTCTGAAACAGTTTTCCCTTTTTAGTAGCATGAGGCTGGAAATGGTAATGAGATGAAAATATTAATATTTTAATCATTTTTGTTTCATTACAGGTCAAATCACAACATTAATTAGATTGTACTATTTGGTTTTACTATATTCAATGAATCAAAACAAACCAAAGTTAGAATTTTGTCTCTTAAATATTTATTCTTTTATTCACATAGAGGCTTTAATGATTGGAGTCAGAGCGTGCCATGAACATAGGAATAGAGCAGCTTCTCAATCTGTTGCTCCTTCAGAGCCATGAAATAATCCACAATCAAGATTAGCACATATTCTGGGGCAGAGTTAGTGATGGTGATGATAATGGTGGTGATGGTGCCCATGATCATGATGTCATACTAGAGCCACATCTTATTCCAGGTGTCCAGGCTACTATTTGAGAAGTATCTCAAATTAGCAGAAGTATCTTAGGAAACAGGATGGTCTTAGCTCTGTGTTTACTTATGAAGATGCACTGAATATTTTTTTTTTACCCTATTGTCTTCCCTTCCTCCAAATCCCACTTTGTCCTAACTGTTCTTGACATATGGGTCCCATGAGTCAGGTAGTTTCAATTTAAATACCTAAACACTTTCAATGTAGTAGAATTTGTATAGGAACATTTTGTAAAACATCAGGGATTTCTACACTTTCTCCAGGAACGTGGCTGTAGATATTACTTGTGGCAGCCCCATTATTTAGATGGTTTTCCAAATGAAGTTTGGAAATCCAAGAGTGGTAGCTGGGAGAGACCTCTCCATTTGTCTATATTTCCATTGTAATTTGGGTTCCTGGAAAGTATCAATATATTTTGTATTTTTATTCTTTTTTTTTAAAGCTATTGAGTTTCAAGCTTAAAATACTAGTAGTTTGAGATTTTATTCTTTATAAACGGTGGTCTACTGACTAACTCTGCTTCTTTACCTTCTGAAGCTCTTCAGTATTCTACCACTCTTGTCAATCTTAATTGTAGGCATTTCCTAAAATGGGGCTGTTGAATTTTTCCTTGTTTCTGTCTCTTCATTTCTTGCTCAGAAAAATGATCTATTTTCACAGACTGAGTGTTCACCATAATACTTTTTGTGCTTCTGTTTTATGGTTTGTACTAACTAATGATTACCACAATGGTGAAAAAACAGCAAGGTGTGGCCACTACTTGTAAAATTAGTTTCATAATATCATCTTCCAAATCAATAATCCCTTCCAGATTCTTTATTTTATCAATGGCTAATATGTTTAAATCTTATCCTTTTCAAAGAAGGTATGTTTTCTGAGGTCAAAAGCCTATTCTTACATTATTTTCATTTCCCCTAGAACCTTGCTACTCAAAGTGTGGTCCATGGACAGACAACACTGATGTCATCTGGGAGTTTGTTAGAAATGCAGAGTCTTGGGCCCTATTCCAGAATTTCTGAATCAGAATCTGCATTTTAACACAATTCCCCGTGTAAAAGCATTATGTCTGAAACTTCAGAGTGAATACAAATCACCTCATATCTTGTTTTAGCAATTGTAACAAGAGTTTAGCATACACCCACGTTAGGCTGATGTGACTGAAACTTGGATCTCATTTTGAATAGCAAGACTGGAGAGCAGTGCTGTCCAACAGAACTGTCTATGATGATGGCAGTGTTCTACAGTTGCTGTTCAGTAAAGTAGCCACAGGCCACGTGTGGCTAATGGGCTAATAGGCTTAATTAATTTAAATTTAAGTTTAAATGGCCACATGTGGCTAGTAGCTATCCTATTGGACAGTAGAGCAAAATCCAGGTCACTTAGTGGGAATTTAATAAACACTAGGGAAGTGAAATCTAAAAACTTAATGCCACTAAAATAAAAATTAATTTCAGACTCTGATATGTGTATGTAAAAAAAAGAAAGTAGGTTGAATATATGTAGAGTTCCTAATAGCCACACCTGTTGTCTGCCAACAAATTGTCTTCAACTGTTATCAGTGGAGTGTGCTATATTCAAATCATTTGTACTATTTTTCAAAGTGGATTATTCCTTTGTACCAAGGAGCTGACATGATTTTTTAAAACCCAAATTTGCACAGACTTGGGAATTATTGGAAACAGCACAATGTTCCTAAAGAAGGACTTTTAAAAAATTAATTAAGTTTCGGCTGCGTTGGGTCTTAGTTGCTGCATGTGGGCTTTCTCTAGTAGTGGTGAACGGGGCTACTCTTTGGTGTGGTGTGTGGGCTTCTCATTGTGTGGTCTCTCTTGTTGAGGAGCATGGGCCATAGAGTGTGCGGGCTTCAGTAGTTGTGGCATGTGGGCTCAGTAGTTGTGGCTCACAGGCTCTGGAGCGCAGGCTCAGTAGTTGTGGCGCATGAGCTTAGTTGCTCTGCAGCATGTGGGATCTTCCCGGACCAGGGCTTTAACCCGTGTTCTCTTTATTGGCAGGTGGATTTCTAACCACTGTGCCACCAGGGAAGTCCCTAAATGACTTTTGTTCCTTCTGTTTCAGCACTTCATTTCCATAGCTTTCTGGGTTTTTTTTTTTCCTATTTAAATGTCCCTATTTACTTATTTCCTATTTAGATTTATTTCAGTTACCACTGAAAACTCCATATGTTAAAAGGAGCTGGTAGGGGCTTCCCTGGTGGCGCAGTGGTTGAGAGTACGCCTGCTGATGCAGGGGACACGGGTTCGTGCCCCGGTCTGGGAGGATCCCACATGCCATGGAGCGGCTGGGACCGTGAGCCATGGCCACTGAGCCTGCGCGTCCGGAGCCTGTGTTCCGCAACGAGAGAGGCTGCAACAGTGAGAGGCCTGAATACCGAAAAAAAGAAAAAAAAAAAAAAAAAGGAACTGGTAAAGCTTGTTTCTCTGATGATTTATTTTTAAGTTTGGAATGGGGCACAGAACAATAAGAAATTCTGAACAACACATTTTAGAGCATTATGATGTTTTGATTTTGATGTGACTCAATTACTTAAGTATGACTATACATATGATTTTTAAAATAAAATATTGATTTGTTAAAATGTTAATTAAATTTATTTAAAAAGTGTGCTCATATTTATAAAACTGCATCCTTTAATGTAAATAATGTGATTTTGCTTCTTGCCAATAGGAGTGTTTTCCACTGTATAAACATTTTCACTCAACAGATATTAATCAGACTGGAAACAGTATGAGAATAAAGGAAGCAATGATCAAAGGCAAGACTGTGGTGGGCACAGATGTGAGAGGGAAGACGGGTCTAAGAAAGGGCAGGAGCTGTGTTCGAAGGCACCCTGCTCTGGCTGGGGCTAGGCTGAGGCCAGAGGAGCAGCTGTCTCTTTCATTCTCCTCATCTCCCCACTTCTTGGTGTCTATACTGGAATGGAGAGTTGAAGGTTTTCTTGTTTCTCTTTCCTGACACTCAATCTCTGACTTAGAATGGGGCCCAGAACCATTATTAAGACCTTTGCCAATGTCACATCTCTTCTATAATTTCTTCTTTTGATTAGTAACTCCTTAATTTACACTCGCAGGAGCAGCACTGTCTCCATAAGCTTATTTCCTCTTATCAAAAGGAACAGTGGAAGATATAAGTACCAGACCTTAAGCAGATTAAAGCACAGTTGTTAAGTCCATCCACCAAGGAGATCTATGAGTATTAAGGATACCCTGGAGGTGAATGGCAGCTTACTTTAGAAGTGTCATTGCTTTTGTACTTTGAGGATTTCTTGTGAGTTTTTTTTTTTTATTTTTTTTTTTTTATTTTATTTTTTTTTATTTATTTTTTTTTTTTTTTGCGGTATGCGGGCCTCTCACTGTTGTGGCCTCCCCCGTTGCGGAGCACAGGCTCCGGACGCGCAGGCTCCGGACGCGCAGGCTCAGCGGCCATGGCTCACGGGCCCAGCCGCTCCGCGGCATATGGGATCCTCCCAGACCGGGGCACGAACCCGTATCCCCTGCATCGGCAGGCGGACTCTCAACCACTTGCGCCACCAGGGAGGCCCTCTTGTGAGTTTTTTTTTTCAACTTTCCATTTAGAAAGTGGGTCATTAAGTATTGTCATTTGCTGAAAAATTAACCCTAAGTGCTTTAAGTGCCTTGAAAGGAAATGAAGTAGATTTTTAAAAGTTAGAGAATGCAAGTACTTTAGAAAATGTTTAGAAAATAATGGAAAGGGTTTACATTTAGTACATTTTAGAAGAGACATAATATAAACTTATCTGCTGCCAGCAATGCATGTCTACTACTGCTCTTGCTCCGAAAAAATACTCTTGTCAAATTCCTTGTGTATAATGAATCATCTCTCCCGGCAGTTCTGCTATTGATTTACCCTTCCAGGTAAGGCAAATTTTACAATAGGTCAAACCTGATATTAATATCATGGCATTCTCTGTTCTTGTTTTTATTTTTTTTAATTTTAATTTATTATTTTTTTTGAATTTTCGAATCTTATATTATTTATTTTTTTATACAGCAGGTTCTTATTTGTCATCTATTTTATACACGTCAGTGTATACATGTCAATCCCAATCTCCCAATTCATCCCACCACCACCACCATCCCCCTGCCACTTTCCCCCCTTGGTGTCCATACGTTAGTTCTCTACATCTGTGTCTCAATTTCTGCCCTGCAAAACTGTTCATCTGTACCATTTTTTCTAGTTTCCACATATATACATTAATATGCAATAATTGTTTTTCTCTTTCTCACTTACTTCACTCCGTATGACAGTCTCTAGATTCATCCACATCTCTACAAATGACCCAATTTCATTCCTTTTTATGGCTGAGTAATATTCCATTGTATATATGTACCACATCTTCTTTATCCATTCGTCTGCTGATGGGCATTTAGGTTGCTTCCATGACCTGGCTATTGTAAATAGTGCTGCAATGAACATTGGGGTGCATGTGTCTTTTTGAATTGTGGTTTTATCTAGGTATATGCCCAGTAGTGGGATTGCTGGGTCATATGGTAATTCTATTTTTGTGTTCTTCTTGTTTTTTTTTTTTTTAATTTTATTTATTTATTTATTTATTTTTGGCTGTGTTGGGTCTTCGTTTCTGTGCGTGGTCTTTCTCTAGTTGCAGCGAGCAGGGGCCACTCTTCATCATGGTGTGCAGACCTCTCATTGTTGCGGACTCTCATTGCAGAGCACAGGCTCCAGGCGTGCAGCTCAGTAGTTGTGGCACATGGGCCTAGTTGCTCCAAGGCATGTGGGATCTTCCCAGACCAGGGCTCAAACCCATGTCCCCTGCGTTGGCAGGCAGATTCTCAACCACTGAGCCACCAGGGAAGCCCTCTTCTTGTTTTTAATAGTCTTCTTTATACTTAGTATAAATACAAGGTTAAATAAAAGTATGGCAAAGGTGATGTTTCATTTTTTTTTATTGCTGCAGAATCCTGATGTAACTGTAAAATAATGACTGTATTCTTTAGCTCGTGACTATTAAATTAGTACCTTTATTTGTAACTTTATAGAATATTAAATTAATACTACCTGCAGGTTAGTACTCCTGCTATTACCTTGTACTAGTTTGAGGTTATTAACTCAAACTAGTTAATAACCTAGTTAATACCTGTCTTCATGGCAACGTCCTTTCTGTTTAATAAACTGTCACATCCTTTTGTTTAGAATTATTTCTAGTACTTAGTAGACATTCTACTTATTTATTCTGTGGAATAAGTGAATGCATAAAAAATGAGCAAATTATAAGACTGAAAGTGAAAATCAGCCAGTCATTAGCTTAAAGAAGGAATTTTTATAAGCATGGTTTGTTCTACCAGATTCTGGTAGAAATGAGAAAGTATTTTTTATTCTCCATAACTTTAATCAACATTCATTATAGTGGAATACAAACAAAGTGAACACTAATTTATTGGAAAGTTTGTGCCTATATATCTTTGAGCCTTTGGATGGATAATATAATTTAAAGTTTATTTCTTCTCCCAACATTACTTACACCAGCTATACCTCATCCTCTGGAAAATCTCTTCTGATGCTTAGCGTTTGACATAAGATTCCAATGACCTTGCTCTCTGGCTTCACTGAATTCATTGCCAAAGGAAACTTCTACAAACAGAAGTATTCTTCCTTTAAGGTAAGAATGACCAGGCTTGAATTTGAGATCTCATAAAAAACTGTACACAGTTCAATTCTACTACATGATTTTAAACTGTATAATTTGCACCATTTTTATTTCAGGTGAAATAATCCAATTAGGTAAGCATTATTAAAGTTCCCCTTATTATGGCCAATTCCAAGGAGAATTGTTAAGCTTCCTTTCATTAGCTGATGATTTTGCTATAATCATGAGCAAAATATCTAAAATTTAATGACCAAAACTCATGCAGAATGAAGAGTGAGACTTGAGATAAGTATCTCTATACTGATTCTGCTGATCAAAAATCACCAGATTCCTGCTCAAACCTTTGCTGCAGTTTGCCCATGTAAACATGAAATTTATAATCTTGGAGTCAATTCAATGGGAAGAAATTGCTAGAGCCTTAGAGAATAGTAGACACATATAGTCTATGTTTATACAAAACTTAAACTTTGATGAAATGTCTTCCTATTAATGCTTTACAATGAAGGAATCAGAAATTACATCTAAGTAGTCTTGGGAAAAACAACATGTATTTATCATATGAACAGTGTTTACTCAGATCTAACGTTTTGTCACACAAATTTCAATATATCCTCTTTTTAGGAGAAGAAACAAGAATTTGATTATTTATTGCAAGCAATGCTTTAGGTGTAATAAATTCAACCATTCTACTTGGCTTTTTTGTGAATGCCTTCCAGTTTTTCAGTTGATGCCTCTTTTCTGTTTATACAGTTTATCAGGGGTTACTTATGAGACTAAAACTAATTTTACACTGTTATGGCCCCATAATCATCTCACATTTTTAACATGGAACTACACTTTTTCTTTACCTATCCAGAGTGCCTCTCTTAAGGTCACTGATGTATTCGCATTACATCGTTCTGCATTTTCACGTGAAGAGGATGAAGTAGAGAGTCAATGCGTTATTTGAACATATTCAAATTGAGCTGTCTCATTGTCACAAATCCAACTCCTGGCCTGAACACTGCTTGGGCACTGGCCAAAAGAGCAAGAGAGAAGGTGATTCAGGGGCCTCCCTGGTGGCGCAAGTGGTTGAGAGTCCGCCTGCCGATGCAGGGGATACGGGTTCGTGCCCCGGTCTGGGAGGATCCCATATGCCGCGGAGCAGCTGGGCCCGTGAGCCATGGCCGCTGAGCCTGCGCGTCCGGAGCCTGCGCGTCCGGAGCCTGTGCTCCGCGACGGGGGAGGCCACAACAGTGAGAGGCCCGCATACCGCAAAAAAAAAAAAAAAAAAGAAGGTGATTCAGTGTGACTCTGATACTCTTAAAGCAATATTCAAATATCTTGATAAGCCACTCATTTTTCTTAAACAGGAGGATTATTATGAGGATTAACATATACAAAGTGCTTACTGTGTACAATCTGAGTCATTTTACATATATTATAACCTTTAGAATTAAACCACAAATACGTCTTCCATCCTGTGTATCAGTCAGGGTCCTGGCAAGAAAGAGATGGCACATTCATTCTGGGCAATTTGAAGAAACGTCTGTAGGTAGGGTTTAAGGAAAACAATTAGCACAGTACTGTATAGTACAAAACCCTGAGGCTAGCAAAGAAGGGAGGCCATTCCCACCCCAGGGCCTGATGGTACAAGAGGAGAGAGCAGTTAGCGGAATCTGAAGAGCACAGTTGGATAGAAAGCTACAACTAAAGGGAGCCGTAACTTTTATAGAAGAGTACAATGAACCATTAGGGATTTAATAGGAAAACAGCTGGGAGAATCAAAATCCCTATCTTACTCTCCTCCAGTCTTCTGAGCCCCTGCTAGTACCCTACACTGTGGAACCCAACTGAAAGGGATCCTTTTATTGGAGTGGAAGTGAGCCTCCTGGGCACAAAGCAGGATGCAGAAGGGTAGAGAGGGGATTTGGAGAGGCAAATGGAAGGCATCCTGCATAGTCTCCAAGCACAGTTTACATCCATCCCTGTCTATACTGCCCCCCGGCCACCCCGTGCCTAGCTTTGGATCACCTTACCTACTATTTGTTTCATCACTTCCTTTGTTCTGGCCATTGTATTTTTTTCTAAAACTCAAGCTCCCAGAAGCCCTAGAGACTTTGTACCTGCTGAAACCCATGTTTAGAATGCTCCCTTCTGGAGTGTAGACTTGGCTGGCTTCCTCATCCCATTTATGTCATTGTCATTTCCTTCTAGATTCCATCTCTAATTATGTCATATGTCCCCTTCATTAGTCACTCCTTTACACATCATTCCCTTTATTTTACTCATAATACATATCATGAAAATTCTCTTGTTTCTTTCTTTATTAGAATTTATGTTTATAGGACAAAAACATGTATATCTTTTTAATCACAGTATTTTCCAGTGTATGGACCAGTATGTAGAAGCAATTCACTAATTTTTAAATGAATCATATATAATGAGGTCCTTATAACAATGTTCCTAATTTTACAAAGGAAGACCTGAGGGATAGGTGTGTCTAAGAGAATACAGCTAGTAAATGATAGGACTAAAGTGCAAACAAAGATATCCTTCATGCCAGTGTAAGACATCTAAACCACTATGTTATACTGTCTTTTAAGAGGTTGAGAGGAAAAACCCTATGTTTTTGTTCATGATCCGGCAAAGTTTATGAAACTTTACAGGATGACTAACTTGTAAAATGGAATAGATTAGCAGTGTAGAAGATTCTGAGTCAATGGTAGCAGCAGAGTATAGAGGAGAATTTAGAATTCTTAACTCCAGGTTAAGTAAATCTACATAATGGTGGTCTCAGAATATGCCTTTGGACTGTAAACATTTTCCAGTCTACCATATTTCATACAGAAAGCAACTTCTCCGCATTGCTTTTCATGATGGCTGGGCAAAAACAGAAATAGCTTGTTTGCTGAAATGTTAGCTCTTTTGATTAAAAAAAATGCAAATTCAGCTCTTGTTGAAAAGAAAATGTACAATTTATATCCCTTTCTCATTTTATATTTCAATGAAGCTAATTTCTCTCCCTTCTCTCTGGCCTTTTGAATCAAATCCAGTTGGAATGTGGAGAGTAATGTCACCTCTGGTCAAAAATGGACATCTTTGCATTTACGTAGTTGTTTCCACTATTCTTCCTTGGCTTTTGTTACACAAAATGAAAACAAAAGCTGATAAAGATGTTGGCAGAAGAGGTGGGAGTGGGAGGGAGTAGAAATGGGGAGAAGAGAATGGGAAAGAAAAATATGTTTTAGGCATTCACAACGGTATTGTTTCCACAATTTCTTTTTATGTATAATTCCACTGAGAGCAACCCTTCTGCTGAGAGAGAAGAAAGGAGCAACCCTTTTTTCCCATACAGTACACATTCCTCACTCACATCCACTGCTCCTTGTTTTATGAAAAGCTATGTGCAGAGGGGGAGATAAACACTACCTTGACTATCTGGATTTCTCACCTTGACATTTACTCTCACAATTTATTAAATTTGTTTTTGGTTGGCAGTGGGAGATAAAGCATTTTATCTCCGTAATTATTCCATTTTATCCATTTTTGCTTCCTAAGCTTCCAAGCCAATCCTACTTTCCAGGGTTGTGTTTCTGTGCAACTATTTCCACGTTAGGCTCCTGGTCAAGAGATGTTTACTCAGTGATAGACATAAAGTTGTTTAATGCCCTGTCCCAACTACTCAGCGTGTTGGGGGGACCCTAAACAGATGCCTGGAGAACATCACTCTTCATGCAGTAGCTGACCATTTTTGTAATGAACGTGATTTTTGTCCAAGATTTCAGGAGCTCTCTGTTTCTTACTGTCATTAAATGTATGATAGTTGACATAACATATTTGTTGTTTTCAAACATCATAGTGATGTTGAAAGAATTTTGGACCAAAATATAGGACAGCTTGAAATAAATCTCTTTTTAAATGTACAGATATTTTGCTATAAAATTGGTGCAGTTTTTTATGGTTTTTACACTTCTCTTTAATTCCCACCTAAGCCTCTGAGTAATATTGTTTAAAAATGCATCAGCCTATGCTATACAATCTGAATGTTATTTTAACTTATAGGGTTTTCGTTTTTAATATATATTTAACTACAAGGACAGTTTAAGGATCAGTTACTACATTTCACTTTAGCATATCTATTTACAGAATGATTACTTTAAACTGACACCTGCTAGCACATTTTTATAATGTGTATGTTAAAAAAGAACATGCCAAGATTTTGTCTGACTCAACATTCATTTTGATGAAAAAGCAATTTGACCATAAGATATAACACAGATAGGTTGTCCTTTACCACACAGCCGCTATTTTCCAAAGCTCAATACTGATGAACATATATTAAAATAATTGCCTATTTATTAATCTACAAATAGACAATAATGTTGGCATGTTCTTTTCTGTTTGTCTCTTAATGGGCCTACTTCTTAGCGATATTAGAAATGTTTTATAACAGCAGTTCATGTTACTTTTCTGGTCTTTTCATGGCATATGAGTAAATAAACTATTTACACTACTAAAAAATGATACAAATGAATAAAACCTTGTCTCTAAAAGAAACATGCAGAGAGGATCTTATTTGCTTCGCTAGAACATTGCTAATTAGCATAACTATAATTTTCAAAAGGTCACATGACTTTTTTTTCTGCTCACATAGTAAATATAACTGCTTGTGGTCCTATTTTATTGAAGTAAAATCTGGCATGAAGCAAATTACTGCCAATCTTGCCTTCAGCAGCAAGCTAATGCTACCTACCTTGAATTGAGATGACCATAGTGCTTCATTTCTTTGGTTGTTTTATGTTTTTTAAAATTCCAAGTTGGATTGAGAATTAGGTAAGAAAATCATAAATGTGGAAGTTTAAGGAAAGCTACATTACTCAAATGTATTTTCAAGGAAAGAAAATAAAATGAGACTTGGCAAAGTGATTTGTTATGAAAAGCTTT
The DNA here is from genome assembly GCF_025265405.1 of Mesoplodon densirostris. NCBI lineage: Eukaryota > Metazoa > Chordata > Mammalia > Artiodactyla > Ziphiidae > Mesoplodon > Mesoplodon densirostris. Next base: position 19,829,127 of record NC_082665.1, read on the forward strand.
ACTAATTTAAGGCATTGTTATTACTATTCCAAGTGAGTCACTCATTGCTGAATTGTGCGACTAAAGTCATTCTAGAGAGTTATTTCAAAGACAACATTTTTGATGTGAGATAATTTGCTTTTGGCCTAACTGACTAGATGCATTTGTATTTTGAGTCTATGTTTGTCACATATCCTTTGTTGTTGCTGCTTCTGAAATAGTCCATCTTCTATGCTTCCCCTATTACTCACTGGGGTCCAGAGTTCACTTGACTACAAGCTTATGGATGTCCTGGCAAGTACTGTTCTCAAACCTGAATAAAGTCCTCTTTTTCAAAGGGGGAAATGCAGGGTCTGAATCAAGAATCGCTCCAGCCTCCTGGTAGTTTTCAGAGTTTAGCTTCACAGGGTCTTCAAAGTTGAGAAGTCAGAGGCTGATGGCTTGCTTGAGAATTTGAGAGCCTTCTGATTGCAGATGATCTTGAGCTATAAATCCAGAGTCTGGCATATGACATGTAGTCAGTATTGTCTTAATTGAATTTACTTTGTGAATGCATACTAATTTATTTTTAGCAGGTCGTAGTAGGTTTATGAACAAAAACAACACATCACAGGTAAGAATTAGAGAAACCATGACATAGCAGAGATATCCTGAAAGCAGCAGGAACGGACAAGTTCAGCAGAAGTTGTGTCAGCCCACTTCTGAATGTAGAAGAGAGGGTTTGGGTGTTGAGGGGGAAGGTTATATTTTCTCTCTCCTTATTCCACTCTATTTGCCTTCCCCGTTAATTATACTCTTCAGGCCCTTCGAAATTTGAAGCAGATTCCACATGGTGAATGGCTAGGAAATATGAGAGGAAGGTCTCTAAGGAGATGGTCTTTGTGTCTGTTTATTTCACCTTTCCTTTGTAGTGGGAGTTCTTAGTTAACTAAATAAAAATGGAATGAACGAGAAGCTCCCCAGCCCATAACCCCATCAGGCAGGATACTTCCTGCACCACAGTCTTGGGGAACTTGGGTTTTTAAACACTTAGCTCTAACTCTCCCCTCTCACATACAACATGCTTATTTTTAATTTCTCAAGCTACCAAAGAGTATCCCAGGCACACTGTGAAATCCTTGTGCCCCAACTATTGTTTGTTTGTTTGCTTTTGCTTTCCACTTTCTTCAACAACTTTTTGTTTTTGTTCTTTTTTCTACTCAGAGGAGTCATTTGGTCAGAAGGCTTTATCAATCCATACCGACCTTTTGGTGGTTCTTATTTCTCTGGCTGTAATTCATGCAAAGCACAGTTCTTGATTCTAATCTCTTCTATCCTGAGTTTTGGATGAAATTGAATGAGAAGAGAGGCTCTTGAAGTGAATGTCCAATTGGCTATGTTTTGGCCTCAGAGTGGGAACCTAAGAAATGTAACTGACACTTTTAATTCGGAATAATCTTGGGTTGTGTAACCCATAATATTATAATTTTTTTGTTTGTTTTCTATTTCTGTCTCCATTATTCTCATATCTGTTGTTCTTGGTCAACTTCTTGACACATCATTTTCTCTTGTTCCCTAACAATCATATTGATATTCACACTTTGGCTTTTGAATTTTGTTATAATAATGGTTATGATAATAATGGTAATAATAATGGCTAACATTTATTGTACATATACTATATGCCAAACATTTCTTCAGCATTTTATTTATATTTTCATCTAGCTCTCATACAATGTTTTGAATCAGGCACTCTTATCCTCATTTTGCAAGTTAAGAAACAGAGTGCAAGAAAAGTTAACTCACTTGCCAAAAAACTCACAGTTATTAATTGATAGAATTCCAAAATTTGTCTGAATTCAGAGGCTATATTCACTTTAAAATTTTTATTTATTTATCTATTTATTTATTTTTGATTATACAATGCAGTGTTATCATCAACTATAGTTTCTAAGCTATCCATTAGATTCTCAGACCTTATTCATCCTATAACTGGAAGTTCATACACTTTTACCAATCTCTCCCTATCTCTCTCACCCCTCCAGCTCCTGGCAACCATTTTTCTACTTTCAGAGACTATGTTCTTAATCATGACATTTTATTGGGAGTTCCACTCATGAAATATTTATTACCATACTCTGGTTTGCATCACAAGCTTAGGGGGAAAGTAAATCAAAAGTATCAACTTCTTATTTCTATTTTTATTTTATTATATTTTTATGCGCTGAATAAAATAATCTGTTCTGGTAGAGATGAGCTCATATAATGGGAGATAAGAATCCTCACATGTCTTCAGCCTCACCAAGATGGTACTGGGAAGAGACTGGGCAGGGACCCGAAGCTAAGGAAACACCTGAGCAGTCATGCCCATGGGAGTGGGTCAGATTCAGTACTGGGACCATAATCTGGCTGGTTGCTCTGAAGTCTTCAGACAAACACACAGACCAAAATTCCCAGAAGTCATTTCCCAACAATTATCATGTTCTTATATAATGAGAAAGATGATAAACTATTCAGTGACCAGGATATCACAAGATCATGGTTATAGGAAAGTTAAATACTTCAGTGACTTTGGTATGTGGTTTAGTCATATTTATACCAGTTGTCTTTCAACCCTACATTAATTATGGCCTATTATGTTTGGGGCAGGAAGATAGGAGTGTTGCAATTTTTTTCAGTTCTTTGATTTCCGTGTTGAGAGCCCTCAGCTTTGATGCATTCTTGAAACAACCCTAATAAAGCAATGTGTTTTATTTTCTATTTAATAAGATAAAACCAGTGGGATGTCCTACTTTCAGAAACGTTTGATAAAGTATCCCTCTCACTGAGCTGAGAGAAAAGACAATGGATTTTTTTTCCATTTTATGAGCTCTAGGATGCAAAGTCCCTAAATATATTACACTGTTCTTTATGTGACTTTCTCACAACATCCTGTCTTCTCTCTTCCAGTTCTTCTGAATATAATTCTCACAGTCCTTGGTGAGCTGCTAATCAGTTTATTCTGTGAATCTAGGATGGAACAAAGTACATTACTGGTTCAGGGAGATGAGATTTTTCTAATATGGCAAGGCTATTTGACACATTTTTTCATTTAATCAGAACTGAAATTTAATAAAATTTTTAGTAAACTATAGCTTTTATTTGTTTCCTTAAATTAATATATTATATTGATATGAATTAACATCAGATAATACATATTATGCACTGAAATTAATTATACATATTTTTGAGTTTACAAGAGCAGGCTTTACTTTTAGGCCTTTTATTAGCATATGTGAGCCACTATTAGAAATAGCTCAGTCTCAACTTAGCGAACACCCATTGCTGAACTGGGCAATACCTTGTAGGATTTTATATATAGCAAGTCATGAGTAAATGACAGCCAGAAGCATACTCTCTTCACTTATGTGGTTTCTGTAATTACCTACAGCATTTTGAGGCTATGTACATGTCCATCCACATTTCATTATTTGCTTTCATTATATTGATTGTGGCTTAGTTTCTATGGGTTTAGAAGGTAGTACAAATCAAATAGTAAATTGTTTTGAAATTACATATAGTTAAAAAAAAAAAGCCCAAGGGAGATTTTACATAGACTTCTGACTCTGGCAGTGTAAGTGAAGCTGAGTCACTATTTTCAACACCACCATTTCCCTTATGGCTAATACATATGTTGGGTGTTGGAGTATAAGAAGTATTTTTACAATGATTTTAAGAAAAATTTCTTAGATTTTTACATATCAGAGGAAGCTTTCATATGCTCTACTTTTCTTAATGACACTGGGTTTCCAGACCTCAATTCTTTTCATTTTGGCTTTATTTTGAGAGTTCACACATTATTATTATTATTTTAAAGATAATTTATGCCCTGATATTATTAAAGATATGAGTATTCATTATTATTTAAAGATATTGGTTATGTTCTTTTTCAGCCTATGTAATGATGATTGAAAATTGGGCATCAACATATTGAATAACTTACAAAATTTTTTTCCTTTATCTTCCATTATGTGGATGAAGGCTCTGTGAACTTCCAAGCTCTCTCATCATCCCCCAAACCTCCTTGAATAGAAGTGCTTAAACTTTGGTTTGTATGGGCATCATCTGGGGATATTGGTAAAAATACAGGTTCCATGTACCCCGTCCTAGAGATTCTGATTTGGAAGAACTAGGACACGTTACATGACTGTATTTTTAACAAGTTGCCCAGATAATTCTGATACCTGTAGTCCATATTCACACTTTGGCAAACACTGTGTCATGGTCATTAACAAAGAATGGGAAACATAATTTAAAAGCAGCCATGGGGAGTTCACAAATTATAATGGAACATTATTATTATTATCTCCTTGCTAAACATTCTTTTCATATAAACACTCATGTTTCATAAATGAACAATCAATGACTCGGCTTTGAAATTTTGTTAAACAAGTTTATTTGAAATGAGAAGCAACTATGTGTAGAGCTCATCTTTTACATTTGCTTTGAAAGCAATTTTAAGAGTCTTTACTGACAAAAAACCCTGAATGTATTCAAGTATACTTTTTCACCCCCCAAGTCAAGTATTTTTCTTTGGAGTGTTCATTATAATAAGAAACTGCTAGAAAAGAAAAAGAGTCTCAAAATTTATCTCATTAAAGAAGATTTTCCTGGTTAGTATCATGGCAGTCCTACTCTAAATTTTGTCAGTTTGGAAAAACTTAGTGAAAACAAACAAAGGTTTTTCGGTAAGTTATTTAAAAACTGGACTGTACTTGACTGAAAGGTCAACTCAAAGGAAAAAAAACACTTCATACTCCAGTTCCATCAAGAAGCAGGTGGTCTCCACTTGTGTCATCTTTTTAAGCTCGCTTGCTGGCCACAGATAATATTTTTTAAAATTTTTATCTTTATTTAGTGCCCAGAAAAGCAAACAGCTTAAATGACATTTTAAAGCAGACAGTATCAAAAGAAAAAAAAAATCTCTCATACCTCTCTGGAGAGAACTCTCTGGTGACCAAAATCAATATTTTTTGTCAAAATGGGGAAAGAAATAAGAAATATATGGGTGCAATGGAGGGGAAACTGTACAACTTTCAAAAAAGAAACAAATTGAAAACTCTATTCAGGCATATGTATTTCCAGGCAAAGACTCCTGAACTGTAGGGGGTTCAGCTTTGGTGTAAGGATTTGAACTTCGCAGATCTGATCTCAGTAGCTTTGCAGGATAATCCTCCAGTAACTTCAATGGTTTTAAAAGGCTCCTTAGATCATCACAAGTTGGATTCATCTGCACTTTCCAAATCAAAATTCATTTATTTACCAAAATGCCAGCAAACTTGGCTTCTGTTTTTGATAATTATACAGTGACAGCTACAATACTTTGATGTTAATTATCTTGCTTAATTCCATGATAGGTGTTCTATCCTCATCTCCATCTGATTTTACAGCCCACATAACTTAAAACATTTTTTTAATTGAAGTATAGTTGATTTACAATGTTGTGTTAGTTTCTGGTATACAGAAAATGATTCAGTGATTCAGAATACAAAAAAGAATATACACACATATATATTCTTTTCTGTGTTCTTTTCCATTATGGTTTATTACAAAATACTGAATATGGTTCCCTGTGTTATAGAGTAGGTCCTTGTTGTTTATCTATTTTATGTATAGTAGTTTGTATCTGCTAATCCCAAACTCTGAATTTACCCCTCCCCAACTCTCCTTCCCCTTTGGTAACCATAAATTTGTTTTCCATGTCTATGAGTTTGTTTCTGTTTTGTAAATAAATTCATTTGTCATATTTTAGATTCCACATATAAGTGATATCACATGACATTTGTCTTTCTCTTTCTGATCTACTTCATTTAGTATGATAATCGTTATGTCCATCCATGTTGCTGCAGATGGCATTATATTATTCTTTTTTATGGCAGAGAAGTATTCCATTGTATATGAATATCCCACATCTTCTTTATCCATTCATCTGTTGATGGACATTTAGGTTGCTTCCATGTCTTAGCTATTGTAAATAATGCTGCTATGAACATTGAGTGCATGTATCTTTTTGAATTAGAGTTTTCTCTGGATATATAGAGCCCACACTCTTAACTGCTATGCATTATGTGCAAGGATGCTGGGGGATTATCTATATTTAATTCGTTATAGTGGACCATCTCTAATTCTTGATTATGCTTTAATGCTTTCGAAGCACTTGAGTGGAAATATGCACTCTGTTGAAATATCTAGGAATATGCTATTGCAAAGTAATATAATTATTGTTAAAACTTGATTCTGATATCATCCATCATGTTAGAAATGTAAATTTAGCCATGAATATCCCCATCAGTGTGCTTAGTCACATTATTCATATCCTCTATGTCCTTGCTGACTTACTATCTAGTTGATCAAGTAGAATATTGTCCTTCCAAGAAAATTTTATTTTAGATATTGTATATTTTGAGTTGTAGGATTTCTTTTGATCTTTTTAAAATTTTATTTTTATTATTTATTTTTTTGCTGCTGCTGTAATTTCCTATCTTTCATTCATTGACAGCATATTTTAGTTTATTTCATTGAGAGAATTATAACAGCTTCTTAAAAATCCTTGCCTGTTAGTTCCAACATTTGGGTAATTTTGAGGTTGGTCATATTTGATTTCCTTTTCTTTTGTGAATGTGTTCTATTTTCTTAGTTCTTCATAATTCTGAATTGTATACTGGATGTTTTAAGCATAAGTCTGGAAACACTAGATTATGCTATTTTTCTCTGATGAGTGTTCTATTTCTTTCTGAAAGATATTGCATCAATTAGATATGAACTGCAAACACTTGGGTAGCAACTCTAGTCTCAGATAGGCTCTTTGGTCCTCAGCTGAACTACTTTGAGTCTGCTTTGCATAAGTGTAGTTCAAGGGTCAGCCAGAGATGTGGGAAGATAAATATGGAGAGATGCTCTCAGACTCTTTCCCTTCTAAGATCCTCTCTATCTCTCCAGTAGCCATACTTTCTTCGGATGCAGCATTCTGGTCCTCCAGGTCAGAAAGTCTTGGGTTTTCACAGTTTCCCCTGCTGTCCTGTGGGTCATGTACACTGCTGTTGGCACAGGATAAAACTGCAAAAACATTAAATCACTTTGTACATCTTCCCTCCTTTGAGTGTGTCCTTCCCATCAGAATCTACCTGCTTCTCGTCCAGATTTTAAAATTGTTTTCCACAAGTCATCCTACTAGGGCTTTACTCATTACCAGAAGAGAAAGTCCAATCAGATGTATTCTTAACAAAACGCTCATGAAGAAAAATCCGTGATGGTTAATTTAGGGAGGCGTCTCTTGATAAATCTCTGAGGCTGTTTTTTGTTTGCTTGTTTGTTTTTCCCACTCAAGAGATGTTTAGCACTGTGGCATTGTTGGCAATTGCAGTAAATAACTTTCTATCATAACTTTTAGTAGAGTTGGAAACAGAACAGTTCATGTTACTCTTATGCTAGTTCACTGTTTTTAAGTGATATAAATATAGAGGAAACAAAGTGAAGTAGGAACACTTTACGGATGTCGGTGGTGGAGTGGGGAGGGGAAAGAACAATCAAGCATTGAGCACTACCTCCTTGTTTCTGTTTTCACAGGTAGAAGAAATGGCAGGTGACCAAGAATTATTTTCCACAGAATCCCTTTGTGACTTTCTTCACTTTTTGCTTATACTTTCTTCCCTTTCACCATCATAGAGATTTCTGACCTCTCCCTCCATTGTTTCTTACGGGAAGTGGAGGTGACCTGTAGATGGACCGTGGAAACATGGCCCCAGGCAGTGGTGGGATCTCACCTACATTGGTCTGCAGATTTCCTTTCTTAAACTGCATAGTGTGGCAGGAAGTTGACTCAGCATTTACTGCGCAGCAAGCTCCCAAGTGCAATAATACACTTAACTTCACTGACACTCGGAAAGGAACACAAAGACCCTTAGGGGTCCATGGAATATAGTTTGAAAACTGCTATTCTAAGCCATATAAACAGCTACTAACATAAAGTTTGTTTTGTTTTATTTTGCATATAAGTCAGGGATAAACTAGATATTTGATGGGATTCCCAGACCTGTGTGTTCACATGATAAGAGGAAAAAGAATCAGTGTTTCTTTGATAATTAATATCCCAAGGATCATAAACACTTGGAAAATACTGTAATACCTCCAGTGATTATAATAGCACAGCCTTATAATAACTTTAATTCTTGTAAAATCCCATTAATAAGATTTGAGTCTTAGATGCTCTTTGAAACAAAATGCTGGGATAAAATATATATAAAGAAAATACAAATGAATGATAAATGATGTTAAAAGATACGTCCATTATAAAAAGATTTCCTTAAAATGTGAATAATTTTTCTCTCATTCACTGAATGTATTCTGAAATGTATGATGAGAGTTTTCTGATAATCATAGAATCATGGAACCTCAAGGTTGGAAGCTATTCCTTCCAAAAGATGTTTCCTGTTCATGTTTGGACAGCTTTTGTGATGATAACCTCATTATCAAACTTAAAGTATTTGGTTATGTCTCTGGTATCTATTTCCCAGTTTTAGATATTCTTATTTCACTGTTTATTTACATAGTGAATATGTTCCTGATATTGCCTTCATTCTGGTCATCTTACTTATGGAAAGATCTTGGACCATGATCTTCCTAGATGGGGAGTGAGGGGCCTCTAAATCAGATTCTTAAAAGTCAATTACAAGAAGTTATTTGCCTTCTAAACTCTCTTTAAATGTCTTCATTGGCTCACTAGTTTGGAGACTGAAATCAGGTATTCTGAGTATATAATTGGCCCAGAAAACTGATTTTGATTTAAATTGCAGTCTTACACAAGAGAGCACATAATATTGTTCTTCCATCTGAGTCAAAGGAAATTTCACAGCCAGCACTGATGGTATTTTCTGAGGCCAGCTTCAAATTCATGACATTTTGGCAAGTGGAACAATATGATATTCACTGTTCTAGAAACACATAGTAAGACGGATGTCACCAAGCTACCAATATTCCTTCACGTCAGAACCTGTTTTAACACAGTGTGAGACTGTAGCTATCATATTCATCTTTCAGTTAAAAGGTTTCACCTTCACTGAGCCAAGATTATGAGTTTTGAAAGTTTAAAAAAAATAAAAAATACCTCATAAAACATTTGCAGGTAATGTGCAGCCATAGCAGTCTGAATTCTGATAAATAAATTATATTTTTCTCTAAAAATGAATTATTCTCACAGGAAACAACATCAACAAAAAGAATGTTTCCATATCCAGGAAAACCCAATATGCCAAGAGGTTAAAATAAGCACAAGAAGAATTCAGAAGTATTATATTGGATTAAATATCAGCATTTTCCAAATAGTCTGAAATAGAAACACCACTTTCTCTCAAATAATAATGCTCTGAACTGTTTGTTATCAGGAAATGCAATTTAAAATTAGAGCAATATATATAATAAAAACTACTTTGATTTATTAAAGGTGGCATTATATGCAACTTATCGATTTCTGGGTTTACTTAATGACAATTATCCTTCTTGTCTGTCTTCTATGATGTCTTCTTTATATTCTCATATCCACCTTTTATGAAGGCATCAAATGCTAAGTCTGAGATTCAGTGGGCCTTGCTGAGAGAAGGAATGAGATAGTGAAATAAATAATCATGCCATCTTGCCTTTATTACCTTGGGAGCTCATCTGGTTTTAGGTTATCCCAACAATTTCCTGTTCCAAATAGGATGGGCTATGGATGTGAAATGTCCACAGATGTGGTCTAGAGGATCCTCATAAAGATTTTTATTTAATTTATTTTTAAAAATCAATTAATTAGTAAATTATTATTAGTTATGATTAATAATTATTATTATTTCAGGAAATGTGTGGAGACTACGGTTCTGGGTTTGTCATTCTTCTCTCTTAGCATAGAATTATGTCTCAATGAGACCACAGATGGAATTCAGATTCTCTGGAAGATGTTGAGCTAGGGTTGCCAGATAAAATACAGATAAATTTGAACTTCAGTATAAAGTACAGTTAAATTAGTATTTCGGATGAATATATTTTCAGTATGAAAGATAGTTAAATTAGCATTTCAGATAAATAGCAAATACTGTGTTTTGTAGAAGTATGTTCCAAATAGTGTGTGGGATATACTAAATATTATTTGCTATTTATCTGAAATTCAAATTTCATTGGGTGTCCCCTTTTTTTCCCCTCTTTAAATCTGGCTAACCCATTCTGGGCTGAGGATGTCCCTGTGCTGGACTGGATCTTGGCACTAGAGTAGACTATCTGAGGAGAGTGATATGATCTAGCAAGTGTAGACACTTGTGTAGGTATGGAAAACATTGGAAACATTGGAAACATGGAAATATTGGAAAACATTGGAAAACATATGGAAAACATTGCGACATTGGAGGATGACAACTGCCTACTGGCATTAAGCTTGATATTTGCTGAAAATTAAATTTGAGCTTTTTATAGGATACCACATGAAACTTCAGTTTGTAATTAAACATAAGATGACCAATTAATAATGCCAAATATTTTATTTGAAATATAACAACTTTGGTTGAAGAATTTGAGATTTTTGTGACCATGTTGAGGCTTAGTGGGAAGAACATGATGTGTACAGTCAGAACAAAGTTTTGAAACATGGCAGGCAAACTTCTTATCTTTTGAGTCTTGACCTCCATATCTATAAATAAGGATAATTTAAGCCTAACTGATAGAGGAATAGTGAGTATTAAATGAGATAATGCAGATGGAAAACTTGCATGGTGACTTCTCCCCACCCCACCCTCACCCACAGTAATGGGAACTCTGATGTTAGGTATCAAACTCTACTATGGAACCAAGTCAGTTTCTCAGCCAGATGGAAAATTGGACGTCTAAGTTTCTCTCTTTTTATAGCTTTTCCTGCAACACCTCAGCCTGACTGATTTCATGATATCTTTTTATTTTCAAAAGCATGGTAATATTATTAAAGTCTAACCACTATTTTGGAGGGGACTGCTTAGGGTTATCAGGCTCAGAAATTGGGTGGCAGTTGATGGTTTTGGGAAATGACTCTTTGACATCCAGGAATGTCAAAGAACCTATTTAATGATGTGAAATAACTGGCCCTCATTTTTATTTAATGAGAGAGTCTTAGTCTACTTGTGAAAAAAATGCCATGTGCTTCACTGACTCCCATAATTCAGCATTGCTGTGTTTAACACATACTTATTTTATACCAATTGTACCTTCTTATTGAAATGTAATGGAAAGAGACTGAGAGCAGTTTCTGCAGAGTAGTATTTTAACAGGTTTTATCATTATTTAAGTAGAGGAAGGGCAACACATCAGTAAACAACTACAATTGAAAAGGTAGTTTGTTATACCCACAGATCCCAAGAGAAGGGAATTGGGCATGCCATGGGGGCTAGATGGGAAACCACTGGGTTTGATCAGGAGACAGGGAACTGTGGGCAAGAACATTTATTGTAGTTTCCAAGGGAAAGAATCAATGAAGCAGGGCAAACAGGTTTAGGATAGGCCAGTTTAAATCATTTCAGTGGGCTCTGGGGCATATGTATTGTCCCTAGTTGTCTGGTACCTGGCCATGGGGTGATTGGCTGTTGGATAGTGGTCCAGAGTGTAATAGCCCCATAAAGGAGGAGTTTGGGGATTTGGGCCGGGATTGGGTCATTTGCATTTGAAAAGTACCCTCATAGGTGAGTTGTTTATCATCTCTAGGAATTCACTAACCTTGGGAGGGGCAGTCTCTCTAGGGTTTGCAAGGCCCCAAGTGTTAAAACATTAGAATACAGAAAATATAAGACATGATTAACATAAAGAGAGAGCCTAGAGGTTGACACCATGGTTACTTATCTTGGTTCTGCGTGGTTTTAAAATATTTTTCAAAAGAGAGCTTATCTTTAGAGATAAATACTGAAATATCTATAGATGTCTGTAATTTGCTTTTCAGTCAACTGGAGTGGACTGGGACATAGGTGTAGAAAATATATTTATACCCATTTTGTTCTAAAAATAATCTCAGATGATTCTCTGCCAGTAAATGATTGTACAGTGTTTCAGTAACTTACATTAGCTTTATGAGTCTCATTTTCCTCACCTCTTAGGTAAGAATAGTAATATTTCTCTCACAGATACTGTATTGGAGAAATCTAAAATATGAACAAAATTAATATTATTAATAAAGTGGTGTCCGGCAACGTATTGTATCTTAATGTCTGATGTGTCTGGTTATGAACTAATATGAATACAAACAATCTGTTCATCTTATTCAGAAACAGTATTGTGGTTTTGGTCCCTGATAACTTTATTATGTGTTTTCACTTTTATCAAGGTCTTCTTTCCTAAGTGGTGATGACTTGACTTTTTAACTAACAAGTTCAACCTATTTAGTAATAATATCAGGTGGTAATTTCAAATTCTTTGCTCTCTCTCTTTTAATAATTGTAAATATGCATTTTTGATTAATCACTTGTTTTTCTATGAGAAGCCACAGATACTAACATGTATACTGCTGAGATGGAGTCTTATATAGGAAAGATTCTCCGGGGTTGAAAAGAAATACCATAGTAGAAAAATTACTTATCTAGAAAGAAAAAACATGAACCATCTTCAATGTAAAACATTTTTTGAGGATCAGCAGGGGGCACTAAGATTCCACAGGAAAAATATATCCCTGTAGCATTCATAAATTATTTTTCTTTTGCTTTAACTCCAAACTGATAACACAATAAACTCTGCACCTTTTTATCTTCACTATAGCTGATAGTGTATCTTTTCTTTTTAATCCTCAAGTTGTAGGTGCACTTAACAAATTTATTTATCTGCCAGTTAAAAAAAAACCTTCTGATTAACTCATCTGCACGCTGGTTTACTCCTCATTCAACATTCAAATGCAATGTTATTTTCCTCCCTTTGACAAACATACAGTAATTAGGATTTTTCACAGACAAGTGATTACCTAATAAATGACCTTCTGCAGGCAGCTCTATTAAATTGGAGCAAAACGGATGCTTACTACAAGCAGTGGCCAAGAAAGAAGGTGCAGGGAGAAGACAAGTTCTGCATAACTAACAGCTTCTTCATCTCCAAGAATAATGAAGGCACTTACTGGACTAGCAGATCTGCACTAAAAATAATTATAAGCCTGACAAGACACTAAACTATAAACACAAATTGTGATTGGCTATTGCAACAGTTCATTAATTCTGTGGAATTCCAAGGATAAGGTAATAATGCTTATATTCACGTGGGACATCTGCAAGTAAGAAAAAAATCAAAGTGTATAAACTAGGGAAGAATGAAAAGAATACTGATCGATTTTCATATGTCTTCTCTGATTCTAGTACATTTAAAGGATGAGAACAATTTTGAACTCTAAATGGAATATCTTTGAAGTATATTTTTGTGAAGATGTATTTTTTTTTTATAAAACAAATTGCTGCAGGGTCCTTGGAATGGAATATTGGCTATGACCACATATTTTTGCCTGTACCTTTAATTTACATTTATAAACTATTTAAAAATATAGGCTTTGCTTTGGGTTATACTGGCCATGGCTTTAGAGAACTTATAGGTTCCTAGTAAATATGCTTAGATCATAGAACTTTAGAAGTGAGAGAAGCTTTGTTGATTATCTCAGCCAATCCTTTAATTTTATAAATGAGAAGTCTATAGGGTACAGAAAGATCACTCAGAAAGCTTTATAAACTGAAGTGAACTATCCACCATAGTATCTAAACTGGCAGTAAAGCTCCGGACTCTAATTCAGTCTTTGCCATATTGCCTTTCTCTTTGAAGTATAACCTATTCACTCACAGTTTCTATGTAAACTGTGTTTATATACATATATATGTTATACATCAATATAGCATATAAAAACAGGTATATATACAACATATTATAAAACAGTTATTATACATGCTATTATATACCAGTTATATGATTGCCATTATGTAATGGTTATATATGTTATATAATGACATAGTTGTATATTACATTAAATATATATATAATATCATATGATATATACACACAATATATAATATATATATACATATATGTGTTATTTTATTTTTAACAATTTGATAACAACATGATCCTAAGGTAAACAGGTGAAAGTTGACTCCATGTGCATTTGGTAAATGTCCCTGGACCTTTTAAGCAGATGATACTGTGGATTACAAGAATGAATATCCAGGACGATTAAGGAGAGGTCCAAAGGAATGAGCATGCCACTTATTGTTTTCCCTACTGGTACAGTGGATGGTCTAGGAAGAATAAATAAGACATCCAACAAGGGAGAGATACTTTTCGGAAGGACTAGCATTGCTACCAAACAGGACACCTGAGGACGGCAAAGACAAAAAGGAGCATCTCAGCTCTATACTGAAAGCATATCACTTCTCTATAATTTGGAGTTGGGAGTTGGGTGTCTTGCTCTCCTCTGGTTGGTTCAGTCGGTCTCCTCTCTATTCTCTTCAACATAATTAAATCAATTTTATTATGCTGAGTCTGTGATGACTCAGTGTGGCTGTGCTAGCTGTCAGTGGAAATGGTTTGTGCACTACATTTCATGCTGGTTCTTTTTCTATTAACAAAAATGGAATTTTCAGGCTTCATTACAAGATTAAACTCCTGATAGAATTAAAGACTGTTGATCCTCTCTAGGCAGTTTTCTCCCTGGGGACCACCACCCTGAAAACTAGAGCTCCAGACCTCAATTTCTTCAGGATTGCATTTTTCTGTGCTCACAGGGAGAAAACGTCACAGTGTATCACTGAACCTGGCAAAGGAGATAGACAGTGTACAAATAGATGAATTCTTTGAAATAAATGAAAGGATCTTGCAGAATAGACCACCTCAAAATACCCATGAGCTGTACAATATTAGCTGTGACTCTAGGGCCATGGAAAGTTGAGATTTCTGTGAGATGGTAAAAGATGCCTTTTAACTTGATAGAACAATGATTTGTTTATTCCTTTTGGGTATTGAAAATGTAAGCAAACTTTCTTTTAAGTGGGCTTGGGATTGGTTTCCTTCTCCCTTGTAGCAAAAAATTCTTACAGAAACACTATATCATTGTCTGTTTATTTTTGCTACATGTGTTGAGTTGTCCGTATATTTTTGTTATGGCTTATCAAGAATTAGCCACAGGAGTCTGTGGCTAACAGATATAGACCCTAATGAAAGCAAAGGTGCAAACTATTCATTAAACAGACAATTTCGACTGAAGTACCATATTTTTTTGACATATTCTTTTTCATAGTGAATTAAAGAAGATAGTTGAATCCAAGAAAATGCAAGAGTTCATGCATTAAAATATGGATGGATGGGGCTTCCCTGGTGGCCCAGTTGTTAAGAATACACCTGCCAATGCAGGGGATGTGGGTTTGAGCCCTGATCAGGGAAGATTCCACATGCTGCAAAGCAAATAAGCCCATGTGCCACAACAACAGAGCGTGAGCTCTAGACCCTGTGAGCCACAACTACTGAAGTCCGAGGACCTAGAGCCTGTGCTCTGCAACAAGAGAAGCCACTGCAATGCTACACCCACTCACCGCAGTGAAGAGTAGCACTAGCTTGCCAAAATTAGAGAAAGCCTGCATGCAGCAATGAAGATCCAAGGCAGCCAAAAGTAAATAAATAAAATAAATAAATTTATATTAAAAAAAGAAAATATGTTTGGAGAAGGTCTTTTATTTAATGTAACTTGCTAAATGTGAGTTTGACAATCTCAATGAAGAATGCTAATTAAACATTTTTATTTTTATTGAATTTTTTTCTCAAATAACTTAAATGTGGACCTAAGAATCTCTATAACATTGGAGAGTTCTGAGCTGAATCTCCCTGGGTTCTTCCCTGTCTCCTTCTTATTTTTGACAAAGAGTGAACTAAATACATTAAAAAAGGGAAATTTCTTCAATACCTAGTATGTATACTCACTATACCACATGTGAGGTTAGAGTGGCCAAGCAATTTGGCCAAAGTCAAAAGGTAGTAAGTTGCAGAATTGAAATTTGAATCCAGGTCTATCTGATGTCAAAATCTATGTATATTTCCCCCTCTACATTATATTTCCTTTTATGTTCAAGTCAATGGGCCAATGAATCTTTTAAAACAATGGAAGCATTTTTAATTGCCTCCATTAAAATATATCTATGTAATAGTTTTTGCAAAACTTTCCAAGACCCAAGATCATGCCCTAAACAGTCAACAGTATGATATGGACTCACTTCAAAGATAGTAACATGGAGAGGGCTTTATTATGCTTTTTTAAATATTGAAGATTCACATCTAATAAAATGACAGTATGATAACTTTTCTCTTGCCTTTTGGCTTTGTTCCTTGACTTGGTTTCTAGCCTGGATTTCTCTGTCTGCTGTAAGTTAGTCAACAAAACTCATTTGGTTTTATAGGAATATGGACATGAAAAAAAGTTGTAAACATATTTGGAATAATGGGAGAGAGATGTGACTGGGTGATTGCAAAAGGGTTCCTAATTCTTCACTTTTTCTTGTATAATGTGTTTTGCTGTGTGACACTGAAGCTTCTTCCATCAAGAGGTAAAATCTAGGTCCCTTTTTCTTGGATCTATGATAAACTTGTGACTTGCTTTGGACAAAAGAAAGTGGCAGAATTTAACTGCATCAGTTCTAGGGTTCTAGGCTTAAACTTCAGGAGCTCTTGAAAGCTTCTGCTTGATCCCTGCCCAGCTGCTGTGAGGGAAGCCCAAAGTAGCCTGCTGGATGATGAGAGACACGTGGCCCAGTATCCCTGTTGCCCCAGCCAACAATCAACCATGCACCAGACATATGAGTGAACCTATCTTTGAAGATCCAGGCCACAGCTGACCTGCACATACATAAATAAGCCTACATGACAGCAAACAAGAATAGCCCAGGTTAGCAGAACCACTCAGTCAACCTGTAGTCATGAGTTAAAATAAGTGGTTATTACTTTAAGCCACTTATTTTGAGATGGTTTGTTACATAGCAATAGCCAGATGATAAAGAAGACTAAGGAGCAGGGCAACTGAGCATAGCATAAGGGAGCAGGAAGGGGTGGATCATCCTCTGGGAAGCATAATGGAGAAGTAAGGAAAAGAGAGAGTTAAGAACTGGAAACCAAGGATCAGGTGAACTGGAAATACAGCTCAATTTGTGTGTGTGTGCATTGTTAATTCTAAAGACTAAGGTAGTTAAAAATAAGTATGCATATTTAAAATGGCAAACAAAAAGTAATATCTACAAAAAGTAATATTTAAGATTTAGTAAAACGTATCAACAGATATTAGCACTAGGCAAAAATGTTTGGCTTTCTCTCCTGATGGAAGAAAAAATAAAATCACTCCTTGAATTTATTGGAATTTAAGTGGTTTGGCCTTAAGTTTCCTGCTATTTCCTGCAATCACTTGTTTGAAATGGCTGAAAAAAGTAAATCATTTTGTTTTGGTATATGAGCTTTATTTTACTATTCTCTTTGTAGTTGAAATGAGCAGTGGAAAATAGACTTTCTGCAAGGTTAGTCTTTTAAAATATGCACTATTGTTCCAGACAGCAGGCTAATTTTCGAGTTCATCAGATGGGTATTTATATGGTGAATGTACCTGTCACATAAACATTTTGTCAATCATGCCTTCCTTCTGTTCTGATACAGTGTGCTAGAGCACCATCAAAACATGCTGAATGTTGTGCTTGTTCCAAGGGAGAATTAATTATGGCAATGACAGGTGTGTTTCCAAAGCCACCCATTTTCTATGACAATACTTCATTAACAGAAGCAACCACTGAAGTTTCAAATAAAAATTAAGTCCACAGTTAATTTAGCAAATTCTTTAGTTTGGCCCTTAAATTACTTTATCTTTTAAATGATTTTTTTGCCTAAATCAACTCAACATAAACACTTGTCAAGCGTCTAAGGTCTGAAACTGATCAGAATGAGGGAAATAATCATAAGTTCAGTGAGAAAATCATTTATTCTACTTCTACTCTGTATCCTTTGAGACTGATTTTAAAAAATTATAATGATATAAAAATAGCTTAAGAATTCAAAAAAGAGAGACAACAGAAGCAAGAAGAGCTACAATTCTACAGCCTGTGGAAGGAAAACCACATTCACAGAAAGAGAGACAAAATGAAAAGGCAGAGGACTTTGCACAAGATGAAGGAACAAGATAAAATCCCAGAAAAACAGCTAAATGAAGTGGAGATAGTCAACTTTCCAGAAAAAGAATTCGGAATAATGATAGTGAAGATGATGCAGGACCTCAGAAAAAGAATGGAGGCAAAGATCAAGAAGATGCAAGAAATGTTTAACAAAGACCCAGAAGAATTAAAGAACAAACAACTAGAAAAATTAGAGAACAAACAAAGAGGAAGAACAATACAAAAACTGAAATGAAAAATACACTGGAAGGAATCAATAGTAGAATAACTGAGGCAGAAGAACAGATAAGTGACCTGGAAGACAGAATGGTGGAATTCACTGCTGCAGAACAGAATAAAGAAAAAAAGAATGAAAAGAAATGAAGACAGCTTAAGAGACCTCTAGGACAACATTAAATGCAACAACATTTGCATTATAGGGGTCCCAGAAGGAGAAGAGAGAGAGAAAGGACCCGAGAAAATATTTGAAGAGATTATAGTTGAAAACTTCCCTAACATGGGAAAGGAAATAGCCACCCATGTCCAGGGAGTGCAGAGAACCCCAGGCAGGAGGAACCCAAGGAGAAACACAATGAGACATATAGTAATCCAACTGACAAAAATTAAAGACAAAGAAAAATTATTGAAAGTAACAAGGGAAAAATGACAAATAACATACAAGGGAACTCCCATAAGGTTAACAGCTGATTTCTCATCAGAAACTCTACAAGCCAGAAGGCAGTGGCACGATATATTTAAAGTGAGATGAAAGGGAAACACCTACAACAAAGATGACTTTACCCAGCAAGGATCTCATTCAGATTTGGTGGAGAAATCAAAAGTTTTACAGACAAGCAAAAGCTAAGAGAATTCAGCACCACCAAACAAGCTCTACAACAAATGCTAAAGGAACATCGCTAAGTGGGAAACACAAGAGAAGAAAAGGACCTACAAAAACAAACCCATAACAATTAAGAAAATGGTAATAGGAACATACATGTCAATAATTACCTTAAACATGAACGGATTAAACACCCCAACTAAAAGACACAGGCTTGTTGAATGGATACAAAAACAAGACCCATATACATACTGTCTACAAGAGCCACTTCAGACCTAGGGACATACACAGACTGAAAGTGAGTGGATGGAAAAAGATATTCCATGCAAATGGAAATCAAAAGAAAGCTGGAGGGCTTCCCTGGTGATGCAGTGGTTGAGAGTCCGCCTGCCAATGCAGGGGACATGGGTTTGTGCCCCAGTCTGGGAGGATCCCAGATGCCACGGAGCAGCTGGGCCTGTGATCCATGACCCCTGAGCCTGCGTGTCTGGAATCTGTGCTCTGAAATGGGAGAGGCCACAACAGTGAGAGGCCCGCATACCACAAAAAAAAGAAAGAAAGAAAGAAAGAAAGAAAGCTGGAGTAGCAATACTCATATCAGATAAAATAGACTTTATTAAAAATTTTTTTTAAGTTTATTTATTTTTGGCTGTGTTGGGTTGGTCTTCGTTGCTGCATGTGGGCTTTTTTTCTAGTTGCAGAGAGTGGGGGCTACTTCTGTAGTGGTGCATGGGCTTCTCATTGTGGTGGCTTCTCTTGTTGTGGAGCATGGGCTCTAGGCACATGGGCTTCAGTAGTTGTGGCATGTGGGCTTCAGTAGTTGTGGCACACAGGCTCAGTAGTTGTGTCTTGCAGGCTCTAGAGTGCAGTCTCAGTAGTTGTGGTGCACGGGCTTAGTTGCTCTGCGGCATGTGGGATGTTACTGGACCAGGGTTTGAACCTGTGTTCCCTGCATTGGCAGGCGGATTCTTAACCACTGGGCCACCAAGGAAGCCCCTGAAATAGACTTTAATATAAAGAATGTTACAAGAGACAAGGAAAGACACTACATAATGATCAAGGGATCAATCCAAGAAACAGTTATAACAGTTATAAATATATATGCACCCAACATAGGAATACCTCAATACATAAGGCAACTGCTAACGGCTATAAAAGAGGAAATCGACAGTAACACAATAATAGTGGAGGACCTTAACACTTCACTTACACCAATTGACAGATCATCCAGACAGAAAATTAATAAGGAAACACACAAGCTTTAAATGACACAAAAGATAAGATAGGCTTAATTGATATTGATAGGACATTCCATCCAAAACCAGAAGATTACACTTTCTTCTCAAGTGCACATGGACATTCTCAAGGGTAGATCACAACTTAGGTCACAAATCAAGCCTCGGTAAATTTAAGAAAAATGAAATCATATCAAGCACCTTTTCCAACCACAACGCTATGAGACTAGAAATCAATTACAGGGAAAAAATGTAAAAAACTCATATACATGGAGGCTAAACAATACACTACTAAATAACCAAGAGATCACTGAAGACACCAAAGAGAAAATAAAAAATACCTAGAGACAAATTACAATGAAAACATGACAATACAAAACCTGTTGGATGCAGCAAAAGCAGTTCTAATAGGGAAGTTTATAGCAATACAGTCCTACCTCAAGAAACAAGAAAAATCTCAAATAAAAAATCTAACCTTACACCTAAAGGAACTAGAGAAAGTAGAACAAAATAAACCCCAAAGTTAGTAGAAGATATCATAAAGATCAGAGAAGAAATAACTGAAATAGAAACAAAGAAAACAATAGTAAAGATCAATAAAACTAAAAGCTGGTTCTTTGAGAAGATAAACAAAATTGATAAACCATTAGCCAGACTCATCAAGAAAAAGAAGGAGAGGACTCAAATCAATAAAATTATAAATGAAAAAGGAGAAGTTACAACAGACACTGCAGAAATACAAAGCATCCTAAGAGACTACTACAAGCAACTCTATGCCAATAAAATGGACAACCTGGAAGAAACAGAAAAATTCTTAGAAAGGTATAACTTTCCAAGACTGAACCAGGGAGAAATAGAAAATATGAATAGACCAATCACAAGTAATGAAATTGAAACTGTGATTTAAAATAATCCAACAAACAGAAGTCCAGGACCAGATGGCTTCACAGGTGAATTCTATCAAACATTTAGAGAAGAACTAACACCAATCCTTCTCAAACTCTTCCAAAAAATTGCATAGGAAGGAACACTCCCTAACTCATTCTATGAGGCCAACATCACCCTGATACCAAAACCAGACAAAGATACTACAAAAAAAGAAAATGACAGGCCAATATCACTGATGAATATAGGTGCAAAAATCCTTAACAAAATACTATCAAACAGAATCCAACAGCACATTAAAAGGATCATACACCATGATCAAGAGGGATTTATCCCAGTGATGCAAGGATTCTTCAGTATACACAAATCAATCAATGTGATACTCCACTGAAGAATAAAAACCATATGATCATCTCAATAGATGCAGAAAAACTTTTGACAAAATTCAACACCCATTTATTATAAAAAACTCTCCAGAAAGTGGGGATAGCTGGACCCTACCTCAACATAATAAAGACCATATATGACAAACCCACAGCAAACATCATTCTCAATGTTGAAAAACTGAAAGCATTTCCTCTAAGATCAGGAACAAGGCAAGGATGTCCACTCTCGCCAATATTATTCAACATGGTTTTGGAAGTCCCAGCCACAGCACTCAGAGAAGAAAAAGAAATAAAAGGAAATAAATTGGAAAAGAAATAAAACTGTCACTGTTTGCATATGACATGATCCTATACAAAAAGAATCCTAAAGATGCCACCAGAAAACTACTAGAGCTAATCAATGAATTTGGTAAAGTAGCAGGATACAAAATTAATGCACAGAAATCTCTTGCATTCCTATACAATAACAATGAAAGATCAGAAAGAGAAATTAAAGAAACAATCCCATTCACCATTACAACAAATATAATAAAACACCTAGGAATAAACCTACCTAAGGAGGTAAAAGACCTGTACTCAGAAAACTATAAGACACAGATGAAAGAAATCAAAGGTGACACAACAGATGGAGAGATATACCATGTTCTTGGATTGGAAGAATCAATATTGTGAAAATGACTATACTACCCAAAGCAATTTACAGATTCAATGTAAACCCTATCAAATTACCAATGGCATTTTTTACAGAACTAGAACAAAAAAAATCTTAAAATCTGTATGGAGACAGAAAAGACCCCAAATAGCCAAAGCAGTCTTGAGGGGAAAAATATGGAGCTGGAGGAATAAGACTCCCTGACTTTAGACTATACTACAAGCCACTGTAATCAAGACAATATGGTACTGGCACAGAAACAGAAATATAGATCAGTGGAACAGGATAGAAAGCTCAGAGATAAATCCATGCACCTACGGTCAACTAATCTATGACAAAGGAGCCAAGGATATACAATGGAGAAAAGACAGTCTCTTCAATAAGTGGTGCTGGGAAAACTGGACAGCTACATGTAAAAGAATGAAATTAGAACACTCCCTAACACCATACACAAAAATAAAGTCAAAATGGATTAGAGACTTAAATGTAAGACAGGATACCATAAAAACCTTAGAGGAAAACATAGGAAGAACAGTCTTTGGCATAAATTACAGCAAGATCTTTTTTGATCCACCTCCTATAGTAATGGAAATAAAAACAAAAATAAACAGATGGGACCTAATGAAACTTAAAATCTTTTGAAAAGCAAAGGAAACTACAAACAAGACAAAAAGGAAGTCCTCAGAATGGGAGAAAATATTTGCAAAAGTATCAACAGACAAAGGATTAATCTCCAAAATAAGTAAACAGATCATGCAGCTCAACATTAAAAAACAAACAACCCAATCAAAAAATGGGAAGAATACCTAAATAGACTGTTCTCCAAAGAAAACACACAGATGGCCAAGAAGCACATGAAAAGCTGCTCAGCATCACTAATTATTAGAGAAATGTAAATCAAAACTACAATGAGCTATCACCTCACACTGGTTAGAATGGGCTTCATCAGAAAATCTACAAACAACCAATGCTGGAGAGGGTGTGGAGCAAAGGGAACCCTCTTGCTCTGTTGGTGGGAATGTAAATTGATACAGCTACTATGGAGAACAGCATGGAGGTTCCCTAAAACACTAAAAATAGAACTACCATATGACCCAGCAATCCCACTACTCGGTATATACCCTAAGAAAATCATAATTTAAAAGGACACTTGCACCTCAATATTCATTGCAGCACTATTTACAATAGCCAGGGCATGGTAGCAACGTAAATGCCCATTGACAGATGAATGCATAAAGAAGATGTGGTACATATCTACAATGCAATGTTACTCAGCCATAAAATAGGAAAGAAAGTCAGTCATTTGTAGAGTTGTGGATGGGCCTAGAGACTGTCATACAGAGTGAAGTGAGTCAGAAAGAGAAAAACAAATATTGTACATTAACTCATTTATGTGGAACCTAAAAAAATGGTACAGATGAACCGGTTTGCGGGGCAGAAATAGAGACACAGATGTAGAGAACAAATGTATGGACACCATGGGGGGGAAGTGGGAGGGAGTCATGGTGGTAGGATGCATTGGGAGATTGGGATTGACATATGTACACTAATATGTTTAAAATAGATAACTAATAAGAACCTGCTTTATATAAAAAAAAAGAATTCAAAAAAGATTTGAAGAAGATTTTTGCCTGTAGATTTGATCCATACAAATTTGAATAGAAATAATGATAAACTCAAATATTTGATATGTTTGCAGTATGATATTTTGGAATACCTAATATATCTAGCTCATTTCCTTTGGACTTATTCTCTTAAGAACTTATTTGCTCCTGAGGAATATTATTGTAAAGAGGATAACATTAGTTTGTGAACATGACTGGATATAAATATAATCAAACAAGTAGCCTGAAGATGATGAATACTCAAACCTGGCAATTTAAATATAAGTTTAGAATGACTAAAGAATGTTAAATTATATCCCCAGAGGTCTCAATATAAAATGGCTCTTCAAGCACTGTACACACATACTTGAGTAGAATACCTTTTATTATATCAGATATTATATCAGACTCTCCTTATAGACAGCACTGAATTAGTTTAAATAATAATGATGATGATGATATAATAATAATAATTTTTAAAATAGCATGTAAAAAAGCCCTTATGTGTCAAGCATTTGGCCTACATTTATCTCACAAAATACTTTTATATTTTTTCCAAATATACATAACAAATTATAGATGACCCATCTTAAATTGTCAACATTTTACTGTATTTTACCTAAAACATGGCAATTTCATGTAGTTTAATCTAACAGGAGTACGGGCGAGCAGACCATAAGTATTTGGATGCTTAAAGCCTGCTAGATATACTAAGTTAAAAGGAAGAGAAGCAAATCAAAGAAAAGAGGATAACAAACCAGACCCAGTGGAAGTGTGGAATGGGAAGAGTATAGCTCTCTGATCCTTGGAAGAAAGAATAGCTACAGAATTAATGACCAAACAGATGAAGTTGGTGAGATAGAGACAAGTTACCAAATACACTCAAATTTAAATCTATAATCTGCAAATAAGACCTTGTGACACGTGTTATGGAGGCAGAGAAACATAGCATGATGCCCTTTAAAAATCATTTACAAATAAGTTACAAATCTGTCTCATTGCCCTATACCACGTGCTCATCACCAAGGCTTTTTTTTTTTTTTTTTTTTTTCGGTATGCTGGCCTCTCAGTGCCGTGGCCTCTCCCCCTGCGGAGCACAGGCTCCGGACGCGCAGGCTCAGCGGCCATGGCTCACGGGCCCAGCCGCTCCGCGGCATGCGGGATCGTCCCGGGGCATGAACCCGCATCCCGAACCTGCGTCCCCTGCATCCGCAGGCGGACTCCCAACCACTGCGCCACCAGGGAAGCCCATCACCAAGGCTTTTGTGTGTTGCAACTTTTAGTTTAATTTTAAGGGAAGATAAATATACATTTTATTATTAATTCTTTGAATGATATGAAGCATCTGAAAAGTTGTCAATTTAGCCATTGGAAATTAGACACTACTTAAAAAATTAATAAGTGATATATTCACACATCACTGGTACATTTTAGCAAAAGAAAAATGAAGGGAAGTAAAAGGATAGCAATAAGGTATTCGCCAAACTTCTAGTGTCTCTGAGTAAAATTAAGAAAAATCAATGTACATTGGGGAGTGCTATTATTGAAGACCCTGAGAAGTCTTCTGTGTGGGCCTGGAGATCTCCTGAAACCACCATTTCCTGGCAAATAAATGGCATAGTAACTATTGATTATTTTTCCTGAACAAGATACATCAAGGCCTTTGCGTGCTTTCTGAAAGCAGGCTGAATCAGTACCACAGCAGAGGAGAGGGTATACTGTCTGCTGACTAGTGATAAAAAGATCTGTTTAGAGTTGTGTCTGCTTGTTTTCTATTTTATATAGAATAGGATAAAACCTGCTCGCCCTGCTTCTTAGAGCCCCAGGGTAGGTGAATCATCCTGACCCATAACTCTTGCTTGTAATAAAGTGCAAAGAGGATTAAAATCAACTTTTTCCTTCACTGGGAGTTGCAGATAAAACCCTCTGTTGCTTGCTCACCTCCATCCTCAACATGGGCAATGGCAACTCTACAGCTTAGACTGGATATCATCTCTGACTATTTCTGCCTTTGGATGACCTCTAGGCATTGGCCAGGCACTGTATTTGGTAAAATATGTAAAAGTCAGATTGTATGTTTGCCTTTTTGTGTCCTGAAATTTTTTATCGTTCTGAAAAGACGAAGAATAAGAAGTATGATCTGGTCTGGACAGGCAAGATAGCCCAAATTTGACAGATCTGTAGTACATGAACTAACTTTACAATTCCTGTCAAACACTTTAAAGATTGTGCAAAATTTTGTGTGCAGGTACTATATTTTTTTTTCTAGGAAAAGGCCTAAAATATTAGTATATCTTTAAGAGTATCTGAGATATAAGTAAATAAGTACAATTAAGAACCACTGATATAATGAAAAATGTAGGGGAATTCCCTGGCGGCTAAGACTTCCAATGCAGGGATGCAGGGGGTGCGGGTTCCATCCCTGTTCAGGGAACTAAGATCCCACATGCTGCATGGAGTTGGGGCAGGGGGAAGAAAATGAAAAAGGTAGACCATCTACAGAAGGGGCCTGACACCATTACCAAAAGAGATATAGCAGTACAGCAAGAATATACTTGATTGGAAAGTGTTTGAAAATACCAAACTGCACATACACAACAAAATACAATCCAATGCATATTCTCTATCTGAAGGAAAATTGAGAAACTGGTCTGAAAAGCGAAATGCAATCATAACTTTTCAGTGTATCTCTAACATTTTGGCTAGAAAGAAGATTGACTCAATAACTCAAGAATCTATCTATAAAATGTTACATAGGTCATTGTTTGATGATACCAACATAAAGATCATTCTCCCTTCTCTGCGTCCATACTCACCAAGCAAGCTGATAACAATTTGTCTTTTCGTGTAGATATATACACCCACAAGTAGACAGTTTACTGCTTAGTGGATATGAGTATTTGCTTTCTTTCGTAGTTGAACTTCTAGTACAGAACATTCACTCAATTACTGAGTTTTTACTATACAATGTGGTCAGTTACCTTGGTTTGTAAAGTTCTAGAAGGCAGAGTCTAAGGAAATCCTCATAATGCAATGCTTATAACATTAGCACATGCAATTTCATATTCTAAGATGATGATAATGATGATGATTCTGATGATAGAAAATATTGAAAAATCCTCTTAAAATACAATGTTGAAAAATGATACAAGAATGAAAGTGAAAAATAAAGCAACATACTTAGTTTTATATTATTTTGCAGGAAAGGGAATGATTACTACTGAGGCAAGATGGTGAAGAGGTATAAAAATACTTTGTATTGTGTTTAAAAACTTGCTAGTATAGTTTAAAATGTTGCATAACAATCCATTATATGGCTGTACCACAATTGACTTAGTCATGCCCTTAGTGATCATCATACATTTATCTTGGTTTATAACTATTTACTGGTTCAAGCTTTAACTCAACATAGATTCTCAGAAGTAGAATTTTGAGTCAAAGGGCATGGTTAATTTTGTGGCTATTTGGGCATACCATCAAACTGATTTCTAGAAATTTGTACCACTTGATTCTCAAACCAGCAGTGTATGTTGAGGATGAACATAGCCTGAATGACTAAGAATAGAAAAGTTACACTTAGTGTATACCTACTGCTCCAGACACAATGCTTTCACACATACTGCATTATTTAAAGATCGCAGCTACTCTGTGGAAAGTTTTGTGGTTGAAGTTAAGACTTGAGAAAAAACTTGAATGATGCATAGATTTGGAAAAGGTGAAAAGAATGAGGAAGTACCTTCCAGATGGCAGAAACTCCTGGAACACGAAGTTGTAAATAAATATAGTTCTGTGGTCTTTGAGGTGAGCCTGAAATAGCACGCCTGGTCTCTCTATGTGCTCTGAACCGATTGAAAAATATGACAGTAGTAAAGCAGAGGGGAACAAAAATGCTCCTTCTGTGGTCAAGTGTTTTCTAAAGCGAAAATCCCCAAACTAGTCAGCAAAGAGCAGCTTTCCCATTCCAACCCACCTAACTCCACTCACAGCTTCATTTGGGAGCAGAACCATTTAAAATTTGAGGCATGGAGTAAGGAGGAATATGTGTGTTTCCTGTAGGTAGGCTTGTTCACAAGGGAGAGGACAGGAGCCTGAATGGAGGTGCCTAATTTCTCTTTCCAATCTCAGCAATGGTAAATTCTTCCTCACTGGGGAAAAGCAGTGAGCGAGAGGATGAGGAAAGGCTGGGATTCCTACAACTAGAAGAGTTCCCTCCCCAAGAAAGACAAAATCAGGAGTAGGGAATGAGTAGTTTACCTCTGACCACAGGACACCTTGAGGAACAGTGCAGAGAGTGGCCCGGTTAAGGATGATGCTGGGAATTACTAGAAGGCTGAACTCTGGGTCATCTGAAGTGTCTCGTTGAGGTATCAGACTTTGCCTTTGGGGACCTCTGGTGATTCCAGAGCAGTCAAGATGTAACATAACCTTTCTCTCTCTTTCATATTGTAATTGTCCCCTTTGACTACTCCAGCTGTTGAATTCAACGCCAATGGAGAAGAAACAAGGTCTTAAGTAACAATTCTAGTTTATCTGGGTCCTTCTTCCGGGTGGCACTCTGTCTTCTACTGTGTTCTTGTTTTGTGGGCCAAAAGCACCAACACAAAACTGGCCATAATTACATTATGGAAATCATTCTGAAAATAAGGCTCAAAGTTATGAATTGTCAGTGGCCAGAAATGAGGTAATACAATTATTAATTTAATCTTTAATGTGAGGTGCCAGGATGGCCAAATCATTACTATTTTGCTCCCCAGTGGACTCCTTCTCTGAGAAGAGATAATTCCATGGGCAACTCAGTGCGCCTGTCACTTACAGTTTATAGATCGGGAGCATGGCTAATGCCTTCAGGGTCAAAAAGTCAGTAGGAGAATGATGGTGCTTAAAGAAGTGAAAGGAAAGTGATGCCCACTACTAGTTTTTGGTTAGAGGATAATGCTACCCTCAGTAGCAGACAATGGCTTCACATACGTCTCCCTTACAGAGTCAGATGCAGGTTCTGTTTCAGTTTATGACCGTAATGGCCTTAAACTGTCAAGACAAAGTCTTTATTGCCATGGATAATTACCTGGGCTTTAGGGCTCTGTTGTAACCTAAAAGTCACTGTAGGCCTTGGTCCTTCCACATTCCCATAAATAACCAGTACAATGCATTTTTTAGGGCCACAAGACAGCTCAAATCAGGGGACAGAGTATTTTTTCCCCATAGATTTAAAAATATTCTTATAGAGTATATTTGAGCACAGTATTTTTTCCAAGAGAGTAAAATGTTCTTTTCTTTTTTTTTTTTACGATTGAAGTATAGTTGATTTACAACTTTGTGTTAGTTTCTGGTGTACAGCAAAGTGATTCAGTTTATATATATATATATATATATATATATATATATATATATATATATATATATACAGACACACACACACATATATATATACATATATATACACATATATCACATATATATACATATACACACACATATATACACATATATCACATATATTTACATATATACACATGCACATACATACATGTACATATTCTTTTTCATATTCTTTTCCATTATTGTTTATTATAAGATATCATATATAGTTCCTCATTGTTTATCTATTTTATATACAGCAGTTTGTATCTGTGAATCCCAAGCTCTTAATTTATCCCTCCCCGACCCCCTTATGCCTTGGGTAACCATAAGTTTGTTTTCTATGTCTGTGAGTCTGTTTCCATTTCGTAAGTAAGTTCATTTGTGTCATGTTTTAGATTCCACATATAAGTGATATCATATGGTACTTGCCTTTCTCTTTCTGACTTACTTCTCTTATAATGATAATCTCTAGGTCCATCTATGTTGCTGCAAATGGGATTATTTCTAAACTGTTCTTGTTTTTAATACTTGGAGGTTGATTAAAGTGGGCAATGAAAGCCACCCCACTGTTGCGTGGTGTTGCTCTTCACGGTGACTCTTACCCTGCAGGACAGAGGCAGACAGCTCTGCAGAGCCCTGGCTGGCATTGCACTCAGCAAGGCCAGCTGGAAGGAGAAGGGCTCTGGGCGTGGCTTGCCCACCTGCTGTGTTCAAATGATGGTCCCTACTTCCCCCACATGAATGCTCTGCACTAGATACTTGTCTACATTTGGCACTTCCATAGTGTCTTTTGCATTCTCCCCACAGTAGTAACTCATTCCACTGCGTTTTCCCAGCACTTTCCAGAGTCCACTCTTGGGCTTCAGCCTATATTTCCAGAGATCCCTGAGTGACAACCACTCTCTATCAGGAAACAGAGGATGGTCTGTGGTTTGCGAATATAATGTTCATAATTTGCCATAGAATGAACTTCCCCCTCTTCCTCTTCCTCCTTCTCCTTTTCCTTCTGGTGAAAGAAACAACTAAACCACATTCCTTTTACTCCCAATACATTCTTAGAGAGAATTTTTGCAGATTAACTAGGAAAGTGGCAGAGTTTAGGTACACCATTTTAACATGAGATGGGGAATATATTACAATGTAAATTTTTGTTAACAAGCACTCTTAAAATATTTCTTTCAATATTTGTAAAAAGACATGTATGTGGTTATGGAAACTATGACTGCATGATAAAGAAGCCCAATATATACTTTTAACCTGGTTTAGAACAGCCAAAAGTCCAAAGAGTTTTTAGTTGTGTTTCATGTAATGACAGGGAGACAGTACCGACACCCGATCTTCACACCCCATCACACAAGAGAATTTGAAGGCCATTGAGCACTGAATTTTCCATTGCACTGCAATTACAGGAACACCTGTGCTACCTAGCTGTGCACTGAGGCCCAAGAAAGGCAAAGTTCCAGAGCTGTCAAAATTCTCATTTCTTGCCTTTAATTCAGGGCTCTAATTGTGGTCGATCTGGTTATTACGTTGGACTATGTTTCATTTATAAGCACACAGCAGAAAGGCTAATAATTTTAGGTTAAATCCAGAGGGCTCTTGTAAATATTCACCCAGGTCTGTGTACCTTTCTTTAGTATATTTGCAAAAGGAAAATGGGGTTTTCTGTAATATGAAAATAATCCTTAAATGATGACGATGCTTTAGCAGGATATGTTAAACTGGACTCAAATGCATGTTCTTGGATACCTCTCAGCTCTAAGGTCTGAGTTAAGTAGTTTAAGCTCCGTCCAATACAAGTAGAGGGAAAGTTGACTTTATTCACTGGTTGTACAGTGTAGTTGCAACATCTGAACAAATTCACAGTGATTTAAAAAAAAATCTCAAATAAGATCAAGTGATCTGGAAAGGATCCATCTGGAAAGGATTCATCTAATGGATGAAATTATTTATATGACTAATTTAGAAATTTTAGATTATATATTTAATAGATTAGCTTTATTGAAATGAATACAACTCTTAAGGATCAACACTCTACTGGAAACTCCCTTAGAACTATTATGTGTCATTTCAAAATTTAAGAGTTTTCAAGAAAATGTTTGAGAAGAAAACAGTACAATTTGGTAAATATGGCAATAAAGTTGGATTCCAAAAAGATGTGTTCTATGATACAGGTGTATACCAGGTTAAAGACTAAGCTCTTGTTAATTTTTTCTAACACAGATGTTTCCTTCCACATATTCTTTAATTTAATATAAAATTCGACTGGGCTATGAGGTCTTTAAGGCTGAGGCTGTGCTTGGTCTCTATTATCAGCAGATCATATAATACCCAATAGGTCCTCAAATATCAGTAACATTTGTTGAATTGAAATAAGTCTCATATTTGGTTATTAAATATTTTTAGTGAAGCTTTGTACCTATGAATTTCTCTGACACTTGACTTTTAATTTTTCCTGAGTATCCAACTGAATTTAGATTTGCATTTGGTGAAAATCAAAACAGTTGTACCTTAAATGCCCTTGCAATGTGCTCCCATATTGCCTTATGCTTATCTCTGACTGTGAGACCATTTCATTCTATAACTGTGTTTATGTGTCTGTTACTTCAGCTAGCTACCTGAAGGACAGACGCTGGGTTTTTTTCAATTTTTTATATTCCCTGCCAGGTACTATTTGCTTTGTAACTTTGCTTTGCAAATAGTGGGCTTTTAAACTTAATTAATTAAAGCTTAACATTTCAGTAATGGTAGGTAAATCACGTATTATTCTGTTTACTGATATAAGAGAACTTTTATGCTTAGAAGATTAATCATAGCAACGCATTTTTTTTTAGATTTTACTGTATTTCAATCTTTTTTGGTGTATAGTTTGTCAATATTCTAGAAATGCTTTAGGATTCTTAAAAATGTTAGTCTATAAGTTTAATAAGTTATTTTGCAAAATCATTGTATCAAAAAAAAGAGTTAGATTTTGTTGCTCAGCCTTTTAAGATCTTGTGTTATTTTATTTCTATTCTTAGGTCTAGTTCCCACCCTACTTATAAATGTATTAAAACAAAGTCATCAGAGTCCTGTACTTTATGTAATGGGGTTTCCCTGCTGTTCTACCATCAGGGAGAGTTGATGCTTCATTAGAAATAGAAGTTAAATTAAGAAATCAATTTTCTTCAGTTTTGTTTTTTCTTTTCTGAAGCTATGGTGCAGTTATGACACTAGATCAGAATTTTTTTATAATTCAGAGAAACTGATTCATATGGAGATGGACTCTGATAGAAACCTTATTTATGCCCTTTATTGAGCAATTAATTCCACTTTCTAAATGAATATATTGAAAAGTTGAGTAAAGGAAAATCATTTTGAGAACATCACTAGTTTACCTTAGATTTCCTAATACTGTGGCAAATTTCAACTGCATGCTTGTTACAAAGATCAGTTTTGAAAGTAGCACCTATAACAAACCATATTACTATGCTAATGTGTTATTAAAGGCTTTTATTCTGTAATGAAAGAGGTACCCCAGACATCCTCTAATTAAAGGATATTATCTGGCAAGAAATAAAATTAAATCCATGGAATGGAGAGATGATAGCAATATTTATACAAACATTTTATATAATTAAATATAATATTTACAAAATACTTCTAAGTCCAAATGAAAAGACTCTTACTATGTCTATGGAGTTAGATCAACGCTTCCTGTTAAACTTACCATCTTCCTTCTTCTCACAAAGCAAATGTTGTCATTCGTGCTGCTTTTAATTTTCAAGCATATAGTAAGAAGCAAGATGATTCTAGAGTCATTCCTGAAGCCACGTGTGGTGTGAAAACAAAATGCTATCAGGTCTGTGAAGTGGCTATTTGAGTTCAACTCAAATGAGACTAAGTCACTGTCATTTTAGACATTCCCATGGTCTCTTCTGCCCTCTGGATGAGCATCAAACACCCTAAAGAACTCCCTCCTTCCCCCCAACTTCTGCGCATCTCTTCTGCCTTCTGTCTACCAACCACCTTTCACTTGGGCTTCAGCCAGACTGATCTATTTGCTAATCACCCAAATACCCCACACTCTCCTTTGGCCCTGGGCACTGGCACATATTTGCCTTGTCTGGAGTGCTTTTGTCCTGTTTTGCTTGATTAATTCCTCATCCAGTCTAGAAGATAGTTGTTCCAAGAGTCTCTGCTCATCCCCAAAGTCATGGTTAGTGCGCCTATGATGGACCCTTCCAGGTGCATGGCGCTTCCACTGCTGCAACACTCAACTGCTCAAGGGGAAATTGATTGCCTCTTTTTTCCTCCGACTTTCTCACTTGATTTCACACTCCCTGAGAGCAGGAACTATGTCTTCCTTAACTCTACAGTATCCCCAGTAGCAAGTACACTCATTGCCTGGCAATTAGAAGGCTCTCAGTAAGTGTTCCTGAATGAATGAATGATTGAATGCATGTAACCTGTTATAGGTACCTGTGTTTTCTTCTGAGAAGGGGTCTATTACAAGTGTAACTATTTAAGCTTGATAAGATATTTAATAATTGTTATTGTTGCACTTATGTTTGAAGGGTTAAGACCAGGTTTATTTATCTATTTTGTAGACTTAGTTTTCTTTTAATGGCTTTCTAATGCTGTTTTTTGAAGTTAGAAAGAAAAAAAAGAAGTCAGTCCAACTCTGTCATTTGCCTAAGATCAATACTCAATACTAAATGAATAAAATGTGGCCAGAGCTCACCACAATTTGCTTGCTTTTGTAGTTTGACGTTAAGCATGTCGTTATCTAAATATACCTAAAGGATCTCATTACCCAAAGCAGTTCTTCAACATAAATGACCCTCCAGCTTTGGCTACCTAAGCACAGTGATGGAGCAAAGACTTACTACACTTAATTTTGGAGCTATAATAGATGAATGAATTACATTTTAAAAATATGACTTTTATTACAATTTTCACTATATGAATTTCTTTTGTAATAATGAGAATGGATATTCTCATGTAGATTTCATTTCATGTAGATGTAGAAGCCTACCATCATTCTGTGGCACAGTAGGAAAGGGTGTTACAGACCACTGGGATACCCATAACATAATTTTGCATTTATTGTATTTCTTTTGACATCACTTTCTTTATATTAATTTCTTACTTCTAACATAAAAAGTATTAATTTCCCAAATACTTTGACTTTATAGAAAAGAACCTTAGACTGAAAAGTTCTAATTCTTAGTTACCCTTATCTTTTGGGCAAAATAGAAATAAAAGGTGTAAAAATAATTTTCCCAGTGAATAAAGTAAATTATTTTGAATATCTTTCTCTTTGCTGATGGAAGCTTGCCTTCTGGAAGTAGCATTAGCTTAGCACTCTAGGGCCTCTGTCCCTTTGCATATGTTCCACATTGCATGGCATTAATGTTCTTAGTATATACTGGGGTGGCCTCACATCTCACAGGATCTCTGTCCATAGATATCTCCTCCATATATAATATAACATTCTCAGCTTGTATGGGGATTACCTAAGCATAGTTTGTCTGGATGGAACACCAGAGCCAGGGCATTTTGGTCCCGCATGAGAGGTCAACCTGAACTCCTGCATTCCTTCCAAGTTAATGTTAAAATCTGTCTTCTTTATCTTGCCTGATGATGATACCTTATGAAAGCACGGTTGATGGGAACAAGTAGTATAAGTTAAGATAGCCTTTCTATAGCTACTGTTTTTCACAATATATAACAAAACTCTGTTATAAAACTACTATAATTATGAGATTTTAATTTCATTGAACTTAATTTTGTGTTCTCCTATTAAAGCATAGACTCATTGTCCTTGTTGGAAAGAGTTCTGTTTTAATGATCAAGAAAGCAATAGGTATTGCTAAGAAACCAGTAACTGTAATTTTATTTCTGAATGAAGGCAAGAACTACCCAAAAAGAATTGGAATAGTCTTGGCTTAAATAAAACTTCTTATTTGCAAGCAGAAAGTGTTTAAAATTATTTGTACTGTTTAGTAAATTAATTAAATTTTATTAGATAAGTAGCATTTTGATATTTTATATATATATATATATATATATATATATATATATATATATATTTAAAGGATGCAGGATACCAGTTTTTTACAGTAATGTATTAAATAAATGGCATTCCTTGAGCTATGCTTCAGGGAACACTAGTGTCCTGAGGACTCTTAATAGGTGTTTTGAGAAAAAAAGAATTTCTTGGCTAAATTAGATTGTTAAATGTTGCAAGCTAAATTACCATCCTAACTGTTCACAATTTGCATTGGCATTTTAAAGGCTCTAAGAGCTACCAAAGTAAAGAAACCTGTTTAATCATGTTCAATCTAGAATTTTTTAAACTTCTTAAAATTTTTTTAACCTTAATGGTCATTATTGTATAAGTTCAGAAAATCACATAAATGTATAGCTTAATGATTTGTAAGATGTACATACTGTTAACCATCATCCAGGTTAGGAAATAGAACATTCCCAACCATCTTATGTACTTTCCATTTGCTCCCTCTTTCCCTCCCAATCAAACTTTACCACTACCACCCCTACCAAAAGGAACCAGTATCCTGGTTTCTTTGGTAATCTATTTCTTACACTTCTTTTCCTCACAAATGCCATGAAATATAGTTTTGTCTTTTAATATATCTCTTTAAGCACTGAAAAATCCCTCTCTCTCTTTTCGTATAAATATATATGTAATATTTATAAATATAGATGTAAATAAAAAATGTATGTCCAACGTCTTGGATTAGCTGTCTACTTCAGATACCATCTGATTGTGCTGGTCTTAGTCAGTAAAAGTCAGGTGTCAGAGACAGGAGTTACAGTCCACTCAGGACAGAAGGCCTGATATGGCTCCTTCCAAGGCAGCTATAAAGAGTCCTTTGTCTGCTGTCTTTTCCAATATGCATAATCTCCTAGTTTCAGGACATGGGACATCTGATCTTCATCCAAATATAGATAATGGTGATAAGCTTCAGGAACAAACCTAGAGTGTCCTTTTAATAATTCAATTAAACTTTACAATAATGTAATATCACAACAGGGAGCCATCTGGAAAGTGAGTCTTAGACAGTAAATACAAAAACCTCAAAGACAACAACACTAGAACTTAATATCCACTAAAAAATAATTTCTTCTCTCCAAAATTACCTAAATTTCTACCAAATATAGCTAAATTAAGACTAATTTGTCTGCAAAATAAGTCTGGTTCAATACACTTGGCCTGATCATTTACATAAGTGTAATTGATCATACAGACTCTTAAGTTGGCCGTGCTGGAACTTTTTATAAAGAATCTCAAATTGAACTTTTAAAAGGCCTCTCAAGGCCAGAAAGGTCATGCCAATGGCTTGCCATTAGATTCTGCCTGTGATATGTATAGATTTGGATGAATTCTTCTCTTCTTGAGGTTGCTCAAATATCTTGAGATTTCCACACCTGTCGGGAGGTGGCCTTTCTTATTCACCTGATAATGCTGCTGGGAACCTAAGTGTTTCCAATTTCTGGAGGGATCAGGTAGGGAGAAAAGATAAATGTTTCAATTCTGCTCACAAAAGTATACTTTACCAAACTACTCTAAGTCATAATTAGCATAAGGGTAAAGATTTCCTTATCTCTGGAAAATAAAGATTAAATAGCCCTATGTTACTAATTCTTGTTGATCTTTTTTTAGCAGTTTATGAGGCCATCAGTTTTTCTATTAGAATTCTTTAACTTCTTAGGCAGTTCAGTGGTATGATCTGAAAGTTATCAGAAACCTGTACTTGTCAAATGTCCTTTCTATGAATCTTCTTGACAATGAAGCATTCTTTGCAAAAGCATCAGAGTATAACAATAACTGTCTATAAATGACAAAAAAAAAAACCCTCAAAAATGCACTGTTAAAGCCCTGATGACAATGTATTTGATAAAATAAACTTGGTTACCACTATGACATACAACATTTTAAAATAACTAGACTCATAACTGAAAACATTATACCAGGACATGTTTACATTTTAGAAGTTTTATATAGTTTCTGGAATATTTATATTAATGGCATTTACCTGTATGCCTGTTTGGCATAACTTAGGAAGGATTATCACCACTCATTTGACAATGTGTCCCATGTAATATATTTTTAATTTTTTTTTTGTGGTACGCGAGCCTCTCACTGTTGTGGCCTCTCCCATTGTGGAGCACAGGCTCCGGATGCACAGGCTCAGTGGCCATGGCTCACGGGCCCAGCTGCTCCGTGGTATGTGGGATCTTCCCGGACCGGGGCACGAACCCGTGTCCCGTGTATAGGCAGGTGGACTCTCAACCACTGCGCCACCAGGGAAGCCCTCCCATGTCATTTAACATACCAAATAAGCTTAATTAGTTTAATGTAGCTTTCTGGGCTCTCAGAAGCATCACAAAGCTTAGCTGGGGTCAAAAGAACTCAGAACTTGATGCTTGGGAAGTTTTTCAAAAGTATCAGAAAAAGTTTTAAAACACTTGGTCAAATAGGATCATAGGTCACTGTGAAACACTACTTATTCACTTAACCAAAGTGGCAATAAAAGATTTCAAGGACAAATACAGAAAGTCACAATAAATTACTTAAAAGGTAAAGAACTTTATAATCTGTTACCAAAAGGACATCAATATTCTAAGAAAACTTTGTCCTCATAACAGAGAAAGAAACCAAATTCAGGTTTTGCACCATCTTACCTTTAATATTAAAATCCATTTACTCAACTGAATTTATTCTAATCTTAGTCCTGAGCACACACTCCTTTCTAAAGATACCCCACCCCTTTTTTTTCTCACAAACCTTCTACATCTTTCTATATCCGTGATAATTTGTACCTTATTTTCTTTCCCATTTAGAAATAACCAGCTTTAGGACAAAATTAATTTCTTTTCCCTTAACAAAATGTATTCCCATTCCTTATACCTTCTTTTTTCCTTGTATTCAAAGATGTTTTACTCCTTAATTTTCAGTAGTTTTAGTTACATATTTTAATTAGAATTCTTAACCTTTAAAAAACTTAATTTCTTAGGAAAATTAAGAATGTAATTATGAACTGTCTTTTACGTTAGCATTCCATAAATTGGCAAACTTATAAATACTATTTATGGTTTCTAAAAAACATGTGTTCTTTTATAGAGTTTTTTTTTCAGTGTGACACCAAACATACTTATTAATAGTCCTAAATCTCTTTAGTTTCTCTGTAAAATGAAACTTATGTTCAATAATTAATGTTCCAGTGTCTTATTTTATTTTGGACTGACCTAGATATTTAATAAACTTCTATCATTTAACTTCATTTATCAAGACTATAAAGTTTAAAGCTAAAAAAATTTTGGAAACTATTTTTCAGTAAACATACTATAAACAAATTTTTCTTTAAAAATTTACCTAAAAACTCTTAACCTATTTACATTTAATTTACTTATAAAAATTTTATCATACTGTTATTTTTCTTGCTGACAAATTTTGTAACAGAAATAATAAGACCTTATTTGACTTCTAGTAAACCTAGGTACAATCAAAGTATTATACCTAATGTTAATGACTCTAAAGACATGTCTATATAAATTAAACCAAGAAACATAAACTTGTTTTTATTCATTAAAAATTAATCCTAGATCACATAATCCTGAAATTCATTTGGGTTATTTTTTATTTCTGAGTTTTTATATAAATACATAGTTTCCTTTAAGCCAATTAAATGGAGCTCTTTTACAAATTAATTTAGGCAATACCACATATCTACAACATATATATATATATATATGTATGTGTATGTGTGTGTGCGTGTTTGTATACACACACATAGACACAAAGAGAGACCCCATAGTTCACATAGCAATATTTCTGCCATGAGTAAGGTTCAATAATATAAAAATCATCAGTTACAAATGAGGATGTATTTGGATTGGGTTTCTGGCAGATGAAACAAATCAAGGTCATCTGTTTAGATGGCTAAACCCTTTTCACTAATGTTTACGGAGAAGACACTGAAGATTTGTATTTGTCCTTGACAAGTCAAGTTCCAAATGACCTATCATCCTTTCCTTTTTTCTTTTGATAAGACTTAACTTCCTGAAATTTGCATTTTAAAAAGATCGCCCAGGGCTTCCCTGGTGGCAGTGGTTGAGAGTCTGCCTGCCGATGCAGGGGACACGGGTTCGTGCCCCAGTCCGGGAGGATCCCACATGCCACAGAGCGGCTGGGCCCGTGAGCCATGGCCGCTGAGCCTGTGTGTCTGGAGCCTGTGCTCCTCAATGGGAGAGGCCACAACAGTGAGAGGCCCGCGTACTGCAAACAAAAAAGATCGCCTAGATAAGAGATCCTGGAATAGACCAAGTAGAACATTTACATCTCAAAGGCATAGGAGGAGAAATGCAAGCAAGTTCCTTCTAGGAGTTTTGTTCCCTAAAAGCCATTTTTATTTTTTAAATATGTATGTATGTATGTATGTATGTATGTATGTATGTATTTTTTTACTTACAAGCTTCTTAAATAGTGGAGGTTTTGGGAGTGATAAAAAGGATTATTGTGGTTTGAATAGTTTCTGGAGCCACACTACTAGTGCTGTAAAGACTAGATTTATAAAACAATAACAGCTGTTTTTAATTCTTCAAAGAATTGGGTGGTCACCTAAATGATATCAAAGAACTGACATACCTATCTACCTATGTCAGAATGTGTTCCTTTCTCTCATTTAGCTTAGGAGAGAAGACCAAAAACAAACAAACAAACAAATCCTATCAAGCTCTGAATATCAACTATGGTCACAAGTTTAGTCATATAGGTGGCCTTTCATCTTGATAATCCATTTACAAAAAATTTTCAGGATCCTTTCAAGGTTCAAGAAGTTCTTTAACTATGGCCTTTTGTTCAGCCTTGACCTGAAAAGGATCACCTACAGCCTCAAGTGGTCCCATTTCTAAAGGTAACCTTTTAATAGCCTTTTCAGAGTGAAAAGACAATTCAGATAGAAGATTACTAGAATGAGTACTCAAGGGATAGAAGGAATCCTCTATGTCAGGTTATAGTGTTTTGTTTTAGGTACCTCTGACATTATTATTATTATTTTAATTAATTAATTAATTTTTGGCTGCATTGGGTTTTCGTAGTTGCGCACGGGCTTTCTCTAGTTTCAGCGAGCCGGGCCTACTCCTTGTTGTGGTGTGCGGGCTTCTCACTGTGGTGGCTTCTCTTGCTGTGGAGCATGGGCTCTAGGCACACGGTCTTCAGTAGTTGTGGAATACGGGCTCAGCAGTTGTGGCTCATGGGCTCTAGAGCTCAGGCTCATTAGTTGTGACACATAGGTTTAGTTGCTCCATGGCATGTGGGCTCTTCCCAGACCAGGGCTCGAACCTGTGTCCCCTGCATTGGCAGGTGGATTCTTAACCACTGTGCCACCAGGGAAGTCCCTATATTATTAATCTTCCATTAGCCTTCTACAAAAAATCCTTAAATGAGGCTAATTTGAAATTACAAAACCTTTGAGGCTTCTGCATACCAATTAAAATAGGTATAATAGTTTAAAATGAGAGCTCTTTAAAATTTTAGCTTCATTTTAAAACAAAGTCTTTCCATTTCAAAGGATACAAAGAGCTAACCCTACAAATATTTTCTCCTGCTAATCTAATTTTAGAAAAGAGAAACACTCTTACCATTATTTTTCCCAGTAGACCCTGAAGGCAGGGATCCAGGAGACTGACATGGTAAGAATTCTTACCTTCTGTTGACTTTGTGCATGCAAAAATCAATTTTGGAATGCCAAAAGAACCCCATCTTGGCCATTTTAGGGCAGGATTTCCTTTAAGTCCCAATTAAGTAAGTAGTTGTAAGTATCAGTTTTGAAAGTGTTATACATAAACCCAGCACCTATCCTAATAGGTGGCTATCCATCAGGGAGCTGTTTGTCCTTTGAGGTACAATTTCCTGTTATTAATTTGGTAGCCTAATTTAGATATGAGATATGATCTGAACAACTTTCTGAGGACAGAGTGGTGGATTGGATCTGTGCTGCTTCTGAGTTAGCTCCCAAGGAGTTATCCTTGGGTGGTTTGACTCTTTTATGTGTCTCAGTTTCTCCTTCCAACAGTCTACAACTGCTGTGGGTGCTTGGAGCACTAGGTGATCAGTCTATCTTGTGTGTCCTCGGAGGAGCATTATTTGCTTAAGTTGTGGTGGGGTTCCCTGTGGGACTACTGCACATTACAAGGATTAATCCTCAGACACTTCCACTGTGTTCTCAGTCACCTGAGGATACCTTGTGATTGGAAGGATTAAATGTCCCTCATTCTTCCTGAATAATGCTTTTATAGAGGGGACAGAAAGCTGGGATGGCTCTAGTAAACAAAGAGTCTATGACCTGTCATTGGCTGAGTCCTTGCCAGGAAAATGTGGAGTCTTTCTTCTTCCTGTTTTGCTCTGCTATCATCACAGGGCAGGACATCTCACCCTTCTGGTTTCCCAACTCTATTTAATTGAGGTTTCTGTTTATTAATTTTTTACACTTACAAAATGGCAATATCTACTCTTTTCAGATTTTCCTCTGTCTGTAGTCTCTCAAAAATAATCAGCCCAGAATAATAAATTTTCCAAACAAGCATATTTTGGTGAGGCTCATTTTGCTTCCCTCTAATAGTGACCAAGACAGAGTTAGTGTTTCCCCTCAGATTGACTAAAGTTTAGACAGACTTTTTCTTCATTTTAGACCACTGACCTCTCTTTTCTTAGAACAATTACTTTAGACAACTTGTAATTATAATTTTTTTCTATGATCCTTTGAGATGTAAATCTTTTAAAACCCCTCTTGTTAGTTTTACAGCCTAGGATTGTCTTTCAAAGGAAGCCATGCCTTTAAAGTATAATCATTTAGGGAGCTAGTGCTGCCATCTCTCAGTCTCTGTGGGAAGGTAGTAGCTTAATTTCAGTGGGCACTTCACTTCAAGTGAAACCGAACAGGACCTTGTGGCCCTCCTGGGTACAAATCCTTTCTGTGTCCCCCGTTTCTTGTTTGTAGGAAATAGGCTTCATTCAGCCTTCATGACCTTCCCAGAGTTGCAAAGGGCAGGTTCAAACTGTTGCTAATCAGGGAAGGGAGGGGATACAGAAACACGGGGGTGGGGGGAGCATTCAAGAAACAATAGAGCAGCTATTAAAGTAGGGTCCTGGTTCCTCTTCAAGGAATATACATAACAATATCTTTGAGTTCTGTAGGAACTAAGGCACACACCCAGGTGGAGAATGGCAAATTCAGGCTGAGCACAAGATTTCGTGAGCACTGTCTTGTTACCTCACCACCAGCCAATCAGAAGAAAATCCCAAACCCTGCAGCTCTCACCTCAAATTTTGCTTATAAAAACTTCCCCCCCCAAACCATTGGGGAGTTTGGGGGTTTTGAGCTTGAGCCAACCATTATCTTTGCTTCGCCCTGCAATAAACCTTTCTCTGCTCCAAACTCCGATGTTTTGGTTTATTTGGCCTCACTGTGCAACGGGCACATGACTTGGTTCAGTAACACAAGTTGTAAAATTATCTCCTGACAAGAAGATATGAGAAAGTTTACTTTTCCTTTGAGTAAAACAAATTAGTAAATACAGATGGCCTTTGATTCTCCCCCATCCACCCCAATTTTTAAAAGCTTTCCCATTCTTTGTTTCAGAAGGGCATAGTGTCAGAATTCTATCTGTGGGCTCTTTTCTCTGTTGCTGGCTTTGCTCATCTTGTCTAGTGTGATATTTCTTTAACAATAATATTTGATTATTATGGAGAACAATGCTAACGCAGTTGGTAGTGTTAAAAATTAACATATTAAAAAATCCAGCTGTACATATGTCTAAAACTTGAATTTTAGAGTCTACATATTTGCTGTTAGTAAATGTGATGGGATACTGTTCATATAATGAGATCTGGATATGGGAAATAAGTCTTTTATCAAATGATATATTTGTCCATAAATAAAAGTTATATATATATATATGATGTTAAGGTGGAAAAAAATGAAAAGCTAGATATTCAAACTCATGGGCAAGGAACACTGGTTTAAAAAACAATAACAAAAAGGAAATGATTTTATTACTACTTACAAGAAAGTATTTGGCCTGTATTCTTCATATATTTCAAGTAACTGGGTATTGTTTTTATATAACACCTTTCACGCAGGAATTCCATAGGTGTCTGAAATAGCAAGGATTATAGCTGACATCTGACAGGTGAGGAAAATGAATGCTTAAATAAATCTTCCAAGGTCACAAATCAGTTAGTGGTGGTCTTGTGCTATTTTACATCATTTGTAAACTTACTCAATGACAAAGCTCATTTTGAATGCAATATTTCAATATGATGGCTTAAGGAAAATCATTTAAACAATTAAGGAAATAACTTTTTAATCAAAGGTGTAGGAAAATCAGTGATAAAGACTTTAAATAGATGTATATTTAAAAAAACACACAAAATGCCTGTCTGTGAATATTAGAAGTCAATTTTCTAGCTTATTATTCCTTCTCATTTAAAATTGCTTTTCTTGATTGTTGTTTCCTTTTTTCTCCCTTGTAGCACCTCTCTGATATGCTGATTACTTAATGGATGTTTATCTTTGTGTACACAAGTTGAGAATGTTTGTATTGTTGAATGTTGCTTTTCTAGTCTTGCTTTTGATTGAGCTACAAATGTTACACTTATGAAAGTAATAATAATCTCATTAGATTCCATGAATGTGTTTGCAATATAAAAACCTAAGTATTGAGGAAGTAAAGTTTTTTTTTTTTTATAGAAAATGTGATATTATTTGTAAAAACAAACAGATATTCAGGCATTTTACAATAATTATAAAAGTTTCCTGACAACCAATATAGCTCAGAAATTAAATTAGAAGTTTCTTTACAACTATGATTGGAAGATTCCTTATTACCGACCGAGGTCTATTGTGTTTAAGAATGTGAATCCTTTACCTTTTATGGTTACACTTATTTTGAATTACTGGAAAAGGATTTAAAAATTCTGAAAAAGTAGGGGTATTGGCTACACTGCCTTTATTCATGTTTTAAAAAGTGTTCTTTTATTTTTAAGAACATTAGTAACTTTGTAATATATTTTTTTACTTCTTCAACTTATATGATAGTTAACTATTAATTATAGCATAGGTAATTTAGATTAGTTTTTATTCCAAAGTAGTTCCATAGGGTGATCTTTGAAAAAAGAAGTCAAATATTTTATTAGAAATTTATGTGCACAGTTGCAAATCATCCTGACTCTACCTCTTTCTCAGAAGCTGCTGCAACCACCAGCTCTGAGCAGGCTCTGGATAACTTAGGGTAAATGTAATCTGACAGCACTTTTCCTCAAGCCCTATCCACATACTTCTCACAGCAGTTGGCCTTCCATAACCACAGGTTCAATGAACAAATTATCAAAAATATTTGAAAAGAAATTCCAGAAAATTCCAAGAAGCAAAACTTGAATTTGTAACTATTTATGTAGCATCTACACTATATTTACAACTATTTACATAGCATTTACATTGTATTAGGTATTATAAGTAA
Source organism: Mesoplodon densirostris (assembly GCF_025265405.1). Lineage (NCBI taxonomy): Eukaryota > Metazoa > Chordata > Mammalia > Artiodactyla > Ziphiidae > Mesoplodon > Mesoplodon densirostris. The sequence continues at coordinate 19,873,735 of NC_082665.1, forward strand.
TCCAGAGATGTTTTAAAATATATGGGAGGATATGCATACTACACCATTTTATGTAAGGGGCTTGAGCATTTGTGGATTTTGCTATACAGGGGATGGGGGTGATGGGGACCTGGAACCAATCCCTTGTGCATACAGAGGGATGACTCTCTATCCTCTGTGCTCCTCTGACATTACAGAGTGGACTGTTTGAGAAAACTCACTTGTATTCACACATTTAAATTCTGGAAATACTGGGGATGTTGATACCTGTGAAATCACCCTAGAATAAGAGTGTCTGAAGTCTGGAAAATGAGGGCTTTCCCCTTAAATCCCCTAAGTGTAGAGTTTTAAGACAAATTTCATAAACCATCTCAGATGCCAGAGAAAACTAACACTAGTTGCTCACAATGACAAATTTGTAGTGAGACCTTTTCTTAGTGTTTTCTAGTTTTTCATACCTGCTTCCTGAGATTAAAGCTCGGCTTTGGGGGAGAATGAAGGATATGATGTGCATGTAGATATTTTTGGCAGATGCTATCCTATCTTCCTCAATTAATTCATAAAATGTGTTTATCATACTGGAGGCTCTGAATAGTCCTGTACTAAATAAACATGTTTAGCTTTGTGAATCTTAGAATTTCTCAAAATTAGCACACCACAAATGCCCACTTTCACCACATAACAACTATTTCCATTGTAACACCTTGAGAAATGTTGACCTCAAGATGAGGAATGGAATGCTATGTGAAAAGCATGGATATCATTGGGCAAGTCCTAGCTCTGCTTGCATTTCAGTTTAATATCAATCACACTGAAACAGGGGAAAGGCTCACCCTGTTGCTTACTCTGTTGTGGAAAACAATCTTCCCATATAGCCTAGACCTACCTACATCTTCAAGGCTATTATCCAAAGGGCTAATGATTCTGATTTCAGGCTTATTCCTTATTTTTTTTCTTTCATGAAAAAAAGTCATGTACTCCACTTCCACAGTTATTGTAAGACTTCATTAAAGAAAACTCTGAATTCAGAGAAAATTGGAAGCAAAGGTGAACCTTAGTTCAAGGTTTCTCACTCTTCATCATTGCTGTTATCTTAAATGAAAGGAAAAGGAAAGACAGTGCTATTTTTTTTTTTTTTCATTTTGGTAAGAACACTTGAGGTCTACCTTCTTAACAAAGTTTTGAGTTCAATACATTGCTGTTGGCTATAGATACAGTGTCTACAACAAATCTCTAGACCTTACTCCTTTTGCATGATTGAAGGTTTATAAGTAATAATGTTCTCTTTCCCCCCCTCAGAGTCCCTGGCAATCAACAATTTCACTCTTTTCTTCTATGAATTTGACTATTTTATTTAGATACTCGTATAGGTGGAATAATGTAGTATTTGCCTGTCTGTGACTGGATTATTTCACTTACCATAATGTCCTTAAGACTCATCCATGTTGTTGCATATTGCAGAATTTCCTTCTTTTTAAAAAGCTGAGTAGTATTCCATTCTGTATGTATACCACATTCTCTTTATCCATTCATTCATTAATGAACATTTAGGTTGTTTCCATACCTTGGTTATTATAAATAGTGCTGCAGTGAACATAGGAGTACTTACATCTCTTTGGTATCATGATTCAATTCTTTTGGATAAGTACCCCTAGGTGGGTTGCTGGATCATATGATAGTTCTGTTTTTAAGATCCTGTGAGACCTCCATACTGTGTCCCATGGTGACTGCACCATTCTACATTCCTACCAACAATGTGTGAGGGTTTCAGTTTCTCCACATCCTTGCCAACACTTGTTGTCTTTTTTTTGTTGTTGTTGTTAATAGCCATCCTAACAGGTGTGGGATATCTTATTGTGGGTTTGACTTATATTTCCCTGATGATTAGTGATATTGAGCATATCAGTATAGATTGGATGAGACTTATCCACTTTGGGGAGGGCAATCTGCTTTACTCAGTCTACCTATTTTCAAAGGTTAATCTCATCCAGAAATAAACTCATAGATACACCCTGAATATATTTAACTAAATATTGGGATACCTCATGACCCAGTCAAGGTGGCACATAAAATTAACCACCACACTTCCTAAGAAATCTTCCCTGATCTTTTCATAGAGAAGTACTGCCTCACTTCTGTGAACTCTCACACCATGTGGAGCTTATCTCCATTTTAGTTTTGCACAGTCAGTGCATTAGTGTTAGTTATGTACCTGACCTATCTTATCTGGCTGAAGGTAAGTACTTAATATATGGTTATTATTATCCTTATGTTTGAATATTACTATGAAATCCCAGGTTCTCGCTACTCTTCTGCCCAGAATGCTGTGAAAGTTTAGCTACAGTGAAAGCAGCTAGAAAATGGATTGACTTCTTTATTTTTGAACATTAGCCTAAGTGTGTCTGAATATGCATATGCAGGTTCTACACCTAATCCAGTTCAGAGACTGGATTTTCACTCTGGGGAGTAGAGATACTATATTGTTTCTAGCCTATGGAAAACTTCCTTCTACTTTCAAATCCATGCAAGTATTATTTTTTTCTTTAAAATAATCTTTAGGTCTATTTAAATCTGTGTGATAAAACTAGATAAAAGATAGTTAAATAACATAAAGGAAAATAATGCAAGATTATTGTTGAATTTTTGTAATGACAATTGTTTTCTGTTCACTTGAGGCACTATTTTTATGCAGGATCACAATTAAAGGAACTTTTCAATAGCAAAAAGTAAATCTTTCATAAAATAAGTGAAATACATCAAAACATTTTTTCCTAAATATAGGCCACTGGAGATTTATAGGCACATTGTTATGCTCTTATAAGATAACTGGGGGAAAAAAAGTATTGAGACTTCAAAAGCATATTTATAAAACAGTCCTTTATAGTGGTTTTATAAAACAGGAGAAAATCATACATATTAGGCTTTATATGGGAATACACCATTGCTGTCAGATATTTTTTTTTAGACATTCTCTGAAGAAACTACTTGGAAGTTCTTGAAAATTTGAATCAGATTCGGAGTTCAGGTATCTAGTTAACTATAAATGTATGTTTTGATACTAATTTTATTGGCCCTAACCAAGATTTGACTCTCAATCTTAGATATTAATTGAAAAACATTTTGAAAACTTAAATTTTGATATTTTAAATTTAGATATTTAAAATATTTTATTTTAGATATGCAAGAACTGAAATTTAGATATTTTAAATTTAGATATTTAGATATTAATTGAAAAAACATTTTGAGAACTGAAATTTAGATATTCTACATCTACATGAATGATGTAGAGCAAATATGTTATTTGTAGATCCATTATATTTTTATACTTATTCAATGTGAACTAAAAATTCCCTCTTTTGAGTATGAGGCATACTCTTTTGAGTATGTCTATATATATATATTTATTTTATTTTATTTTTTTTTGTGGTACGCGGGCCTCTCACTGTTGTAGCCTCTCCCGTTGCAGAGCACAGGCTCCGGACGCGCAGGCTCCGTGGCCATGGCTCACGGGCCTAGCGGCTCCGCGGCATGTGGGATCTTCCCAGACCGGGGCACGAACCCATGTCCCCTGCATCGGCAGGCGGATTCTCAACCACTGCGCCACCAGGGAAGCCCCGTATGTCTATATTTTAATGTCAGTGTAACCACCTGCCTTAAAATGAGAAACTAAGGAGTGTACTGCACAGCATCATGTTCTTGACAGGGGAAGGTTATAGTTCAATTCACCTTAACCCCAGGGATGCAGGCCCAGTACTATGTGATCTGTAAGCTTCCTACCTATGAAGCCAGAAGGGATACTCAGCTGCTGCGCTATAGGTGGCTTAAAAAATTATACCTTCACATTACACATCTGCTGGAGATGCTTAAGAAGTTAGATCTTGAAGACATAATTATTTGATTCTTTCTTGTGCCCACCCATTATTATTCATTCACAACAGGATATAGCACAATAGACAATATTGAAAAGAATTTGCACCTAGGTTTCTTCCTACAGGATGCTTAAAAGTGGTGCATTACTCAGAAGCTTAGCCAAATGGTCTCTTATATTAGTCCATTGAAACAAATACTTGTAGACCTCCTTGAAAACTTTTTAAAAAAGAATCACCCACATGATTTCCTATTCTCTAGTTATTTGGCTAGAACATTTTCAATGTTCCAATTGGAAAAGATAAAATAGAATATTGCCTGTATTTTTGTCTCTAGTTTGGGTAGGAGCCTATTATATATCTATTATAATATATACCTAAAGATAATTTTTTTCTCTTCTTCATCCAGTTCATAACCAGAAATTATAGCTGTAGTCATGATTAGAGGGATCATGGAGCTAACATTTACTAATCATTTACTATGTGACAGGCACTGGTTACTGCTTCATATACATTTTCTTACTGAAAGGTCCCAGCTATTCTATGCCTAAGGTTCTATATTTTACAGAAGAGAAAACTGAGGCTCAGGAAAGTGAAGAACTTGGCTGAGGTTCAAAAGCCAGTAAGTGGTGGAGGTGAAATTTGAACCCAAGTTTATCATGTCAAATCTCCTACTTTAAAATCCTTCTGCTTCTGTAATAGAAATCCTTAAGGAGATGAAATTTGTGAATATAAAAGTTAAAGAAATCATATATGTATAAAATCTGGGTGCTCAAAGTAAGGAACAATGGGAGAATATTTGTCTATAGAGCTTAGCTTCAGATACACTGTAAGAGGAAGACTGGTAATAGGGAGGATGAGAGTAAAATTTTGTTGACAATTTTTGGTGCACTGGTGAAGGAGTACCATCTCTAGAGGTACTGATTGGTACTTTCCATACTGAAGCAATATGAACTTATATCTTATAGGGTCATCAGAGAATGATACAGAATTATATTTTGCAAAAATACAGAAATAAAAACGTAATTAAAAACACCATGCTATGTTATTTGTAGTCAAAGAAGTTGTTTAAAAAGATGAAAAACACCATGAATGTCTTTTATTTTGTGTCTAAGCCTCCTTTTTTAAATCATTACCAGGCTCATTTTATTTTTCTATTAGAAGTTATTCCAACCTGAAGAGTATATATTGTATGTTCTTCCATCATCATTGCAACAAAAATTAAAAGTTGTAGTTTTCATGAGTGGATAACATTATTGCAGTGTCTTGCAAAAAATAATAATTTGAGAGAAGCACAGGCTGGGAAAAGAAATGCCAAGATGTCATGGTGCTACCTATGAAGCCAGAAGGGATACTCAGCTGCTGCGCTGTAGGTGGCTTAAAAAATTATACCTTCACATTACACATCTGCTGGAGATGCTTAAGAAGTTAGATCTTGAAGACAATATACTATATTGAATATAGTATATTGACAATAAATATATTGAAGACAATATACTATATGTCTTGAAGACAATAATACTATAGTGACAGGATGAGTGATGTTGAGGGTTCTGGTGGCAGGTGCAGTTATCTTAAATTGCCAGGCTAACAAACTGAATTACTACCTGGGTTGCAAACATATTACTTAAGTCTTAGAAACCCCACAGTAGTTCTGTATTTATTAGGTATTAGAAAGGGGAGCCACACAACTTGTTATAATGTGGGGAATATCTTTTTTTCTCTTTCTCTCTCTCACACCTCACTTCATAAGATAGACGTGCATTCATATATTATGTGAAAAGATCAGAAGAGGGAACTTACTGAAAGACTCTAAATTTTGCTTAAGGGCAAAATCATATTTCCCTGGTACCTTTCTGTTTTAGGTCAAAGTTATATAAGGGTTAAGTGTTTGCCCGGGAATGGGGACAGGGAGCAGGGAATGGAGAAAGATTATGAAAGGACAGAAGGAAATTTTGGAGGATAACGCATATGCTCATTGTCTTGATAGTGGTGATCTTTACATAGGTGTGTAAACATATGTCTAACCTTCTCAAAATTTACATTTCAAGTATCTGCAATTTATTGTATTTCAATTACTCTTAAACAAAGCTGTTAAAAAAAACCCACATAAGAATTATGGCAGATAAACTGACTGTATTTCTCAATTAAACCTAATCTGCCTTTGTATGTATAAGACGTGGTTCATAGGTCCATAGCTCCTCCCTGTGTTCTCCAAGGATATTGTAGTTTATTCTTTTTTTTTAATATAACTTATAATTGCTTTACAATTTTGAGTTAGTTTCTGCTGTATAACAAAGTGAATCAGCTATATGTATACATATATCCCCATATCCCCTCCCTCTTGTGTCTCCTTCCTACCCTCCCTATCTCACCCCTCTAAGTGGTCACAAGGCACTGAGCTGATCTCCCTGTGTTATGCAGCTGCTTCCCAGTAGCTATCTATTTTATATGTGGTAGTGTATATATGTATATGCCACTCTCTCCCTTCGTCCCAGCTTACCCTTCTCCATCCCTGTGTCCTCAAGTCCATTTTCTACGTCTGCGTCTTTATTCCTGTCCTGCCTCTAGGTTTTCAGAACTTTTTTTTTTTTTTTTAGATTCCATATATATGTGTTAGAGTATGGTATTTCTGACTTACTTCACTCTGTATGACAGTCTATATGTCCATCCACCTCACTACAAATAACTCAATTTCATTTCTTTATATGGTTGAGTCATATTCCATTGTATATATGTGCCACATCTTCTTTATCCATTCATCTGTTGATGGACAATTAGGTTGTTTCCATGTCCTGGTTATTGTAAATAGAGCTGCAAAAAACATTGTGATACATGACTCTTTTTGAATTATGGTTTTCTCAGGGTATATGCCCAGTAGTGGGGTTGTTGGGTCATATGGTAGTTCTAGTTTTAGATTTTTGAGGAGCCTCCATACTGTTCTTCATAAAGGCTGTATCAATTTACATCCCCACCAACAGTGCAAAAGGGTTCCCTTTTCTCCACATCCTCTACAGCATCTACTGTTTGTAGATATTTTGATGATGGCCATTCTGACCGGTGTGAGGTGATACCTCATTGTAGTTTTGATTTGAATCTCTCTAATGATTAAATATATTGAGCATCCTTTCATGTGTTTGTTGACCATCTGTATGTGTTCTTTGGAAAAATGTCTATTTAGGTCTTCTGCCCATTTTGGGGTTGGGTTTTATGCTTTTTTTTTTTTTTTTTTTTTTTTTTTGCTTTTTGCGGTATGTGGGCCTCTCACTGTTGTGGCCTCTCCCGTTGCGGAGCACAGGCTCCAGATGCGCAGGCCCAGCGGCCATGGCTCACGGGCCCAGCCGCTCCGTGGCATATGGGATCCTCCCAGACCGGGGCACGAACCCGTATCCCCTGCATCGGCAGGCGGACTCTTAACCACTGCGCCACCAGGGAGGCCCGGGTTTTATGCTTTTTTGATATTGAGTTGCACGAGATGCTTGAGTATTTTGGAAATTAATCCTTTGTCAGTTGCTTCATTTGCAAATATTTTCTCCCATTCTGAGGGTTGTCTTTTTGTCCTGTTTATGGTTTCCTCTGCTTTGCAAAAGCTTTTAAGTTTCATTAGGTCCCATTTATTTATTTTTGTTTTTATTTCCATTTCTCTAGGAGGTGGGTCAAAAAGGACCTTGCTGTGAGTTATTTCATAGAGTGTTCTGTCTATGTTTTCCTCTAAGAGTTTATACTGTCTGGCCTTACATTTAGGTCTTTAATCCTTTTTGAGTTTATTTGTGTGTATTGTGTTAGGGAGTGTTTTAATATCATTCTTTTACATGTAGCTGTTCAGTTTTCCCAGTACCACTTATTGAAGAGGCTGTCTTTTCTCCATTGTATATCCTTGCTTTCTTTACCAAAAATAAGGTGACCATATGTCCGTGGGTTTATCTCTGTGCTTTCTATCCTGTTCCATTGATCTATATTTATGTTTGTGTGCCAGTACCATACTGTCTTGATTACTGTAGCTTTGTAGTATAGTCTGAAATCAGGGAGCCTAATTCCTCCAGCTCCATTTTTCTTTCTCAAGATTGCTTAGGCTATTTGGGGTCTTTTGTGTTTCCATACAAATTGTGAAATTTTTTGTTCTAGTTCTGTGAAAAATGATGTTGGTAGTTGGATAGGGATTGCATTGAATCTGTAGATTGCTTTAGGTAGTAGAGTCATTTTCACAATGTTGATTCTTCTAATCCAAGAACATGATGTATCTCTCCATGTGTTTGTACCATCTTATTTTCTTTCACCAGTGCCTTATAGTTTTCTGCATACAGGCTTTTTGTCTCCTTAGGTAGGTTTATTCTTAAGTATTTTATTCTTTTTGTTGCAGTGGTAAATGGGAGTTTTTCCTTAATTTGTCTTTCAGATTTTTCATCATTAGTATATAGGAATGCAAGAGATTTCTGTGCATTAATTTTGTATTCTGCTAATTTACCAAATTCATTGATTAGCTCTAGAGGTTTTCTGGTAGCATCTTTAGGATTCTCTATGTATAATATCTTGTCATCTGAAAACAGTGACAGCTTTACTGCTTCTTTTCCAATTTGGATTTCTTTATTTCTTTTTCTTCTCTGATTGCTGTGGCTAAAACTTCCAAAACTATGTTGAATAACAGTGGTGAGAGTGGACAACCTTGTCTTGTTCCTGATCTTAGAGGAAATGGTTTCAGTTTCTCACCATTGAGAATGATGTTGGCTGTGGGTTTGTCATATATGGCCTTATGTTGATGTAAGTTACCCCTATGCCTACTTTCTGGAGGGTTTTTTTTATCATAAATGGTGTTGAATTTTTTAGAAAGCTATTTCTGCATCTATTGAGATGATCATATGATTTGTATCCTTCAATTTGTTAATATGGTGTATCACATTGATTGATTTGCATATATTGAAGAATCCTTGCATTCCTGGGATAAAACCCAGTTGATCATGGTGTATGATCCTCTTAGAGTGCTGTTGGATTCTGTTGCTAGTATTTTGTTGAAGATTTTTGCGCCTATGTTTGTCAGTGATATTGGCCTGTAGTTTTCTTTCCTTGTGACATCTTTGTCTGGTTTTGGTATGAGGGTGATGGTGGCCTCATACAATGAGTTTGGGAGTGTTCCTCTCTCTGCAGTATTTTGGAAGAGTTTGAAGAGGATTGGTGTTAGCTCTTCTCTATATATTTGATAGAATTAGCGTGTGAAGCCATCTGTTCCTGGACTTCTGTTTGTTGGAAGATTTTTAATCACAGTATCAATTTCAGTGCTTGTGATTGGCCTGTTTATATTTTCTATTTCTTCCTGGTTCAGTCTCGGATGGTTGTGCTTTTCTAAGAATTTTCCCATTTCTTCCAGGTTGTCCATTTTATTGGCATATAGTTGCTTGTAGTAATCTCTCATGATCCTTTGTATTTCTGCAGTGTCAGTTTTTACTTCTCCTTTTTCATTTCTAATTCTATTGATTTGAGTCTTCTCCCTTTTTTGTTGAAGAGTCTGGCTAATGATTTATCAATTTTTCTATCTTGTCAAAGGACCAGCTTTTTGTTTTTTTGATCTTTGCTCTTGTTTCCTTCATTTCTTTTTCATTTATTTCATATCTGATCTTTATGATTTCTTTCCTTCTTCTACCTTTGGTGTTCTATTGTGCTTTTTTCTCTCATTGCTTAAGGTGTAAGGTGTAAGTTTAGGTCGTTTATTTGAGATGTTTCTTGTTTCTTGAGGTAGGATTATATTGCTATAAACTTCCCTCTTAGAACTGCTTTTGCTGCATCCCATAGGTTTTGGGTTGTCCTATTTTCATTGTCATTTTTTTATAGGTATTTTTTGATTTCCTCTTTGATTTATTCAGTGATCTCTTGGTAATTAATTTAGTCTCCAATTTATATGTATTTTTTACAGTTTTTTTCCTGTATTTGATATCTAGTCTCATAGCATTGTGGTCAGAAAAGATACTTGACAGTATTTCAATTTTCTTAAATTTACCAAGGGTTGATTTGTGACCCAAATATGATCTATCCTGGAGAATATTCCATGAGCACTTGAGAAGGAATTGTATTCTGTTGTTTTTGGACAGAATGGCCTATAAATATCAATTAAGTTCATCTTGTTTAATGTGTCATTTAAAGCTTGTGTTTCCTTATTTATTTTCGTTTTGGATGATCTGTCCATTGGTGAAAGTGGGATGTTAAAGTCCCCAACTCTGATTGTGTTACTGTCGATTTCCCCTTTTATGGCTGTTAGCATTTGCCTTATGTATTGAGGTGCTCCTATGTTGGGTGCATAAATATTTACAATTGTTATATCTTATTCTTGGATTGATCCCTTCATCATTAAGTAGTGCCCTTCTTTGTCACTTGTAATAATCTTTATTTTAAAGTCTATTTTGTCTGATATTAGAATTGCTACTCCAGGTTTCTTTTGATTTCCATTTGCATGAAATATCTTTTTCCATCCCCTTACTTTCAGTCTGTATATGTCCCTAGGTCTGAAGTGAGTCTCTTGTAGACAGCATATATATGGGTCTTGTTTTTGTATCCATTCAGCCAGTCTATGTCTTTTGGTTGGAGTCTTTAATCCATTTACATTTAAGGTAATTATTGATATGTATGTTCCTATTACCATTTTCTGAATTGCTTTTGATTTGTTACTGTAGGTTTTTCTTCTCTTGTGTTTCCTGCTACAGAAGTTCCTTTAGCATTTGTTGTAAAGCTGGTTTGGTGGTGCTGAATTCTCTTAGCTTTTTCTTGTCTGTGAAGTTTTTAATTTCTCTGTTAAACCTGAATGAGATCCTTGGTGGGTATTGTAATCTTGTTTGTAAGTTTTTCTCTTTCATCACTTTAAATATGTCCTGCCACTCCTTTCTGGTTTGCAGAGTTTCTGCTGAAAGATCAGCTGTTAACCTTAGGGGGATTCCTTTGTATGTTATTTGTTGCTTTTCCCTTGCTGCTCTTAATATTTTTTCTTTGTATTTAATTTTTGATAGTTTGATTAATATGTGTCTTGGCGTGCTTCTCCTTAGATTTATCTTGTATGTGACTCTCTGTGCTTCCTCTACTTAACTGACTATTTCCTTTCCCATATTAGGGAAGTTTTCAACTCTAATCTCTTCAAATATTTTCTCAGTCCCTTTCTTTATCTTTTCTTCTTCTGGGACCCCTATAATGTGAGTGTTGGTGTGTTTAATGTTGTCCCAGAGGTCTCTGAGACTCTCCTCAATTCTTTTCTTTCTATTTTCTTTATTCTGTTCTGCAGCAGTGATTTCCACCATTCTGTCTTCCAAGTTACTTATCCGTTCTTCTGCCTCAGTTTTTCTGCTATTGATTCCTTCTAGAGAACTTTTAATTTCATTTATTGTGTTGTTCATCATTTTTTGTTTGCTCTTTAGTTCTTCTAGGTCTTTGTTAAGGTTTCTTGTATTTTCTCCATTCTATTTCCAAGATTTTGGATCATCTTTACTATCATTACTCTGAATTCTTTTTCAGGTAGACTGCTTATTTCCTCTTCATTTGTTTGGTCTGGTGTGTTTTTACCTTGCTCCTTTAACTGCTGTGTGTTTCTCTGTCTTCTCATTTTGCTTAACTTACTGTGTTTGGTGTCTCCTTTTTGCAGGCTGCAGGATCATAGTTCCTGTTGTTTCTGGTGTCTGCCCCCAGTGTGTAAGGTTGGTTAGTGGGTTGTGTAGGCTTCCTGTTGGAGGGGACTGGTGCCTGTGTTTTGGTGGGTGAGGCCGGATCTTGTCTTTCTGTTAGGCAGGACTGCATCTGGTGGTGTGTTTTGGGGTGTCTGTGGACTTATGATTTTAGGCAGCCTCTCTGCTAATGTATGGAGTTGTGTTCCTGACTTGTTAATTGTTCTACATGGGGTGTCCAGCACTGGAGCTTACTGATTGTTGTGTGGAGCTGGGTCTTAGTTTTGAGATGCAGATCTCTGGGATAACTCTCACCAATTTATATTGCATGGGGCTGGGAGGTCTCTGGTGGTCTAATGTCGTGAGCTCATCTCTCCTACCTCAGAGGCTCAGGCGTGACATGTGGCCAGAGCACCAAGACCCTGTCAGCCACACAGCCAAGTACGTGGAGAGTTTCTTGCCTTTTGGGAAGTCTGAGGTCTTCTGCCAGTGTTCAGTAGGTGTTCTGTGGTAGTTGTTCCACATGTAGGTGTATTTTTGATGTATTTCTGGGGAGGAAGGTGATGTCCACATCTTACTCCTCCACCATCTTGAAGGTCCTCCTGTAGTTTGTTATTTATGTGCATGTCTCTGCAGCTGGATGAGTCAGCATTTTGAAGTTTTAAAACTGTAGCACGTGGCTAAGTGATATACATCACGAATTACTCTTACATATATAGTCTGATAACACAAACTCCTTATGTTTACACAGTATTTAAAAATTTCTCATGTGCTTTTACATTTATTGATTTATTTGGCACATTCACAACATTGCTTTGAGGAAGTTCATTATATCCATTTTCCAGGTAAGGCAAGAGAAATTTAGAGGATTCAAGAGACTTTCCAAAATCTTAATGCTAGGTGTACACATCATTTTACCCACAATTATGTTAATACTGAGAGTTTCCTCTCTCTTATATCAGCACTAAGCTCTAGTTTAATCAATGGAATTAATCATTACTATTGTGATCTTTTTGCAGTTGTGTCCTCACATAATTATTTTCCATAATCTTTTATCAGAGCTGAGTGATGACAATCAATTAACCAAAGGAGGATCTTTTGTTATCCCACTTGAATAGTTTCATTGTGATAGGGCGTTATGATGGTGTGCTTTCTCCCTTTGTTAAGCATAAAAGTGAATTATTTGGCTCGTGAAGTTGGGAATCCAGGAGAGTGCAACCGATTCGAATAATTTCAGCAGATCTGATCTGCCTCCATCCTTCCTTTTCTTTGATCTGCTTCCTTTTATAGCCACACGATGGGCATCTGCACTTGAAGATTGTAGTTTCTCTCTACCTATGATTCCAACAAGAACACAGAAAGTTCTCTCTGCCTCAGTGTATCATTATTATCCTGAAGTATCCACATAGACACTTATTGCTTGGTCTTTATCTAATTTTAAGAATGTGCTCCTTCAGTACTGCTATGGGAGTATGAAAAGGCAGAACTCTGCTTTTTAAAACTTTTCATTTTGAAATAATTTTAGACTTATAGAAGTGTTGCAAAGATAAGACAGACTTCCCAGATACCCTTTGCTCAGATTCCTATAATGTTAGCATCACACATAATAGCACAATTAAGAAATTAACATTGGTACAATACTACCAGTAAAGTCTAAAGTATAGACTTTTATTCAAAGTTTAGAAGTTTTTTTTCATTCTCTTCCAGAATCCAATCTAATATCTAACATGGCGTTTAAGCATCATGTTTTCTTAGTCTCTTCCAATCTATGAGTTTCTGCATATTTCCTTGTCTTTCATGACCTTGACACTTTTGAAGACTGGTTCTGGATTTGGGGGAAGAATAACAGAGAGGTAATGTGTGCTTCTCTTTGTATCATCTCAGAGTGTTCATGATATTAACCTGAATTATCACTGGTGATGCCAACCTTGATCACTGGGTAAGGTGGTGTTTGTCAGGAGTAAAGTTACTCTTTCCCTCTTTCCATACTCTACTCCAGTGGTCTGGAAGAAAAGCCAGTTAGTAAATATTTTAGGCTTTGTGGGCCATATGGTGTCTGCCACAATGACTTAACTGTGCTGTGCAGCAGAAAAGCAGACATAGACAACACATAATATTCCAGTGTATGTTCTAAGAAAACTAGCTGACCACTGTTATTTTTCACTAAAAGGGAGTCATTAAGTCAAACCACACTTAGGGGGAAGGGAATTAAACTCTACTTCTTGGAAGGAGGAATATCAAAGAATCTGTGGACATAAGAAATTAATAAATATTTTGGGGGAGATACTTTGAGGCTATACAGATATCCATTTTTCTTAAAGTTTCTTTTACTAATTTTAACATTTGGCAGTGGATCTTGCCTGATGCAATTATTTTTTTCAATTGAAGCCAGATGCTGTACTATATTATATAAGTTACAAGTGTACAATACAGTGATTCACAATTTAAAAAAATATATACTCCATTTATATTATTATAAAATATTGGCTATATTCCCTGTGTTGTACAATATATTATTGTAGCTTATTTCATACCAAGTATTATGTAAGTCTTATGCCCCTACCTCTATATTGTGTTATAATGATTTTTTATTTCCCTTATTCCTTCTACATTTATTAATTGAAATTTTTTGTAAGGAAGAGTTGTCTCTTCTCTATTTACTTATAATTCCAATTTTTTCTTTATATCAATATGGTATCTTGGATATTTATTTTATTCCTTGAGAAATAATCCCATATTTTTCTTTATTTTATTGCTCATGTTGTTATTTTGCCATTGGAAGCTCTTTTAGGTTGACTCCTGTGTCCCTTTGACCTGTGCTTATCCTTTTGTGTTTCGAGCACTTCCTTAGTTTCTGACACCACAAGATTCTCCAGGTGCATCTTGTGTTTTTCCTGCTGCAGTGCTAGAGTCAGACATTTCTCCAAGGAGTACTGGTTCCTTTTCTTGGAGAACGATATTTAATAAACAAATACCTGGAGCTAGGTGTGCTCACTGCTACTGGAGTGTCACTGCTTCTGGGTCCTTTGGGCAGATAAAGCTAGGAAGTGTTATATGTTTGCCAACCCATGTATAGGCTTATATCTATGTTTACTCCTGTATCTATCTACATATTTATTAAAATAAACATGAATTCATGTTGTTATATACAACTTCAATCTGGCAGCATGATTTTCTTCTAGCATTCCCAGTTTTCTTACTTGTAAGTTCTTTCTCCTACAGTGGTAAAAATAGCTCTCAGAAATTGACAATATGAAGTTGTTTCAGAACTTTTAATGTGTACTCCTGTGAGAAATAATTTACCAGCAAAAGTACAGTGTTTGTGTACAGTTCTTTTTGTTTTCAGACTTACAGTATAAAAATCAAAACACTATTTTTTCCAAAGTAACTTAGGAAATGTTATTCTTCACCCCTTCAGTGAGGTTATGTCATGCATACAGTTATGTGCGTCTGTCACAGTATGCATTCTTTCTAGTGTTCCCCTGACATTCTGATTGATAAATATTTAAAAAAAATTGTTTACAGTGAAATTCACTATTTGTGACATACAGTTCTATGTGTTTCATGAAAGCATAAAGTCATGTATCCACCATTCTAGCACCATACAGAACTGTTCCATCACCTTAAGAAAGTGGTCCCCTTTCCACAGTCTCCAGCCCTTGACAACCCCAATCTGTTTTCTGTTCATATTGTTTCAAATTTCTGAAATGTCACATTGATAGAGTCATACCATATGTAAACATTTTTCATCTGGTGTTTTTTTACTTAGCAAAACGCATTACAAATTCATCTATATTTTTGTGTGAATCTAGTTCATTCCTCTTTATTTCTGAATAATATTACATTGTAGGAACATATCACAATTTATCTATTCACCTGTTGAAGGTCATCTAGGTTGTTTCTAGTTTTGGCTGATTATGAATGATGCTTCTATAAACATTTGTGTAAAATTTTATGTGAATATAAGTTTTCTATTCACTTTGGTGAATATCTAGGAGTGGACTTGCTGGGTTGTGTGAAAAAGTGCAAAACTACTAGAGAGGTTGGCATGGGATGGGGAGTAGAAGAAATATAATAGAGATAAATAGAGAGAAAAACCATTGCAGGCTTCCAGCCTGAAGCAAGCCTGAATTTGGTGAGGAGATAAAACACTAAATCAAGATCAGATTTTCAATTACTAATTTAGGCTGGACATAGCTGACTTAAGAATGTTTTTGTGACTGTTTTGGTTGAGTGAGCAGCAAAGTCATGGGACATGCTAAATTTTTACCCTAGGGGTGAATACATTTTAAAGGGGCAGAAGGAAACACAAAATGTGCACTTAAAGTCATTATAAATAATGTCTTTTGAATGTACCAAATCACCCAACAACCTAATTACATCCACTTTGGTGAGTAATTTACTGTTCAGTCATTAGATATGATACAATTAAGCCAATTTCTCATAACTTTGCTATTATGAAAACAACAGCAATGGTTTCAAGTGAGGCAATGATAAAACAAATATAATACTAGTTCTGAAACAGAGGTTAGTTTATACTTTGTTTAGAAATCAGTGAAATAAGTACTTAAGTTTTCGGTCTTGAAGACAAGAATTTAAGGGAGAACTATGATATCTTTTTTTACCCCTTATAATATGGCACACTAGTTTATGTAAAAGTGACTGAAATAGGGGCTTCCCTGGTGGTGCAGTGGTTGAGAGTCTGCCTGCCGATGCAGGGGACATGGGTTCGTGCCCCGTTCCAGGAAGATCCCACATGCTGTGGAGCGGCTGGTCCATGATCCATGGCCACTGAGCCTACGCGTTTGGAGCCTGTGCTCTGCAACAGGAGAGGCCACAACAGTGAGAGGCCTGCGTACCAAAAAAAAAAAAAAAAGCATAAACAATGAAAAAGCACCAGTCTTAAAGTTTGTTTCATTAACTCTGACAAATGGATACATCCATGTAGCCACCACCAAAAATAACACAGAAAACATTTTCATCACTTTAAAAAAATCTCTTATGTGTTCTTCCAGTCAATTTCCTCTACCCACAGAGGTACAATTTCTGACTTCCATCATGATACACTTGGAAGTCCTGTAAATGTGTCAGGCAGTATGGACGTGTGTGTGTATGTGTATGTATTACTTCAGTAAGTGCTTTTTGAGAACATCTCATTAAATGTTTATGAAATTTATCCATGTTCTTGTGTCTAGTTCATCTCTTTTCTATCACTGAGTGATATTTTGTTGTATGGATATAACACCATTTGTTTATTCATTTTTTGGTTGATTAAGGATATTAAGACAGTGTTGTGCTCTACCTTAGAACAAACAGGAAGTGCAATTCAAAAGAAAATATTAGCAAATATTATGAGCTAAACTGCCTTAACATAAAATACTATTATAACTTTGATTACATTATTAGGAGTGACATTGATCATATGATAATATCTATGTGAAACAAATAAATTATGCAAATATCCTAAACATTATAAAAATAAAACAACTTTCTTGACATAAAAATTTTGCTTCAATAAAAAAATTTTGAAGGAAGGAAGTGGGTGGTAGTAACAGATAAGAAAATTAGGGTTTAGTGAGATAGTCTGTCCATGTGTATATTACAAACACTTATTTTTCAGGGTTTGAACATCATTCCTCCTGATAGACTATTAAAGCCAAGTAAAATTGAGATCCATACAAACTTAAGTGCCATTAAATCAGCCAGCAAGTTCTGGGAGAGAATTCTTTCTTTACTACTCATTGGACATACATCTGCGGAGCCTCTCTTATACAGGAATTGTTTCAGTTGTCTGAACAGGAGAAACAAGTTCAGACTATTTGCATTGAAAAGCATTTCTTTAGAACCAGCCAAGCTTAGAAGTGGCCCAGGCTTTCAAATGTCACTTGTGGAGCAAATACTTAATCTAATATATAGTAAAATGCATTAGCATAGATGCAAAATACTAGGGAGGCTAGAGTGAGGTGGCTTTAAGAGTAGACTCTCTAGTCTGGCCATCTGGGTTTTAACAACTTCACTGTCTATTAGCTCTGGGACATTGGGCATTTGACTTTACCTCTCAGTGGCTTAATTTCCTCAAGAGTGAAGTGGAAATCTGACTTAGGTTTTATGAATCTTAAATGAGAAAGTGCTTTGTGAAATACTTAAACAATGTCAGGTACCTAGAAACACTCAAAAATATTAGTTATAGTTGAGATACAACAGGCATTTGATAGAAAAACTAATATCCAGTTTTTAAAAGAAGGTGTATGTATTTCAAGTTGGGAATAAAATTTAGGTCCGCATTAACACGTGCTTACTGAACTACAATTAACTTCCCCAAACCCTTTAACTTCCCCAAAGGTTGTTAAATGCCAGAGGAACCAAGATAACATGCTTCATGAAAGTGACTTCCCAGAACCCTGTGCTCTTTCCTCACATCCAGGTCCACTGTCCCCAGCCTGACTAAAAGCCTGAAGAGGAAACTTCCTAATCAGTCAGCCTTGGAATATCAGATATACAGATTTAAGTGTATTTTAAGTGATATTTTATAATAGCAACATTATAGAAACCTGATTTTTTCCTCCTCCTCTTTTTCAGCGTTGGCTTATTTTTATTATATTTCTTTTGTGGTTTTATAATAATTTATTTTCTTTTATGTCCTCCTTTCTAGACTATGAACACCTTAGAGACAGGGATCTGAATCTTGGTCATCTCTGAATCCTGGGCTCCTGGCTTAATAAACTGAAGATAACTTCGAATAAAAAATATATACCTGAGATTGATGTGAAGTTTGAAGTGTGGACCAGTTTGAATACAGCCTTGGGAACAGGGATTAGATTTATCTATAATCTATCTATCTATCTATCTATCTATCTATCTATCTATCTATCATTAATCATCTATCATCTCTCTCCAGCCACTCGTCTGCCCATCCATCCATCATCTCTCTCTCTGTCTCTTTCTTTCTATCTATCCAACCATTTTCTGTTTTTTTTTTTTTGTTTGTTTTATTGGTCTTACTTATGCATCAGCTGATGACCCTGACTTGCTCTCTATGTGAGACACTCTAGTTAAGCATAGGGTCTCTGAAGCAAGATAATAGGGATTTGAGTCCAGGCTCTGCCTCTTACTAATTGTGCAAAGAAGTTTGTCTGTTTCTCTCTTTCACTTCATCAATAAAATAAGAAAATAATAGTACCTATAATATTAGGTTTATTGTGAAGACTAAATGAGTTAATACATTTTTACCTTTAGGAAGAGTGGGAGGCATAAATTAAATGTGTTCAATAAATGTTAATTACTATTTGCTGCTTCTTGAACTCAATCTTTATCTGTCCAGTTGGTTCTAGAGTAACTGAATTCATGTTTCTTGTTATATTTTATCAACTTATTCATTGAAAAATTCTCTGTAATATAATAAAGCTTTCCAAAAATTTCACATAAAAATCTATTATCTTCAAAATCCTTCATATGGCCTATTAAATTCTGCTACCATATTAAAAAAAAATACACAACACTAATTTAGAACTAAAGCCTGGAAGTTTCTGACTGTAGGTATTGAAAATCTAAGTTGAGCAAATAAAAAACTTACTCAAGAGTTTTTGTTTTTTGTTTTTTTGTTTTTTTTTTTGCAGCATGCGGGCCTCTCACTGTTGAGGCCTCTCCCGTTGTGGAGCACAGGCTCCGGATGCGCAGGCTCAGTGGCCATGGCTCACGGGCCCAGCCGCTCCATGGCATGTGGGATCTTCCCAGACCAGGGCATGAACCCGTGTCCCCTGCATCGGCAGGCAGACTCTCAACCACTGCGCCACCAGGGAAGCCCAAGAGATTTTTTTAACTGGCCAGAAAGAAACACACAGTCATTTTCTTAACATACTTTAAAAACATTTGGAGAGAGCAGTGCATCAAAGGTATAAACTACAAAGGATCCTGAGAGAGAATGGACCCTCCCTTTCGGGTCGGGTGAGGCTTAGCATATGGCTCAGCTCCACTCTGCATTTTGCTGCAGAAGAATGTTGGCATAATGACAGCACATGTTCCACATGTGACACTCAATGTGGGTACTTCTGAGTAGTGAAAGAGAAGTACATTTTATTGTAAACTGGGCCCTTAGCTACATAGAACAAAGGATAGAAAGTAAAAATTGGTTTAAGGTCAGACACATTTTTCCAGGAATGGATAAAGGGGGGGGGGGTGTCCAAGGAAGTAAACAGAGAAATCTGTGGAATGCTCCAGCCTTTCTTGGGTGAACAAAAATGTGAAATATTTTACACCCATTGGAGCATAATGGATTATGTGATGAATTTACTGTAGGGACCCAGCCAGGGATGGCATGGTATCGGACCACAACGATGAATGAAAAATTCTATGAAGGAGACAGAAAGAAATAAAGGAAATGAAACCCTTGCTCATGTGTGGGTACTTGTGGGCTATTGTCAGTTGTGTTTGTTAAGACTCCATGGTCTGCTGATGTGACATTTACATCTTTCTGAGTTCTCTTTTTTCACAGCCCAGAAGAATCCCATTCTTTCTTGACTTTTTAAAATGCAAAGCAAATTATTATTCCTTCTATCAGAAACAAAAATTATTTTTACTTAAACAACTTAATTGTTAAAATATAAAATTACATGACGAGACCCAACAGTGCAAAGGGAAGAAAAATTACTTCCACCTTGCTAATTAGCAAATTAGCTTCTCCATGCAAAATAGCAACTGTGTAAAATGGCTGTTGGAAGCTCATATTACCTACAAGTTATAATATTTGTTTCAAGCCACACATGCATTTTTTTTCCTGTTAAGCAAAAAGGCCTTTTTCCTCCCGTAAGAAGGCCACATTAAAAATTTTTCCCTCTGGAAAGTTACATAAACTACTCAAGAAAAGTTTCAAGTCTAAACAAAACAATTGCATTTTTGTCCCTAGACTCTCTCTCTCTGTGGTTATAGCCCTTGTCATGGAGGTAAGATTTCGGCATTAAAGCCTAGAATATTGTTATAAATGCGATCAGTTGGATCTGCTCCTCCCCACGCACATAGGGATTGAACAAGAGAGGAAAAAGCCCACGAGTTTATTCTTGTCAAAAGAAGGAAAGAGGGCTTCCCTGGTGGTGCAGTGGTTGGGGGTCCACCTCCCGATGCAGGGGGCACGGGTTCATGCCCCAGTCCAGGGGGATCCCGCGTGCCACGGAGCGGCTGGGCCCGTGGGCCATGGCCGCTGGGCCTGCGTGCCCGGAGCCTGTGCTCCGCGGCGGGGGAGGTTGCAGCGGTGAGAGGCCCGCGTACCGCAAAAAAAAAAAAAAAAAAAAAAAAAAAAAAAAAAAAAAAGGAAAGAAAAGATTGTGAAACAATTGTGAAAATTCTTGTGAAAGAAGAGATCAGTTGATGATTGGCAAGGAAGGGAGACAGGGACAGGCAAAGGGTGCAGATGGGCCATTGACTCCTCTACCATCGCCTGTCCTTTCTCAAATCCTTTGGACACCTGTTATGCCATCTAGATGATGAACACGGTACCATGCAGGTCACTACTGTATTTTTCTTCTTTTCTATTCTCATAACCATGTAAGTTCTCTCTGGACTCCTTGTTGGTTCAAGGAGATCATTCTACTGCTCCCTTGCCCCACTCTGGATTTCAGGTCCCTGTGTGAAACTATCTAAAGTCTGCACCTATGTCATGTTGCTCTCAGGTGCAGGGGAAATCTTTTGCTTTTGCAGGCCCTGCTGAGGTATGAGGAATTCTCCAAGGCTGCCGCACTCCCATCATCTGCCTTAATACATTCCCTAGGCATTTCTGCTCTGGGATTTTATTGCTTCCCAGGGTTCTATTCAGGAAAGGGGGCCAATAGAGAAAGGTACTTTCTGCTCTCAAATACCCATAACCGTTTCTGCCAAGCTCCCACCCAAGTTTGGGTTAGAAGGTTGGGTGGGCCTTTCTCAGGGACCCACACCATCTATTCATCTTTCACTTTTCTTCTATCTTTCCTCCATTCCAGACCAGGGAACATTGATTGCATCTGTGCAGTCCAGAATCTTTCACATGCTTCCATAGTTTCTCCCTTCCATGTATTATTCATACACTGTAGTCTTTTGGCGTCTTCCTGAAGAGTGAATTTATAAATTGAAAGCAAGGAAACTGTTTGTCTCTTCCGTTTGCTATGTCATCCTTTCTTGGAGACAAAAACATCCTAGACAGCGAGGAAGGGACAGGGATAAAAGGAATTTTAAAGAAAAAAAATCACTACCACGCAAAACATATTAGTTAATATTTTTGAGATTTTATAGTACCGCACAACACAGAGGATGTATCTGAAATTGCCTCTCTGACAGTGGATTGGTATGGGAGGAAAAGTAATGTCAGTAAACTGGGACTTAGTGTGAAATGCAAGAATAAATTGTACTTTCTTGCATAAGGCTACACTGACTTCTGAAATACTTAAAGCACTGATTTTCACTTTCTTTAAATTTCGACACTTCTTTTTAGGCACTGGACAAGAACTGCTTAGAGTATGATTCACTGCTCAAAAATATTTATCAATCATTTACAATATGCATAGGAAGTGCAAAACTTCATTGGACATTTGAAACTGCCTAGGAATTACCTTGATAGAGTTAGTTTTGTTGTTTGTTTGTTTTTTAATCTGTTGTGGACTTAAGATGGAACCCAAGTGATTTTTAAATAAAGTTTAAGTTTAAAGAATAAACTTAAATAATTAATTCTTACAAGCCTGTGATTGCACTTGCCTTTGTTGAAACAGGCTGGGCCTCCAGCTCCTATAAATTGGATCTAAGTGTTTTTTCTTATTGTTTAGCTCAGGATCACATGCATTTTTAGAATCTAGATAGTGAGTGCTCAGTTCTGCCTTCTGCAAATAATAATTCACAGTACATATTCAATGGTGCTGATTTCTTTATGATGGTGACTGCTGCACAAATCTCTTGTACACTGAATGTTGAACAACATTTACCATTATTTTGAAAAATATCCTAAGGTCTTTGACACTAGTTTTGACAAATGGTCATAATGAAGCTGATTCAGATGGATGACAGGCAGCTGTAGTGCAGTTCTACCAATCGATTTTTTGTCATGGGATGATTCAAAAAGGCTAAGGAAAGTGTTAATCCGACTTGACAGTGGGAGATCCGTCTGCACTGTGGACTGTCGGTGTTGTTAATGGGCTGGAAATACTAGGCAGAGGCTATCTTCGCCAGAGCAAGTCAAATAATTACCGCTGTCAACTCCCTACATTGTAAAACCCTGGCCTATACAATTGTGCTTAAAAGTGTGTTTATATAAAAATAAAAATAAACTTTATATGAGCTTCCTTCTCATGTATTTAAAATGGATTAGCCAAGTCATTAGGATTCATCTAGATAAGAGCTGTGTGTGTGTGTGTGTGTGTGTGTGTGTGTGTGTCTGTGAGTTCAAAATATACAACACGGTTAGTAAATTTTGAGTGATGTCTTAAATAGTGAAACCAAATAACAAGAAAATAAAATACACAGAAATATCCTCATGTAAGTAAATCTTATTTGTTACCTTGGTTTTCAAAGAAGGTATGTTTGTAAAATTTCTCTGTTTTTTTCTTTTAACTGCTGAAGTGGCTATGCCATCAAAGAAAGAAGATTGAACTCAATCAGAAAATCTGCTTTGGAGTCCTGCCTCTGTAAATTTATCCAATTCATTTAACACAGTGTTTTTCAACTTTTTCTCATTATTGCTCTTCCAAGGAGACCTATTAAACATTTTATCTTATTTAGCCCATCTTCATTGAAATGTTCATTTCACAGATACACTGTTTATTTGTTTGTGTACTATAGTACTTCCATAATTGTATATTATGTATATAGTATATGAGTTTTTTTTTTTTTTAGTCACTCCCCACGAGCCAATTTTCGTCCTGTTGGCAGTGATATCATTCCCATTGAGAATGCACAATTTATACTTTTCAAAAATGTAAGAATCATTTATCAAACATCTGCTCTATATCAGGTATTGTACAATGTGTTAAGGATATGAAAATGAGTAATGCTCTTGACCAATAGACATTTACAGTCAGTAAAGAAGATTCCACCATGCAAAAGAAATTATGATACTGTGAAAGCACTAACAGAAATATGTGCATGAAGATGATGGGAGAATTTAATTCTGTGGTAGTCAGGGGACACATCAAGAGGAAGACAGTAAAACAGTGTTTTGAAGCATGAGGAGGAGTTTGTTGGATAAAGGTGGCGTGCAGGGCTTTCCAGGTAAACAAACAAAATGTGTGAATCATGAAAGCATGCAATCACAATCTTTGAGATTTATTCTTGCCTGTAAATAAACAAAATAATATCTTCATTACAGAACTATTAAAGGATTAGAAAAATACTCTATGATATAAACTTTTGGAGACCACAGAATTCTAGATAATTTTATGAAATTATTCATATTAATAATTCCTTGCTGACTAAACAACCTATTATTCAAAATATTCATTTAATTTGGTGTTTTGTTTATAGCAAGTTTTTGGTAGACTGAAAATGAAATATAATTTTTTTTTATTTCAGCACTTTTTTTTTATTAGTTTCTGCTTTATAACAAAGTGAGTCAGTCATACATATACATCTGTTCCCATATCCCTTCCCTCTTACGTCTCCTTCCCTCCCACCCTCCATATCACACCCCTCCAGGCGGTCACAATGCACCGAGCTGATCTCTCTGTGCTATGCGGCTTCTTCCCACTATCTATCTACCTTACGTTTGATACTGTATATATGTCCATGCCTCTCTCTCGCTTTGTCACAGCTTACCCTTCCCCCTCCCCATATCCTCAAGTCCATTCTCAAGTAGGTCCGTATCTTTATTCCTGTTTTACCCCTAGGTTCTTCATGACGTATTTTTTTCTTAAATTCCATATATATGTGTTAGCATATGGTATTTGTCTTTCTCTTTCTGACTTACTTCACTCTGTATGACAGACTCTAGGTCTATCCACCTCATTACAAATAACTCAGTTTCGTTTCTTTTTATGGCTGAGTAATATTCCATTGTATATATGTGCCACATCTTCTTTATCCATTCATCCGATGATGGACATTTAGGTTGTTTCCATCTCTGGGCTATTGTGAATAGAGCTGCAATGAACGTTTTGGTACATGTCTCTTTTTGAATTATGGTTTTCTCAGGGTATATGCCCAGTAGTGGGATTGCTGGGTTATATGGTAGTTCTATTTTTAGTTTTTTAAGGAACCTCTATACTGTTCTCCATAGTGGCTGTACCAATTCACATTCCCACCAGCAGTGCAAGAGTGTTCCCTTTTTCCCACACCCTCTCCAGCATTTATTGTTTCTAGATTTTTTAATGATGCCCATTCTGACTGGTGTGAGATGATATCTCATTGTACTTTTGATTTGCATTTCTCTAATGAATAATGATGTTGAGCATTCTTTCATGTGTTTGTTGGCAGTCTGTATATCATCTTTGGAGAAATGTCTATTTAGGTCTTCTGCACATTTTTGGATTGGGTTGTTTGTTTTTTTGCTATTGAGCTGCAGGATCTGCTTATAAATTTTGGAGATTAATCCTTTGTCAGTTGCTTCATTTGCAAATATTTCTCCCATTCTGAGGGTTGTCTTTTGGTCTTGTTTATGGTTTCCTTTGCTGTGCAAATCTTTGAAATTTCATTAGGTCCCATTTGTTTATTTTTGTTTTTATTTCCACTTCTCTAGGAGGTGGGTCCAAAAGGATCTTGCTGTGATTTATGTCATAGAGTGTTCTGCCTATGTTTTCCTCTAAGAGTTTGATAGTTTCTGGCCTTACATTTAGGTCTTTAATCCATTTTGAGCTTATTTTTGTGTATGGTGTTAGGGAGTGATCTAATCTCATACTTTTACATATCCCTGTCCAGTTTTCCTAGCACCAATTATTGAAGAGGCTGTCCTTTCTCCACTGTACGTTCCGGCCTCCTTTATCAAAGACAAGGTGACCATATGTGCGTGGGTTTATCTCTGGGCTTTCTATCCTGTTCCATTGATCTATATGTCTGTTTTTGTGTCAGTACCACACTCTCTTGATTACTGTAGCTTTGTAGTATAGTCTGAAGTCAGGGAGCCTGATTCCTCCAGCTCTGTTTTTCGTTCTCAAGATTGCTTTGGCTATTTGGGGTCTTTTGTTTTTCAAAACAAATTTTGAAATTTTTTGTTCTAGTTCTGTGAAAAATGCCAGTGGTAGTTTGATAGGGAGTGCATTGAATCTGTAGATTACTTTGGGTAGTAGAGTCATTTTCACAATATTGATTCTTCCAATCCAGGAGCATGGTATATCTCTCCATCTATTTGTATCATCTTTAATTTTTTTCCTCAGTGTCTTATAATTTTCTGCATACAGGTCTTTTGTCTCCTTAGGTAGGTTTATTCCTAGATATTTTATTCTTTTTGTTGCAATGGTAAATGGGAGTTTTTTCTTGATTTCACTATCAGATTTTTCATCATTAGTGTACAGGAATGCAAGAGATTTCTGTGCATTAATTTTGTATCCTGCTACTTTACCAAATTCATTGTTTAGCTCTAGTAGTTTTCTGGTAGCATCTTTAGGATTCTCTATGTACAGTATCATGTCACCTGTAAACTGTGACAGTTTTACTTCTTCCTTTCCAATTTGGATTCCTTCTATTTCCTTTTCTTCTCTGATTGCTGTGGCTAAAACTTCCAAAACTATGTTGAATAAGAGTGGTGAGAGTGGGCAGCCTTGCCTTGTTCCTGATCCTAGTGGAAATGGTTTCTCTTTTTCACCATTGAGGATGATGTTGGCTGTGGGTTTGTCATGTATGGCCTTTATTATGTTGAGGAAAGTTCCCTCTATGCCTACTTTCTGCAGGGTTTTTATCATAAATGGGTGTTGAATGTTGTCAAAAGATTTCTCTGCATCTATTGAGATGATCATATGGGTTTTCTCCTTCAGTTTGTTAATATGGTGTGTCACATTGATTGATTTGCGTACTTTGAAGAATCATTTCATTCCTGGAATAAACCCCACCTGATCATGGTGTATGAACCTTTTAATGTGCTGTTGGATTCTGTTTGCTAGTATTTTGTTGAGGATTTTTGCATCTATGTTCATCAGTGATATTGGCCTGTAGTTTTCTTTCTTTGTGACATCCTTGCCTGGTTTTGGTGTCAAGGTGATGGTGGACTCAGAATGAGTTTGGGAGTTTTCCTCCCTCTGCTATATTTTGGAAGAGTTTGAGAAGGATAGGTGTTAGCTCTTCTCTAAATGTTTGATAGAATTCTCCTGTGAAGCCATCTGGTCCTGAGCTTTTGTTTGTTGGAAGATTTTTAATCACAGTTTCAATTGCAGTGCTTGTGTTTGGTCTTTTCATATTTTCTATTTCTTCCTGATTCAGTCTTGGCAGGTTGTGCATTTCTAAGAATGTGTCCATTTCTTCCAGGTTGTCCATTTTATAAGCATAGAGTTTCTTGTAGTAATCTCTCATGATCTTTTGTATTTCTGCAGTGTCAGTTGTTACTTCTCCTTTTTCATTTCTAATTCTATTGATCTGAGTCTTCCCCCTTTTTTCCTTGATGAGTCTGGCTAATGGTTTATCAATTTTGTTTATCTTCTCAAAGAACCAGCTTTTACTTTTATTGATCTTTGCTATCGTTTCCTTCATTTATTTCTGCTCTGATCTTTATTATTCCTTTCCTACTGCTAACCTTGGGGGATTTTTGTTCTTCTTTCTCTAATTGCTTCAGGTGTAGGGTCAGGTTGTTTACTCGAGATGTTTCCTGTTTCTTAAGGTGGGATTGTATTGCTATAAGTTTCCCCTTTAGAACTGCTTTTGCTGCATCCCATAGGTTTTGGGTCATTGTGTCTCCATTGTCATTTGTTTCTAGGTATTTTTTTTATTTCCTCTTTGATTTCTTCTGTGATCACTTCGTTATTAAGTAGTGTATTGTTTAGCCTCCATGTGTTTGTATTTTTTACAGATCTTTTCCTGTAATTGATGTCTAGTCTCATAGCATTGTGGTCGGAAAAGATACTTGATACAATTTCAATTTTCTTAAATTTACCAAGGTTTGATTTGTGACCCAAGATATGATGTATCCTGGAGAATATTCCATGAGCATTTGAGAAAAATGTGTATTCTGTTGTTTTGGGATGGAATGTCCTATAAATATCAATTAAGTCCATTGTGTTTAATGGATCATTTAAAGTTTGTGTTTCCTTATTTATTTTCACTTTGGATGATCTGTCCATTGGGGAAAGTGGGGTGTTGAAGTCCCCTACTATAAGTGTGTTACTGTCGATTTCCACTTTTATTGCTGTTAGTTTTTGCCTTATGGATTGAGGTTCTCCCATTTTGGGTGCATAAATATTTACAATTGTTATGTCATCTTCTTGGATGTATCCCATGATCATTATGTAACATCCTTCTTTTTCTCTTCTAATAGTCTTTATTTTAAAGTCTATTTTGTCTGATATAAGAATTGCCACTCCAGCTTTCTTTTGATTTCTATTTGCATGGAATATCTTTTTCCATCTCCTTACTTTCAATCTGTATTTGTCTCTAGGTCTGAAGTGCTCTTGTAGACAGCATATATATGGTTCTTGTTTTTGTATGCATTCAGCCAATCTATGTCTTTTGGTGGGAGCATTTAGTCCATTTACATTTAAGGTAATTATCGATATGTATGTTCCTATTCCCATTTCCTTAATTGCTTTGGGTTCTTTCTTGTAGGTATTTTCCATCTGTTGTATTTCTTGCCTAGATAAGTTCCTTTAGTATTTGCTGTAAAGGTGGTTTGGTGGTGCTGAACTCTCTCAGCTTTTGCTTGTCTGTAAAGTTTTTAATTTCTACATCAAATCTGAATGAGATCCTTGCTGGGTAGAGTAATCTTGGTTGCAGTCTTTTCTCCTTCATCATTTCAAATATGTCCTGCCACTCCCTTCTGGCTTGTAGAATTTCTGCTGAGAGATGAGCTATTAACCTGATGGTGATTCCCTTGTGTGTTATTTGTTGTTTTTCCCTTGCTGCTTTTAATATGTTTTCTTTGTGTTTAGTTTTTGACAGTTTGATTAATATGTGTCTTGTCATATTTCTCCTTGGATTTATTCTGTTTGGGACTCTCTGTGTCTCCTGGACTTGATTAACTATTTCCTTTCCCATATTAGGGAAGTTTTCAACTATAATCTCTTCAAATATTTACTCAGTCTCTTTCTTTTTCTCTTCTTCTTCTGAAACCCCTATAATTCGAATGTTGTTGTGTTTAATGTTTTCCCAGATGTCTCTGAGACTGTCCTCTGTTCTTTTCATTCTTTTTTCTTTATTTTGCTCTGCATCAGTTATTTCCACTATTTTATCTTCCACATCACTTACCTTTCTTCTGCCTCAGTTATTCTACTATTGATCCCATGTAGAGTATTTTTCATGTCATTTATTGTGTTTTTAATCATTGCTTGATTCATCTTTATTTCTTCTAGGTCCTTGTTAAATGTTTCTTGCATTTTGTCTATTCTATTTCCAAGATTTTAGATCATCTTTACTATCATTATTCTGAATTCTTGTTCAGGTAGACTGCCTATTTACTCTTCATTTGTTAGGTCTAGTGGGTTTTTTATCTTGCTCCTTCACCTGCTGTGTGTTTTTCTGTCTTCTCATTTTGCTTATCTTACTGTGTTTGTGGTCTCCTTTTTGCAGGCTGCAGGTTCATAGTTCCCACTGTTTTTGGTGTCTGTCCCCAGTGGCTAATGTTGTTTCAGTGTGTTGTGTAGGCTTCTTGGTGGAGGGGACTAGTGCCTGTGTTCTGGTGGATGAGGCTTGATCTTGTCTTTCTGGTGGACAAGTCCACGTCTGGTGGTGTGGTTTGGTGTGTCTGTGGCCTTATTATGTTTTTAGACACCCTCTCTGCTAATGGTTGGGTTTGTGTTCCTGTCTTGCTAGTTGCTTTGCATAGCGTGGCCAGCACTGTAGCTTGCTGGTTGTTGAGTGAAGCTGGGTGCTGGTGTTGAGCTGGAGATCTCTGGGAGATTTTCGCCGTTTGATATTACGTGGAGCTGGGAGATCTCTTGTTGACCAGTGACCAGAAGTTGGCTCTCCCACCTCAGAGGCACAGCACTGACTCCTGGCTGCGGCACCAAGAGCCTTTCATCCACCCGGCTCAGAATAAAAGGGAGAAAAAGGAGAAAGAAAGAATTAGTAGAAGAAAGAAAGAAAGAAAGAAAGAAAGAAAGAAAGAAAGGAAGAAAGAAAGAAAGAAATGAGGGAGGGGCCAGGGAGGGAGGGAGGAAGGAGGCAAGGTAGGAAAAAGAGAAAGAGAGAAGATAAGGTAAAATAGAATAAAGTATGATAAAAGATAATAATGTTGTTAAAATAAAAAGTAATTATTAAAAAAATTAAAAATTGAAAACAAAAGAAAACAAAGAAATAAAGAAACAAACAAACAAACAAAAAACGGATGGATACAACCCTGGGACAAATGGTGGAAGCAAAGCTATATAGACAAAATCTCACACAGAAGCATACACACACACTTTCACTAAAAGAGTACAAGGGGAAAAAAATGGTAAATCTTGCTCTCAGAGTCCACCTCCTCAATTTGGGATAATTCGTTGTAAAAAGAGGAAAAGGGGAAAAAAATCATAGATCTTGTTCTCAAAGTCCACCTCCTCAATTTGGGATGATTCGTTGTCTATTCATGTATTCCACAGATGCAGGGTACATCAAGTTGATTGTGGAGCTTTAATCCGCTGCTTCTGAGGCTGCACAGAGAGATTTCTCTTTCTCTTCTTTGTTCTCACAGCTCCCGGGTCTCAGCTTTGGATTTGGCCCCACCTCTGCGTGTAGGCCCCCGGAGGGCATCTGTTCTTTGCTCAGACAGGACGGGGTTAAAGGAGCAGCTGCTCGGCGGCTCTGGCTCACTCAGGCCGGAGGGAGGGAGGGGCACGGATGTGGGGAGATCCTGTGGCGGCAGAGGCCGGTGGGACGTTGCACCAGCCCAAGGCGCGCGGTGTGTTCTCCCGGGGAAGCCATCTCTGGATCCCGGGACCCCGGCAGTGGTGGGCTGCACAGGCTCCCCGGAAGTGGGGCGTGGACAGTGACCTGCGCTCGCACACAGGCCTCTTGGCGGCGGCAGCAGCAGCCCCAGCGTCTCACGCCCGTCTCCGGGGTCTGCGCTTTTAGCCGCGGCTCGTGCCCGTCTCTGGAGCTTCTTTAAGCAGCTCTCTTAATCCTCTCTCCTCGCACATCAGGAAACAAAGAGGGAAGAAAAAGTCTCTTGCCTCTTCGGCTGCTCCAGACTTTTCCCCGGGCTCCCTCCCGGCCAGCCGTGGTGCACTAACCCCTTCAGGCTCTCTTCCCGCCGCCAACCCCAGTCCCCTCCCTGCGCTCCGACTGAGACCCGATACCTGAGCCTCAGCTCCCAGCCCCGCCTGCCCCGGCAGGAGAGCAGACAAGCCTCTAGGGCTGGTGAGTGCCAGTCGGCACTGATCCTCTGTGCGGGAATCTCTCCGCTTTGCCCTCCGCACCCCTGTTGCTGTGCTCTCCTCCGCTACTCCGAAGCTTTCCCCCTCTGCCACCCGCAGTCTCCGCTCGCGAAGGGGCTCCTAGTGTGTGGAAACCTTTCCTCCTTCACGGCTGCCTCCCACTGGTGCAGGTCCCGTCCCTATCCTTTTGTCTCTGTTTATTCTTGTTTCTTTTGCCCTACCCAGGTATGTGGGGAGTTTCTTGCCTTTTGGGGGGTCTGAGGTCTTCTGTCAGCGTTCAGTAGGTGTTCTGTAGGAGTTGTTCCACGTGTAGATGAATTTCTGATGTATCTGTGGGGAGGAAGGTGATCTCCGCATCTTACTGTTCCGCCATCTTCCTCAGCACTTCTTAAAATATAAATCTTAATAAATTAGGATGGAAATGTATATATTCTATTGACTAAGCAAACTACATGGATCACAGCTTATTTATATATTTATGTATAAATTTTCATTACTTTTTATTGCTGCCTAGCTATCACCTCAAAGTATTGCAGCTTGAAACAATATTTATTGTCTCACAATTTCTGTGGGTTAGGGATCTGGGTGTAGCTTAGCTGGGGACCCCTCAGGGTCTCTCAAGGGGTTGCAATCAAGTTGAAGGATGGAGCTCTGCTTTCCTCAGAAGGCTCCACTTGTGGGATGAGAGCGGGGCAGCAGGATTTCCTTCTGAATTCACTCGAGTTGCTGTTGGCAACATTTAGTTACTAACAGGTTATGGGACAGGGGGCCCCATTTCCTTACTTATTCCTTCCCAGAGGCCACCCTTAGTTCCTTGCCATGTAGACCCCTCCTTAGGGCAGCTCACGACATATCAGATGGTTTCCCTCAGAGTGAGCAAACAAGAGTGAGAAAGAGAGCCCAAGATGGAAGCCCATTCTTTTTGTAACCTAATCTCAGAACTAACATCCAGACACTTTGTCATATCCTATTTTTTGAAGAAGGTCACTAGGGACCCCCCTCTCTTACACAAGGAAAGGAATGAATACCAGGAAGCAGGAGCTATTGGAGACCATTTTTTATGTTACCTACCATATATGCATTAATTCATTTCTCAATCCAGTTGAGACTATCAAAAATAAGGAATATCTTTATAGTCTTACAGAATCATTTAGTCCTAAAGTATAGTTCACATACGATTATTAAACCCTGATTAAAGATATCTAGCAACAGGGCTTCCCTGGTGGCACAGTGGTTAAGAATCCGCCTGTCAATGCAGGGGACGTGGGTTCGAGCCCTGGTCCGGGAAGATCCCACATGCCGTGTAGCAACTAAGCCCATGCACCACAACTACTGAGCCTGTGCTCTAGAGCCTGCAAGCCACAACTACTGAAGCCTGTGTGCCTAGAACCTGTGCTCTGCAACGAGAGAAGCCACTGCAATGAGAAGCCCATGCACCGCAATGAAGAGTAGCCCCCACTCACCAGTACTAAAGAAAGCCCATGTGCAGCAACAAAGACCCAACTCAGCCAATATATATATATATATATATATATATATATATATATATATATATATATATATATATATATAGCAACAGATACCTCGTTGGTAATGAAGGTATAATTTCCACTTCTGGATAGCTGTGATGGTATACATTTTTGTATAATTTCTCAAGGTAGTATTAGAAGACTGAGCCTATTAATGCATTTTAACGTTTATAAGTAGATGTTTGAGACCATAGGATGTGGAGGACGTGAGCTAGAGGTTAGAGGAGGCTGACTGGGGGAAATTGAGTTAAGCCCCTTGTTTTTGAAAGGGACTCATTCTTTCACTCCAACAATTACTGAGAATGTAAAAAGCTCTGGACCAGGCACTGAGAATACATTAAAAAATTCCACCTTTGTGCTGTTAATTCCGAGAGAAGGGAAGGGTGTGAGAGCAGAAAAGTCAGGACCTGGTGTCATACAGGCAACTGATAAAGGACAGGATAGGGTTACTGGAAAGAAATAGGTTGTGGTATGCATTAAATTGTTAAAATGGAATTCCTAGGATCTCCGTGTCCCTTGAGTCATAAAAGGAAGAGCAATACAATAGGTTCAGAGCACTCATTTATCATAAGGAGGGGCCTGGGTCAGGGGTTACCAACCACTAGAAGTAAAAGCATTAAAAGGAGTATTTAGTAATATAATTATTTGCAGAGTTGTTGAAATGTGTGTGCCCCTCCGTGTCGTTGCCCTCAGCCCCCAGCATGAATAAGAAGGAGATATTCTCCCTTTATCTGATTCTAAGAGAGAGGTGATGAAGAAACTCACCTGGAGAGTTGAGGACTTTGGATGCATCTCCTGGGTTTTGGGGGCCTAAGTCTGCAGTGGGAGGTGTGTCTGAATCTGTCAAGAGAGTGAATAGAAAGAGACAGGGTACATTGCGTTGGGGATAACTTGGTGAAGTGAATGTCTGTGTTTTCCGTGCCCACACTGAGACAGCCTCCAAGAGCATCCTCTGGAGGAATAAACAACGCCCAGAAACCGAGGCAGCAACAGAGATCAGCCAGTAGAGGGCGCACGACTGCTTTAAGTGAATTGCAGTTGGAGAACTGAGAAGCTCCCCAGCCTTTGAGAAGGAAGATTTAGACTTGAGTGCTTGCCATACCCAGAGGACACTCTTATAGAGCCAGACAGCACCAGTCCCCTAAAATAGTAGCCACTCTCCTCTAATCCTCTCACATCCTGTGCCTGACCCTATATGGGTCAGAATCTAAGCCGGTAAATTAAGGCGGAAGCCAGTAGAAAAGTAAATTGGGGCAAGAGAATATGCTCACATGTCTCTTTCCCAAAAGAACCTGTCAAGCTAGGAGTGACCTCAAGACTGAGGAAGGGAGGAGCCTCCACTTTAACTTAAGATTCTCGTTGATTATTTGCTGAGGAGTAAGAGAGTGGGCGCTCTTTTGAGGGTACATCATAGGCATGATAGTTACGGAATGATAGTTATGGGATGAGGGATTGGGTGAAGCACATAATACCCGGGCAAAGAGAAGTGACATGGAAATGTAAAGAGAGGAAGGGAGTTTTCAGTCAAGACGCCAGCTCCAGGATCAGATTGACTTACGTTTGCCCCTCAGGTCCTTTGTTCCCCTCCTGCACATTCCTGGACAAATCACTAAATCTCTTGGATACTAAGTTTCTTCATATATGAAATGGAAATCAAAATAGACTCACCTCATAGGGCTGGGATGAGGATTAAATGTGAGAAGAGCTGTAAAGTCCCAGGCACAGAAGAAGGCTCAATAAATGTTTCTTGTTGCCATGAAGTGACTGAAGTATTTGAAATTGGGGTGCAATAAACCTTAACCCAAATCAGCAGCCAATATCCAGTGTAGGCTGTATTTCGCTTCAAATATTAGTGAATCAACATTTTTTAATTCAGTCTTTTTGCACTACCTTTTGCTTTCTCTAACACATCACAACTTTTGAAAAAAAAAAAGTAAACGTTTTGCTTTCCTGAAAAATATATAATTTAAATAGAGAAATCTTACCCCCCAAAATTTCATGTTGCACATTTCACAAGTCAAATGCATGTGGAATAATGAAATCTATAAAATTAAAAATAAATTAGTTCTTACAGAGTCAAATAACACTAACACACAGAAACCTTACTCATGACAGGATTTGGGTGAATCTACTAAAATATATATACATTTGTCAATAAATCATATAAAAACATAGCAGGTAGGAAAAATATGTTTATCAATGTAATTTCTTGTTTAAAAGATATTATAACAACAGTAAAGTCAATTAAAAATAATAAAAACCCTTGTTTCCAAAATCTTAATAAGACTACTTTTTTTAAACATCTTTATTGGAGTATAATTGCTTTACAATGGTGTGTTAGTTTCTGCTTTATAACAAAGTGAATCAGCTGTACATATACATATATCCCCATACCTCCTCCTTTTTGCGTCTCCCTCCTACCCTCCCTATCCCACCCCTCTAGGTGGTCACAAAGCACTGAGCTGATCTCCCTGTGGTATGCGGCTGCTTCCCACTAGCTATCTATTTTACATTTGGTAAGACTACTTTTTTAAATTAAGATACCCTACCTCCCTTGATCATATTTTTACAAACTTCAAATTATATTTTAGTTAATATTAAATAACAAATATATTCATGTAACAAATATATGCATGTTCTTTTAAAAGAAGCCTATTAATTCCACCAAACTAGAATAACCATTATAACCACTTGATATGTTATCAAACCCAATTTTGTCACACATGTATACATGTGTGCTTTAAAAACTATTTTTATTTTCCTTAGAGTAGAAACGATATAGTTTGCTAATTTTTCCACTTGGTTGGCTACAAAATAAGTATACTAATTTCCCGGAAGTGTAGTGATTTTTATCTTCATTGGCATTTGATTTTGGGGCCCAGAGTTTTGACTATTCCTACTTATGTTAGCAAAATATGACATCATAATTGCTCTCATTCCATTTACATAACTTTAGTGATACTAAATATACCACACAAATTTTGTTTTAATCAATATATCTTACTTTGTATCAATGTTTTTTGCTCATTTACACATGGAGATCTTAGATATTTCTTTTCAATTCTTTGAAATTTTTTATATGATAAAATATTAGCCTACTGGTAATGTTTTAAATACAAGTATTGCCTCTACAGTTAACTTTTTGGTTGTTATTTCAAGATAACAATTTTATAAAGTATTTATAACAGCAAGATTTTTGAACTAATATATACAATATAATCGATTTGTTTATCTTCCATCTCTCCCAAATGAAGACTGGTTAAATTAGTATCTACAAAAGAGTACAAAATATTTTCTGCAATTTTGCTTAATTTAATTGTTAATTTTTATTCTTTTAAAGTGTGTTATCTTAAATCACAGATTTATAGGATCATTTGTAAGAATTCTATGGATGAATCTTTCACAGGACATAGTGACACTGTAGGTGCCAGGCAAGACGGTTTCTACCTAGGTTTGAAATTCTTATGACATTTCAAGTCCATTTTTAACTTAAAGAGAATGAGAAATGGCAAGGGCTTCAAATTTACAGTGTGCCTGAGGCAGAGATGGAACTGAATTCAGCTGGTACTATTATTCATGGTAGACAAAGCTAAAAATTGAAGTGTATTCCTTAAATAGTATATTAAATGTGTCTTGAGAAAAAGTTCGTTTAATGAGGGAAAGTTTTACAATTTTAGGCTTTCTAAATGACTAAAGCCATTATAAAATGCAAATAATCTGAACTGAAATTATTTTGTCTTTAGGTTTGAGGGAAAACTTTATATGAGTGCTTTATTTTTAAGAAAAAGTCATACTTATAGATAGTAAAATCTGGTCTGTAAATTTCCGTAGTCTTAATTTAAAAGAACACATGAATGTTTTAAAACTTTTTAAGAAGTGAAATTTCTTAAATGAGCATTTAAGTTAATTAATATAAGCAATCAAGTGGAAAAAATTACACGCTTCCATCATAAACCCTAAGTCTTAGAACATTTGGGTCATCAAGAAAATAACATCTTACAATTTATGATGATTATGTGTCAACTTGGCTGGGCTAAGGGATGCCCAGATAGCTAGCATAACATTACTTCTGGGTGTGTCTGTGAGGGTGCTTCCAGCAGAGATTAACATTTGAATCTGTAGACTGAGGATAACCCTCCCCAATGCGGGTGGGCACCATACAATCCACTGAGGGCCTGAATAGAACACAAGAAAGCAGGGGAAGGGAGAATTTTCTCTTTGCTTGAGCTGAGACATCTATCTTCTGACCTCTAACATCTGTTCTCCTAATTCTCTGGCTTTCAGACACAGACGAGGATGCATGCCATTGGCTCCCCTGGTTCTTGGGGCTTTCATTTTGGACTGGAACTGTACCACTGGCTTTCCTGGTTCTCCAGCTTGCAGATGGCAGAACATGGAACTTCTCAGCCTCCATAATCATGAGCCAATTCCTATAATATATCCCACCTTATATATATCTATATATATTCTATTAGTTCTGTCTCTCTCTAGAACCTAATATACAGGTTAAATGTTGATTAACTGTCTAAAGAACTATTTATAGGAGATTGGGAAATATCAATAAACTTATTCACTTGCATTCTTGCTTTCTTCATTATTCACCATAAAAGCAGGAAAACAATGTACTTTAGAAGTGATTAGTTTATCCCTTCCTTATGGTGATGAGTTCCTTGTTAGTCCCAGAGCCTGGAGTTCTAGAGTCTTGTTCTACACCGTTTGTTTTTGGCACATCTGTTCTTACACACAGTCCTCTGTATAGCTGAACTTTGCAATGCTCAGCCTACGAATGTACAATTCAGCTTTCAGGTCCACTCTTAATCCTTATCTCATTTGTTAAGACCAGTGCACTATTTATCAGTGAATTCTCGAGGCACCGTGACTGCTAAAGCTCCCCATAGGCATCTTACTGATATCACTTTCTGATCTCAAGAAGCCCAGTTTAATTGAACACAGCTGGCTCAAAGGTATGAGACCTTGAATCCCATCAGCAATCCTTCTTTACTGTGTAATCTACATGCAGTGTGATTTAAGCCACTTCCTAAGTTTTGTCTAAGTACATTACCCTCCAGAGATTTCATTTTCCTCTAAGAGGGAAATTGCTCCTTTGCTCTTCAATTACATGTGTAGATAAGATGTAGTATGACAGCTCTTTTAGAGAGAGGACTTCCACCATTGATCCAGTATACAATATACCTGAAGCTGTGAAATCTTCTGGTATTACTCATGAAAATAAATATGATGCAGGGGTTGAAGCCTGCAAAGTTACAACTGGCACTTGCATCTTTAAAAAGGAGGGGATATTTTCATTGCAATATTGAAATATCATTTGTTAGTTTCCACATTTGTTAAAATTCATAGAGTTTACATCAAGCGATGTGTAGAAATACAAAAATAATGATTGAATATCTGTCTTAAGGAAACTCAAAATCTATTTCATTAATGGTCATTTTTTCAACATTTATTTTATTTATAAAAATAACTAGAAGTTAAATTAATCATGATGCATTGCATCATTTTACTGTGTGACTCATTTCACTAATAATGACTCTCTACCAGACTCATTTTATTCATTCATTTGCATATTTGTTTAACATATATGTGTGTGTGTGTGTGTGTGTGTGTATATATATATATATATATATATATATATATATATATATAGTTTATTTTTTTCTGAGTACCTATTAGGTGCTAGTGAGAAAGACAGACAAAAATTTAATAAATACATAATATATACTCAGAAGATGTGGCGGCCCTTGATGTGTGTCACTAGTATCTCCCTTCAAGAGAAAATCTGCTGCAAAAAGTGCAGTCGGCCTACAGCTTTCAGAAACAATGCCCTTGGAATCTGCTTCCACCCTGGAGCCATGAGTGGATAGCACCAGTCAATGACTGAGCAGTTGGGGGAGTGGGGCATATCCACTTTCGCCCATCACAACTCTCCTCTAATAAGCCATCTTTGCTCTGGAGCTCTCTGTTGGGCTGGTCAAGAACTTCCGAGGGTTGCACTTTAGTCTAAAACTCTGTTCAACCTTCTCTTTCCCTCCCTCTTCTCCAATACCTGTCAGACCTGCATTGTGGCTTACCTACACCTGCTCCTTTTCTCCTTATCTTCCACAGAAATACCGCCAATTGAATTACTTGTGCTTCTAACTCTGTCTTGGTGCCTACTTCCAGAAAGACATGACCTGACACAGATGGTGATAAATATAATTTTTAAAAAATGGCAGCATAATGTGGTAAGGGGTTGGGTTTACCATATGGGAAATGGAGGTTAGCAACTTTAAAGCACGGTAAGAGAGGTGTCCCTGAGAAGGTGAATTTTGAGTAAATCCTTAAAGGAAAAAAGAGTGATCTATATGGATAGCAAGACAGAGGGAACTGCCAGCCAAAACTCCCTTCGAGACCCATATGCTGATTCAGTGTGATGGGGGGAGGCCACATGCTCTTTGTTCATCATTGAAAAAAGCTTGTTGGAAGAAGA
This sequence comes from Mesoplodon densirostris, assembly GCF_025265405.1. Taxonomy (NCBI): domain Eukaryota; kingdom Metazoa; phylum Chordata; class Mammalia; order Artiodactyla; family Ziphiidae; genus Mesoplodon; species Mesoplodon densirostris. The sequence continues at coordinate 19,912,663 of NC_082665.1, forward strand.
ATAATTTCATGAGTCCCTACCTGATGTAGAAGCCACAGTTCTCAAGCTGTGAAGTCAAGGACGATGTTCCCACAACGCAGCACTTTAATGAAGTCATGCTTGTAGAAAAGGCATAAGCCAGTGAAATGGCTTTGCATATATTTTTATAAGAAGAAACATTGTCCTAGGAGGAGTCAAAGTTGGTATGAAATTCTCTAGTGGTTTTCAAGCACTTCTGAGGATAAATCTAAAAAAAATGATGTAATAATTATAAAAAAAATTAGAGTGAAATGCATTGTTAAAATAATGCACATGTACCTTGTATATTTACTCTGAATTTTTGTTCATCTTGCATCAGTATTATTGTACATATCTTTAGGAATAACGTTTTGAAGTTTTTGTTTAATCCCATTATGAAAACAATAAAAATACAAAACCAAACCATTAGATTACTTTGGGTCTCAGGATGAATATACTACTCTGCTGTCAGTTATTCTCAAATCTCTGCAAAATCAGTTAAAATGCCCTCTTGAGAAGCAGCTAAAACATAAAAGTGTCATGTGTTCCTCTGGTTTGAAATAGAAAACTAAATGACATGGAGTAAATACACAGGGAGGAAATGGGAAGTATGACAAGATAAATGATGTTAAGTAATTCCCAAAGGTTAAGGCTGCCCTCTGCCTATATAGTAGTGGAAAAACACTGGACTAGGTGTCGTAAGTCACCAAATGAAAAGTGCTAATAGCGTGAAGGAGATGAATGACACATATGCAAGGGGCGGAGTAGATGGCAAGCATATTTGAATTGAGGTGGGTATGTAGTGAGGAGTTGGTTAATTAATTTATTTTTTTAATTAAAAATTATTTATTTAATTTTATTTTTGGCTGTGTTGGGTCTTCATTGCTGCGTGCGGGCTTTCTCTAGTTGTGGTGTGTGGGGGCTACTCTTCATTGTGGTGTGCAGGTTTCTCATGGCGGTAGCTTCTCCTGTTGCGGAGCACTGGCTCTAAGCTCTCGGGCTTCAGTAGTTGTGACACGTGGGCTCAGTAGTTATGGCTCATGGGCCCAGTAGTTGTGGCTTGCAGGCTCTAGAGCGCAGGCTCAGTAGTTGTGGCACATGGGCTTAGTTGCTCTGCGGCATGTGGGATCTTCCCGGACCAGGGCTCGAACCTGTGTCATCTGCGTTAGCAGGCAGATTCTTAACCACTGTGCCACAAGGGAAGCCCCTGTATATCTTCTTTAGTGAGGTTTCTGTTAAGGTCTTTGGCCCATTTTTTAATCAGCTTGTTTGTTTTCTTACTGTTGAATTTTAAAAGTTATTTGCCTATTTTGTATAACAGTCTTTCATCAGATGTGTCCTTTGCAAATAGTTTTTCCCAGCCTGTGGTTTCTTATTTTCTTGACATTGTCTTTCACAGAGCAGAATTTTTTAATTTTAATGGAGTACAACTTATCAATTATTTCTTTTCATGGGGTGTGCCTTTGGCATTGTATCTAAAAAGTTATTGCCATGTTCACACTTCAGCAGCACATGTACGAAAATTGGAATGATACAGAGAAGATTAGCATGACCTCTGCATAAGGATGACATGCAAATTCGTGAAGTGTTCCATGTTTAAAAAAAAAAATCACCACACAAAAGTTCATCTACATTTTCTCCTATGTTATCTTTTAGGGGTTTTAAAGTTTTGTGCTGTTTTACATTTAGGTTGTTATCCATTTTGAGTTGAATTCTGTGCAGGGTGCAAGGTTTCTGTCTAGGTTCATTTCTTTTCTTTTTTTTTTTTTTTTTTGCATGTAGATGTCCATTTGTTCCAGCAACATTTGTTGAAAAGATTATCTTTGCTCCATTATATTGCTTTTGTTTCTCTGTCAAAGATCAGTTGACTATATTTATGTGGACCTACTTCTGGGCTCTCTGTTCTGTTCCTGTTTTTTAAAAATAGTACTTCCTTCTAACAACTATGCAATTAACTTATTTTTATATTATTTTCTAGTTTATTTTACTATGTGAGATACATAAGAGCAATAATTTTTTTAAACTACTGTATCCCCAGTAAAGAACACATTTCACAATATATATAGACACTCTGTAAAAATTTGTTGAATGAATAAATGAGTGAATCACTGAATCAGAAAGTTTTGAAAAAAGGTATAATAGTACTGACTGTTTGAACTTAGCAGCTTCTGTCCTCTGGTAAATAGAGATGTGAAAGAGGGACTTCCCTTGCTCTTGAAGAGAATACAAAGTTTTAGATCCTATATATTTTTAATTTACAGATTCTATGTCCAGAGCTGGTAAGATTCTAATTCTTGTTTTTAAGAATAAATGTAAAAGGAGTCTGACAGAGAGAGGGAGAGATGAGTTCTATATTGAGGCAATAGGAACTATACTCCATTTCTTATCTTTTCTCTGATGTCTTTGAAGTTTATTAAGAAAAGGGGATATTCCTTTTCTCAAAAGAATTGTGATTTTTCTCCTCTTTTCTTGGAAATCCCTGTGGATGGTACTGAGCTTACAGAATCAGGCATCAAAGAAAGCTCTATTCTGCACTGTAGTGAACTAAAGTAGACTACAGTTTAAGAACTGTTGTTTCCTTATGCATTTCTCCCTTTGGAGACGTTAATACACACATTTCTGAAATAACTTGGAGCACTGGATATGTTTCATCTACAGGCTTTTGCTTATCACACAAAGCTTCTTGGCTTAAATTGTGCTTTGGTGGACGTCCCCCTGTGCCTGCAACTAAGAGGTGTGGCTTTCACAGGGATGATAACTCCTGTGCGAAGAGCAGCCAGTGTGATAATTCAGACATTACGTCAATTTTCTTTACTTATCATTTTGCCATAGATTGTTTTCATGTTTCCTTTTGTCCTTGGAGACAGTGTTTCAAATTGTAGAAGTAATGAATACATTGAGCAGTCTCTTTTGAAAGGAAAGTATTACAATGAGATAAATGTTATTAAAATATATTCCTTGAAGGGAAGTCCTTCAGGGTAAGGTAATTTTGCTGAACATATACTTGGCATTATAATAACATTATACAATACTACTTATGTTATTTTATTGGGATAATAATAACAGTTTCTATTTTTCTTCCAAGCCACTCAGGAGAGATTGTGTGTGTTGTGGGGGAGGGCGGAGGTGTTGCTTCAAAAAGGCTTATTTCATTACACAATGTTAGTTTAAGGAGAATTTATTACTTTTATATTTAGAGAGAGATGGCCATTGGATAAATTTTTCAAATTACTATCTAAGGTCATGCAGATATGGACAGACTATGGTTGTTATTTTTAGTAAGGGCAGTTGAATAGATGAACCCATAATGATAAATCCAATATAATCAAAATGTTTTTGTTCATCCTTGACTGAGATACAATTTTTCACAAAATATCATTTCTGAAAAGAAATTAGACTAAGATGAAGTTCATTGCTTTTATATATTGGAAAGATTGAAATTTAAATAAGTAGGAATTGGAGGCCCATAGTGTTTATTTTTTCCCCACTAGAGAGGAGGGGTGATTTGTGAAATGACAGCATTATTGAAACAAGGAAAGCTAATTGTTGGAATTCGGCACAATTCCAAGAGAGAGAATCGAGAGCTTCATTTTATCTCTGATTGATCAATAGATTATGTTCACTCAAACAACATTTATTAAACACCTCCTATGGGCTGAGCACAGTGGTAGGAGCTTGGGATGCAAATATGAACACACTGAAACTCTTGGTCTCATGGGGTATATGTTTCAAAAATAAATTACTACATATGCTTTCAGATGGTAAGTTTCTTATGCAACTTGGTTTGCACTGTAAAATGATATTTTATCAAAAATTTTCTGATTATAGATATGGTATGTGAAACTACCCATAACTCTATTGCCTAAACAACTGTAAACATTTTTTATCTTTCTAATTATATAACTATATTAAAATATCACTTTTCACTTAGTCTCTATTTGTACATTTAAACATACTGATCCTAATGGTTATAATATTACACAGAAATAAATAATCTGTTCTTCAGCATTTAGGTTGCTTTTAATTTCCTGCTGTTAGGAAGAAGATCTTTGTAAAATGTCTTTGGGTGAATCAGAAATCATTTTTAGGATAAATTCCTATAAGTGATGTTACTCAATACAATAATAGGGAAATTTTAAAAACTTTTGATAATATTTTCAAATTGTACACTTTGAAAGAACAATCTATTTAAAAGCTGTTCAGTTAGTGTCTTAGATTAGTGACAATTTCCATTCTCACTTTCATTCTAATATTGGTTATTGTGTTGCATATTCCTCAGTACTCTGTGCAAAATGCAACATTTTCTCAAACATTATTCACTTATCTTTCTCCTTCAGTTAAGAGGATTATGGTGATGGATAAATAAAATTGCAGAGTGCACATAATTTCTTGGAATGACAAAGCCTCTGCATATATTCAAATTTGACTTCTGCATTCTCTGGTTATTGCATATTCAGAGTTAGTTTTTATCGGGGAAGATTTCAACTGTGTTCGTGAAAAGCAACAATGCATTGTGCATCATAACTCACTGAGGTCAATCTAAATACCACACACTACCCTAGTTTTGTTGCTCTAAATACCATTTTTGGCATTGGGAATCACCAGAGAAAGGGAAGAAAGTTATCCTGAGCTACTTCAGCTCAATTCAACAAACGTTTATTTATCGTCTATGACATGGCTGACTCCATCTAATAAGTACAGGTACTGTAACCATGTGAGTTGAGGCCCAGTTACCTTGGGTATTGCATTTAGCTCTGGAATTTCCTCACAGCTAGCAGAAAATTCCCAATACTTGGGATTATGTCCCATATGGTGCCCTGTGCTATTCTTTCTATATAATAATTATGATTTATGTTTTTCTCACAAGAAATATCCTGTAGTATTCAATTCTGAGAAGTAAAGAAAAGAAAGTGTTTCATATTTTCTAGACATACATCAACTGGAAATTGACCGATTCCCTGAATATGCCCTTAATATTCATTAAACAGAGTCAATACATGAGAGGTTTTTGCTAGTCACTTTGAATCACCATAAAAGACTGTGGATGTGGCTCCGGGAGAATATGATGGATGCTCAGTGCAGGGTAAACTTAAGAAAGAAAAACTCGATTTAAGAGATAGAAAGGAAATGTAATTTCAAGAACATAAATCAAAGTTTGTTTCCTGGAATGTGTGTTTTAAGTGAATCTGATGTTTTGCCGCTTAGTCAATAGAAATTGAAAGTATAAAGAAGTGAATTTTGAGATATATTTGTAGTCTTATCAGATATTGCGGTGCCGACGTCTCATTTAATGTGGTGATACCCACTCATGGTGAAGTATTATATATATATATATGTATATTTTTTTCTTCCTCCCTCCCTCCCTCCTTCCTCTTTCTTTCTTTCTTTCTTTCCTTCTTTCTCTCTCTTCCTGCCTTCCTTTCTCTCTCTCTCTCCCTTTCTTTCTTCCTTTCCCTCCCTCCCTCCTTCACTCCCCCCCCTTTCTCTCTCTCTCTTTTTCTTTCTTTCTTTCTTTCTTTCTTTCTTTCTTTCTTTCTTTCTTTCTTTTCTTCCCTTTTGTGTTACATGGTAGTAAGGAAGCCCCATCACATCAGAATTCTGCTCAGAAAACTCCTGGCAAGGGACACACTGCCAAATACAGAGTGAGTGTGTATGCCAGATTGAAATCTCCATATGATTTTGGCATGCAGCATAATGAGCTGGCAGCTAAAAATGAGCACAAACAGATTGCCTTTCGTTCCTTCTATTTGCAGTTATTCCTTTGGAGAATATTCCTCGCCTTTGGATGGAGCTGAATTCCAAATATTTTGCTCATTTTCCAAATGCAATTTTTAAAAAATTTGATTTGCCCTATCAGACAGATGACCCTCTAATTTATCAGCTCTGGCCTTAGATTACATTCTTCCACTTTTTTAAGATGCACATAATAGCATGGCCTTAAATGCACTGACTTAAAATTATCCTTTTAATAGGAAGAAACTCATTTTTCCCCCAAAATGGTTTTCAGCACTGTCTTCTGTCTGAAAGTGTATCTGAATTCAAGAAGAATATTGTCAAATAACTAGATGCGTGTGTGTGTTAATAATGCTCAGAAATAGCCAGAACTCCTAAGATTAATTCTATCTTCTAACTAGAGGAAAAAAAAAAAAAACACAACAACTGTTAAAGGACATATCATTGTAAGTAATTTTTTTTTGTAGAAAACATATATTTTTGTCTATTAAACCCACAATTGAATATCACTGTCTGTTTGGAGCAGAAAGACATGAAGCATTTGATTAAAAAAATTATAGTATTTAAAAAAATACTATAACAGTAGTATAAGTTAAAGCTGTATTTTAAGAAAGTTGTGGTTTAGTGGAAAAAAAGTTCAGGGTCCTGAAGAACAATAGCAAAAGGAGCCAAGTATCTTTAAATTGTCTGGTTCGGTAGGAAGAATCCTTTCATCTTTTTCACCAAAAGCATTTTTAGCCAAGCCTAATATCACTATTTCATACTAGTCTGTGTTTTTCCTGGACGCTGATTGCCTTTGGGTCAAATCCTGGCATTGCTATAGTGTTCATGATTTTGGGTAAATTACACAAATTTCCTGAGAGTTGTTTTAATTTGTCTGTTAAAACATGAGACAGAGTGTGAGGTTTCACTGAGTACATGTGAAAAAAAATCTCAACTTTGTTAGATTTAGGATACATTGGCTCACTTATTCTGTCATTTGAACTAGAGAGCTACCAGCTGGACCCTTGTCCCTTAGCATATATTTTACCTTCATTAAGAATTAATGAGCTTCCTCAACTTGTCAAAGGACACCTACAAAAACCGTACAGGCAACATTACACTTAATGGTGAAAGACTAAACGCTTTTCCCTAAGATCCAGAGCAAGACAAGGATGTCCACTCTCACCACTTCTATTCAACATTGTACTGGGGGTTCTAGGTAGGGCAATTAGGCAATAAAATGGGAAAAATAAAGGCATACAGATTGGAAAGGAAGAATTAAAACTATCCTCATTTGCAGATGGCATGATCTTATAGAAAATCCTAAGGAATTCACGAAAAGAACTATTAGAACTAATAAAGTTCAGCAAGTTTGCAGGATTCAAGATCAATATATTGAAAAATTGTATCTCTATATATTTACAAAGAATATACTAAAAATGAAATTAAGCAAATAATTTTACTTATAATAGTATCAAAAAGAATAGCACACACATCGAAATTAAACAAAAGAAATACAAAACTTATGCTCTAAATACTGTATAGCATAGTTAACAGAAAACAATAAATGGAAAAATATTCTATTTTTCATGGATTGGAAGTCTGAATATTGTTAAGTTGGCAATATTTGGCAATATTCTCAAATTGATCTACAGATTCAATGCAATCCTGTTCAAAATTACAGCTAGCTACTTTGCAGAAAATTACAAACTGCTCCTAAAATTCATATGGAAATTCAAGGGATCTAGAATAGCCAAAATGATCTTCAAACAAAAATAACAAATGTAGAGACTCACACTTTCAGACTTTAAAGCTTACAACAAAGCTATAGTAATCAAGACTGGCATATACAGAACATTAAAACAGAATTGAGAGTACAGCATAAACCCTCAAATTTATGCCCAACTAACTTTTTACAACAATGCCAAGATCCTTCAGTGGGGGAAAGAATAGTCTTTTTAACAAACGGTCCTGGGACAACTGGATATCCATACATAAAATAATCAAGTTGAACCCCTACTTGATATCATATATGTAAGTTAAATAAAAATGGATCAAAGAACTAGGTGTAAGTACTAAAACTATACAACTCTTAGGAGAAAACATAGGCATAAATCTTTGTGATTTTGAATCAGTCAATGGTTTCTTAAATAGGACATCAAAAGTGCAAACAGGGCTTCCCTGGTGGCACAGTGGTTGAGAGTCCACCTGCCGATGCAGGGGACATGGGTTTGTGTCCCGGTCCAGAAAGATCCCACATGGCATGGAGCGGATAAGCCCATGAGCCATGGCTGCTGGGCCTGCGTGTCCAGAGCCTGTGCTCTGCAACGGGAGAGGCCACAGGAGTGAGAGGCCCGCGTACCACCACAAAAAAAAAAAAAAAAAAAGTGCAAACAATACAAGAAAAAATAAATAATTAGACTTTATAAAAATTAATTTTGTACTTCAAAGGATAATGTGAAGAAATTAAAAAGGCCACAGAATGAGAGAAAATATTTGCAAATCATATGTTTGATAGAAAACTTGTATCTAGAATATGTAAAGAACTCTTACAAAGCAACAATAAAAGGCAAATTACTCAATTAAAAATGGACAAACGAAGTGGATAAATATTCCTTCAAAGAATAGATACAAATGGCCAGTAAACACATGAAAATATGCTCAATGTCTTTAGCCATCAGAGAAATGTAAAAAAAGCACAATAAGATACTATTTCATACCAAGTAGGATGGCTATAACAAAAATGACAGATTATAATTGTTGGTGAGAATGTGGAGAAATCACAGCCCTCATACACTGTTGGTAGGAATATAAAATAGCACAGTGTCTTTGGAAAACAGTTTAGAAGATCCTCAGAATGTTAAGTACGGAGTTACCATATGAACCAGCAATTCCACTCCTAGGTATATATCAAGAGAAATAAAAACATATGCACATACAAAACTATGTATTAACTATGTTAATACACTCAAAACCATTGAACTGTACACCTTAAATGGATGAATTGTATGGCATGCGAATTATATCTCAATAAATCTATTAAAAATGGAATTAATGAATGTAAGTGGCTTTTAGCTTGTATGGTATGAAAACATTTAAAATTAGAGCATACCTCCTATAAAAAGCAGTTATATTTAGACAGGACGTATCTAGTTGGAATAAATGGCTAAATTCATGTGGACACCAAAAGCAGTCTAACATGGAACATTTTCTGTTTGGCTAAAGTATTCATTTGATCTAAAACAAATAAAAATGGAAAAGTCAAGTTAACCTGTAATTGATTCACTAGGAATGTTATGTATTGACATGCACATAAGAGAAAATAAATTTTATACACATACATATACACTATATAGATACTATATACACTATATACTGTATATATACAGCATATAGTTATATATATGCCTGTATATGCATGTATATACAGTTGTGTTTTTATATATGTTTTATTATTATTATTTTTAAATTTATTTATTCAATTTATTTTTTATTTTTTAAATTTAATTTTATTATTATTATTATTTTTTGTGGTACATGGGCCTCTCACTGTTGTGGCCTTTCCCGTTGCGGGGCACAGGCTCCGGACGCACAGGCTTAGTGGCCATGGCTCACGGGCCAAGCCGCTCCGCGGCATGTGGGATCTTCCTGGACTGGGACACGAACCCGTGTCCCCTGCATCGGCAGACGGACTCTCAACCACTGCACCACCAGGGAAGCCCTATTCAATTTATTTATTTTTGGCTGCATTGGGTCTTCGTTGCTGTGTGCAGGCTTTCACTAGTTGCAACGAGTGGGGGCTACTCTTCGTTGTGGTGCACAGGCTTCTCATTGTGGTGGCTTCTCTTGTTGAGGAGCAAGGTCTCTAGGTGCATGGGCTTCAGCAGTTGTGGCACGTGAGCTCTAGAGCACAGGCTCAGTAGTTGTGGAATACAGGCTTGGTTGCTTTGCCGCATGTGGGGTCTTCCTGGACCAGGGCTCAAACCCGTGTCCCCTGCATTGGCAGGCAGATTCTTAACCACTGTGCCACCAGGGAAGCCCTTATTATTATTTTTTAGTCTGGAGATTTTAATATTTGGGGATGGATATTTTCAGTTACTTTTTAAAAATATATATATATATATCATAGTGGTCATGGAGAGAAAATGGAACTCAGTATGTATGCTGTATGTATGTGGCTGTGTTTATATACATATATATATGTATCTGTATAAAGTGTACTTCACATGTTGAATGAGTTAATGATTGATTTCTTACATTTTCAGCTGTGTCATTTTATTTTATATTTTAAAGCTCTGCACAGAACATCTCTAATAAATAAAGCAATGGAGTGAACATAGGGACTTCCAGGCATATCCAGTAATGAGTGCTTCTAAAATGATACAATTTCATCTTATATTTTAATGTTACTTCTCTTCAGGGTGTTATGTTTGTGCTGTTGGAAAAATGTTAAATTATTGTTTGCATACTCTGAAGAATATTGTGCCTGAGAGGAGACAACTTTTCATATGCAGAGTGGGAAGTTACTTCTTCCTGCTTGTACATTCCAGGAACGTAACCAGGGAGCAAAACAGGTTACTAAAAAGAGAAAAAGTATAGGACTGATTGACTGCTAATTTAAAAATTGGCAAGTGTCCTATGTAGCTAGCTGGCTTGAAAATTATCCCAAACTAGAGTAATTGCTGCTTAATTGTAGACATGCCTAAGCATCCAACTCAGTCTATCTCCAAATGACACAAGTGCTTCTTGTATGATGGAATTGCAGGTGAATGTTTCCTACATGCCTAGAGAACCAACTTAGGTTTAGTTTAAGATGCTCAAATGAAAGCTATGCCATACTGGTTTCTTTCTTTCTGATTCTCCTCGCCATGTCTGAATACAGATACTGGCGTGAATGTACATTAGTGTATAGTTTATAAACAAGATGAAAGCAACAAATGAACAATGTTCCCTATTCATCCCTAGACCATGTACTGCATTAAACATACAGTGTAAAAGTGGTAATGAAAGTGGGTAAATCTTTGTGCATTTATTAAAAGTTACAATCTGATATTTAAGAATTTTAAAAACCATTTCAAAGTGAAATGAGTATTTTGGTCGATATTTGGGTTATCTTTGATTATTAATATAAAAGAATATGTTAGCAATTTTTTATATACTTAGAACTAAGTATTTTATTCCTCCTCTGGCTTTGCCCTCAACAGAATTATTTAATGATTATAAACAAGTGATATCTTTTTTTGTTACCTTAACAACCCCTAAAATTAGCTTCAGGGATTTCCCTATCCATCATTCTATGTAGACTAGCTGGGGCTCCACTCTCATCTTCAAAGTTTGCAAAAGTGACTTAGGCCAAAGCCATTTTGTTTAGAGATGAGCAGATAACCAAAACTAAGCTTTAAGTATGAATCGTATGACCTATATAGGAACACTCGGAAAGAAATTTCCTTCTTATCCGTTGGTTGGAAATTAATTGGCTGCTACCATGTAACCACAAGGGAAGCATCTTTCTGAGGTTGAGGAGTAATGCTGAGGTTGCCCAAGAAAATGTAAGAAACCAGGCCCCAAATATATTATTAATATTCAGCCAGTAACACAAATCAATAAACTACTTTTTGCTTAAGACACCTTCAGTCAGGGTTTCTATCATTTGCAATGAAATGAACCCAATTTCACAAATTGTGGGAAATCCTCTTTACACTGAATAATTGCTTTTTTACCAAAAATTGTAGTGTTTTAGAAAAAGTTAGATCTGGATGTGATGGAAATTGGCTAATCCTTAAAAATATCCCATTGGAATTACAACTTAAGAATTCTCATTTTATCTTTGTTATTCTTTTCTTAGAAATATTGTTCTTTTCCTCCAATACAGAAGGTGGTTGACATAATTTTATTAAGGCTTTACAAATTATGAGAAAGTAGATGGAGGTAAGACACGATGCCTTCGGAAACAAGGATCCTGCTGCATTTTGTGTTTTCATCTTTGATTTATTCCTTTGTGCAAAAGTAGGACATTGAATAGTCACAATCTTTAGGCATCCACAAAGCTACCAAGAAGAGAATAAGAGGCACAAATGAAAGCCTTATATCTTGACTTATGGATGATGTTAATCTTGATCAGGTCCTTACTTCAGGGATCTTCTGTATGTTGACTTATTCACTTCCGAAAAAGATAGTTGTAGTCAAAGAATAAAAGTGCCCAGTGGTCTCTCTTAAGCTTTGCCCACCCAGTTCCCAGATCATTGTAGGCAGGAATTTGTATGCAACCGCAAGCTTCTGACTCAATGGTGAGGGGAGTTTGGTATCAGACACTTCCTTGAATAGACTGTAATAGTGATCATCCCTGATTTAAGACTTGGTGTTCCTCCTGTATTCTCTGAAATTGAAGCTGATTCCTTTCTGCATTTTTCCTATCCTGTTAACATTTATCACTATTTATCACATGTCCTGGTTCTAATGTGCAGGGACTGTTAATCAGGTTAACTTTGGCTGAACTTTTGAATATTTCCCCATTTTCTCCAGTCTTCTCTTTCTTCAATTAGATTGTGGTATAGTTTGATCAGGCAGTCAGACATTCAAAGGGGTCATCATACATAATTCCAATTTCAGTAAAAAATATGCATGTATATATATATATGTATTTATATGTTTTTTTCTGGCTCTTCTCAGAGCATGAGAATTCTGCCTTGCTTGTTCTCACATTTTTTTCTAGAAAATAAAAGCCACCTCTAAGTGTTCCTATCTGCTTGTCTTTTGCTTCAAATACAGACTCCTTTAGCTTCCCTGTTACCAAGCTTCACTCACACGTGAGGAAACTTGGCTTTTAGTTGGAGCTGCTGACAACTCTGTCCCTGAATTTTTCTTTGAGCATTTTCAACTGTAACCCTTGGATCCAGTCCTTCCTGACAAATCCTCACTGTCTATGGGACTTCCCACTGGTGGCTGTCTTTCCTTAAGGGTGTGCCCTGGTCAGAGTTCAGCTCTTACTTCCTGACCCTGTATTGATAATGCATTCTGACACATCACATCAACTCTTTTCCCTTGGTTTTCAGTTCTCTTTGCCTAGTTGCCCAAAGGAATAGCAAAGGGTTTTTCAAGCTATGAGATACATTATGACTGGACTTTCATTGTGTTAAATATTGTAAGATATGGGCTTTTAAAAATGTTGCTTAGAGATCACCATTTCAGTGTTGGGAAAGTTTAGAATCAGAGAATATCTCAAATTTTAAAAAAGGTGGATTTTGTTTGTATTCTTTTTTTGGTCTTGCTTTAAAAAAATATGTGAACTCCTTATATAATAGCTAGTAATTCTAAGTAGTTCTCTTTTGTTCTTAATTTAGTTCATTGCTGTTATTTGGTATGAACGTCTAAATTTTATTTTTATTAATGGTGAGGAAAATCAAGCCAATAGTAAACATAAGGAAATACTCACAGAGTCCATATGACTCAACCAATATGAACAATACCAACAATTTAACACAATGTGAAATATAATTTTTATTTTTCAAGCTTTGTGTGTTAGCTAGACTTCTGGGAAAATAACACTTTCCTTGGTCTGCTTTGAAAACAGGGAGTTTTCTCTCCTCGAGTTTCCTGAACTTTGTTAAACATTTGTTGCTGTTTTCTACTTTTCCTCTCTTTCTCTAATTACATGGTGATATAGTTTGACAAGACAGTCAAAAATTCAAAGTGACATATGGAGGCTTTCCACTCTGTTTTCTATCTGGGAGAATTATGAAACAAGAATGAGGGAAAGGGGGAGGAATGGTGAAAAATAGAGTTATTGCAGTGATGAAAGGCAGAAAGAAATGTGATGTGAGACAAGAATGAAACCATACAGGTAAAAGAATTGGGGCTATGCCTTGGGTCTTTCAATGAATTCTTGCAAATGAGGTCCCTGACTGAAACACCATTGTTACTGAGGAGGGAATTGAAAGAGCATGATGCCTGCCTCCTTCTCTCTCCACCTTCCTTTGTTTTTCTTTTAACCTTTTATTGAAAACTGACACTTTCAAGTTTCTCTTACTTCCACACTACATATACTGTTTTATTACACTTTCAAGCTGTTTAAACTAACTTAAAAGATTGACTTTAAAGTTTAAGTAATTAAGTATAGAATTAATGCAGAAAATGTTAAAGTTATGGGTCTTTTGGCAACTTAGAAATAAAATTGCAAATTGATTCCCAGATACAAGATGATCCTCTATCAAGATCTATAAACCAGAAGAAAAATAGATTTAGCTAAAAAATGAATTCTTCTGCAATAACAATACCTTTTGTTTAGCTGATTTCAACTTTAAAAAAACTGGAAAATGATTCTTGTCTTTTGACACAGCCAGAATTAATGAGAATGGATGGGAACTATTGCAAGATAGGAAAGTGTTACCCATTAATTGTGACAGGAAAACTATAATCATTTGTTTGCTTGGGATCTTACAGTCCCTTTTAATGTGAAGAATTAATTGAATGCATTAAACATGTTAATTTAAAACATGTTAATTTAAAATGAGCGTTTCTGTGGTCATCCTTGAGTAGGAACATGCTGAGTGACATGAGTAGAAATGGAGCTCCATCTGATGTAGTGAATTGGCTTTTTCTCTGAGTACAGATTGTTTAAGCAATTGGAAAATCTTCACTGCTTACTATGTATATTAAGGCATAGGTTAGGCAAAAGTTCACTAACGCTGTTGATTCATCTGCATATAAAATGTCAAGTGCTATCCAGGAGAGAGTGGTAAATGTTCCACAGCCTTGTAAGTTTGCCTAATAGAGGAGAGAGTGCATTAATTTACCATTAACTTGTTAAAGCTCATTGCAATATTTTCACTTTTTATACACTTTATGAGTCAATTGAAATAAAAACTGCAAGAGTTTTATGCAGTCAGAGGAAAAACATAACTGGATTTTGCCTTTTTAATAGTATCATAGAATGTCAGAATGTTTTAGTCTACCAGCAGTGAAGGTTATTCATTGAAGACAGATATGAACTTCCAGATAGTAAGTAAAACACTTTCTAATCAATTTTTATTTATACCTACTGTAAAGATGCTGCTTTAGTAAGTGAAGACTACAATACGCTCTTTGGTGGCATCTAACATCTTGTGTAATACTTGTAATAACTGAAAGTTCTGAAGAGAAACAGGATAAGGTTGACAAATTGAAAACAGGCATGTTGCTACATGCGTGCCATCTCAGAATTTCAATCAAGCTGTGGTTGAAAATATTAAGAAAGGATTCTTGTGATAAGCATAGAAATGACTAAGAAAGGTTATATTGGTTAGAGTTTACATAAAGAAGATAATTTAACACAATTCTCATTATAAACATAATTTTCATTAAATCCATGGCTGTGCGTGGGCATAGGTTTGAGTTTCCTTACATTCTGTACATTATGTTAAATGTTGTTTTTTAAAAAAACTGTTTGTTTTTTTTTCTTCCCCAGAAAATATGTTAAAACAAATAGCCAACCATTGAAAATCTCTCTATTTTTTGTATTGGAGAAAAAATGCAAATATTTTATACTGAATTTGTATATGAACTATGAAGCCACATATTCCTAAATCAGTGAAGAGTTATAGGAAGAAAAAAAATAGTTGGACTTTATTCATTCCCAAAACGCCTCTATATTTCATATCCTATCGAATGGATTTTATGATGTACTTTTTGAATATTTGCAGTCATTATCTGGAAAATGTAAATATTTTGAAATGTGTCATCAAAGGTATATATTATTTTCTATATTTTAAGCTAGCCAATATGAAGAAACATTTTTGAACCCTGCAGGTAGGATTCTTTAAAAAGAGATTAATTCCTTCCAAATAGCATCACCTCTATGTAAACACAAAGTATAATTAAAACTGTAAGAGGGGCGGGCCAGATGCAACCTATAGCAGCCCTGCTCAGACATTGGTCTGCACAGCAGTGGCCCCTCCCTCTTCCCTCTCCTCTGTATAAAGAACCTGAATTCAGACTGGGACAAGATGGTCTTTTTCAGATGCTAGTGTGCCATCTTCTCAGTCTGCTAGCTTTCCAATTAAAGTCATTATTCCTTGCCCCAAAAACTTATTTCCTGATTTATCAGCCTGTCTTGCTGCGAGCAGAGTGAGCTTGGGCTGGGTAACAAAACTACTTTTTAAGGCTTTGTACACTTGTATGATTTTAGGTGACTGTGTTTCTTTTATGTCTTTGCTGATTGTCTCCCATCCTTACTTGTCCCATTCTGGAGTGCCTTCCATCACTCTCCTAGAGTTTGGTTCTGTGAGTTAAGCACACAAGTTAGTCTTGTCTGTGCAGCTGGCTAAATTACTCAAAAATTTTTGTTTTTTGCTCCATCTGATGTCTTTAGTCATAGACACCTAACATCATACCCAGAGGTCAAACAACCTGCAACTCACCATAGATAACCACTCTCTTCATTTTCAATCCTCCTCCTTACCCCCAGAATGAGAAATTCTAGTACAAAAATGAGCTTCTGAATTACAGAAATAGTTTTATTTAAATTGCTTGGAAAGAAAATATCACTTCACACCAAAAACTCATTTGTTCTTAAGACCCGGCTAACATGTGTTGCTTCTTTGAGCAAATTAGAACTCTCCTCTCCCCACACAAACACACATACCTCCCTTTGAGTAGATACAGCTCTGTGGCTGCACAAAATTTTAAGCAGAACACACACTGGATTTCTGCTGCCATGTGCTCCTCAGCTGGGCACCGTTCTGCAGTGACCCAGCACGTTCAGTCCTATATAAATTGTAATCTCCAGATTAAAAGATGTAGAGACGATTTCTGAAAAGAAATAGGTGATGGATAAATTGGAAACTGGAATAAACCTGCATGTACAAAATACAAAGTATTTAACTTTTACATTATACTGATAGGTTTAATTTTGATTATATTAATAATACATGTTTATTTTAATAGAGTTCAAACATAAAGAAAAAAGAAAAGAAAAAGACCAATTTTCCCAGAGTTAGATGTTATGAATATGAAGTTTTCATATTGTTTTTATTTTTTTCCAGCAAAACTCTCACATATTTATTACTGAGCCAAAGCACTAGTGTAGAAACACTGACACAGAGAAAAATCATTTTCCCAATGAAACTCATCCAGTTGTTCAGATAGTAGTGATGTTTTCAGAGTGGTATGGTAAGACTTAAGTGACCCTGACACAGAATAAATATGTGTGCCACCTCACATAGGACTCCTTATAGACCCAGCTTGGTTCTTCTCCATTGTCTTCTCTTGGAGTTGTACCTGATGTTATTACCTGTTTTCATTCGAACCCATTGGGGAATGGAACAATTCTTCTTTTGTTTCTTGGCCGGGAATCTCTTGACCCTGAGAGTCTTATGACAAGACATGGCAAAGAGCAAATGCAACTGCTCATAGGATAGCAGAGAAGAGCAGAGAGAGCTGTTTTTATATAAAAAGAAAGAATACACATTACTCAAGTCACTTAACACTTTTGTATATTGTAACAATAACTTCTAATTTTATAATGTTTCAAAATGGATATACTAAAATTTACTAATCCTTAGTTGTTGGAAAAGTGAATAGTTTTAAGTAAAATATCTTTCTACAACTTGAATTTCTGATGTTATTCATCTGAATAATGAATTATTTGCCTTTTAATGACATAAAAATTTCCATCCAACCTAAAGTAGAGGCCACTGCTAGGGAACAGTCTTTTTCTGTTAACATGTATTATTAATACTATTATAATTATAACCACATTGCTACTGGAGAAAATTATTTTATTATGAGTTTCAGTGTCTGATATTAAGGATTAGATTTTATTCTCCATACTACAGTTTTAATAGTATAATATATCAAGGGTTTATTTACTGTTTTAGGTAGAGCCACAGATTTGTTTATTCATAGACTCTTAAGTAGCCAGATTGCACAGCTGAAAATAATTTGCAAATTTGATTCATTTTCTTACTTAATCAGGCTTCAACTTTAAGAACATAAATACTGAAACACAAAACATTATTTCTATTGTGATTATTCTAACTTGGAAAAGTGTAAGAAAGTAATATTATTGCCTATGGTCCTATGCAGGTTGCTATTTCTTTGCTTGAAAAGACTCCTTAACTAGAAAAATTGTTTATATCACTGTTTTAATGTTTGTACTTATTACACATGAAAACACGGAGCCACTTAATCTAAGAAAAAATTGTCTAATTTCTTTCCTGTGGACTGACAAACACTGGGGGTGCAAGAGATATTTTTCAATCGATTTAGACATAGCTGCTTTTAAGCCAGTGGTTCCCTCTTTTACCACCCACTATGTGATTCTCTTAGTATACAAGGTCAGTGGCTATTTTCAATGAAAATTCTATTAACTGTAACTAATTGGTATCATTACTAATCAGATAGTATCTCTCTAATAACTAAGCAGGATTTCTCATAGTAAACTGGAGTAATTTTCAAGGACATATAAAGTGACTGGTTTTCTTACCTAAACCACAATTTACCTGTGGTACTGTGGACCCAATGAACACATGTGACTGTCTGGCTATGGATGGCTACTGCTAATAATGCAGATGCCCAGGAAGCCAAGACAATTGAATTTGACCATGGGATGTCCAGCATCCTTTAGTGAACCAAACATTTGCCACTGACTTGCAGGCCTCCACCCCAGCACCCACTGAGACACATTCATTCTGCTTCAAAATGACATCAGTCATAGGAAGGTCAGAAGCACCTCTTCCATGCTTTATGGGACAGCATTTTGTTTCTGCTCCTGGGAAGTAGATACATGTGTGAACACACGCACAACTGCTTTCTGAGAAAAGTCTTTCCTTTCAGATATTTCCACTGCCCACATCCATGGAGGTTGGGGAAGAGTCCTGCCCACACACCTCACAACCTGGATGCTAAGTTGTGCATAACTCACCCTGTTACACAGTCAACTGAGGCAACACTTCATTTAAAAGAAACAACCTCAAGATGATGCTTTGTCCTTGTCTCAATTCATAGCCCCACAAAGTTTGGTAAGTACACTACACGACTGGACATTCCTTTTATGCCTCTGATTCACATTTCCCAAAATTATGTCCTAATATTTTACTAAAAAAACACATTTATTAAAAAGCCGTATGTTTGCATTTCAATTAAACTTGCTGTTGACCATATCATTTATTATTTTGTTCCTAGGGACTAATACCACACAGAAAAACAAAAAGGGAGGGGTTTAAAAAGTTGGTTTTCACATTGAATTGGTATATTTTCTACTGTTAGATAATGACATTTTCCTCTTTCTGTTGATTGCTAAGATACTCAGGTAAACTTTATGCTCATTTGTTGGTCTTTCCTTCAGCTACAGCATATGGCTCACAGTGGAAGCTGAATAAATTTTTGTGATTTTTTTTATTGCATGCTGACTGAACTAGCTCTTGCAATGAATGTTTCCTCCCACACTTTTCTTCCTCTTTTTTCTACAACTCTGTTGATTAAATTAAATGTGACAGGAGTACATGGAGACTTCTGGGTGGGATGGAAATGTCCTGTACCTTGATAATAACTATTACATGGGTGTATACAATTGTTAAAATTTACCAAGCTGTATCTCTTTAAGAATAAGTATTGTTTATAGTATCCAAATTATACCTCAATAAAGATGACTTTGAAAAAGAGTGTACAGAGTCAATATTCATGTGTTGAGTGCAGTTCCTTTTGGCATGCTAAAATACCAATACTATCTTTACATGAAAGAAATATATTATTTCAAAAAGTAATAAAAAGTATCCTTGAGAAAGCTTGCAATATTTATATTAAAGATAGTCACCGTGTTTAGAAGTGAGAACAAAAATTGAGTCATATGAAACAGAGGCAAGTCTCAGGTAGAAAATTAACTCAGAGTAGAACCTTGGGAAATGCTTCCTCTTTTGTAAAATTGGACTCAGTAGCTTCTCATTAAGATTGCAGTAAGATTTTGTGTTTCTACAAGAATTCTGCAGTCAATATGTAGTAAATATATATTTATATATGTATTTTTCTATTGTATTAACAAAAGGCTAAATTGACAGTTTACATAATCTATTACAAGTCCACATATATTAAAATGCAATATCCATGATTCCACAGAACACAGGAAATGGAATATTTTAGTGGTCATACCACGCATACCAATTCTCCAGGGGTGTTATCAAAAACCTGTAAGAAACATTATTTGGGGCCCTCTACTAGGGCCTGGACCCAAGATTCTGGATGTGAGGTCACAGAATTTGGTATTGTATCCTTGAAATTTGCTAAGAATTTGCTAAAAATGTAGAGCTTAATAGTCTTCACCCCCCACCATGTGATAGACATGTTAATTAACTTGATTGTGGTAAATATTACACAGCATATACATATATTAAATCCTCACATCTACACTTTAAATACGTACATTTTTTGGTCAGTTATACCTCAATAAAGCTGAGAAAAAAGAATTCAGGATCGGAGCTATAACAGTTCTGGGTCATGTCTCCCAGCGGACCCTCAGACCAAGATAAAAGGAGCAAGGTGATGCAATAACCACATATGGGTCATCTATCAGCAGAAGGAGGCTGAAGAGAGTGATAAACGGGCAAACAGAATGCATCTCACAATCAAATTTGACACTTTTAATGATTAGGAACAAAAGCTAAAGATAAATCAAGCCAGTTACAAATGATAACCTAAAACGATAACAGACATAGCAACAAAAGAATAAATCATTTAAACAAGAAAATGAGCCAACTGAAGGCAATCTATTCACTTTGAGTCTAAATGAGAGAGGCAGAGAGAAAAGTTCAGTGTCATAAAATACAAGTAGCATCTAAACGTTAAAGCAGAGGCCACAACATCAGATGTTATAGAGACCTGGGAAGATGAGGAATAAGAAAGAACACACATAGGTATGAACACACACATCCCCCCCGACATATGCCCTTCTCCCACCAATAGTCTCATACTTTGTGTGTTTGAAAGAAATCATCCAAAATATTATTAAAAGAGAAGTCAGATGTAAAGGTATTTGTGGGTGAAGAAGCAGAGGCAGGGATTGTAGACTACACATTTGAGAAATGGGATGGTATAATATTAGCTACAGAAGGTATCAGACTTGAGGTAATATTTGTAGGGTGTGCAGACATGAGCAGTTTTGTGATATAATTGAAGGAAACAGACAGAGGAAGATTGAGGATGAGAAATGTGTGTAAAGGTGTCTTTTGGGAGAGTAAGAAAATAAATGGATATTTAAGAAAGAATGGAGGATAAAGGTTAATTTATTCATTAGTATGTGGCAGCCCCATAGGACATTGTCAACAGGGCACTAATAGGGGTTAGGTATTGGCTCAGGAAAGCGGGGATCGTGTGTGTTAAGGAGTAGAATGGAGTCACATATAGAATTGAATTTTGGAAGAAAGGATGGAGGAAGGGATATATGTTTATATGTACATATTTGCCTTAGTATGTTTGGAAACTACGAATAATAGAGCCAGGAGGCTGGGGGATAGATGAGGACACACTAAATACATGGCTTGGTGAGTAGGCTGAGTTATATAACTCAGGTTAGGATTATTGGTCTTTAATAAGTCCCAAGTTCTAGTGGGACAGTTGGTGTGACATTGTAAGGCTGAGTCAAGTTGCTCAGTGGTAGAGCAGGCAGGGTCATAGAATGGCTGCTGGAAAATCTGCATTAATATTAACAGCCAACACTTCCTGAGCATTACTAAGTGGAGGGCACTCTTCTAAGCGAACTGCATAGTTTAATTTCTTTATTATTTATATGAGATAGGAACTATTAATATCTCCTTTTTTTTTTTTCAGAGGCACAGAGAATTTAAGTAACTAGGCCAAGATTTCACGACTTGTAAATGGAGAAGCCAGGCGTAGGACCCAAGCTTCTGACTCTAGAGATCACGCATTCAACCACAACATTATTCCGCCCCCCATATTAGTGAACTCAATGAGTTGCTAAGTGAGAGTCCTACTTTCTCTTAGGCTGCTCTTCAAGGGAAGTTTCAGGCCTACAAAGGAGTCTGGATAAACTTGCCCTTCTCATCATCCAATGGCCCTATGCTTTCTGCTGGGTAGAGACTCACGTTCCTTTCTGCCTCCAAGTGCCCATGTTCTCATTTTCTGCCTCATGTTAGCCTGGGCCGGGTACTGGATATTGGCTCAGGAAAGTGTGAACTGTGTTTGTTAATGAGTAGGATGGAGTCACATAGAGATCTGAATTTGGGAAGAATGGGTCAGTCTCATTCATTTTTTTCCCATAAACTTACAATTACTTCCTAGACTATCATAAGATTACAAAGGCCATTGAAGATAATGGAGATTGTTTCTGTCACCTACTGCTGTGTAAAATACCACATCAAAATTTAATGCCATGAAAAGATGACCATTTGTTATTTCTTATGCTTATGAAATCTTGGAAATTATTGGCTTTCCTTAAGTGATAGAGAGTAATAGTTACTAGTATTTATTGTCATCGACAGAAACAACAGTAGCACAAATACAAACAATCCACAACCAGGTATTGGAGAACTTATACCTCTTCTATTCCTGGCACCCCAATACCCTCGACTCAGGGATGTGAAATGTGGGGATGCTCACAGACTGTTCTAGGTGACTCCAGGAATGTTTCAATGAGCTTAACATAGTATGTAAAAACAGCATTGAATCAAACAGAAGAAGACTTGGGGACAGTCTTGTTTCCATTTGGTAGCTATGCTAACTTGGGCAAATTATAGTCACTTAGATTCTGAGTCAGTTTCTTAGTATGGCCAGTGGGGCAGATACTCACCTTACTGGCTTGTTACAGTGTGGCAGGGACAATCAGATTAATAATGTGTGCAGGGCACTTTGAAAAGGGTAAAACAGTAAGCCAGCAATACCTAATATGTATTAGAATCTTTCATACTGTGTTCCTATCTGAAATGCTTTACATGTTATTAAATCATCTATGAAGTTGGTGGTATTATTCCTATCTTGCTGTTGGGGACCCTGAGGCACAGAGAAGGTGAGTAATTTGTCCAAAGCCAGACAGCTCATAAGTGGCTGAGTGAGGAACCAATGAGAAAGTGCTCAAGGCTGACAGGAGCCAAGGAGAGAGGGGCTTGCCTCTGATAGGAAGGGAACTAGAGAAGCCTGTAGTAGATGCTATCATGATGGCACAGAATGAATGGATCCAGTGGAGGCAGGGGCAGGTGTCTGCACGGGGCTGACAGGGAGTAGCTGAGTACAGCCTTGCTTGATTATTGGCTCCTCTTCTCTTGGAGGCATTAGATATGGCAGAGGAAGCCTATTGTGCCTCAGGCTTTATCTCGAGTCCACTAATCAGTGCTTCAGTGAACACCACCCCAACTTCTTCCCTCAGGAACTTGAGGCTCTAAGCAAGGGCTTTTTAGTCACTTGGTTTTATACAGAGAAATGAGCTTGGTCCTTAGTGATTTTGTTTACTACACTAGAATTTATATCTTATTGTTTCTTTCATCTTATTTTTCATTGTGTGAAACAGAAAGAAGATAAAATGTAAGCTTGATAACCTTGGGGATAGCCCAGGCCCTAGATGCTCATCTTCCAAGGCCTGAGTCAGAATCCTTAGCTGAACATTCAGGCGATTTCCTCTCCTCCCTACAGAGAGTGATGATCCCTAGGACCTCGGAGAAAGCAAACCATTCCATTCATAAAATTAATGCTGTAATAAAAGTTGACAGTGAAAATCCAGGAAAAAATTCACCTCCAAATTATACGCACCCAGCCTGGCAATTGGATTGACTTGGCAAAAATACTGCTTTCTTACAATTTGTACACTTATTAGCTCTCTAAATGATACCTATAAAGTAGACTGTGGCCTTGACTTTCCTAACTTTGCCAAGTGCTTATAACTTGAGTTGAAAGTAAAATCACTGATGAAAGATAAGATACGAATCCTTTGCTATTTATTTAGAAAAACATTGCTTCATTTTCTCCTTTAGGGAACCACTGTGCTACAGCAAAGGAGAGGAAGAGATGATCTTAAACTTCAAGGGATTCCTAAAAGGCAGACTGTCAGATGAAGAAGAATTCCAAAACCAAAGGAAGGACTAACTCACAGGAGCTTATCCCTTCAGTGGAAATCCAGAGAAATTGTAGAGCTGCCCTCCTGGGACCATTTTGTCAAGAGGATCCCAAGAAGGAGTGCATGTACATAAGCCAAGGTGGAGAAAGATCTGGGCCACTTTCCCATGTGCCCAGCTAAAGGAGTAAGCCATGAAAGACTACTAGTATACACATGCCAGAATCTAACCATGACAGAAGGTTCTAGTGAACAGAGATGTGTCACAAAAGTGAAAATCAGTGAGAGCAGAGTGCACAAGGATGAATGAGTCAAGATATATGTATGGTGGGTACTTAGGGCAAAAACCAAGACAAAAGCTGGTATACAGGTCTTGTGTGTGCTTCTCTCTTTGTGGCTGGGCATACGTGGCCTCTTTTGTAATCTATTCTAGAAAAGCTCCCTTAAAGCCAAGGACTCCCAGAGTTATCCCTTGATGGATGTTGTCTACAAACAAGTCATTGACCTGAACCAAACTAGATGAGTCTGAGAACAGTAGTGGAGGAAGAATGGTCTGGGAATTTCCAAGGAAAGGAAGGAACATACCACATTTTATATCTGGTCTGGTGACCTGGGGTATAAAAGAGTGGTCTCTTTTGGAGAGTATGTGCAGAGAAGTGCCCACCAAAATAAATAGAAGAAGGACAAGGCTCAGTAGAATTTCTTCTTATAAGTTTTTAGAATGCCCTCTGCACTTGCTCATTTCTAGCAGAACTGTTGTTCCTGGCTGACCTTTTAATGGTGAGAGAAAGTAGCTGTTGATGCCGTGTGAATACTCTTGTATTCAAAGCCACCCCTGGAATACAAATGGGTATCTTTGGGGTTTCCACTATCAGCTCCAAGGTCTCCCAATCACCAGAATACCAGGAGCAGCATGAAACCTACCAGATGTAATATAAGACTGAAGAAAGCATGGCTTTTGGCTGGGCAAAGAATCATTCCAACGCTTACTGTTCATTGCCCTCCATTTGGAGGACAGAGGTGCTTTTTATAAAACAACATTCAAGGAAAGGATAATAATACATTTTGGGTGAGGAGCTGTGATTCCCCACAAAATGCAGTGGTCATAGAGTGGGCATAGATTTCAAAATGTAACTCTACTTTTATCTTCCTCATAAAGAATGTGGGGTGAGAAGACTTACCCACGTACAGCCAAAGTTCCAGTTTTCTTTTCTTTTTTGATTAATTCTGAAGCTAGCTTTGCAAGATTATTTTGAGAGACAAATTGGAATCTGTCAAAGATTAGTGTAATTAAGCTGCAAAAATTAAGTTATCCAAACATTTTTTAAAAAGTGGAATTGAATTGTTTAGCGATGAATGTATTTTGTTTTTCACATTAATTACCTTTTAACATTTTATACAAACTTTACATCTAGTTTCTAAGTATCCCTCAGTTTAGGGACACTTATTCAGCTAATTTTAAGAATGCAAATTATCCATATTAGAAGTGATGGGTAACGGAGTTTAGAGCTTATTTATGTAGATAGTTTTAAATGTCTGTGGTCTTATTGACTAACTGAAAACAAAGATTTTGTTATATTTTGTTTTATATATATATATATATATGAGTTATCTGATGAGAGTTTGTAAGAGGTGATAAGTTCAAAATGATTTTTTTGTTCCAGCCGTACAGCTTGTAGTCAAGCTTTGGAGATTGCTTGAGGAGAGAAACACTCAAAAATTTGAGACTTCAGATAAAAGCACACATTTTGTTGCCTGAAGCAACAGGGAGAAATCAAGTTGCCTGGTACAATTTTGTCTCATCTTATTTCTTCCTTGATATATAATTGCTCTTTAGTGGTTTATAGTCACTGAAAGTTCTCATCTTTCTACATGTAACACATTTCTGTAGAAATTTTAAAAGAACGAAATGAACACTGTCAATTGCACTATCTCCCTTCTAAGCTTGGTTATTTGTAAACATTTAGAACAAATTTCTTTTCAGAAAGTTGATTGATTGGCTGACCCCATTTTGAACAACGTAGGACAATCTATTTCATAGAGAAAATAGATAACTTTATCTTCTATTTGGAAGCAACTCAACTTTAAAAACACAGGCATCTTTAGAGTTCAAATAATCAAACTTAAATTCCTTTCAGAACCCTGACTTGATAGACCTTTCATTGTGTGTTTTGATTAACTGGCTGATTGATGGGTCTTTTCCACACTGGGCTTTTCTTTTCACAATTGATTGTGAAAGTGCCTGCAGTAAAAGGACCATACTGTGTATTTTGTGAATGAATTCAGCTGTTAGTCTTTTATGTGTAGTTTAGTCTATAGATCAGTAGGCATTTGGACTTCAAGGTATGGCATTATTTAACTATAGCATCAATATTTTATTAATGAAGAGTTAATATTCAGTGGTTTAACTATTTCTGCAACTGTATAATAATACTTCTCCAGTTCTGGTTTGTCCAAAAATCTTCCTGCAGTAATGGAGGGAGAATTTTTCTATTTGTGACCCCTATATGTTTGAAAAGTTTTTTTAAATTTCCTAATTAAACTTCCCCCAGATTCTAAAACCAGGGTGCTGAATTCAAATTCTGATTCCACATTTTGTCACTGTAGGACCTTGAGTGAGTTTACATAACTGCCCTGCGCTGCATTCCTTCTTCTCTATAACTAGGATCATATTACCTCTTATATGATTATGAAGATTGCATGAGTTATTAGGTACCTGGCATATAATAAATTATAATTGTTACTTATTATTCTTGATAATTCTAATGTAGAGAATTGTCACTCACATCCATAAATTTCTATGTGAGAAAGGATGTTGGCAACATATTAGAATTCCAGAAGGCCTGTTCTTTCTGAATCTTACTATAAGCACCACTGAAATTAAATCATAAAAATCAAGATATTTCATCAATTTTCACTAAACAAACAGTTACTGATTATCTACCAAGTGTCACACTTTGTATTATCCTTTAAGGATACAAAGATAAATAAAACAAAATCTCTTCTTCGAATCTTAATAAAATTGGAAGGTTCTCAGGCATTTGAACATTTGTGACCTGCTTTGCACCTAGAGGTATATTCAGAGGTTGGGGTAACTGAATCAGTGTAAGGTGCTGTCCAGATAATCGTCAATGTGATATGTGAAGATCTGTGTGGTCACACCTTTCAAAGGCCCCATAGAGCATCATTAAAGATATAAATTTCATAATTGAGTTTTACTGGTATTCAGAGAGGAGATAGAAGTTGCAATGCCCTTTGCCTTCAACACCCTGTAAACCTGAGGCCCAGGGTGATCTACTGGACGGCCATGCAATTGCCCCAGACCTACTCGAGACATAGACCTGACTGTGGTGACATGAATCCACAAACTGGCTTAAAGATGAAGCTATTTAACTCCATCAGGGAATGCGAAGTTGTCTTGATAGAATTATAGAGAATTAAAATCACAGAGAGACATTTCTAGTCTAAAGATTAATTATAATACACACGGCTTTTGAAATTAATCCTCCTCATTTTATAAATGTCACCTACTTGGGGTGTTTGAGCGTTCATGGTGATCAGAAGATAGCTGGAGAAGGGCTTTAATGAAAGACTAATAGTTATCCTAAAAAAGACAGATACTTTAATACTTAGAAAGATACTCAGACAAATGTTAAATTTACGCTATATCATTTTCCATTGCTTTTGTTGGTTGAAATACATTGAATAAGCAAAAGGGGACACTGTGCTTTAGTGGAGAGAGGGTGGTTTTAAACCAGGCAGACATGGATGGAGCATAGGGTGGTGTTGTAAAGGGATGTTGAACCCTAGCCTATGATTCTATATATGTAACCTTGGGTGAGATATTAAATATTTTATCCCTCTAGGACCTTATATGCATAAACCAAAAGCTGGTTTGTGGAGTAGTACTAATGTGCATAAAACACTTGGCAAGGTGTCTGTGTGTCTGGCATTTCAACAGAATCTCAATAAAGAACAGTTATTTGTTTACTTTAGCCACTGTGACAAGTGCATCTAACACTGGACCAGCTCCAACCCCCCTTTTTGGAAAGTATTGTGTTACCTTCCATTCTGGGTTAGGTGACCCTACTTGCTTGCACATTTTCCCTAGTGGACTGTAAATTCTTCCAGGGCAGGAAGTGAAACTTTGTCAATACCTGGTAAAGAGTTTGCCTCTTAGAATTTAGTCAGTCAGTTTGGAATGCTGAGTTCCACTCTATGTACCAGAATGTTCTAGACAATAATAAATTAAGTTCTGCAGAGAACAGAGATCTCCAGTGAATATAATTCTTTACCTGTGATGGACAGAAACAATAGATGGAATTTATCTTGATTTAAGCAACAGTTTTCTATTTTGCTTAGTAATAGTATACTTTTGATTTTTTCTGGAAAATCACTTGAATGACAATTATTTAACAAGAGATTATTTTTAACTAATCTAATGTTTATCTGATACCGTGTTATAGTTGATAGGTACTGAGTGAAACACACTGAAGAGAGGAGTTTCTTTCAGGCATTATTTTTAGTACAGTGGACCATTAAATATTGCATAGTTCATTCTCTTGCCTATAGTAAAGCAACCATGAAAGCTTTCTTCCTTTAAATATTGATAAATGATAGAAACTATTTAATGCAGTGAAAATGTCAATTAACATGGCAAGCCACTCAAAAGTTACAATTAGTAATTTAAATGATCTTGAAAACGGAATAAATGTTCAGAACTAAATGGGGCAAAGCCCCACAAATCAATGTGTTTTTCTCCATAAAAACCAATCAAATTTACAATGAAGAAAAAATGATCATATTTTTAAACTCAGCTACAAAATACAGAGTTGCTAAATTCTTCAAATTCCGTAAAATCATGGGTTATTTATTTTACTGTCCCTTTAGTTCATTACACAATAACAGAACATTTACCAGGACCTGTTAGGAGCTACATTGAGGTTATTGACTATTAGAGGCTGTAAATAGCACAGGGGCACATTCACCAATTTCATGTCTTTGTTCAGTTACATCTTTATTTTTTGGATTCTTGGCAAATTACCAGTAAAAATGTGCTGGATATGGGCATGTCTGTAGACTATTGCATTTGCACAGCAAATTGAGTCATGTTTTCTTTTCTGTTTTCAAAACAGTGTCATCTAATCAAAAGGAGATCTGAGGGTGGGAGGGAGGGAGACTCAAGAGGAAAGAGATATGGGGATATATGTATATGTATAGCTGATTCACTTTCTTATAAAGCAGAAACTAACACACCATTGTAAAGCAATTATACTGCAATAAAGATGTCAAAAAAATAAATAAATAAAATTTTAAAAAAGGAGATCTGATTATTGAATGAAACCTAGACATACATTATGTATTTATTTATTTTTTTGGTCTCTGTAAAGGTAGTTAAAAGGCAAATATCTGAATCTTTTGAAATCATGGCTCAGTATTATCTGGCCCTATTGAATAATTTTGTGCTCACTAAAATATAATACTTTTAAAAAGTTGATTTAGGGTCTTCTTTGTTAGGAAAAAGCAAAACAAAATCATCACGATGAAAAACAATAATTAATAACAATATAATGTTTTAAAATTTATATCGCTATTTTCCAAGAAATATTTGACATCTCCTTATTCATGAAATACTTTCATGGTTTCTTTCCTACCTCACTGGGCACTTAGTGTTGCTCTTGACTTCTAGAACTCTAAGTGGAGCATCTTTTGGGTCAAATGCACTCCTATCTTCTCTGTTCCACTTACATAGCACAGTACCAAGTGATCCCACCTAGCCCCAGGGCTTGAATTTCAACAGAATGATGCAAAAACACATGTTTGCAACCCAGATCTCTTTGCTGAGTTTCAGACCCTTATGTTCTTTAGACTAAGAAGCATTAACTGTTGGAGGTTTAATAGGCATGCCAAATATATTATGTCCAAAACAGAGCTTCTGATCCCTCCTTCAAACCAGCAACTCTGCGGTCTTCCCTATCTTGGTAAAAGATCCACAAGGGTTGTCTTATTGGTAAGGCCAGAAACTTGGGACTTCTCCCTATTTTCTCTCTCTTTCTGACATCTGATTTCCAGTCCATCAAGAAATCGTGTTTATTCTAAATGGACACTTCTCCTCAACAGCTCTGTTCCTGCCTTAGTTTAGGACACCATCATATCTTGCCTGAATAGTGCAATACCTCAGACTCTTTTCTCTGATTTCATTCTTACTCTTCCCCCATCACTCCATCTCACGACAAAACATCCAAGGAGACTTTTTCAAAATTTTAGTCAGAACCCCTATTCAAAACCTTCCAAAGCCTCCTCTCTCAGTAACAGTCAAATCTAAAGTCTTTAATCATGACCTGCCAGGCTGCACAGGAGCTGACCCACATCTACCCCAGTCACTCATCTCATATCCCTCTCTTTCCTCCATATGTGATGAGCCTCATTCACACTGGCTTTCTTCACCAGAAATTTTTCTGCAAGGTACAGATAGTAAATATTTGGGGCATTTTAGGCCATTTGGTCTTTGCTGCAGTTCCTCCATCCTGCCAGGGTAACATACAAGCTATGATGTACAGTATGTAAACAAATGAATGAACATGGCTGGATTCCAATAAAACTTTACTTTTAGGGAGTGAAACTGAACTTCATTTTTTTTGTGTGCATGTGTGTCATAAAATACTATGTTTTTGTATTTTTTGCAACCACTTAAAATGTAAAAACTATTCTTAACTCATGGACTGTAGAAAACCAGCATGGGCTATATTTGGCACATGGAACCTAGTTTGCCAACCCTTGTTCTGACGCTCCTTAGACACAATAAGCTTGGCCTCATCTCAGGGCCTTTGCATTTGCTTTCCCATTTTCTGGACATCTAGATGCTTCACCCTGATCTTTGCATAGATTTCTCCTTCAGATCATTTATGTCTCTACTCCTACATAATTTCCTTGCAGAGGACTTTCCTGACAACCATTCCCTGCCCTCTCTATGCACTCATCTTGCTTTACATACTTTGCAGTACTTTTTTCCACTTTGAATTAAATTATTTAATGGTTTTCTTGTTCAATGGTCTGTCTTTTCTACAAGAATGTTGGCTTTATATGGACAGGGTCCTTGTCTTTTCCTCTACTCTTTTACTAGCTCCCACTGAAATTATATTTAGTTGCTCAGTGTTTGCTGAATGGATGACCTTATAATTGGAGCCATTGCTTTTGCTTAAAAGCATAGATGTTATTGTAAAATGGACTAGGGTTCAAGTTTTAATTCTGTGATTCATTGGCTTAACGAATCTGTCTGGTTTGTCTAAGGTTTGTGAGCTTCAGTTTTTTTTAATTTTTCATTAAGAACATATGATTAATAATAATAACACAGAGGTTGACTGAAAGGATAAAGCAGAGATATGTATAAAGAGCTTAGATCAGTGCCTGCTCTAAACCAGTAATAGACTTTACATGAGTGTGAATTCTTATTTCCTTCATTGGACAATGAATTTTGAGGGCAGAGATTATATATTTCTTGTCTACTACTGGTTTCTGGCACATAGAAAGGTCAATAAATATTGCTGACTTATGAGTGAATGAAGGAATGAACCCTACATAAAGTCAGACACTCCAAGTGTGATAGGCCTTTTAACATGCAGTGGTGGTATTAATCAAAGTAAATATGTTACCTTTTTGTCAGATAATCATAGGAATTTGATTGCTTTATATCACTGTATTCTAAACACTGGGTTCTTGATGGCCAACTATTAGTTGACCTCTGAACACTATGTGAAACCTGAGATCTGGAAACTTCAGTAGCTGGTGAGGCAGCTCTTTCTAAGTTCATCTTAGCAAACAAGAATATTTGATTCTAAGGAAAGTTAGGAGACTCATTGGAATTATTTATTAATCTACAAAAAATGAGACAATATAGCATATCTAATACTATGATCTTCTTGAGTTCTTGCAAGAGACTTCGTTTTAGCTTATGAGGGAACTGCAAAACTCTCTCTACTAAAAGTAAGGATTGGCAAAGCTGCAGTGTATGGAATTGACCCTCCAAAGAGTGCTCATCTGGGTAAGGTCTATAAGTTTAATGGCTCCTGGAATTGCATTCCAAGGGTGTTACATCTAAGAGTCATCTTTGGGAATTCTGCCTCTCTCCATTTGCAGACTTAGACCAACTTTTATTTTCTTAGATTACTCTGAACTTGCTCTTGATTGCCAGTAGTTTTTCTGGTCCACAATCCATGTCATTGCTATGTGATGTAAAAAGATCAATGACCTATCTGAAGTTTTCATTTCAGTCTAAAATAATTTCCTATATCCTATAATTTTGCCAAGAAAAAGAGTTAAAAAGATGTTGTTAAGATATTAGAACATATAAAACATGTATTTGAGTCTAATAAATATGATTGTATACTAATTATTTAAAGTATGTCTTCAAGAAAATTTTGAATCACATGTATTTTTCTCCTTGCACTTGATTTGCAATGTACACATAGAACTGCACTGAAAACACCCCAGAAGGAAGAGGACAATTTTGAAATATGTTTTACTTAAAAAAAAATGGAAAACAACTACTATAACAGAAACAGAAGGACATTACAAATTATATAAGAACTGTATAGTTGGTATTTCAATGTAGTCAAACATTTACTTTGCGCTGTGCTACCTGAAGTTCAATGTGGTCTGCAGAATATTTCAGTTCACTAATAGGGATTTTGTCAACAAATTTGTTTTTGAGCTAAACTTTAAGGTAGAAAGTAAATTTATCTGCACATTTGCATTTGATACCCTTGCTTCAAACGTTGGTAAATTGTTCTAATCACAGTTTGAAGTGGAGCAATACAATTCATAAACAGATATGGTTTCCTTTAAATCATGAGAAATGTATACTATATATATGTTTATTTTGTATATACATAAATACTATATATTTTTCATTTATTTGTAGTTATGTGTTTCTATGTACATTTACATGTTTATGTAATAAGTCTCCACAAGGATGTTCATTTCAAATAACAGAAAAAAAAGTCTAACATAGCTTAAGCGGAGTTTATTATCTTATAGAACATGAGGCCTGGGAGAGAACAGTTGCAGGGCTGGTCAGTTCAACTGATTAGCAATATTATCAAAGGATCACCTGTCCTCAGAACTTCAGTTTTAACCTCAAGCTTGTTCCCTCATAATTGTAATTTGGCTGCCACAGTGCCAGACTTTATTGCCCCTCAGTCTTATTCAGGGAGAGGAAAAAATATTCTTATCAAATATGCTCTTTCTTTTTTTTTCTTTAAATAAAAGCCTTCCTTAAAATGTTTCTTCTTTTTTTTTTAAAAAACTTAATTGGAGTATAGTTGCTTCAAAATGGTGTATTACTTTCTGCCTTATAACAAAGTGAATCAGTTATACATATACATCTGTTTCCATATCCCTTCCCTCTTGCGTCTCCCTCCCTCCCGCCCTCCCTATCCAACCCCTCCAGGTGGTCACAAAGCACCGAGCTGATCTCCCTGTGCTCTGCGGCTGCTCCCCACTAGCTATCTACCTTACGTTTGGTAGTGTATATATGTCCATGCCTCTCTCTCGCTTTGTCACAGCTTACCCTTCCCCCTCCCCATATGCTCAAGTCCATTCTCAAGTAGGTCTGAGTATTTATTCCTGTTTTACCCCTAGGTTCTTCATGACATTTTTTTTTTCTTAAATTCCATATATATGTGTTAGCATACGGTATTTGTCTTTCTCTCTCTGACTTACTTAACTCTATATCACAGACTCTAGGTCTATCCACCTCGTTACAAATAGCTCAATTTCATTTCTTTTTATGGCTGAGTAATATTCCATCGTATATATGTGCCACATCTTCTTTATCCATTCATCTGATGATGGACACTTAGGTTGTTTCCATCTCCGGGATATTATAAATAGAGCTTCAATGAACATTTTGGTACATGACTTTTTGAATTATGGTTTTCTCAGGGTATATGCCTAGTAGTGGGTTTGCTGGGTCATATGGTAGTTCTATTTGTAGTTTTTAAAAGAACCTCCATAATGTTCTCCATAGTGGCTGTACCAATTCACATTCCCACCAGCAGTGCAAGAGTGTTCCCTTTTCTCCACACCCTCTCCAGCATTTATTGTTTCTAGATTTCTTGATGATGGCCATTCTGGCTGGTGTGAGATGATATCTCATTGTAGTTTTGATTTGCATTTCTCTAATGATTAATGATGTTGAGCATTCTTTCATGTGTTTGTTGGCAGTCTGTATATCTTCTTTGGAGAAATGTCTATTTAGGTCTTCTGCCCATTTATGGATTGGGTTATTTGTTTTTTTTTGCTATTGAGCTGCATGAGCTGCTTATAAATTTTGGAGATTAATCCTTTGTCACTTGCTTCATTTGCAAATATTTTCTCCCATTCTGAGGGTAGTCTTTTGGTCTTGTTTATGGTTTCCTTTACTGTGCAAAAGCTTTGAAGTTTCTTAGGTCCCATTTGTTTATTTTTGTTTTTATTTCCATTTCTCTAGGAGGTGAGTCCAAAAGGATCTTGCTGTGATTTATGTCATAGAGTGTTCTGCCTATGTTTTCCTCTAAGAGGTTGATAGTTTCTGGCCTTACATTTAGGTCTTTAATCCATTTTGAGCTTATTTTTGTGTATGGTGTTAGGGAATGATCTAATCTCATACTTTTACATGTCTCTGTCCAGTTTTCCCAGCACCACTTATTGAAGAGGCTGTCCTTTCTCCACTGTACATTCTGGCCTCCTTTATCAAAGATAAGTTGACCATATGTGCGTGGGTTTATCTCTGGGCTTTCTATCCTGTTCCATTGATCTATCTTTCTGTTTTTGTGCCAGTACCATACTCTCTTGATCACTGTAGCTTTGTAGTATAGTCTGAAGTCAGGGAGCCTCATTCCTCCAGCTCCGTTTTTCATTCTCAAGATTGCTTTGGCTATTCTGGGTCTTTTGTGTTTCCATACAAATTGTGAAATTTTTTGTTCTAGTTCTGTGAAAAATGCCAGTGGTAGTTTCATAGGGATTGCATTGAATCTGTAGATTGCTTTGGGTAGTAGAGTCATTTTCACAATATTGATTCTTCCAATCCAGGAACATGGTATATCTCTCTATCTATTTGTATCATCTTTAATTTCTTTCATTAATGTCTTAAAATTTTCTGCATACAGGTCTTTTGTTTCCTTAGGTTGGTTTATTCCTAGATATTTTATTCTTTTTGTTGCAATGGTAAATGGGAGTGTTTTCTTAATTTCATTTTCAGACTTTTCATCATTAGTGTACAGGAATGCCAGAGACTTCTGTGCATTAATTTTGTTTCCTGATACTTTACCAAATTCATTGATTAGCTCTAGTAGCTTTCTGGTGGCATCCTTAGGATTCTCTATGTATAGGATCATGTCATCTGCAAACAGTGACAGCTTTACTTCTTTTCTGATTTGGATTCCTTTTATTTCCTTTTCTTCTCTGATGGCTGTGGCTAAAAATTCCAAAACTATGTTGAATAAGAGTGGTGAGAGTGTGCTGCCTTATCTTGTTCCTGATCTTAGTGGAAATGGTTTCAGTTTTTCACCATTGAGGACGATGTTGGCTGTGGGTTTGTCATATATGGCCTTTATTATGTTGAGGAATGTTCCCTGTATGCCTACATTCTGCAGGGTTTTTATCATTAATGGGTGTTGAATTTTGTCGAAAGCTTTCTCTGCTTCTATTGAGATGATCATATGGGTTTTCTCCTTTAATTTGTTAATATGGTGTATCACGTTGTTTGCTTTGCATATATTGAAGAATCCTTGCATTCTTGGAATAAATCCCACTTGATCATGGTGTATGATCCTTTTAATGTGCTGTTGGATTCTGTTTGCTAGTATTTTGTTGAGGATTTTTGCATCTATGTTCATCAGTGATATTGGCCTGTAGTTTTCTTTGTTTGTGACATCCTTGTCTGATTTTGGTATCAAGGTGATGGTGACCTCGTAGAATGTGTTTGGGAGTGTTCCTCCCTCTTCTATATTTTGGAAGAGTTTGAGAGGGATAGGTGTGAGCTCTTCTCTAAATATTTATTAGAATTCGCATGTGAATCCATCTGGTCCTGGGCTTTTGTTTGTTGGAAGATTTTTAAACACAGTTTCAATTTCAGTGCTTGTGATTGGTCTGTTCATATTTTCTATTTCTTCCTGATTCAGTCTTGGCAGGTTGTGCATTTCTAAGAAGTTGCCCGTTTCTTCCAGGTTGTCCATTTTATTGGTATAGAGTTGCTTATAGTAATCTCTCATGATCTTTTGTATTTCTGCAGTGTCAGTTGTTACTTCTCCTTTTTCATTTCTAATTCTATTGCTTTGAGTCTTCTCCCTTCTTTTCTTGATGAGTCTGGCTAATGGTTTGTGAATTTTGTTTATCTTCTCAAAGAACCAGCTTTTAGTTTTATTGATCTTTGCTATCGTTTCCTTCATTTCTTTTTCATTTATTTCTGATCTGATTTTTATGATTTCTTTCCTTCTGCTAAATTTGGGGGTTTTTTTTTGTTCTTCTTTCTCTAATTGCTTCAGGTGCAGGGTGAGGTTGTTTACTCGAGATGTTTCCTGTTTCTTAAGGTGGGATTTTATTGCTATAAACTTCTCCCTTAGAACTGCTTTTGCTATATCCCATAGGTTCTGGGTCATTGTGTCTCCATTGTCATTTGTTTCTAGGTATTTTTTTATTTCCTCTTTGATTTCTTCTGTGATCACTTTGTTATTAAGTAGTGTATTGTTTAGCCTCCATGTGTTTGTATTTTTTACAGATCTTTTCCTGTAATTGATGTCTAGTCTCATTCCATTGTGGTCGGAAAAGATACTTAGTACAGTTTCAATTTTCTTAAATTTACCGAGGTTTAATTTGTGACCCAAGATATGATCTATCCTGGAGAATGTTCCACGAGCACTTGAGAAAAATGTGTATTCTTTTGTTTTTGGTTGGAATGTCCAATAAATATCAATTAAGTGCATCTTGTTTAATGTGTCATTTAAAGCTTGTGTTTCTTTATTTATTTTCATTTTTGATGATCTGTCCATTGATGAAAGTGGGATGTTGAAGTCCCCTACTATGATTGTGTTACTGTTGATTTCCCCTTTTATGGCTGTTAGTATTTGCCTTATGTATTGAGGTGGTCCCATGTTGGGTGCATAAATATTTACAATGGTTATATCTTCTTCTTGGATCAATCCTTTTATCATTATGTAGTGTCTTTCTTTGTCTCTTCTAATAGTTTTTATTTTAAAGTCTATTTTTTCTGATATATGAATTGCTACTCCAGCTTTCTTTTGATTTCCATTTGCATGGAATATCTTTTTCCATCCCCATACTTTCAGTCTGTATGTGTCTCTAGGTCTGAAGTGGGTCTCTTGTAGACAGTATATATATGGTTCTTGTTTTTGTATCCATTCAGCCAATCTGTGTCTTTTGGTGGGAGCATTTAGTCCATTTACATTTAAGGTAATTATCGATATGTATGTTCGTATTCCCATTTCCTTAATTATTTTGGGTTCGTTCTTGTAGGTCTTTTCCTTCTGTTGTGTTTCTTGCCTAGAGAAGTTCGTTTAGTATTTGCTGTAAAGCTGGATTGGTGGTGCTGAACTCTCTCAGCTTTTGCTTGTCTGTAAAGTTTTTAATTTCTCCATAAAGTCTGAATGAGATCCTTGCTGGGTAGAGTAATCTTGGTTGCAGGTTTTTCTCCTTCATCACTTTAGTTATTTCCTGCCACTCCCTTCTGGTTTGTAGAGTTTCTGCTGAGAAATCAGCTGTTAACCTTATGGGGATTCCCTTGTGTGTTATTTGTTGTTTTTCCCTTGCTCTTTTAATATATTTTCTTTGTTTTTAATTTTTGACAGTTTGATTCATATGTGTCTTGGCGTATTTCTCCTTGGATTTATTCTGTATGGGACTCTCTGTGCCTCCTGGACTTGATTAACTATTTCCTTTCCCATATTAGGGATGTTTTCAACTATAATCTCTTCAAATATTTTCTCAGTCCCTTTATTTTTCTCTTCTTCTTCTGGAACCCCTATAATTTGAATGTTGGTGTGTTTAATGTTGTCCTAGATGTCTCTGAGACTGTCCTCAGTTCTTTTCATTCTTTTTTTCTTTATTCTGCCCTGCAGCAGTTATTTCCACTGTTTTATCTTCCACGTCACTTATCCGTTCTTCTGCCTCAGTTATTCTGCTATTGATCCCATCTAGAGTACTTATAATTTCATTTATTGTGTTGCTCATCGTTGCTTGATTCATCTTTAGTTCTTCTAGGTCCTTGTTAACTGTTTCTTGCATTTTGTCTATTCTATTTCCAAGATTTTGTATCATCTTTACTATCATTATTCTGAATTCTTTTTCAGGTAGACTGCCTATTTCCTCTTCATTTGTTAGGTCTGGTGGGTTTTTATCTTGCTCCTTCACCTGCTATGTGTTTTTTTGTCTTCTCATTTTGCTTATCTTACTGTGTTTGGGGTCTCCTTTTTGCAGGCTGCACATTCGTAGTTCCCGTTGTTTTCAATGTCTCTCCCAAGTGGCTAAGTTTGGTTCAGTGGGTTGTGTAGGCTTCCTGGTGGAGGGGACTAGTGCCTGTGTTCTGGTGGATGTGGCTGGATCCTGTCTTTCTGATGGACAGGTTCACATCTGGTGGTGTGTTTTGTGGTGTCTGTGGCCTTATTATGATTTTAGGCAGCCTCTCTGCTAATGGGTGTGGTTGTGTTCCTGTCTTGCTAGTTGTTTGGCATAGGGTGTCTAGCACTGTAGCTTGCTGGTCTTTGAGTGAAGCTGGGTGCTGGTGTTGAGATGGAGATCTCTGGGAGATTTTCACCATTTGATATTATGTGGAGCTGGGAGGTCTCTTTTGGACCAGTGTCCTGAAGTTGGCTCTCCCACCTTAGAGACACAGCACTGACTCCTGGCTGCAGCACCAAGGGCCTTTCATCCACACGGCTCCTCAATTTGGGATGATTCATTGTGTATTCATGTATTCCACAGATGCAGATACATCAAGTTGATTGTGGAGTTTAATCCGCTGCTTCTGAGACTGCTGGGAGAGATTTCCCTTTCTCTTCTTTATTTTCACAGCTCCAGGGTCTCAGCTTTGGATTTGGCCTTGCCTCTGCATGTAGATCCCTGGAGTGCTCTGTTTTTCGCTCAGACACGAATGGGTTAAAGGAGCAGCTGCTTCGGGGACTCTGGCTCACTCAGGCACGAGGGGGTGAGGGGTACGGAGTGTGGGGGGAACCTTCAGCGGCAGAGGACGGCATGACGTTGCACCAGCCTGAGGCACACCGTGCGCTCTCCCGGGGAAGCTGTCTCTGGATCCCGGGACCACGGCGGTGATGGGCTGCACAGACTCCCCAGAAAGGGGGCATGGACAGTGACCTGCGCTCGCACACAGGCCTCTTGGCGGTGGCAGCAGCAGCCCCAACGATCCTTGCCTGTCTTTGTGGTCCTCGCCTTCAGCCGCGGCTCGCGCCCATCTTTCGAGCTCCTTTAAGCAGCACTCTTAATCCCCTCTCCTCGCGCACCAGGAAACAAGGAGGCAACAAAAAGTCTCTTGCCTCTTCGGCAGCTCCAGACTTTTTCCTGGACTCCCTCCCGGCCAGCCGTGGTGCACTAACCCCTTCAGGCTCTCTTCCCGCCGCCAACCCCAGTCCTCTCCCTGGGATCCGACTGAAACCCGAGCCTCTGTTCCCAGCCCCGTCCGCCCCGGCGGCCGAGCAGACAAGCCTCTAGGGCTGGTAAGTGCCGGTTGGCACCAATCCTGTGTGCGGGAATCTCTCCGCTTTGCCCTCCGCACCCCTGTTGATCCGCTCTCCTCCGTTACTCCGAATCTTTCCCCCTCCACCACCCGCAGTCTCCACCCGCGAAGGGGCTTCCTAGTGTGTGGAAACCATTCCTCCTTCACCGCTCCCTCCCACTGGTGCAGGTCCCCGTCCCTATCCTTTTGTCTCTTTTTATTCTTTTTTCTTTTGCCCCATCCAGGTACGTGGGGAGTTTCTTGCCTTTTGGGAGGTCTGAGGTCTTCTGCCAGCGTTCAGCAGGTGTTCTGTAGGAGTTGTTCCACGTGTAGATGAATTTCTGGTGTATCTTGCTCTCACTCTCGCTCTCGCTCTCTCGCTCTCTTGCTCCATGTTTCTTCTTTTAATAGAAAAAAATCACGTGTCAATTTGTAGATAAATTATTCTCAGGGATAATGGAATTTCTAATAGAGACTTGATCAGGCTGAGGATAGAGTCACCTCCTTCAGGGCATGACCAAGTAAAGGGCAGAAGTGGTAATTTGATCCATACTGCTGCTCTGCTATCTGGGAAAGTATGGGGGAAAGACTTACAGAGGTAGAAAATCACTGCTGATACAAATACCAACTTCCTGTTACCCACAAGTGCTAACGTTTTTAGTTCTTTTATATTTGCTGTGAATTTTTAAGTCAATACAATAAAATCAGGCAAGGTAACAAACTATGGTTACCAAAGGGGAAAGTGAGGTGAGGGGGATAAATTAGGAATTTGGGATTAACAGGTGCACACTACTGTATATAAAATAGATAAACAACAAGGACGTACTGTAGAGCACAGGGAATTATATTCAATATCTTGTAATAACCAATAATGGAAAAGAATCTGAAAAATAATATATATGTATATATAACTGAATCACTTAGCTATACACCTGAAACATTGTAAATCAACTATATTTCTATTAAAAACAAATAAACAGTGGGAATTCTCTGGTGGTCCAGTGGTTAGACTCAGTGTTTCCACTGTAGGGAGCCTGGGTTTGATCCCTGGTTGGGGAACTAAGCCGTGGGTGCAGCCCAAACTAACAAACAGACAAACAAACAAGAAAGGTATAGAATCTATTGATGTAAAATTGTATCTTTCTTTTCATGATCCTTAAAGAATTTAAAATATAAGCATTTTGAAATAAAGGAAATCAAAGCAGAGTCCAAATTATTAAAAATATAGATATTTTAAGTGGATTTATTCTGGTATTTTCTTACAGAGTAAGAGAGTGTGTTATTTCCTTACTACATGAAGAGGAGATGAAGGCGTTAAACAGTGAAACAGAAATAGTTTTCAAATTTTACCTTGGTAAGGCTATTAAACATTGTACATTTCAAAATATTCAATGAAATCATATTAAAATGCATGGTTACATGAGATATATATATGCATATACAAATATGTATATATTTCATGATGATTGGCCTTTTAATTAGAAAATCATATTGAAAGTTTTTAAACACTTTATTAGCATCTAATCAATGGTTTACTGTATAAGAATATTTGTAAACAAAAGAAATCAAAAGCATTGTGTGTTATCTTTTTTCCAATTTATTAAAGGAAAATTATTCTTTGAGGTGACTTGACATTCTTTGAGACCGAATAGAAATAACAACCTGCCTTCCTGGAAACACACTTCTTTATTGTTTCATTGATATATAAGAACATGATTTGGTATCAACGGCTTATTCCCAGGTTTCTATTGTTCTCACACTCTCAGTTTTATTCATATTCCTTGCCCATTACAGGGAAGCATGAACCAGTGAACATGTCAAGAAAAAAGGGATTTGGAACCTAAAGCTGAGTTGTCAGGCAGGATCACAGAGTAAAAGAGGGATTTTTTTAAAGCCCGAAAAAATAAGAAACATAAATGGCATACAGTTACATGTTTCTGTGTAAGACAAAGGAAATTTCTTATCTTTACCTGAGGATGTTTCCTGAGCTGTCAGTCACTTTCAATGGGAGTTCAAATCAAGTCATTTGTTCATGTTGATATTAATTCTGAAAAAAGAAAAAAAGAAAAGAAAAGAAAAGAAAAAAGTTCACAACATTATGAAAACTCAAAAACAAGTACAACCACAAAGTTTTAAATTGGTAGTTTGCTTTAAAAGTTTTTCTCCATTCATAATTTTTCTAATACAAATTAAAAATGGATTTTGAATTAAAGTGTTGGTCAGTAAATAAAATGAATTTATACATTAAGTGAATGGTTTTTATAGCTCTTTAGTAAAGTAACTCCAGCAAGAACAGGGGACTCTGATACTTACTTTTCTGGGAAATTCTGGAAATGATGGAAGAACTCTGGGGACAAATGGTTGCCTGAGTTTCACTCTGTCTAATGTTAACATCTTTCCACGATGAAACCTGAATGCCCCCAAATTATCATGTCTTTGGTGATCACCTTTTCCTTTTTAATGCAGCCAACATGTAACCCAGCCTGGGTCATCTTCCTCCTGATGGCAGTAAATCCTTGCCTTTGTGAGACCCTGTCCTTGGCTATAAGTTTGAATAGCCCAGGGATCCTTACATGTCTAATAAATCCAGCCTAAGTGGCTACTTGTCATCTCTTTTTTAAGATTCCTGTTCTGAATACTCTGGTGATAAGAATTTGCTCTCTCATAATCTTCCCTCTAGGAAATGATCCTCTGTACACTGTTATGTCACATGCAGGGTCAGAACCTCCACCCTCCCTGGTAACATACTCAGAGACACAATTCCTCAAAGCAAAAACCTAAGAAAGCTAAAACTGCCATATAGCATTCAAAAAGAAACCTGAACAAGAAGAGTGGGGTTGCAATGTAAAATATGAAAAAGGTAAGCAAGAAAAAAATGTTAACAGTTAGCACTGCTCCTTTGAGTGTACCCATTCTCCTTTACAGGGTTCCTGATTTTTTTCTGGATTCCCCTTACCTCTTCCTTTCCCTTTTCCAACTCCACCATGCTGCAGCCATGCTTATCTCTTTCAGGAGCTCCTTTCAACTATTTTGTCATTCCTTGCAGCCCAGGCTCCAACCCTCAGACTCAGATAAATAAATGAAATTTTCTATCCCCAAACAAATCCTACTTCTTTTATTCTGTCCCTGAATTCCTGATTCTGGAAAGCATCTGTTCCTTCAGTCACTACGCATGCTACCCACATGAGAGTATTATGTTTCCTAGGGTCTAAACTAGCAATCTCAAGAGCTGACAAGACTTCTTCCTGGCTTTGGTTCAAGACATCCCCATGAATAATGACTATATTACAAGCACCTGACTCATTGTGCTTACCCAGGTGGTTCCTTCTGGTATTAAAGGGGAGACTGTCCCCAAAACAATTTCCAATTTCCACCCAAGAAGACAGACGTGGCTTGTCACCCCAGCACTGTTTTTTTTTTAACTGCAAAATTTAAAGGTGAAAATATACCTCTTGCAACAAAAAGAAACTGCTGGAAACCAAAA
Source organism: Mesoplodon densirostris (assembly GCF_025265405.1). Classification (NCBI taxonomy): domain Eukaryota; kingdom Metazoa; phylum Chordata; class Mammalia; order Artiodactyla; family Ziphiidae; genus Mesoplodon; species Mesoplodon densirostris. Next base: position 19,955,611 of record NC_082665.1, read on the forward strand.
TAAGCATAGTTGCTCTACACACACTGTTGGCAACTACTGATGTGTCTTGTTATGTAGCAACCCCCTTAGTATATAGTGTGCTGTAGCATCATCTTTTATATAGAGTCACATGAACCTTAACACCAGCAGAACTTATGTTTGCCTTTTCATGTTTTATACTATTGTAACTTGTTTTTTAGAGATATTCTGCTAAAAGAAACAACTGATTTTGCAATAGAAATCTCTAAAGATGGATGGAACTTAGGGGAGGGAAGTAAGTTTCAAAATTTTTTCCAGTCTAAGGATTTTTTACAAATCTTCTTGAAAATTTCCTTTATTGACATCAACCAGTTAATTAGCATGTATTGCTGAGAACTCACCATCTAGACCTGGAACTGATCTAGGAGTTGTAAGTGAGATGTTATTTAAATTTAAGACAATCCTCTGGTATCAAAACGCTTTAGTCACTCTTTCTGAAGATGTCATAATTCCTCATCAACCTGAATGTGCAGTTCAGAAAGTTCTAAATTTAATTGGTTTAAAAGAGATGATGATTCACATTTTTGAAAATTTAATATCTGAGTCATAGATAACCTGGAGCAACTTTTTGGTAAACAGTGGTGTTTTATTTGCTTTCTACAGTGGGAATATGAATATGGTTAGATGGTTGATAAAATATGTTTAAATGTTTCTTGTACATAGAATTAATCTTATTTATTTAATTAAAATAGTCTCATGCTGGCAACATTTTAGTTTTTACTGTATTTTAGTAGAATATAAAATCAGACTCAGTTATTTATTTCTCGTTTGAACAAGTATGTCTTTCTTGTTTGCACTAACATTGAGTCCTTGCAAAAATACTCTCTCCCACCAGCGATTTGCTATAGTTACACACAATTCTCTTTAGCATGTTCTGCCTGGAGGAGTAAGTGTTCTCTATCTTCATGACAGAATCTATCAAAGGGGCTGTGCTTCATAGCCTTTCCAGTGACAACGTTTCAAGAAAAAATGCTGATTGAAAATAATGTGCAAACCTACTACTGGGCATTGCTCAGGTAAATCTCTCTTTTTAATGGCTGAGGATCACTTTGTCTCAGAATAACTGTACACACATCCACAGAACTGTAGTTTGGAATATGGCTTTCCTCAAATGGTTCCTTTGAGACCTCTCAAGATGTTTTGAAAATATTTTTAAAGAGATCATGACAATGTGATAGTAAATACATTCATGATCATGTCCAAATGCTGAATAACTCATAGAATATTTTATGGTGCTTCACCATGGCCTTTTAAAAGTTATTCAAAATCATTCTCAGCTGAACTTTGAAAAACGTCACTTGATCTTGACAACACTCAATTATATAGAAAAGAGCCCTTGGTTTAATAATATATCAATGAGTGATTCAACCAGAATTGTTTTTGGTCTTTTATTGCTGGAAGTTTTGTCCTTCTGAACAAATAGCTCATTTTTACTATAAATTGTATGTAATTTAATATTAATATACAAATTTAAATGCATTTGTATATTTCAAGTTCTGTGCCAGAGTGTTTAGAAATTTGGATGTTATGTTTCTTGAGTTTCCTAACTAGTCATAAAATACTTTTTATAGTTTTGACTTTATCTGAAAAAAAACTATAGAGAATTTTAGTTCACTTTTCTAACCTAGAATATTTGGTATATAAACTACTTGATTTTTTTCATTGTATGATTGAGGATCTTCTATGGCCTTAGATGGATTTTCACCACAATCACTGGTATATTTGAGATAATGAGCTGAAGCTAAATATGTGCTGATTCCTGGTATTTTGTGGAAGTGTTTTGCTTAGTCCTTAATTTGGTTTTGCTATGCACATGGGTGTGAGTATGCATGTGTGTGTGTGTGCGTGTGAAATAATATAGCACATCGAGGATTTTGAGTTAATTGAGGGTTTATACTACAAAAATAAGATAGGGCTTCCCTAGTGGCGCAGTGGTTGGGAGTCCGCCTGCCAATGCGGGGGGCGCGAGTTCGTGCCCCGGTCTGGGAGGATCCCGCGTGCCGCGGAGCGGCTGGGCCCGTGAGCCGTGGCCGCTGGGCCTGCGCGTCCGGAGCCTGTGCTCCACAGCAGGGGAGGCCACAGCAGTGAGAGGCCCGCATACAGCAAAAAAAAAAAAAAAAAAAAAATAATAATAATAATAATAAATAAATAAAATAAAATAGAATTCTTTATAATTTGTAAGAAGTACAGAAATATACTATGTCAAGGAAAGAAATTCTTATACTGATCTTTCACAAATGTGATATAAGAAACCGTATTTCTTAAGAGATTAAACCATATGGAGTCTATTTACACAGACAAATTATTTCAGAAGGTAAACACAGTTGGTGACGCCTGTGTGTTTAGGGTAACAATACTTTGAGAAGGTTGTTTTCAAAAGGTTTTTATGTTCCATGTTCCTCAGAAGAGAAAGTGGGATCCTGAGTTGATGCAACAATCACACATTATTAAACATGCTCCATATAGAGTTAAACTTAAGAGATTCTGGATTTACATATATTAATATCTAACTTCAATAGAATCATAGAATGTTAAAGCTGGAAAGGAATGTAAAGATTATCTAATTAAAATTAAATAATCTCCCCATTTTAAGATCCTTAACTTTGTCACATCTGCGAAGCCTTTTTAGCCAAGAAGGTAATACATTCACAAATTCTGAAGATTGTGTTATCTTTGGGAGGTCATTTTTCAGCCTACAACACTCAGTGATTTTTTTCTATGTTTAGAGAAAGTTTTGATACAAAAATCAGTAAAATTTCTGTCATGCCAAATTACTGTTCCACTATACAAATTCCCAAGCGAAGAGTGATGGAGGAAGCACTGTTCATGAGATAAAATTTATAAGAACTTAATATATATTAGACATGTAATAAATACACATTGCATGAATAATTGAATATTTTTGGTGGAATCCTTGATTTTTACTTTGAATCAAATGGAAGAACACTAAGGAAAGATTCTTTACCACTCTGACCTAAGTTATAATGACTAACATATGGAAAAAGGCAATGACCAATGCAACCAGATAGAATTTATGTAATTTTATTTTAATCTGTAAGACACCAGACATAATGAAAATCTCTGCTCATAGGATTAAAGAAGGAACTCAGAATTTGTGGCCCTTGCTTAGGAGATTTTTGGATATAAGCTTAATTTTGTGAGTTACAAATCAATTACTCTTCATATTTGTAAATTTATAAGTACTGTTAATAACCTTTCTGTATCAATCAATGCAACACACCCTGAGTAAAGATTTTGATAGGAAAACAGAACAGAGTACTTGACAGGTATAGTTAATTGACAATACAGCTAATACTGAAATAATTATCTGGCATAAAAAGATTTGCATATGCCTGTAGCTTATGAATTTGAGGACTTTTTGACATGTAGCATTTCTAAATTCTTCAACTCTTATTTTCTTCTTGAGCTAGAAGCTTTGTTAGAAGAGATGTTAACACAACAGGATCTTTGGCTCTTGACACCATGTTGAATTAAAGAAATTAAAAAGATAGCTAAAAATGAAGCTTTAAAAATTTCCCAAAACTTTTCCTAGTTCTAACACAATTTGATGTAGTGTTGCATTTTAGAATGGAAGACCATTCTTATGACATAAATATTTCTATTGTTTGCCTCCTAATATTTGGGTTTTTTGCTAGTGCTTTTCTTTAGTAATTCACAAATATTCATGTGTGCTAGATGTCTGCTAACCTGATTCAAAGCATCATTATTTAGATTTACTAAGGCTTGATGCATGACTGCATCTTCTTTAGCAATGCATCTCCACATCACTCTAAGTTTGCTTTACCTTTTGAATTCACACTTCCTCTATTTGGAGTAAGCATGTTGTAGTTTTCTCTAAGAATGAGATTTATGCTGGAGCAAAGGGAAGTAGATCAACACTTCAGTGCCCACTGAAAATATCACCCCTCTGACTGACTACTAAGATTAATTCCCATCTCTATCAATAAGGAGAAATAGCCAGAGGTGTCACCTTTTTGACCCGACATCACTTGGTGGTCCCAAATGCCACATTTTGTCTGCATTTGTTCTAACTTACCTAAACATGAATAGAGATATTTCAAAAGGGGAATATAAAGAAAGCTCAGAAATTCAGTGCACAGTTGTTTCAACTCTACAGTTACTCTTATTAACCTATTTAAACTGTTTGGGTTTCTTTTTAAAAAAATCAAGTATTCCCTTCCTATATTTAATATTTATATTCATATTTTACTTTTTTACAAAAAGAATAAAAAGTAGTCTAGAATAAAGGTATTAAGGCAAAAATAGAGACATAAATGGGGTATGGAGATACAAGTGTCAGAACTGCTTCTAAGTATTTTATATGTAATCTCATTTAATCATCACAAGAATCATTTGAAATAAGTACTGTTTTTGTCTCCACTTCATAGATGGGAAAACTGAGGCTCAGAGAGCTTAAGTGACCTTCCCAAGGTCATGCAACTGTCAGATGGCAGAGTCAGGATTTAAACATAACTATGACAGATTCTAAAATCTGTGTTTATAACCACTATACTTTCGTGAAGTACTGCCCCTTTGAAATACACTCAAATAGTGAGTATAGTTATTACCTTGAAATCCAGGCCTCCTGATAACCAAGATAAAATGAGAAAACATGACAAAAAATGTAATTTTCATGATTTATTAAGAGTAAACACCTTTCTTCAAGAAAGGGGAGATTTGTTTTGCTACTAAATTCTGTTAGATATTACTTATGTAGGTTTTATCTATGGGGAAAAATAATATTCAACAATTTTAACTTATCCTGAAGTATGCTTCATATGGCCTTTTCTTTTTAATTTTCTGACCTTTTTTGTGAAAATAGAATAAAAGAAAATGTAATTTAGTAAAATGGCTAGCTAATGAGTATAGTCTGCTGATCATTAAATTTGAATTAAAATTGACCTTGAAAAACCAAAAAGATTAAATGAATAATACTGGATTATCTTTTGAAATATAATTTCCTGGACAAAGCTTCTATAATTTAATTTTAAATTTTTTGAGGAGGGATCACTTTTGATAAGCAGATGCTCTTTGAACTCTACAACCTGCAGGGGGTTCTGTTCATGGGCCTTTATAGAACTGAGATGACTCACTGGTATTCTCACTAGGTGGGGTGGCAGACCACCCTACCTTGACACACATGTAGCTGTAAGAAATTCTAAGCAGCTTTACATATGTGCTTGAACTTGGTAAAGGCTAGTTTGAAGCATCACAGTCCTGCTCTAGAGACCAAAGCAGAGCTGATTATGACTTGATATGTTTAAGTTTAGTTAGCTCCACTGACAAACTTTGACCACAACCAAACTCCATATTGCTTTTTTAGAATGTTTGTGTTAGTACGAATTGTTTGGTTAAAAACTGTGGGAGGTTATGCTTAGAAATGAGAATTGTAACAACTGCTTATCACAGCAAGCTGTGAGGAGGGGAGTGCCCTTACTGAGCTTATTTTTCTTCACCTCACTCCACCCTTCCTTTTATGTTTCTCCACAAACCCGACTCAACTTCTCACTCTGTCTCTTCTTCTCTTTGTGTTTCTTCTCAGTTTTCCTCCAGTTATGAGCATCTTGATTCTTTTCCATATTTTATTTCCAAACTCTCAGAGAAAGACCTGTTGGGATAATTTAATCACCAATGTCCCTGTCGGGTTGAGTGTTTATTGAGGGTTACCTTTTTAACCACTTTCAAGATTGCATTTTGGTATTGATTTTCTAGGGCTCCTGTTAACAAACTGCTATAAAATTGGAGGCGTAAAACAGCAGAAATTTATTCTCTCACAGTTCTGAAATCCAGGTAGTTCAAAATCAAGGTGTTGGCAGGGCTGCCATCCCTCCAAAGATTCTAGAAAAGGATCCTTTCTTTTCCACTTTCTGATGGCTCCAGGTAGTCCTGGGCTTGTGGCTAGATCATGTCAGTCTTTGCCTCTGTCTTCACATGGCCTTCTCCTCTGGGTCTATGTCTTCTCTCTTGTCTCTTATAAGGACTCTTGTCATAGAATTTAAGCTCCACTTGGATAATCCTGGATCATCTCATCTCGAGATCTTTAATTATGTCTCTAAAGACCCTATTTCCAAATAAGGTCACATTCAGAGGTTCCAGAAGTTAGGATGTGGACATATCTTTTTGAGGGTGAACATTTTTGATCTCACTACAGCTTTGTATGTCCTTGAGCCAGATGCCCTTCAGTGTCCCATTCACTGGTTGGATAGGACAGGTGTAACCCATGGCCAAAGATGCTAAAGGAAAAGCCAGGGCTAATCCTTATGTGGAAACTGTGGTCAAGAACCAGGAGCTATGACCTTGGCAGGTCCAATGTTTGTCTTGCTTAGAGCATTGAACATGGGTTATGGTGCCTTGAAGTGGGCCTTCCAAAATCAATTAGTTGCAAGTTTTATAAATAAGTTGGTCCTTAAGTGGTATAGGATTATTTAGTGTTGACCATTTGGATTCTGAAAACAATCTGATGATACCAAGAAAAAAAGTCTAGTTTTACCAAGACTAACAATGCAGTATTCAGTTAGACAAATTGATGCCCTATTCACATAGATAAATTAGAAAATTGAAGAAGTTTCTTTATGAGACTGTTCTTTTTTCAGATAACAAAGTTATGTAACTGACCCTAAGGAAAGGACATGTTCCTACCTGCCACAACAAGAGGCCAAGGCTTTCACCCATCAAAACTTTGTATTACCTTATTTAGTCATAATTTAAAGTGAAATGGAGACTGAGATAAAAATCTGCTTTTATGACACTTTAGTCAGAAGTGTAGTCTGTCCTTTCCTTTCTCTGATTCTGTCAGGGAAATACAGTACACTAGAAAAGGATGTTGAACTCATAAAACTGGGTCCAGAGCCAATTTCTATCTACTGACACAAAAACCGTGAATTGATTGCAGAACACTGAAAATATCTAAACTTCAAGTGAGGTTGAAGCCGAGTCCAGCCTCTGCACTCTGACACAGAATTAATTCTAGGAGACAGATTTTTGGGTGAAGTAGAAAAGAATAGCTTTACTGTTTTGCCGGGCAAAGGGGTGGGGGTGGGGGTCACAGCAGCCTAATGCCCTCAAAACTGTGTGTCTCAACCTGGAGGGGGTAGTGAGGAGATTCATAGTAATGGTTCAAAGAGGGCATGATCAGCTCCTGGACATTCATCTGATTGGTTGGTGGTGAGGTAAGTGGGAGTCAGCATCATCAACCTTCAGGTTCCAGCCAGTCTGGGGTCCACGTGCTTGTGGACACCATACTGTTAGTTTCTTCCACCTGATGGGGGTTTCAGTATCAGCAAAACAGCTCAAAGATATTATTATGTGTATCCATTGAGGGGGAGCCAGGACCCTGCCCCAAGGCTGCAATATTATTTATTTATTTATTTTTAATTAATTATTATTATTATTTTTTTTTTTTTGCGGTACGCGGGTCTCTCATTGCTGCGGCCCCTCCCGCCGTAGATCACAGACTCTGGACGCACAGGCCCAGCGGCCACGGCCCACGGGCCCAGCCGCTCCACAGCATGTGGGGTCCTCCCAGATCTCATGTCCATGATTTCTGTTAATTCTCTGCCCACATCACACTCAGCCATGTCCATTGGGAATGATTAGCCTTGGTTACTCTCTTTCTTAGACAATCACATACATCCTATCTTACACAAGGGGTTCCTGCTGAGATAAGATGTTTCTGGGATGTGCTTGCACACACACACACAAACACACACACTTACTTTGGTCAGTAAAAATTGTTACTTTTGGCAAAATTCAGACTTTGGTTCAGATTTTGTATAAACCTTTATCTTCATCTTATTCCCATCACAGGTGAGGTGATTCAGTGTAAAGGATGGTCATTTATACATATTCAGGTCTTCTCATGCTTATATGTAATCATAAATGCATTCAGCTATTTTCACATTTTCACATATATTTATGTACTATTTATTCACCCCTACTATTTATTATTGCACCCTACCCATGTTCTGTGAAGTAGATTGGTATTATTCCCATTTTTGTAAAATACATATGCAAATAAGTTTTGACATTTCAAAGGGCAGAGCTAGCAAAGGAGCAGAAGTGAAAAGCCAAACTTCTGCCTTCTTCTTCTTCTTCTTTTTTTTTTTTAACTTTCAAGTTCATTTTGTAGCTAATTAGGGAACTGCAGTTGCCTTGTTTTCCAGAAAAATTTATTTATCCAAACTGAGATAGCTTTGTTTCAATGGAATTTTTTTTTTTTTTCTGCTCTGAGGTGCCATTCTAGTATTCAGTGTGTGAAAGTGAATTTAAAACCCTAGATGAATCTGTGCATCTCAGTGAATGTTTACAGCTTTCTTCCCTATAAGAAATAAAGATTATTCTTTAATTAATGGGTAATAATAAACCAGACCTGAAAGCATTTCTTTCAAAAGATTTTATTCAAAAAATGGTTACTTCTTTAAAATAAGTGATGAGATTAGGCAAAGAAAAGAAATGTTCTAAAACTGATATTTTGGCAAATTAGATACCATAGATTTTCTTACAAGCACTTTAAAAATAAACACATCACTGCCTCTATCATTATACACTGACTTATGTTCTTACCTTAAATTATAATTTTCTCTGTCGTTTCCTGATATTTAAAATATAAGAAAATGATGTTGAAAAGCAGGTTATTGGGTAAAGAAAAAAATATGCAGCATTTGTAAATCTCCAAAGAAAGTATTCTAAAAAGGTCATTCATGGCATATGTTCTTACATGTGGGATTTGGGGATTTAATTTTATCTTTGCTTATATAAAAGCCAGAAATATTACTGGATCATAGCTCATTCTTTTCTTACTGATTTGTAAAACCTCTCTGCCTTTGTCTAATCTACATGAGGTGACTCTGATTCCTTTTCTTACAGTTGTTGCCTAGATTTGGTGCCAAATTTACAATAGCTCCAGGGAATGAGCTGGATAGTTTTCCACTGAGCTTACATGTATAGAAGTTCCATCAAGATTTTGCTAAAGCTATTTATAAATCAGCCTGTATATTTTGGCATAGAAATTACTAGCTGATGATCCCATATTCTTAAATGATCACGGAATTCAATTTTAATCTTTCATTGTGTAATTTTGCTAATATATATTCTTTTGAAAACAATTAGATAATTTCCTCCATTTTCAAATTTCTTTTTTTTTAATTCCTTGCTTCTTGTACTTCCATTGTTGAACTGGCTCTTCTGCTTTTTGCATAAATCATTGTTTATTTTATTTTTTTTTCCATTCCTGTGTAGGGTCATTGGATCAGACCTTACCTTCCCTCTGTCAAGGATCTTTTATCTGAGTAGGAGCATGGAATTTTAAGCTCTTTTGTATTCAGTTCTTAAGTGCAGTATTCACTTACATTTTTGCTTAACTGGAACTTTTTCTTTTTTTTTATCAGTGAGATTTTTTTTTCAGAGTCTATCTCTGCTAACCCTCTCCTTCTCCTCTCTTCCTCTTTCTTAATATTTTTTTTTTTGCCTTTCAAACTACATCATTTTTTTGTTATTTTATTTCAATTTTGATGTATTAATTTTCTTTATTTTAGTAATCTTCAATTTATCTTTCTTTTACTAAAACCTTCTGGGTCTCTTTATGACAGATGCTTTTGGCTAATGTAGTATTCTATGGTGTTGTCTCTTTTTCATTAGGCATTTTAAAGCTACTGTTATAGCTTTGAGTTCAGAGCAAATCTGAGACTCTGGAAGTTAAGAAGCAGCCAAACAGTGCTCAAAAGAACTACAATTGCAGCACAGGAGACACTCTTGGAAAATGCAGAATACCCAGCCTGCCTGTCTTTTCACTTGCAGATTATTATTATTTTTTTGTTCCCCTCATTCCTCCATCTTTCCCTGGTTGATTTCATTCTAAAGAAACCTTAAACTAGATAGAAGAATTAAAAAAAAAAACCGACTCTCTCATCAGATTGTGTTCAGATGTCAGAAAAAAACACAAGTTGTTCCTGGATTTGATTTTTGGCTATGACTTGAAGAAAAAAATTAACCTCGTCACATGTGAGTTTCCTGGATTCTACCTCCTGGTCTCCTGTTTATCAGCTTATACTCAAACATTCTGGATGGCTCTGCAGTGCCTTGTGTATGGTTGTTTTTAGTGGTTATCTGAAATCTGTATTTAAAAACCACTTTCAATTTTCCTCTCTTTTTCACTTGTTCCTATCCAAATAGAAGAGAGAGAGAGAAGAAGACCAGAAAGCCTTCATGATACATCTTTATTCCTTCAACAATTCATCTGGGCACCTGATTTACAGGCAGTGGAAGAGCATCAGTCAATCTGGTTTCCCATGGATCTTGGGGTTTCAGCTGAAGGATCCCTCCACAAGTGGCACCTGTATCTGCTTCGTGCTATCTTACTGCCTTTACGTTTCACCACCACTTATCTTTTCCCTCTTTCTACCTCAGTCCCATTAGTGATGAGAAGACTTCAAGCAAATCAAGTCATTTACTCTTCAGGAAATGCTGAAGGCTCATTCTATAGGCCTGAACCTATGTGCGTGTATGCATATATTTATTTATTTATTATTTACATATATATTCCTTTTCAGATTCCTTTCCATTACAGGTTGTTACAAGATGTTGAATATAGTTTCCTGTGCTATACAGTAGGTCCTTGTTGTTTATCTATTTAATATATAGTAGTGTGTATCTGTTAACCCCAAACTCCTAGTTTATCCCTCCCCAACACTTTTTCCCTTTAGTAACCATAAGTTTGTTTTCTATGTCTGTGAGTCTGTTTTGTAAGTTAATTTGTATTTTTTTTTTTTAGATTCCACGTATAAGTGATATCATATGGTATTTGTCTTTCTGTGTCTGACTTACCTCACTTAGTATGATAATCTCTAGCTCCATCCCTGTTGCTGCAAAGACATTATTTCATTTATGGCTGGGAAATCCAGAGAGGGCCAATAGATTCTAAGAAGTCTCAGATTCACTCTGTCTAAGTCAGTGAATCAATTTATGATACATTAAGAGCCCAGTCACATGAAAATAGAAGGTTATGAATCTACCTCCTTTAGATAGAAAGCATAAAGTTTTAAAAATTGCTCTTTAGGCACAGATTATTAATGCTGTTATGACATTAAAGAGACTTAAGTGCAAATTTGCAAAGCTCTGAAGAGCTTTATTAGGATAAGCAAAATTTTATTGAGCCAAATCAGTTGCTATTTTAATGAAACTTTGGATAAATAACTCTCAGTGGAAGCCACTACAGATGTTGTGTCGTGTATTCTGGTCAATAAGCAATTGAACCTGGAAGGATGGTGAGGGAGGAAAACCTGAAGGAGGAAGGGAAAGGTTAGAAAAATTGAGCTTTTATATCTTTAATCTGTATTTCAGAATGATTTACATCTCCCTCCATCTGAATCCCTTAATGCAGTTGTGTAATAAATTTTTCCCTGCTTTCTGATACTGTTAGATTTTCTACATTTTATAAGTAAGAGTTGAATGACATTGCCAATGTTTTGTAGATAAAGAAAAAATTAAAGTCAAGGGAGAAAGGAAGAAAACAATGAAGAGAAAAAGGAAGAATGGAAGGAAGGAAAGAAGGTAAGAAGGAAGGAAGATGGAGGGAGCAGGTTTTTTTGCATGCTATGTAAGAAGATTGATAGGTGGGGCAAGAGTCCTAGGTTTTAGTCATGGCATCTGCTATTTATAAAGAATGTGCTCTTAGATGGTCCACTTAACACTTGGGATCTCAGTTTTCTCATCTTTAACACTAGAGTAAGATCATTCTTCATTGTATATTTCCATCCCACACATAGTAGAAAGATAAGCACCTTGGCAACAGCCTGCTAAATACCAGTAGCTCTTCCAAGCATTGAGACAACCAAAAACTTTACCACACATTTAAAAATGCCTTCTGGATGCCATTTTAGAACCACTGGACTCAAGCTGACTTCCAAGGGTTTTATCCAACTTTAAAAATACCACAATGTTAGTAGGTTAATTGTAGGGCACTGTGTAATTTATCATCAAAATTGATATTTTTGACAGTGCAAGTCAGAGCTGTTAATAATTACACTTGGGGTCCAGGGGTAAAATCAAGAATTATAATTTACCTGGTCATGTCAGTAATTGGTTTTGACAATTCCTTTTTAAAGTAGTTCTATTGTAAATTAAATATACCAAAAAATGGTACAAACTAAATGTGTGAAATTCAAATAAGTATTATAAAGTGAAAACCACTACACAGATCAAAAATTAAGATATTGGCATCACCCACATAATCTCTCCTCATGACTGATCCCACATATTACTCTTGTCTCTCATGTTCCCCAAAGTAGTCATTATCCTGATTTTTACACTATTACATTGAATTAATTTTTTTATTACAAAAGTAATATACATTCCTTGAAAAACAACTTATGTTTGAATTGTATAAAGTAAAAAATTAAGGTCGCCCCCAACCCCTAATTTCATTTCTCTATGGAAACTACAGTTAAAAATTCTTTATGTATTTTTCCCATGTATGCACAAATACACACAAACACAAATGTTTTTTTCAAACTTGAGATCATACAGTACATATTACTCTGCAATTTGCTAAATTTATTAGAAGTGCATTTTCTGCTCCCACATATGCAAGCAATGATGGCTATGGTTACTATTAATAATTGTAAAGCCACTGTTTTTTTTTTTTATCTCATTATGTCTATGGGCTTATGTAAATGTTAGAAGGGAGGGCATTGAATGAGTGTAGGTTGAAGGTGAAGTGACTTCTGTGTTCTGAGGTCTTCTTCCTCTTCCTGTGGATCTTAAACTTTTCTTTAATTTCCTATTTTTCCTGAACTTGAGAGGGATCAAGGTGAAGTGCAAAGACTGAAAGATCTGGAATCAGACCTAAGTTCTAGCTCTGTCATTAACTGCCTCTGTGATCTTAAGTCTACTGTATAAAATGAATATTATAATGCCAGTATGGAAAAAAGAAGTTTTGAAGATAATTTAAAAAACGTAATAAATCCATTAGTCTTACAACTATCCTAATTTGACTCAACACAAATTTTATGTTTTCCTTAAACATTGATGAAGAGAGTGTAGGATGATATTTACTGAGTTATCCCATGAGTTGTTATAAATTGCTTAGGTTTTACATAAATCTTGATAAATGTTATGTAAGATAGACTCAAGATATTCTCAGGGTTGTTTATAAGAAATTAAATGAAAGGAAACTTTCCTTTTTATGTTGTTCTTTCTAATCAGGGTCAATTCATTTGAAAGATTGCCTGATGTGGTTAATGTATATTTGCGGGTATATTTAGGATGAACTTATTTTATGTTGGGTCATTAACCAAAAACTATTGGTACAAGAGGGTGTTGCTAAGTCCAGAGGAACATCATTATTATTTTCAATGGTATTTGTCATGGCAGTGATATAAGCCCCAAAGATGGAACGTGGGATTTGGTGTTGTCAAAATAAATTCAGAGTAATCAGATTATAGCTGATGTAATTTAGATGTTTGGAGGTGAGGGATTTCTGATAGCAAAATCTAATGTACGTAGCTCCCAAAATGGAAAGAGATGACCTTCGTCAAGGGAAAATTTTTCAGTGTGGTGATGATGACAACGATTTTAAGTTATAAACTTATTTTTCTGGAAGTTTTCGGTTTAGAGATGACTGTGGATTTTTGAATCTGGCCTAAAATAAGAGTGGGAGATGGGAAAGGTGAATGATTTTCCTTACACACGTTTTCCTTTCATTCTGAATGTACATTCCCATCACTTAACAATAGCTCTGTCTTCCATTTGTTACTTGTTTCATGCATGACAGTCACTACATGCACTTTGTAGTTTCCCACATGTACAGAAAAGGGAACTGAAGCCTAGAAGAGTAATTTATGCAAAGTTTTGCAGTCATGAGAAACTCATGCAGTCATGAGACCATAGTTAAATCCTAGATATGACTCAAGAGTTGATGCTTTAAAAAAAAAAAAAAAGAACAGTTGACACTTTTAACAAATATTCTATGATCTCGCGTTTTGTGTCTCAGCCACAAACAAATGAGTCTTTCTTCAGTGCTAGTTGGTGAGCTTCTTTGCAGCTTGTCATCTCAATGCCCCCATAGTACCAAGTTGGTGTCTAAATGTTTGTTGAATCCAGTTTGCCACAGCTTTACTAAGGACAGAGTGAAGGCTTAAAATTCAGCTACTCAGCTTTTCAAAAATAAGCAACAATCTAAGTTTTTTAGTTATTTCAGAAGTCTTGTAATAATGGTCCTTTGGGGGCACTGTGGTATAATTACTCTCCTCAATGTGATTCTCTCCCTCGTTTATCCATCAGAACAGAGAGGTAGACTGGTCCTGATACTATTCCAGTGGGAATGTTTACTTAGGGGGAAGGTGAATGGTATTAAATTTTATTGGCATTGGAAATTCTTTTGCAAATATAATGCAGTTCACTGGTTAACTTTGCACGGAATATATCAAACTTAGTTAAAACTTGACATCTTTAAAAGTTGTTTGGGTGTTTATATTATTATCTTCCTTTTCTGAGGGAATTTTAAGAGCATCCTGCAGTCATAGTCAAATAGATTCAAGAACCAAAGTTTTTAAGTGAATGCTTATCTGACTGAATATACATGTGCGGGCTTAAAGCAGATTCTAACTTCTTGTTTTGATAACAAGGAGTATTTTGTTTGACACAAATGGCACTCTTTTGTAGTCTATGTTCTCCTATATCATCCAATCAGTTCCTGTGGAATTAGTTTTTTTCTCAAAGTTTTCAGGGAACATTCTTTTATGTTACTTCATTGGAACAATATATTTCCAGATCACTTTTTATCAACATTCAACATAGAGAAAAATATTGTAATGAAAGTTAAATATCATTTAAGGTAGCTTCCTGCCATTTTCAAAATAGCTTTATCTGTGCATCTTTTCCCATTATACTTAGAGGGTCACAGAAGCTACTTCAAACATTCTACCTTTTTACACTTCAGACCCTTCCCTTCCTGTCTCTTTCTCTGGATGTGAGCATGTCTCATTTCTCTGAGAAAGTGCTCATCAGTGTAAGAGAACCTCTCAGCTTCCTGGTACCAAACTTGAGACTTTTTCTTTCTTTCTTTCTTTTTTTTTACTGAATGAGATGGGAGAAGAAAAGTCAAGGAAAATGCCAGGGACAGTGGTAATGCCATTTACTGAGATGGAAAAAACTAAAATTAAAAAAAAAAATGTCTAAGGCAGAGAGGAGGAGCTCAAGATTGTATCTACAATACAATCAGGTTTTTACCTTGGGCGCACCAGGTGAATCCCTTCCCCTGTGCTCTGGATCTCTCCACCCATCGCCCGCCATATTTCAAGTAAAAAACATTAACCTTTCTCCTATGTATTTAACCTTTTTGTCTAGTGACACCTTCCTTCATTTAAGCATTAATGCATGCTTAAATCCTTCCCATCTAAGGCATAAAAAAAATGACCAACAACACAAAAATCAAATTGAGTTAATAAATCCATCCTTAGACCTGGCAGGTCTCTGTAGTTTCTGTTCACATCACAATTCTTCAGTTCCCATAAATCAGTCCTGTGCTCCCACAAAGGCTCCCCTCATATTCCTCTTAGTAGTTCTCCATGACCAGCCTGTTGTCAAATTTAGTTTTAAATGCTGCTTAAGAGTCAGATAAGATAAAAAATGAGGTGGTTGTACTAAATTTAGGGGTCCCTTTTCTCCTCTTTCTCAGTTGTTTTCTATTTCCTTAGAAATCTCTATTCTTTTACTTTTTATCCCTAAATCAGTTAGTGGAGTTTCTCTCTATGGAATATTCTAGAAATTCTGCATTTTCAGTTGTCACAACTTTTGAAGTCTTGGGCTACTAGATTTATTAAGAGGGGTGGGTTAGAGATATAACTTTAAATGTCCTGCCTGATGTGCATATAAATGTGTGTGTGCAGGAACCCCAAAACCTAATTATAAATGTGTTGTCCTTAAATTCAACTCTATTTTAAATAAAAACAAAGGTTTTTTTTTGTTTGTTTGTTTATTTTTGTTTGTTTTTTTCTGCAGTTTTCATATACCCTGACCTTTCCAGGAATAAAACTACTGTGGAACTTGAAGAAGAGGGTATACTACAGAATTCAGAAATTTACCCAAGCGTTTCTCACCATTTTGGAAAACCATGTCCTCAGGGGCAGCTTCACTTGTGGGATATTTTTTTTAATTAATTTTTTAAATTTTTAATTATTTTTATTTATCTATTTTTGGCTGCATTGGGTCTTCGTTGCTGCGTGCGGGCTTTCTCTAGTTGTGGTGAGTGGGGACTACTCTTTGATGAAGTGCATGGGCTTTTCATTGTGGTGGCTTCTCTTGTTGTGGAGCATAGGCTCTAGGCATGTGGCCTTCAGTAGTTGTGGCACACGGGCTCATTAGTTGTGGCACACAGACTTAGTTACTCTGCAGCATGTGGGATCTTCCTGGACGAGGGCTCGAACCTGTGTCACCTGCATTGGCAGGTGGATTCTTAACCACTGCACCCCAGGGAAGCCCCATTTGTGGAATTTAAATCACTTACAGGCCCAAACTGGTTAAAGTCTGCATTAATATTGAATAGTTGGTGTGTTCACCTTATCTTACGTGAGGGTAAATGTATGAACCCTTCATTATAATTTTATTACATTATAAAGCACTTCCTTTTTAAATAAAAGGATGTAATTATGGTATTATATCTTTTTTTTCAACTTATGTGAACAGTAAGGTTTTATTATCTATGTGTTTCATTTGTGGATGGTAAGTGGACACAACAAAATATTAGTTTAAAATGTTTGCACTGGATCTAGTAGAGTCAAAGATCACTGGCTTAAAATTTCATAATTGTTAGGCTTTTGATGAGGGCCAATTCTCTTCTTTTCTCGTGGTTATTCAATCCTTGAAAGTGTCCAATTACCATTTATTCATCGAAGGCTTGTGTACATCAATTTCTCTAGCACAGTTTTCTCTGCTGGGGTTTGGACCTTTTATGCAGCTGCTGAGTGGCCATAGATATTCACATGTCTTTCAAGCCTTTAAAGGTCAACTAATAATTCTGCTGAACAGAATCATTTGCCAGAAACGGGCTCTTATTCCCCTGTTTGCAACCTCAGTGGGCAAGGGTCATGAAGGCTCATGCCATTATCCAATTAAATGATGATTTTCTCATCCTCACTCTCCGCAGCCTGGACCAGACCATCATCACCTCTCACTTGGATGGTTGCCACCTGAATTGTCACCTAACCTCCTGTCTCACTCCTCCCATTTTCCATTTCCTACTCTGCTAAGATGAAAATATGATCACGTTACCCACCTGCTTATAATCCTTCACCATCTTCCAAGTGTCCTGATTTAAGGTCCAAATTACTGTGTACAGTTCATCAGGCCAGGCACAACCTGGCCCCTTCCTACCCTCTCTGTCTCATCTCCAATCATCACACATTATACTCTATCTAGGCTGATTTCTTTCAATTTCCTAATAGGATATTTTCTTTCTTGTCTCTTTCTTTGTAGTATATTCCTGCACTGAATATACTAGCCTAACTTTATTCCAGGCTCATTCTTACTCATTCTTTAGGTATCAGCTTAATCAGTATCTCTGCTAAAGTGCTTCTTCTTACACTTTTAATTACTTATGAACTACCTTGGCAACTTATACTTTTCTATTTTAATGCTTTATTGCCTTCATAATTATTTGCCTTTGTCATTGGACTATGAGCTTTGTAAAGAAACTTCCTATATTTTTTAAGATCAGTTTTTCTCCCAAATGTTAGCATTGTAGGCATTAAATACATGTTTGGACAATAAATGAATACACAACAAATGATAAGATATTTTAAACTATTTTTATCTCTTTGATACATATGTTATTTACAACCCAGGCGAAAGTTTAATCAAACAATAGTTATGTACAAAATGAGATATTTTATTTTCTCTTTCATTTAAGACATTCTAGTAATGACCAGCTAATGGGTTGCAACCTGTAGTTTCAAAAACATTGTTATGACTTCTCTGTTGATGTGAAAATTGTTCCTAATTAATGATATTTTTAGCAATTGCATTAATTAGGAGGAGGTCACATTCATTTAACTTCTTTTTCCCAAATGTTAAAATCCTAGTGGAGCTCTGTGATATTTTGTAACCTAAAGACAGTTGGATTTTTTCAGTTTTTCATTATAACAAGAAATAATTTAAAAATAATTGTGCAAAAGGTGTATGAGTTTGGCTTTTATGCACAGTTCACATTTGTGTCAAATATCAGAGCATCAAAATTCCGTTAATGTAATCAGCACGGTAGACTCACAATTTTGATCTGCCTCAATCTTAATATTATCTTCTTTTCACATCAGCAACCCAGTGCCTTGAACATATATTCTTAGGCTCCTTTAATTACCTGGAGATTAAAATTTGAATCCCACAGACTTCTATTCTTCACATTCTTATTACTACACCACTACCCTTTAGTCCCAGGCAAGAGTGCAGAAGGACTCTGCTCTACACCTCCTCTGCTTACACCTTCCTGGTTGGGTTAGGAGTTCATGCAGCCCAGTATCATTGCCCTCCTGGAACCCCTGCCCTCCCTTCCCAAAGTGCTGGGTCACAAAATGCTAAAATTTTCTGCTCAAATGGTCTGAATCTTGCTTTGAGCACCTGCACAGTCCTCTTCCCCAGATAAATCCTCTTGAGAGTGACTAATATCAAGATGTTGCATTTGATAGGCTCAAGGTCTGGCCAAAAGGTAAGCTGTTTATAGGGAAGTTAATGGAGCTTGGAAATGTGTGATTATACATCTGCACTTAGACCACATCATCTTGGTGTGGGCCAAAGCCAGGTGAGAAGAGAAGCTGGCAGACCCAGGGCTGTGGGCTGGTACTACCAGTGCTGGTGGAACTCTACACACCATTCTGGTGTGGACTCTAGTCCTTCTAGGTTGTGATAAATGTAAGTTGGTCAAAAGATGAGGACTAGATATATATTACTTAACACTTTGCCAGCTTTATATATAATTTAAAAATATTTAGGTATGTGGTGTGTGGGTCTTCATTTGTAAGCCTGCCTTAGACCTCACAAATGTCAAGGCAAGACCTGCCGCCATACATTCATTACTACCACAAACGGATCTCTAATTCCTTGGCTTCTTTCATTTTATTAACCAGTTTTTTTTTTTATGTCCATCAATTTCAACCACTTTTTGTATGTACTCAGTTCTTCACCTCCTTTTCTACTTGAACTCTCCATTATATAAAACCTGAACCACAAATCAATATTACCATCTGCCTTCTTTGCTTTTGTATCTTGCCTTCTGATACAAGCTGGATAAATAATTAATCTTGTATATTACTGCGCTTTACATTTATATGAAATCTAGACAATGTTCTACATCCATTTAACATAAAATTAGACCTTTTGCCATGTGTATAAAAATATATTAAAGTTTGGGCTTCCCTGGTGGCTCAGTGTTTGAGAGTCTGCCTGCCGATGCAGGGGACACGGGTTCGTGCCCCAGTCCAGGGGGATCCCACATGCTGTGGAGTGGCTGGGCCCGTGGGCCATGGCTGCTGGGCCTGTGCGTTCGGAGCCTGTGCTCCACAACGGGAGAGGCCACAACAGTGAGAGGCCCGTGTACCACACACACACTATATATATATATATATATATATATATATATATATATATATATTAAAGTTTTATGAAAACAGCATATCAAATGATTCAGAAACCTTTAGATATCTTTAGTTTATTATTTTTGTATTACCTAGATGTGGTAGATTTGTGCAAACATGGTACCAATTTTCTAGCTCTCTTTATATACAAGCCCTTTAAAACTTGACTTTATAGCTCTTCATGCTGGGAGATAGCATCTATTTCTTTATCCTTTGAATCATGGCTAACCTAGTGAATTACTTTGGCCAGTGGAATAACAGGTGTCAGGTCTAAATCTAGACACACATTCCTGCTGTGTCTTTGGATCCCTGTCACTACCATGAGAACAAGCTCTAAGATAGCCTACTGAAGGATAAGAGACTACTTGGAGAAGAACTGAGCCATTCCAGTCAAAACAACCTAGATCAGTATGCTTCAACAAACCTGCCTGTTGTCTGCTGATGCCTGGGCAAGGCCAACCAATAACCAGTGAGCCTAGCCAAGGTCAGGAGAATCATCCAGGCAATATGTGGACTTGTCAGCAAAAATAAATGTTGATATTTGTTTGTCACTGCTATTTTGTGGTTGCTTTTTTGTATGCCTTGTGATTATGGCAGTTGATAATGGATATCTTATTACAATGATCAGTTTTATGTAACATCTTGGGAAAGATATATGCCCAGTTATTCAAACAAAAGCTAATCTAGGTGTTGCTATGAAAGTATTTGGTAGATGGAATTAATAATTATAGTTAATTGATGTTAGTAAACGAGATTGTTCTAGATAATCTGGGTGGGCCTGATTCAATTAACTGGAAGTGCTTAAGAACAGAACTGAGATTTCCCAGAAGAAGAAATCCTGTTTGTGACTGCAGCTTCCACTCATGTCCAGAAGTTCTAGCCTGTCTTTCCTGATGGACTGCCCTATGGATTTTGGACTTGCCTACCAAGCTTTCCAAATTAAATAAGCTAATTGGTAATAAATTCCTTAATATATATCTCTTATCAGTTCTTTTTCTCTGATTGAACCCTGATTAATATATCAATACAACAAAAAAGTGATATCTTACACAATTAAAAAAACAAATAGATATCAATACAATAACAACCACTGTTTTCACATTTTTATATTTAATTCTTAGAAAAACTCGGTGAGATGTTATCACTATTGAGATTATTAAAATTCTTCCTCCTGGAACATGTGATGTTTTTGGAATCCTGATATAACTAAAAACTGGAGACAATGGGAACTATTTGACACCAGACTGTTGACCACAATGTATTGCTCCATTCTATGGGCACCAAGAAAAGTGATAATCCAAGTTGCACTCAGTACATGAAACTTTCATAAAAATGTTATAACACCCACTTTACATTAACGTCTCAAGTTTTCCATTCCCATCCTTATCTTAATACTGTACTCTGGCTCACCATCTGACAGAAAAATTAGTGAGGGCAGAGAGACTTTATCAACACAGGAGGCACATACCACCTCAAGAACTTTGCTGTATGTCCTGGGACAACTCTGGAACTATTATGCACCATGGTCTTTTCCTTACACTAAAATGGTCTCAGGGCAAACTTTGAAAAAAAGCTTACGTTTTCTAGAGTTCTGCCAATTACTTGAAGAAATAATTTTAAAAGTAAAGTCTTTCATCTACATGCTTATTTCTTAGGGACCATAATTTCCTTAAGAAAACAGGCATCCTGTCCTTAATGCAGGTATTCCAACTGAATCTGGTGGGAATAAATGTGACAAAGGAAAGACAATGCATACATATTTGGTAATTTAAAACCATCTAGCTTTAAAAAAAAACATAGGAAAATTCTGCATGAATGACATTGGGTGACAGTTTTCCTTGCTATAGTAAGTTTTAGCCCTTTATACAATTAAGAATTATATACCTCAATAGTCAAGTTCATATCTGCTGACTCCAAGCCTTGGTTCTTAGGCATTAGGGTCTCATTATAGTTTAGTGGGTATTTTAGGTGTTGAGTGTAGTTTATGTGAAAGATATGGATATCACTCATGAGTTCTATTTGTCTAAGTTCCATAGACTTACCTTCTTATTTATTTTATCTCCACTACAGGTGACCTGTTAACAGCTTGGGATGCATAGGAAATATATATTTGAAAATCTGGGATTACAGTTTAGGGTAAGCATCTGTCTTAGCATGTGGAAAGTGTTAATTATTCTTTCTTAATTCTTATTATAAAGTATAATTTTAAAGTACTAACAAGAGGGAAGCATGAAAAGAAGAAGACTAAAATACCTTTTTGCAAATGTTTGAAAAAGAAAATATAATCTTTATTTGGATTTTGTAAAGGAGAAATTAGCATATTGGTTCATTAAATTGAAATTAGTGCAAAAATGAGATGAACAGAGTATAATTTGTAGTGACTTTGAGAGAAAAGGAGAAAATCATAGCTATAAATTCTACAGTGGAAAAGAATATAAAATAAAAAAAAATAGAGTTGGAAAGGTGAAAGTTTCAGGACTCTGACTGCCTTTTGCTAACTGGAAAAATATTTGAGGGGATGAAAACTTTTCTGTCTAATCAGAGGAAGAAAGTATAATTATAAGACAAAAGAGTGAAGTGGTGAATTATGAGAACTATTTTAATAAATTCCATATCCAGAGATCTGACTTCTAGAATTTTTACTCGGTAACATGCCAACGTCAGCATTTCCTTTGACATATGACCTCAATCAGGTGCTATGGCCTGAATGCTTGTATCTCTCCAAAAGTAATGTGTTGAAATCCTAACCCTTAAGTTTGTGGTATTAGGAAGTAGGGTCTTTGGGAGGTGATTAGGTCACAAGGATGAAGCCTTTATGAATGAGATTAAAGCCTCTACAAAAGAAACCCTAGAGACCTCCCTTGCCCCTTCTGCCATGAGAGGACACAGAAGATGGCTGTCTATTAACCAAGAAGTGGGCTCTGACCAGACACCAAATATGCCAGGACCTTGATCTTGGGCTTCCCAGCCTCCAGAACTGTGGGAAACAACTCTGTATTTCTTTCTTTATTTATTTTTGGCTGTGTTGGGTCTTCATTTCTGTGCGAGGGCCTTCTCTAGTTGCGGCAAGCGGGGGCCACTCTTCATCGCGGTGTGCGGGCATCTCACTATCACGGCCTCTCTTGTTGTGGAGCACAGGCTCCAGACGCGCAGGCTCAGTAGTTGTGGCTCACGGGCCCAGTTGATCCGCGGCATGTGAGATCTTCCCAGACCAGGGCTTGAACCCGTGTCCCCTGCACTGGCAGGCAGATTCTCAACCACTGCGCCACCAGGGGAGCCCCAAATCTGTACTTCTTATAAGCCACCCAATTTATAATATTTTTTTTGTAGCAGCCTGAACAGACTAAGAGGACAGAAAATGGGAATAAGGGAAAGAAAAGGAAATAATTTTAATGAGAACACTCTTATGTGGTAGAAGAATAGGTGAAAAAGATGATTTAAACACATTTATTTACAGCAAAGAGGTTTTACAAAATAGTGTAAAAGATCATTTTAAGCAGGCTTAAGATATAACCACGTGTCATACCTGATATATATTCATATCTTATCAATTCAATTAAATTACTGGAGTTTTTGTTCTATAATTTGTTCTATAAATTATAAAAAATGACTTTATTGTTTCAGAAAAATGATTACATTACACCTGAAAATACCAAAGGAAATAAGAACATGTGTAAACTGTAGAACAAAAGCAAATAAGCTTTGGAATGTCATCAATATAGAAAATATTGAACAAACATGTGTAGGTCCTCCATAAATGTCTCTGAACACTTCTAGAATAGATGAGAAGAGAAAGACCTTAATAAGTTTTTGTAATGAAATCTCAGGAGTGGACAAGAGAGAAGTTGGGAAGGAGACCATGAAGCTTATGAAGATGTGGAGAGAAACAGAGCCAGGACTCAAAGGAGTGAAGGGAATCTAGAAAAAGGAGATGAAGCCACTGTTGGGTTTAGACAATGCAGAAAAAGCTTATACAATGGTTCATTATTTTTTAACTATTAAAGAAAAAGAGAAAGAATCATTAAATATCCTCACTGTCAGAGTGTGCTTTGAGATTCCCATGAGTTCGCAACTTTTTTTAGTAGTTTGCCACAGGATGAAGAGAAAAACTGTAAATGAGGTGTGAATGAGGAAGGAATATATTCTTACAACCATTAGGTTTCTTTTTTTGATGCATTTTGAGTTTCTTTGAGTCCTTGCCATCATCTCTAGGCCTTTTTAACACCAGAGGGTGATAACAGTAGTTGTGACAAAGGCAGAACCCTGTCAAAGAGGCAGGAAACTAACCTAGGTGTCACTCTGCAGAAACAACTTTGCTTTTTTAATTACAGTGGACATTTTTCAGCTCTATTTTCTTCTTGAAATGCACATGAAAATCTTCAGGCATTTTCTAAATTTGAGTCAGGAATAGCCTATATCTCTAGTGTTCTTCTCAACTTTGTGATTTGAAGTTTTGTGATCAACCAAAGCTTCACAGGTTGGCTTGAGAGGTTGACTCATACATCCAGCAATGTATACTGAGCACCTACTGGGTGCTCGCACCCTGGTCTAGGAGCTGGTGTACATGGCTGGCAAAACTAGAGACACCACCCTGCCTGATCTTATCCAATGTTGAGTCTAGTGGGAGTGGCAGATATGAATCACACAACCACAGAAGACTGTAGTAAGGTAAGTGCTATGAGTGAAAAGGACATGGGACATGGAGACTATAGGACAGAGAAATCCAATTTAATGTGTGTGTGTGTTGGGAGGTGAAGGAATGCTTTTTTGAGGAAGTGACCTTTGAGCTGAGTTCTCAAGACAAGTAAGAGTCATTTAAGCAAAAGAAGATAGCAGAGAACGTTCTATGAAGGTTAGGCAGGTGAAAAACAGAACACAATTGAAAAAATCTCTCAATGCTTAGAAAATATTCTTTGCCTGTTTATTATTCAAATGCTATATTTAGTTTAACATTTTATACCTCATAGAGTGTGGTAGAGGGCTGTAGTGAGAATGAGCTGAACTCAGGAGGCCTGAGTATGTGATTTGGGGTTATGTGCCTTCCTGACCAGGCTCTCTGGGCTTTGGTTTCCTATCTAGACAGACAGAGAATTGGGTTAGATGACCTCTGAAGAACTTTTCCAATTAAATTGCTGACTCTTTCGTTGGGGCAAAGAAATACTCGATTAAAAGTAATTGGTTTGAATTCATATGTTAAGAAAAACAGTTCCAGTAAACTAAAGTTTCATAAAAAACGATTGCATGAATACTAGTCTGATTTCATGATTTTGGGATCAAGGTCTTAACATGATAGACAAAAGATAACACCTGCTAGCTACTATTACTGTGGGGACGTCGACTAGAATAAAAATCATCATCAAGTGACAAGCTTACTATTAGTGATAATTTTATTTTACACACACACACACACACACAAATAATTAGCAAGAAAATAATGAATGTTAACAGTTGTATTTATTTCTCTTGTACCTGCACGGATTGTGTTGGGTAAATTTGTTGAAACTAAAGATAATTCTTCACCAAAATCATAGTTTTTAAAGTTCT
Source organism: Mesoplodon densirostris (assembly GCF_025265405.1). Taxonomy (NCBI): domain Eukaryota; kingdom Metazoa; phylum Chordata; class Mammalia; order Artiodactyla; family Ziphiidae; genus Mesoplodon; species Mesoplodon densirostris. The sequence goes on from NC_082665.1 coordinate 19,980,813, forward strand.
CTTCAGTACTACTCTTTTTTAGTCCTATTGATGAAAAAAATCTTTTTATTTCCTGGGCTTCAAACGATTTGGAGGAACGATGCCAGAAGAGCAAAACAAACACCATTTTGCATGAATATCTGGCTCATAAAATTGAGTTTTGGACAGCTTATAGAAAAACACTTTTATGTCTAGAATCTGTCATCTTTGAAGATGCTAATCCTGATGTGCTAGACCTTTTAAGAAGACAACAAAGAAAGGGGAGATACTGTGTACAATGACCAATTTTAGTGCCAACTACCTCCTTCAGAACAGGTACTTGTATTGCACATGTTGTAGACCTTACAGTTGCTCTTTTCCTCTTTGCATTGAGAGAAGGCAACCTCATGAGTCAGAGTAGATGAAGGAATATTTTAGAGATGGTGCAGATTACTTCTGTAAAGTTCAGTCCTAGCTAGACGGCATGACAGCCATTTGGTTTTGTATTTAAATAAGAGATTAAGGGAAATTATGTTGTGTCTTCTCCATTCACCCCTCCTCCCATTTAAAAGATTTAAGAAGAATAATTCACACGTACATAGTGAATCATGTCATTGATATGAGTTAGAGTAATTCATAGCTCTATGAAAAGTTAATTTGACCTTGTCTATATCAATCAATATATAGAAGGAGGAAAATGATGGTTCTGTTTTTCCCTCTGATTGCATCTCAACTGAGACATTTTATTTAGCTGGGAGCATCAACCTCTAAAAGAGATTTTGACAAACTGGAAGGTATTTAGAACTGAAGGGACCAGCATTTTAAAGGGAATTGAAAGCATAAAGAAGAAGAAGCCTCCAGGAATGAATTGTGTGACACTGAGTCTAGAAGAAGAGACAGCTGCAGGGGAATATGAATATGAGGGCTCCTCTGAAAGAAACCAAGAGTTTTCATGTGCAAGGGGCACTTGATGTGTTCTTTGTGGACCTGCAGTTGCAGACTGGAATAAAAAATGAAATTTCTAGGACAATTATTTAAGCTTGATGTAAGGAGGATTTTTCTAATAATCAAGCTGTCTAAATATACTTCTGAGTACCTCTGGAGAGGCAGGACCTTGAGATGTAATAATCTCCAAACCAGTAGGAGAGTTATGGGATGCTAAAAAGGGGGATTTAACAATAGATGATGGCAATGTCAGATGCCCTTAAAGTTCCCTTTCCACTCCAAGTGTGCCTGTAAAGTCAAAATTTGGTAGTTGGGCCACAGAGCAGGAAAGTGACTTTCATACTTAACCATATTTCTCCAATGTTCCAAATCTCTGAATATGTTTTCATCCTCAGATCTTTAATAACAATTAAACTTTTTCTAGCCTAATTATACACAAATAGCTAGAATATTCAAGATGATTATATCTATAACTCTTTAACACATAAATAACCACCTTAAAATATAATTTGGCTATAGTTTATCTTGAGGTAAATTAATTTATTTTAAATGTGACTAGTTAGATACAAGGCCTAACATTTTATTTTTAGCAAGAGTGAAATAATTCTAGTGACCATTCCAGTAAAAATGATTTTAGTGGCTATATTTCAGCCCAAACACAGAATTAAATAGTATATTTAGAACTGGGGGTGATTTTAGGAATCAACCCCATCTGAATTTTAAACCTCAGAACCCAGAGATTCACACTGATAGGAGGAAAACCTATGTAGATCCAGACACACTAAGTATAACATTTGCTGTCTTCCCTTTTAACATCTGCCGTGGCTGTTGAGCAGTATCTTCGGCATTGCCGGGCAGTGTGCCCCAGGCTCCTCAGAAATGGGAGTCCTGACCATTGCAGTCCTTCACACTGGGCCCAGATATGCCTACAGAGACCTTGGTTTCTGTCTTCTAGACTGTGTCCAGTGTCCAGCTTCTTCTCCCATAGACCCACTCCAGAGCACAGCACACATGTATGGCTCAGGTTTCTTATTATTCTCACCAAACCCATCCCACCTTCAGTGTTTCCAATTTTGCTCCTTTGGACTCTTTATTAACCTCAATCACCTCTGCCCTAGATTCACCCACTCATCATTCTCGGATGGCCTGAAACCTAGTTGGTCATGCTTAGTAGGAGGTAGCGGTGGTTGGGACGGTGATCAGGAAGCAATGGCTTTCTCTTGCCTTTGGAAACACAATCTTTGCTGGTGTGGTGCTGACATCCTTTTATTTCTTTTTCTTTTTTCTCTTTCTCTTTCCTCCTCCCTTCCTCCCACCCTCCCTTCCTTCCTTCCTTCCTTCCTTCTTCTTTCAACTTACCCTCTTGTAAATTTTTTCATTTATGAATTATTATTATGTTCCATATTCTGTGATTAAATGTGGTGTTCTTCACTTCAACTCCTCAGCAGGAGGTGGGGAACACATCTTGTCATTGTGTACATCATGGAATTTCTACTCTTCTTGATGTTGTAAGGGATAAATATAAATCCATACTATAAGCTACACTTTCAAGTAAGCTAACATTGTGTTAGTTTGTGATATTCTGGTTCTTAATGTTTCTAGTAACCTTGGAAAATCTTTCATTTGTCTCATATCTGATGCTGACTTTACCAATTTAGATGCTAATTACAGCCATTGGCACTGTCCAGTACCTAACAGTAAGAAACCTCTCCATTCTCTCTCTGTACACACACACACACACACACACACACACAGGGGCATGAAATTAGCACAATACCTCACAAATATGTAGAAACTATATCTAATATATACACATAATATTTATATGTATAAATCAAAGGTAAATAAAATATGTAAGTGAATAAAATAAATAGTAATTACATTGGTTTAAAATATCATCTATGTAAAAATATTCTGTTTTAAAGTATTGATTCTCTGGTTAATTTAAAAATATGTTGTCTATTCTATAGCTTAAGAAAGAATGCCTTATTTCCTATGTACTCAATTTCAACTGTATTATCAATATCATGACATTTAGGTAAATTTTTACATGATGTCAGTATTTTATTGTATAATTTTTGGTTATATTTCCCTTATTGCCTTGTGAATAAATGCCCTGTCGAAGTAATAAGGCTTATTTTCTTAAAATACATAAGCCACAAAGTTGAAATATATGGTATACAGTGTGTAAATTCCTATTTTTTTAATTATCTTTTTTATAGGTTCTCTTATTACAACTATCTTGGTATTTTTGCCAGCGCCTCATTTTTAGTATAAAAGTGAAAGTGGTTATCTGTGAAATTTCAAACTATTTATTGTATCAAAATAAAAAAAATGTGTTCAAGGATGATGTAATGGTCATTAAAACAATAATTATCTGCTCATTGCTATTATGAAACTATCTGTATTAGATTATTTGCAAAGTGTTTCATATTATATATTTTCAGTGAATAGGACAAGTGTGTTAAAAAAATGATGGATAAACCTTAAAATCATGGAATCTCTTAACTCGACTATATACTTACAGTGAAGTTGTCCTGTATAATTGCCTTGCTCTTGTAGCCTGAGCATGGTGTGCATGGCATCTGGAGGAGGTGAAGTATACAGGTAAGGATTATATTGCAATGGGAGAGAATAAATAAGATGTAGTACTTAATTGTAAGCTGTTTTCTTTGGACAATAGCCAAGGACTATAAAAGAATGTCCATTGAGGGGATCAGGGAGACAGATTGCTGCTTAGAGGGACACAGGAAAGGGTAGTATAGGAGTAGGGTTTTGCAATACCAAAGCATCCCTGTGGTAATGAGGAACTGGAAAGGCATCTCACAGAGGGTATTGGGGAAGAACATACATTTTTATAATGCCAACGCTGCATGGATCAGTGAAGTAGGTATATCTATAAAAATATAGTCATATTCTGTAAATCACAAATTGGTTTATTTGCTGAAGAAACTGATTAAATATTCCATATGTGTAGGGAGGCATTTATTTTGGAGCTAGGCAGACAGGAGTTGTAAGCCTGACTCAGTTGATTTAATGACTATGTGATGTAAAGAAAGTCTGTCCCATCATCTCAGTTTCTTCATCTCTTATGTGTGATTTTTGAGAGAATTAGAGCTATTTAATATAAAGAGCCTGTTACATTGTAGGTATTCAGTAAGTGTTAATAATTTGTGACAAGTACAGTACTAGGACATGACCAGTTCAACACAGATAAAAAGTGACATATTGAAGAGATTCACCATAAAGTCCAGCATCACAATGTCACACTGTATTTTACTGGGATTATGGCCACATCCTCGGGTCTCACAATTTCCTAGGTAAAACTGAAGAAAAATAAACTCTGTGGTCATTGCAGTTGCACATTTATTTAAACGTAAATTACCCTGTGGTTATTGAAGTTCCACATTTATTTAAACATAAATTAGAAGTATTATCAATAGTTTCCATTTCCAATATTATTTAATTATGCCAAAATAAGACATTCTTAATAAAGTTTTCAGCCTCTGCATCCAGGTGGTATTGATAGCTGGCAATCAGCTTTTTCTGAAAGCCACTAAAAAAAGCTAGATAAAATAGAAAAATCGTAGTTTGATACAGTGGACACCTGGAGGGGATAAAACTCCAGAGACGGAAGAACGCTGGAGAGGTAAACTGAAATCTGCAGCTGCATCTACCCTGGATAATGGGATTCATCTTCATTATTTCTTATACAAGGAATACACATTTACTGAGAAAAAAATGCTTAAGCAAAACAAAAAGAATATGACAAAAATCCACTAGCCATATATTTTCATTGCTATTATGTGTTGTGAAACTTTCTAGACATTTTTAGATAGGTATGTATATATGTAATGCAATTAAATAAGTAAATACTCATTACAAAATGGACAAATGCTCTAAAACTTGTTAATAACTGAGGTTTTTCACTGTACAATATACTATTTTTCTGGACTGATATATCATTATTTAATAATACATTGCATGGATATGTAATAGTGTGTCAAATACCTTGATATCAAACATTTAAGTTTCCATTTTTTTTAGTATTCTGAGCAATTTCTTATTGATAGCATCACTTTTTGGTACATGTCTGATTATTTCTTTAAGATGAATCGCAGAAGTGGAATTGCTAGTTTCAGATATATAATATCAAATTGGTTTCTAGATTTCAAATTGGTTTTATAGTTCTTCTAGTAATTTTATGATTGTTTTTCTCCTCATACCCTTGTACAAAGAATGCATTTTTGTTATTATATTATCAGTTCTTGATATTTCTATTTGGCTATTATTATTATGCCTATTGATTTAATTTTTATTTTTAGAATAATAAATAGAAATCTTATTAACCATGTGTAACTATGCTCTAGTAAACTGCCTCAAAATGTTATTTATTTTTGTGTACTCCTTAGTTTTCTTTCCATTATAGTTAAGAATAGACCATAACTTTTAAACTTCTCATTTGCTTTGTTAATATTAAAAAATCAATTCAACAAAGAAGATTAAAGATTTTATTTAATTCAAAGTCTACTCAACTTTTCCATCTTGCTCAGAACTTGATTCACATTATATAGATATTCAGAATATTTTCTTCCTTTACATTTATCATTTTATTTTACTGTATAAATGTATAATCTATGTAGGATATTTTATGATAATGAGTGAAGGAGGGATGTAATTTTACTATTATTTTTTGAATGGTTAATTCTTTATTGCAATATAATGTTCACGTAGGAAATTTCCATAATTTTTTATTACTCCATCTTTTCTGTTTACTAACTTGTTACCTATGTATTCTATTACTATTCTTTATTGGCTATGCTAGAGATTTCAACATGAGTTTACTTAGGTTATTTTTTCAGCTTTATTGAGGTATTATTGACAAATAAAATTGTAATATATTTAAAGTGTACAAAGAGATAATTTGGTATATGTATGCATTGTGAAAATATTTCTTTCATCGAGTTAACATATTCATTACCTCACATATTTACCCCTTTTTTTGGAGGTGGGTGGTGAGAACACTTCAATACTACTCTCAGTTTCAATCATACAATAGAGTGTTATCAACTATAGTCACCAGGTTATACAACAGATCCTCAAACCTTATTTATCTTTTTAAAATTGAGATATAATAGACATGCAATATTGTGTAAGTTTAAGGTGTACAGTGTGTTGATTTGATACATTTATATACTGCAATTTGATTACCCATATAGCATTAGCTAACACTTCTATCATATCACATAATTATCATTTTTTGTAGTAAGAACAATTAAGATCCAGTTTCTTAGCAACTTTGAAGTTTATAATGCAGTGTTGTTGACTATAATCATTAAGTTGCCCATTAGATCTCCAGAACTTATTTATCTACTAGTTACAAGTTGGTACCCTCAATTTTCCTACCCCAGCCCCTAATAACCACCATTCTACTCTCTATTTTTACTAGTTCTGCTTTTAAAAATTCTATATAAATGGAAGATTTTTTAAAAATTAATTAATTAATTAATTAATTTTTGGCTGCATTGGGTCTTTGTTGTTGTGCGCAGGCTTTCTCTAGTTGTGGTGAGCGGGGGTTACTCTTCACTGTGGTGTGCAGGCTTGTCATTGTGGTGGCTTCTCTTGTTGCAGAGCACAGGCTCTATGTGCACAGGCTTCAGTAGTTGTGGCACATGGGCTTAGTTGCTCTGTGCCATGTGGGATCTTCCCAGACCAGGGCTCGAACCTGTGGTCCCTGCATTGGCAGGCAGATTCTTAACCACTGTGCCATCAGGGAAGTCCTTAAAATTTCTCTATATAAATGATGTAATATAGTATTTATCTTACGTAGTATAATACCCTCAAGGTCCATCCATGTTGTTTTAAATGGCAGAATTTCCTTCTTTCTCATATCTGAATAATATCCCCTTGTATGTATGTGTGTATAAATATTACATCATCTTTATCAATTCATGTGTCAACTGACACAACTTGTTACCACAGCTTGGCTATTGTGAATAATGCTGCAATAAATATGTAAGTGAAGATATCTTTTTGATATCCTGTTTTCATTTCTTTTGGATATATGTCCAGATATGGGATTACTGGATTGAATACCATAAAACTTCTAGAGGAAAACGTGGAGAAAAAGCTCCTTGATACTGGTCTTAGCAATGTTTTTTTGGCTATGACATCAAAAGCATATGCAACAAAACAAATATCAAACATCAAGCTAAAATGCAACTGCACAGCAAAATAAATAATCAACCAAATGAAAAGTTAATGTATGGAATGACAGAAAATATTTGCAAACCATATATTGGATAAAGAGTTAATATCCAAAATACATAAAGAAGTCAGACAATTCAATAATAAAAAACCCAAACAACCCAATTTAAAAAAATTGGCAGAGGAACTAGATACTTTTCCAAAGAAGACATCCAAATGGCCAACAGGTATATGAAAATATGCTCAACATCATTAATAACCAGGGAAATGTAAATCTAAACCACAATGAAATGCCATGTTACACCAGTTAGAGTGGCTATTATTAAAAAGACAAGAGATAACAAGTGTTAGCAAGCATGTGCAGAAAAGGGCACTCTTATGCACTGTTGGTGGGAATGTAAATTGATGCAGCCTCTATGGAAAACAATAGGAGATTTCTCCAAAAATTAAAAATAGACATTATTCATCTTATAACGGAAAATTTGTACTTTTTTACCAACTTTTCCCAATTGCCCTCATTCCCCCACCTCCTGGCAACTACCATTGTAAAAGTTGGATTTTTGTTGTTGTTGTTGTTAGATTCCACACATAAGCAATACCATGAAGTATTTGTCTTTCAATATCTGGCATATTTTCACTTAGAATAATGCCCTTCATGTTCTTCGGTATTTCTGTAATATTCCAGTGTGTATATATATATGCTACATTTTCTTTATTCATTTATCTGTCAATAGATAGTTAGGTTGTTTCCATACTTTCTGTTGTGAATAATGCTACTGTGAACATGGAAGTACAGATATCTCTTTGAGATGATTTCATTTCCTTTGGATATATACCCAGAAGTGAAATTGCTAAAGCATATGGTGGTTCTGTTTTAAATTTCTTGAGGACACTCCATACTCTTTTCCATAGAGGAGGTACCAGTTACATTTCCACCACCAGTTCCCTTTTCTCTACATCCTCATCAGCGTTCATTATCTCTTGTCTTTTTGATATAGACATTCCATCATGTATCTCTTTGTGGTTTTGATTTGAGTTTGCATCTCCTTGATAAGTAGTGATGTTGAGCACTTTTGCTTGTCTCTGTTGGCCATCTGTATGTCTTCTTTGGGAAAATGTCTATCCAAGTTTTTTGCCCACTTTTAAATTGAGTCTTTTTTTTTTTCTATTGAGTTGTATGAGTTTTATATATTTTGGATATTGATCCTCTATTGAATATTAGAATTGTTTTTTTCTATTTCTGTGAAGAGAATTTTGATGTGAATTGTATTAAATTTGTAGATTACTTTGGGTAGTATGGACATTTTAATAACATTAATTCTTCCTCTTCATGAAAGTGTCAATTTCTTTCATCAGTGTCTTATAGTTTTCAGTATACAGACATTTCACCTCCTTGATTAAACTTATTCCTAAGTATTTTATTCTTTTTGATGCAATTGTAAATACAATATTTTTCTTAATTTCTCTTTCTGATAGTTTGTTGTTAATGTATGGAAATGTTGCTAATTTTGCATATTTATTTTTTTATCCTGAACTTTATTGGATTTGTTTATCGTACCAGTTTTTTGGTAAAGTCTTTAGGGTTTTCTATATATAATATCATGTCATAAAAACAGAGACAATGTTATGTCTTCCTTCCTGATTTGGAGGCCTTTTTTTTCATTTTCTTGCCTAATTGTCCTGGCCTAGGACTTCTAGTATTCTGTTGAATAAAAGTGGCAAAAGTGAGCACTTTTGTCTTGTTCCTGACATTAGAGCTTTTCCTCACTGAGTTTGATATTTGATGTGGTTTTGTCATATATGGTCTGTTTTATATTGAGGTATATTTTATCTATATCTAATTTGTTGAGTACTTTGGTTAGTTTTTAGTCTCTGTGCATTTTTGTAATTCAGCAAACGTCTTCAAATCTACAGTGTTTCTGCCAAGCTTTCTGTTGATTTCTCAGTTTTCTTGTAGCAACCCTCAGACTGTGAAACCTTAATTCTCAACCTCCTGCTCACACCCTATGGTTGCTATAGGTTGATTTTTGGAGTTTGAAAATTCTTACTGATATTTTCGGCTAAGATTACCTACGTTTTTATTAAAAATTTTGTATAGGCATGCCACATACTAAATATTTATTTTTTCACACTATATACCTAGGTTTAGAGAATACACAATTTTCAATAAAATTGTAAACAAAAAGATACACAAAGGAACTATAAAATGCATTCATTTTATTTTGTTTTCTAATTTGAAATTTTATATTGATTGTTAAATGCTATAATTTTTTCTTGGCTGGTGGTCATTATAATTTATATAAATTGTATATATTCTGTCTACTAAGAGTTCTATACATATTCTCTCTACTAAGCCTCTTAGATTTTATCTCACATATTTTATTATACTTAAGATATATTTTTTCCATTTCTAATTAATAAAAAGCTTATTTAATGCATGAAGCTTATTTTAAAAACATATTAAACTCTTTTTTTCTGTGTGTACATATTTTAGTACTACTTCTAAAATGTTCTGTTTCACATTAAGCCCTTTTGGAAATGTAACTCTTCTCTATCTGGTGAATTGATTAGCTCAAGACTTCTTAAAAATATGTAACTCCTTTGGACTGCATAATATCTCTCATTAATACATACAAATACATCCAATATGGATATGAAGCTTGAAAGGATCAATAAATATTTAACAGAAAAAAAGGTTCTGCCAGAAAAGCTTTGACGAGTATTTTTTCAAAGAAGCACATCTATCTTGTCTGATAGTGCTCCATTTTTAAAAGGAAGACATATTTTCCCCAAGTTAATATTGTTTTTGAATCCTAACCACAACCTCATTACTAATCAGGGTGTTGTTCTAGAATTTTGTTATGAATCTCCTTGAAAGAACAATATGTTAACCTCTGACGAGGTAAAGCAAGGTAAATTTAGTAGTAAGATAGAACAAGATAAATAAAACACAATGTAAGATTCACTTTGCTTTCTTATATTGCCCAAACATGAATTTAATTAAGAATAAAGTACAAATGAAGCAGAGTTCTCTGTTCATTTTATGAAATAATTAAAAAATTTATAAAAGCTATTTTTGAATATTTAAAATGCGGCTGAGGATAGAATAGGGGATCCTAATTTGAAGATTTAATCATTTAAATTTGAGTAAACTGTGATATTAGAGTGATAATTGAGATATTCTATCAGGCTATGTCAGATCTTAATCTCTTCCCCAGTGGATAAATGTTAAAGAGATAGGAAATAGAGTGGAAAACAACACAGAGGAAAAACTTTAATCTGAATTATACTTTCTGTGCATGAGTGAAAGAAATCTACATGGTGGTCACATCTGAAAAAAATGTATTTGCCTTTCCCGAAGGAGAAACAAGAAATGGAACTGGGGTATCTTTATCAAACTATTGTAGCTAGATATTGGGATCTCAGAGCGGGAAAATAGATCAATGTTAAGAAACGTTAAAAAAGAAATATCTTCTAATACTCCTAGAAACCTAATTTTCTTCTTAGATAAACAAGAGAAGCTCAATATACTCTAAGATGATTATGGCCCCTTAAAATAATATTTGGCCACGGTATCACATACATTCCCTTCTGCCAGATGAGCTGGGACTATAACAGGGCCCACACAGGCTGTTCATGACCAGTGCCAGCCTACTGCCAGCACCTTTACTGCCGTGTGGTTTTTCCCACAAGCTGTAAAGAGTCAGGAAGATACAGCAATTTCTCAGTTTTAGAAGCTGAGATGGCAAAAGAGATTTGCGCATTGTGAAATTAGTGAAAGTACAAGCTTTGGATTCCTCTTGACATTTATGTGAGTTTCCTTTAGTGTACTGAGATGATTGTCTATTTCTGTCAATCTGTATGAGCAGCTGTAACTTACCATTCAAATAATTAAAATATGTGAGCCAAGAATATCTATGGATTTTATTTATCTGTCTTTTCTCAGACGGTAACTGCAGGGTACACAGTTATAATGTGTAATCTAACAAAATAACTGGTAATGAAACACTTTAAATAGTAAATTTGGGGGATGCGATGTAAAGACTCCTACAACTGAATATTTAGCAACTTGGTCAACAATAAAGTTCCAGGCAAATAAATTGAATGTCCTAGGGAAAGTAATATCATTGTTATAGCATTTATGATGCCTGTAGTATATGTAGAAAGACAATTTTAGAGAACTCTGCTAAAGCAAAAGTTTATTATGTTTATTGGCATAAACTTTTAAAATTATATTTGCCTAGGATCCTTACTCTATTTGGGTCATTTTAAATGGACTTTATGGTGCTATACAAACGTGGAAAGGCTTAGACAATCACAGTAACTTCAAAGGAAATCAATATACACAGAGCCGAATTTTACCCAATAGAAAAATAGTCTTTTAATACTTAATTGTACACAAAGCACAAATCAGGCAGAAAAAAAGAGCAGGAATTACTTTAGCTGACATCTTTTTTAAAAGGACAGAAAAATATCTTAACTATAGGTCTTTCATCTGTCTGAATGGTGAAAAGCCACCACCTGGCTTCTTTAGAAGACCATTGTTCTCTTAGTAAATGTCACAATTATCATTGTGAAACCCCCTTTCAGCTGTCTGTTTTTCAGCCACAAAATGATAAACTACCTGATACCATGATCAAAATAAATTCCTTATTTATGTGATACTTCCTGGAGAAAGCTGTCAGAAACAATCATGGCGGTTTGCTTGTTTTCTACTGCATTGTATCTGTGTGACCAAAAAAAAAAAAAAACGCTGGAGGGTGTTTTAACATAGAGTTAGTAACATTTGCTTTTTAGTCATGTTTAAGATAAATCGATAACAAGACTGCTGCAAAAAAGAATTCTACTACTGTTATTAATGCTACCATTCTTTGAAATACTACACAGCTGCTTCCCCAATAAGCTGATCATAGAAAACTGGAAAAATAATCAGTCTTAAACTTAATCCACAGTTTTGCCTATCAGATATATGCATGTTGCAAACTCACCTAATTTTATTAGCATTGGTTTCTTCAAATATAAGGTGGGTATAATAATAGTCATATCTGCCTTTCTCACTATATGAAATTGTTTTGGATATAAGTGAGATTATAGAAGTGCTAACTCTGGGGACAATTTAGGGAAATCTACTAAGTATTGAAGTTGGTGGAATTTATTTTCTAGAACTCAAGTTGAGTCAATGATATATTATCCCATGAAGTAATATTAATATGTATATGGGTGAGTATAACTATGCAATAATTTTGAAATGTCCAAAGTTAGCTCTGCTCAAGCCTAAACGTGTTTGGTCTGCTGGTCTTCAAGCTAATACTGGTTCATTCTGTGGTATGGGTTGTGAGTATCACCATCTAAGGAGATCTGCCTTATTCAGGGCCTAAGGTAGATCACCAAATAGGAAACTTCAAAAATTATCATTATATGAAATGATTATTTTTATTTTTTGTCCTCCTTTCTCTTCACCTATCTTCTACACTTAACTCAGCCACAAATTGTTCAAATCCACTATACTTGAATTCCATAGAGTTAACCATCAAGAATTAAGCCAGGACTCCTCAGCCAGAGGCTTTTTACCATGCTGTTTTAGCTAAGTTATTCCAAAATAAAACAGGGTTTAATGTTCCAGAGTGAGGAAAATTTATTGTGTAGAAAGCACACTGGATACTCATCCTAAAGGACTGATTTATGAAAATGAACAGCCAGGCTGTGTCTGATGGCAACATTTAAGGGGATTAAAAAGCAAACAAAAAAAAACTCATTTTTCCCCGGCTGATTGTTTATTTTTGTTTCTATTCAGAATGCTTTTAGGTGCCCCTACACCCTCCCCCCCCCAAAAAAAAAGAATAAAAAGAAAAGCATTGGGTCAGTCAGTGCGAAATTAATGATAAATACAGGACAATGGAATGTGAGTTCTAAAAGAAGAAAATTGGTAAGATGACTGTTGTCATCAGAGACACAAGTCTTCCATTCCAAATCTCCAACATTATCCTCAAACTGGGCTGTGCTGCATTCCTTTTTTAATTCTGAAGAGAAAGACAGGTATATGAGATAATGTACACACACCCACGAACTCGCCACGACCGATGTTAACACTTAATCACATTTGCTTTAGAATAATTCTAAATGAAATAAAATATTACAGATAACACATTAAGTGTTCTTTGTTCCCCTCTCAGTCTGATTTTCCTCTCTCCTTCCCCAGAATGAAACATTATTTTAAATTTGTTATCCATCCTCACATTTTACCCTATTATACCTTAAGAAATGTTAAGATACATATGTATATACAAGATATAGATGTATCCATAAACGATAAATATCTTTGCTTTTTAATTCCCATAAATGCTTTCAGGCTGAGAGCAGACTTTTTGCTCAATGTGATAACTAAGATATCTATCTATGTCAATGCATATAGATTTGTTTTGTCTTTATCTTTGTTTTATTTAAACTGTACATTATTTCACCACATAAATATACCACATTTTATTCATTCATTCCTATATTGATGAGCATTTTGACTATTTCATCAAAATGTTATGATAAAATTCTTTGTGAAGGTGTTCTTATGAATAAGCTCTTGAAAACTTCTCTAGGTTTTACACCTAGAAGTGAAGCAGCTGGATAAGCTATGCACATTTTCAAGTTTAACTGAAGGTCAAATTGCTCTAGAAATGGATTATACCAGTATGCCTGTCTACATGCAGCAAGCACATTATTTCTTAAATTCTATATTGTCTGATGATGTTCCTACAGGAGTCTTATTTTAGTTGATCTTTAAAAGATCCAACTTCAGAGATAGGTGCTAGAAAGAACTAGGTAAGATGATGAGCATCTTAGTTTATCAGATTTGGTTCTTGGTGGAGAACTAATGTGGGATCCAGGTTAGGCGAGGGCTAGCTCTTACAGGGAAGTGATAATATTAACTGCAGTTCTGTGTTTAGGTGTTCACTTAGGATGCGAGCAGCAGTGGGGAGAGATGAATCATTTTAGTTTCTGCTCATTAACAGAGAGGAGAACCCTGTGCTTTGCCGACCTGGTCCTTCTTGGTGGGAGTGGACGTAGTTTGTGTCTGAGGTGAGCCAATGTTTATTACAAGATGATGCCCAAGAATCAGACACAGAGAGACATCCACAGCCAAGTGGAAGTTGCTTTCCTTAGTTATACTTTTGTTCTTTGATTTTGGGGGCTTCTTGGTTGTAAAAGTTAATGAATGAAAAATTTCAATTGTCACTGTAATACTTTGGAACTGTTCATCATTCAACTTAGTGCAGAGTAAGCAGCAACAATGGTGCTTAAAAACATCCTGCTTACTACTTTTTCTGAAATGAATGAAATCTCAAGTTCAGTTAATTTAGGGCATGTTGTGATTTACAAAATATTCAACACCACTGCAGATACTCTTCTGTTTGCTTGGGATGACTGTGCTCTCCTGGCCCACCAGGTGAATGAACTCTTCCAGATTATTCAAGCCTTTGCACAAGCATCCCCATGTATAAGAATCCTTTCTCAATGCACTTCCTTCCATGTTCGCCCTGTCTGCACCCATACTACAAATTTTCTTTTTCATACTGATATCACTGGTATCACTTATATTGGAATTGAATATTTATATGTGTGTTTCCTTGGCAGCATTGCAAATGAGACAGCCTGGGGAAGTAGATAGAGATTTTAGACGGGACTGCCTTGGGTTGAAACCCAACTCCTTCACTTGGTATCTGTGTGATCTGGGGCAAGCAAGTTCCTTTAACTTTCTGTATCTCAGTTTTCTCATCTATTAAATGTCTATAACAATTCACCTATTGCCTAGTATTGTCATGAAGGTTAAGTTAATATTAGTTAATATATGAAAGGATTTGGAAGAGTGACTGGGACACAGAGAGCACAATAATGGTAGCTATTCCTATCCTTATGTCCTTGAGGGCAGGTACTGTGTCTTCATCTATGAATCCAAAGTACCTTGCCCTATACCTGGCAACTAAATGGTTGCACAGAAATTTGTGTTCAGTTCAGCAAACACAGATGTACCTATTTTTCTGAACAAGTATCTATATAGCATACATTTTCTTCTAGTTGCCATGTGTTCCATTTTTACATCAGCTTAAGAGATGCCTGTTAGCTATTCTTTGTTTTGACAGATTTTTAGCTTAAGCTGTCACTTTCATGACAAGTCTGCCCCATAAGTTATGAAAGGAGGTGGGGAAGAATGATAACTTTTAACAGCGGGAAGCATTCTATTGGCAGGGCATTTGGGAACAAAGTCACTTGTAATGTTACCTTATCTCAGCTACAAGCCCAAGAAATATTTATATTTATTTACAGATTCCACTAGAAGGTGCTGTCCTCCCTCAATATAATGAATGGATATGTTTGGAGAAGAGCAGATTGTTTTAATACCTTCACGTAAATTGTTACAGCCACAGGCTGTGAAGTAAAAAAAAAAAACTTTAATTTTAAAAGTGTTTATTTCTAAATCAGACACTGTCTTTTGAACACAGATAATTTATTTTGGAATATAGTGTTAGATGAAAAAGTTTGTGTACACAAAAACAATTTTACATTGAAAAGTCTTACCTCTGTGTGTCCCTTAATTAGTACAGCATATTTTAAATGTTGGGCTGCTAACAAATGAAATTGCAAAGGCTTTTAGAAATGTATACCCTTTTTAAACTTCTAACTCTTTTCTCAGGTTCCTGTTTTTTTTGTTGTTGTTGTTTGTTTGTTTTTAATTAAAGTGGGAACGCATGTGGCTATGTGCATAATATAGATCTGTGACTTTTCATCCAGGGTATTAGAATTGATGAAATACCCTGTTGAATGTTGTGGTCTATATCTTATAGGCACTCTTTTTTTTTTTTTGACTTTTAGAGTTTTTTAAATTGAAGTACAGTTGATTTACAATGTTGTGTTAGTTTCAGGTGTACAGAAGAGTGATTCAGTTCTACATACACATATATAACTATTGGTCCTTTTTGGTTATCTATTTTATATATAGTAGTGTGTATATGTTAATCCCAAACTCCTAATATATCCCTCACCCCACCTTTCCCCCTTGGTAACCATAAGCTTGTTTTCTATGTCTCTGGGTCTATTTTTATTTTGTGCATAAGTTCATTAGTATCAAGTTTTTTCTTTTTTAGATTTTACATGTAAGCAATATATAATATTTGTCTTTGTATGGCTTATTTCACTTAGTATGATAATCTTTATGTCCATCCATGTTTCTGCAAATGGCATAATTTCATTCTCTTTTATGGCTGAGTAATATTCCATTGTATAAATATACCACATCCTCTTTATCCATTCATCTGTCAATGGAGTTTAAGTTGCTTCCATGTCTTGGCTATTGTAAATAGTGCTTCAATGAACACTGAGGTGCATGTATCTTGAAGGTTCCTTAAAAAACTAAAAATAGAGCTACATACGATCCTGCAATCCCACTCCTGGACATATATTCAGAGAAAAACAGGCACTATTTAAAGTGCCTATTATAACTTATTATAACTTATTATAACTTGGGTAGACTTTGATGTGCCTGAGGAGTATAATCCAGAAGTGAAATTTAAAGTTAAATCTACCAGTTGATTCTACCCTATGCACCAATCCCTGGATCCCTGAACTTACAGAAAACGTGTTAACTGAAAACAGAAAAGAGGGAGGGGGAACACGAAAGGTGAAGAAAATGTGACACGGAAACTAGATTCACTGGAAACCAAGTGAAGTACATGGAACGATGTACATTCAAGTTTAGACTGATGTGATTTGTGTTCACAGGAAGGTCCTGTTCTAAGCTTATTAGAGATGATCAATTCAATGGTACATTTATCCACCTTTATAGCTCATGTCTCCTATTTACACACACAAAAAAGGCTACTGTGACATAACACAGACTGGAATCTACATTTCCCACTTTAAAGATCAGAGGATTTAAGAGAATTCTGAGCATAAAGTGATTTCTGAACTTTTTTTTTTTTTTTTTGGGGTCACGGCTCACGGGCCCAGCCACTCTGCGGCATGTGGGATCCTCCCAGACCAGAACACGAACCCGCGTCCCTTGCATTGGCAGGTGGACTCTCAACCACTGCGCCACCAGAGAAATCCTGAACTATTTTTATTCATAGGTTACTTTCTCCTCTTTTATCCTGATCAGTATGTCTTGGTAGAGATGATTTAATACGCTTTTTAAAGGTAGTATTTTAAATTGTTGAAAGACTCTGGTGTCAGTCATCTATATAACCCTGTGAGATGTTTTTTAAGTTGTTTAACTGCAGAACGTTTCATTGAAGCTTCAGTTCATAGCATAAGTTTAGTTTGACTGGGAAAGTATTTTTCTTTTCTTTCTTTCTTTTTCCCCCTGGGGTTTAGGGGAGCCCTGAGCAGGGAGAGGCTCTGCAGGCTAAGGGGCATTTCTGTTGTGCCTGGTGGGTAGGGTGGGGTGTGCCACACCCCTCTCCCTGCTCCCTCCTTCCCCCCGCTCCCCCTTCTCCCCTGGCTTCTGTTGGGGAAGCTAGTAACATAGTCTTGTTCAGGCTTCAGAGGCAGAACTAGGCCTCTCTCTGAAGGGACAATGACGCTAAAGCCGGCTGCATGCCAAATGGCTGAGCTACACCCAGGCCAGCAAGGGGTGGTGCCAGCATATATGGTAAACCACTAGATAAGATGGAGAGTAAGTCATGGGACTCCTTGCACCTTGAGGGCCTGGCCAGCTCCCGGGGATCAAGAACATTCCAAGACTTATGAGCTAAGACCAAGGCATTTAGGACAACAACCAGAGCTGCAAACTTGCACATAGGCTGATTGCTATTAGCCTGCAGCCTGGTGCTAAAAGTTGGGCTCCTTCGAGTGGCTAAATGAAGTCTCACCCGTGGGGTGGACGCACTGCCTGGGACCTTCCCAACTGGGACTCCAGACTGCTGTTCAAGGGACTTCCCAGCGCCCCTTGGATCTGGATGTAGTTGCTTCCCCAATTCGCTGATGCATAAACCTCCATCTTTACTATCCTTTCTTGGTTATACTCTTCTTAATTAGTATACTGTAATCTGCATTAATTCAATAACTCTCTCTAAATTCTTATTTCACTGAGTGCAGAGTGGTTAGGTTGCCAGCAAATCCTATGAACCTTGAAACTGGAAGTAAGGTTTTGGGCAAAACAACTTCCCCAGCCCTGACATATCGGAGCAGCACCTTCTGGTCAGCAGAGCCTTTGTTTGCTAAGAAGAAAGAAGGGGCTGGGACAATTCGAAGGGCCCATCCTAGGGCCTGTCCTGGTCCAGCCTTGGCACTCACTGGCCCAGCACAGTAGCCAGGAATGGGGGTCCCAGCTGGGAAGGACCTCAGCTGGCCCAGAGCAACAGGTCACGGTGCTACCGGGAAACCGAGGTGCAGAGCCGGAAGCTGGTCAGGACAGCTCCCAGTCAGAGGCCCCGGTCTCCAGGGTCCTCTCCAACAGGACACATGGAACCTCAGAATAGGCAACCTTGAACCAGGCACAGCTCGCTCCACACCTGCCCAGCTCTTCTAGTTACTTCTCAGTGACCACGTAGCCTTTTCCCATCCATTCTTGGGCAACCACTCTCTAGCCCTGACACAGATGTCAGAGAGAAAGTGCTGAACACACACACACACACACAAACACACACACACACACAAAACTCGAGTGATGGGAGAGGTAGCTGAGGGCCTCTGTTCTGGGTTCTTACTGCTTTTCCAGGCCTGTGCCCCTCTTCCCCCAAAGGTACAAAACCAAGGGGATGGGAGCTGGGGGGTTTTGGTCAAGGAGCCTGAGGGCGCCCAAGTTTTCTCATCTGTGAAATGGAATAGTAATTCCTAAATCAGATTGTGCAGGGCCTGGCTCACCCTGGGGAGTATTCTGACTGGGGGTGCTCTCCCAGGATTTATGGGACAGGTGGCAGGTCCATGGGCTGAGGACAGTGCTGCTTTGGGTTCCCTGAGGGGCTGCTGGGCATCTGGGCTCCGTTGAGTCCCCTGGAGGGCAGGCAGGCACTTTCAGGGGGTCAGTGGGGAACAGCAGTGGAAAAGTAGTTTTAAATTTAGTTTCTTTTTTTTCTGTACATTATTTCTGTTATTATCTGAAAAAGAATAAGTTAAAAAGATTCAGAGTTCTCTATGTAACATGTAGAGCATACTTGAAATATAGATGAAACCTTTTTCTAATCGACACTGATATCATTAAAAGGAATCTGATGACAACATAATTGAAAGATTAAAAATTGAGATAGGGCTTCCCTGGTGGTGCAGTGGTTGAGAGTCTGCCTGCCGATGCAGGGGACACGGGTTTGTGCCCCGGCCCGGGAAGATCCCACATGCCGTGGAGTGGTTGGGCCCGTGAGCCCTGGCTGCTGACCCTGCGCGTCCGGAGCCTGTGCTCCGCAATGGGAGAGGCCACAACAGTGAGAGGCCCGCCTACAGCAAAAAAGGGGGAAAAAAATTGAGATAATGTGTACATAAAAGTGACTTTATTATATGATCATTGAAATTTTCAATACAATAAAAGAAAATCAATATTTTTAAGAAATTTACTTCAAACTAAGTTAACTAAATGATTCCTTATAATTAGACAAAATACTTGGAAGAGTGCTATTATACTTTTATTAAACATATCCTTGAAGAATCTTCACTAAAAATTAAAGTCAAGTTAGCAAAGATTTGTAATCATATCAGCTTCGGTGCTACTACTGCAATTTTATTTTTGTGCTACTTCTCTCATAGACTCATATCAAAAGATAATTGGATCAAATTGGGTGTTAAAAAATTCCACTTTCATTGAAATGCTTAAGCTATTTTTAGGGATTATGTAGAAAGTTATGGACATTTGACCTATTAAAATCAAGAATTTTGGAAAAAGTTAGCTGCTACATACAGACACAGTCACCAATATTAATTTGTAATAAGGGAATTAGCTTCTTCTGGACGCCCACTGAATAAAAATTATCCTATATGCAGTATTAAGGAGACTTTGAGGGAAGGATGAATGATTGACAATAAGTATGTCTCTAGGTTGTCAAAGCATTTAGATAGAAGGGTGCAAATCGCAGTCCGTTTTCTAGCAATTTTATCAGCTGTGTCAGCTCTGACACCTTCTGGAATGGCTCATTGAGAGAAGCTTCATATTCCTGATGTACATTATTTTAAATTCTCTAAAGAACTCCAAGAAACATGCTGCGATTCTAACAGAGCCTGATGAGAAGTTGCGTGGTTGTCACACAATGCAGGTTGAACAATTCACCTCCCCCTCTACCTACAATCACTGACCACACAGTGTCCCCGATTTGGGCAGTGCCTGGGCTGCTGCATCACTAGATGTTTCTCTGGGTGACCTCACACTTGCTCGGGGTGATTGCAAGTGAACTTCAGATTGAGGAAGGCCAGGAAGTTTAAACTAAACTCTGGCCTTAAATCCTTTCGTCTCAAGAATCCCTCATTTTCACCTGTGACTTTGCCCTTGGAAGAAGTTGGAGGCCACCGTGGGTCCTTTCTACTCAGCCCCATGGCGGGTCTTTCTTCTCTGGTATGTGCCACCAGGGCCAAAGCCTGGTAGGAACATAAATAAGGACCCTTCTTACTGTCACGCTGGCCTAGAAATGGCACACCAAGGATGAGCTCATTTCTAACATCCCGTGGAGGAGGTATGAGAGGAGCCAGGCTCATTGACACCCAAGAGCCTTTGCAGGAAAAGGCATCCACGTGGGTCACCTGCACTCTCTAGCCAGCTAGCTGGCTAACTTAGCTCACCTGAGGTCCTGGACCTCTACTGTCACCTGGTCACCTCTTCCGCTGCTAGCCTCCTAGCTCTGCTGTCTCCCAAAGCTGCTTATATTCCCTCTCCTGGAACTAGCAGGAGTCCCAACAAATGTGCTGGTCACTAGGTGCCTGCTTAGGAGGGAAGCTGGTCCAGTGCTGCTGAGTGGCCTGTATGTGTCATAGAAGCCTTTCTCCAGTGGTCCACGCCTCTCTCAGCATCTCCCGCTTGGGTAAAGACAGCTCTGTTGTCTTCTTTAGCACACACCCAACGCTCTTCCTTCAGGATCCTGGTTGGATCAACTTCTCACCAACATATACATTCCTAAGCTGGTGGGAGGATGGGATATTAGATTCTTAGTGTCTCAACATCTGAACTCTTCCACTGTATTGATATATTTCCTCACATCGTCCTGATAATGAAGACATCCCTTTATACTTTAAATAAATACACATACACCTTGAAGGCTTTATTTCTAAGGCTTTGTTTATCCTACTTTCTCACATTTTTCCTCCCTGCTCCAGACTGGGGAATATAGGCAAATAAGTCTTGGGTCAAAATCATGACCTTCTCATAATCTTTCCTTTGGAAAGCAATTCTCTTCCCCTCCCTTCCTCATTTCCCCTCTCATCCTCTTTTTTCTCTTCTCCTTCCCTTTCCAATCCTCTTTTCTCTTCCTTCCTTTTTCTTTTTTCCTCCCCTTTATTTTACAAACTCTACTTTTTCATAAACAATCAAAGTAGATACTGACATCGATGACACATGAAGAAAGTTACTTTTAGAGAGAACTTTTTCAGGATGAACACTGAAAATGATATTTCTCACTTAACCATGAAGACACTTCCAGAAATTAGTGATATGCAATATATTTTAGCAGCACTGTTTTTATAGAAGAAGGAGGAGTATTTCTTTGAAGGAGTTCAGGTTCTGATGCAGATGACATGAACAAAGCAAAAATCATTAGTTACTAAGGGACTAGTTCATTATTAGGCTAGACCAGGTGGGGTTTGTGTTCCACATTTCCTCTCCAGTCTTCTCTCAGGGGTTAGACTTTCAGTGTTCTGAGCAGAGAAGCCAAGTGTGTTATGAGAACATAAAATTTCCTTTTTAACTCCATGAAATTGATTTAAGAGAACATATTTGCTTTCCTGCAATTCAGAGAAATGACTCAGAGAAATTAAAAATACCAACTCCCTTTGGTGATGCTTTACTTTCTTTCATGGCTGATCTATTCCCCCCATGAGCAATTTCTTATACTAAGAAAGCCTCAAGAATGTGGTCTATTAATATCACTTGAAAAAAATCTATAATGATAAATGGTGTAATAAATAAGCCAAATCATGCAATAATAATGAGTTTTTAAAAATAGAAATTGAAAGAAAGGAAATAAAGTATATCGATTAACCAAGACTCCACCCTAGATATCTAACACTCTTGTAACTTTTTCAATATTTAAAAATGCAATTATCCTTATGTATTCATATGCATTTCTAAAAGATCTGTTAACGCTGCCTATTTGCTAGGCTTATATAAGGAAACAAAAAGAATAACTATCTATATCAGCTAGATTTAGTCTTTTTCTCAGTTTATTTTTATAGTTTGTGTCTTACTAGACTTCATTTTCAAAGATGACATGCCCACTGCTTACAGCAGTTGCAGTCAATTAGCCTAATGGATTGGAATTATAGGTTGCCTTAGGATTTGTCTATTGTGTGGCAAAATCAAATGTAAACCCTACTGTGAAAAGTTTTGACACTATTAAACGTGGAAAATGCAATGCGTTCAGTTAGATGTTAAGAAAAAAATGTAGGCCATTTGACTAACCAACCAGAAAGTAATATGAAGTCTATGCCAACATACAAACTACTTGTGTTTTCTTGTTGTTGGTGTTTAGCAGAGTAATCATACACTGTCATTTACCACCCAGCAGTGTTGGATGAATAGTACTAATTGCTTAATTATCCCCTTGTCCTACTAAATACTGGCCATAGACTATTGCTGGATATGTCATATTCTTACTCAGAATTCTACCTCATGAACGCTTTCATTCATTCAACAAAAACATCTGAGTGCCTGCTCTGTGCCTGCTCTGTGTCACACATTGTGCAGGTACAAGGCTTATAGACGTGCCAAAACCTGACAAGGAAAACTTTTACTGCTTGTTGCCCTCTCATATCCTTTCAGCTCTTTTCCTCTCATCTCCATCACAGGCCACCAGTACTACTGGGGCAACACATAGGAGTTTTCTGCTTGTGGTTCAGGTCTGCAAGGAACAACCAGGGCTTTGCCATTCTTGAGTTCAGTATCCACACAGAAAGGGAAGTGAGCAAGGGAACATCAGCTTTCTTTCCAGGAGCCACCTGATGTTAAAAAGGGAAACAACTGTCCAATGAGTTGAGCTGTCCGTTGACAGGGGGAACAGCAGGGGCACTTATGGGAAGGCTATGTGCTAACTTGGAGAGGAATAGTCACCCCTGCCACGACTTTGGTGGACAGTATTGAGACACTTTAATTCACCTCTTCAAACCTAGCAAAGATATAGCCCTGAAAGATTATTTGTGACATGTCCTGTCTCTTTATCCTTTTTTTTTTTTTTTTGGTGTACTTCACTGATTTATCTGAGGATAGCTTTCTCCTACAGAAATATTTGTCATTTATTTAGAAAATAAAACAATTATTTGAATACAATGCTCAATTACATAAAGGTTATTCTCAAACACACATCTCAAAAAAAGAAAGAAAATAGGAAATAAACTAGATCCAAGGGGCAACAAGTTTTCAAATTTTAAAAATGAATCTTAACTTTTATAAGTTCAATACTATTTTTTTCATTGAACTATCTTAGAAAAGAAAACAAAAAAGTTGAATCATAGTATGCTGACATTTAGTCTTCAGCTAGAAGAAAGCTTCCCTTTGAAAGTTTTATTAACTTCTCCAAGGGTGAACAAGTAACTCTTCTTGTCTTTATGTCACATACTGTGTCTCATGTAAACAGACACATTCACACACCTATGCAAACAGAATTCATATATTTATTTTGTCTAATATTCTATAGTAGTGTTTCCCATATTCTTAGCACCGTGCTAGGTACAGTGAAAATTACACAGTGAAAATTTTTTTACACAGAAAGTTGGTTTCTGACCTTCAGCATGTACATTTGGAAAATGGAACATTCACTCATTCATTCATTCATTCAACAGGCAATTGCTGAGTGCTTATTTTGTGCCTATTATGCATGTGTGTTAGTTAAGTAATGAACAAGTGAAGTGTTAAAACATGAGGGGCTGAGGTTGAGGAACTGGAGAAACGGTGACTAGGGGAGAAGGTTAATCAACCAGGCAAGAAGATGAGGATTCTAAAGGACTAGTGAATTGCAGAAGGTAGAGTCTAGGTACATGCCAGGAAGGCAGAAACTAAGTAGAACAGAAACAATCAACGATTTCAAATGGAGAGAATGTAAGGAGAGCCTGCAATGAGACTGAGGAAAGTGTGTTTCCATCCCAGAAGTGCTGTATATGTGGAATATAATCAAGGGCTGGTGTGAAAGGAGTGATCTCTGAAGCCAGAGCTTGGGTGGAGGGATCAGATTTGGATAAATTGATGAGGAAGAGGAAGCAGTCCTTCTGGTGAGATGGGATTACAGTTTGTGCACGAGCTTGGAAATAAAAGTGAGAATTGCAAGTAAAGTGGAAAGGGACAAATATAAATAAACTGGAGCATTTGAAATAGAACCTGAGATGAATGAACTAAGAGGTATTAATTATTACTCTAGAGGAAAGGCTTACAAACTATTGCTTCTAGGACGGTTGTTCACCTTTGCTGTATTATGTCAATATTACATTATCCTTCAAATTAATTGCTTAATTAAGTTCTTGATGGTTATTGTAACCCATACCTGAAAGAATCTTAATATTTTATGTTTTCTACAAGAATTACAGATAGATATTTGGAGATTAAAATTTTGATAGGGTATCCAGGGAAGAGTCCTTACCAGGAAGTGACATTTAAGTAAAGACCTGAAGGAAGTAAGTGAGAGAAACTTTTCAAAGAATAGGAAGAACAAGTAAAAATACTCACTCCTGTATCTTTGTGTGGCTCCAGATTTGTTCCATCACTTCATTGTAAAAAAAACAAAATACCTGCATCAAATGACCTTGTGTTAAATATTATGGTTTTATAATAGAATGAATCCAGTAAGGGTAAGTACATAATTTAGTCCCACTACAGAGATATCTTGTCTTTTCCTGAAAATTTCCCTAACTTACCAGTTTTTATATTAAGCATGTTGATTTTCTTGGAAAAAAAGTCCCATTTGGAATTTTATGGGAATTGAATTAAATCAGTATATACATAAAATTCTGCACCTTATTCCAACATGATAGGGGGTTCCCCACTCATCCAGGAAATTCTCTGTGACACAACCTGAATGTCCTACAATTCAATTAAATTCTGACACTACCTACCTGGAGAAAGTGTCAGATTCCACAGGTTAAGGGCTCAGTCTTACAAGACTGCCCCACTCCCCAACTTCAGATGGCAGTCACCCAGGTTATCACCTCTGTTTCCACCCTACGGGCTATATAGATTGGAGATTCTAAGGACTCCCTCCTTGGGCTTGGTTAACTTGCTAGAGTGGCACACAGAACTCAGAGAAACATTTTACCTACTGAACCACCGGTTTATTATAAAAGGATATAACTTAGGAACAGCCAGATGGAAGAGATGCATAGGGCAAATGTATGTGAGGTGGGGCTCAGAGCTTCCATCCCTTGTCCCAGAGCATCTCTTCCCAAATCTGCACATGTTCCCCAACACAGAAGCTCTCCCAACCCTATCCTTTGGGTTTCTATATATATACAATGTCATATATATATATATATAGCTACATCTAAAATATGTGTTTTAAAATTTAACTTAATCTTGGACAAATTTGAGGGCTGAAATTGCAGCTTTTTTCTTCCAAGAGTCATTGGAGTTTTGTGTCCATCAGAGCTGAGTTCTACTACTCTCCTGGAATCTGTTTAACTCTTTTCAGTAGTCTTGGTTTAATGCAAATATCTCAGGTTCAGCCTCCAAACATTTTTTGAGTCTATGGTTTAGTTCCTTAGTCATATCTACTCTCCTCCTCCTACTCTGGTTCCTTCCTTCTTAGACTTTCTGTTCTGTTTTCAACCAAGTAATTTATTGTATCCTTTTGAACAGTTCTGCTATTTTCATTGAAGCCAGAAATGTATTGAAAGTTGTATGTATTTGCTGTAATTATCCTGGGATAATTAACTGCATTTAATTGGTACACAAGTGGCAAATTAGATGTCTCATAGAACACTTACATTCATTGCATTTTTTGTTTTGTTTTGTTTCGTTTTGTTTTGTTTTTGAGGTATGCGGTCCTCTCTCTGTTGTGGCCTCTCCCATTGCAGAGCACAGGCTCCGGACGCGCAGGCTCAGCGGCCATGGCTCAGGGGCCCAGCCGCTCCGCGGCATGTGGGATCTTCCCGGACCAGGACAAGAACCCGTGTGCCCTGCATCGGCAGGCGGACTCTTAACCACTACGCCACCAGGGAAGCCCCCTTCATGGCATTTTATAACGTATGTGCAGTGCATTAATTAGAAAATGCAATGGCAATTGCCACCTTCTCACTGGACAAAATTAACAGAATGCAAATATCTTTACAAAATGTAGCACAGTTAATTAACTTTTCTGCATTATAATTCATCATACAGAAAATGATTTGTTTTTAGAAATAGCATATGACTCACTACGTTATTGCTTTTATGAATTCCATATGCATCTTTGGGCAACAAACTCACCCAGTGAGCTTTATATGGAAAATTCCTCATCTACGAGCTATTATTTATTCTGCATTTTATATCACAAGACCAACTTTTAAATGGGTCATGAATAAAATAAACCTAATTGGTTAAATATTCACTTATATTTGTGGGTCTGATTAGGCAATGTACATCCTATATACAAATCATTTTGTACTGCTTGACTTCATTTAAGGCATCTCAGTGATGTTAAGTATTGGTATTTAATGAATATTAAGTTTCATAAATCAGTATATGATATTTCATTGTTGAAATGATGAATATTGATATTCAGCAGCAATGTTTCACCAAACCAAAGAACTCTATTTCATTGATGGCCATTTTTAGTTACACAGACAGCTGATTTAACTTCCCTCAACTATGTCTGGAAATATAAAGGAGACATAATATAGACTTTTTAAGAGCAAATTCTCAGAATGCGGAAATCGTGATTCCAGTTTTATGTAGATTACTAATAACACTTTCAATTACCTCTAATCTCATGGGATTGGAACCATTAGAAATAATCACTTCGGGACTTCCCTGGTGGTCCAGTGGTTAAGACTTTGTCTTCCAGTGCTGAGAGTGAGGGTTCGATCCCTGGTTGGGGAGCTAAGATCCCACATGCTTCGTGGCCAAAAAACCAAAATATAAAACAACAACAAAAAAAGAAGCAATATTTTAACAAATTCAATAAAGACTTAAAAAAAAAAGAACTTCTGTTGACTTAAATAAATAGACTGCCAGTTATTTCATCAGAAAAAAAAAAGGGTGGTGATATTCGAGGTCAGCAGAGAATTACAATTAGGGGTCTGCAACCATGTGCAAGTCCCCCCCACAGCAAGGGGAGAACACTTTTATAAAGGGGAAAGGGAGTTAGGAGGCTTATAGTAAAGAGAGTCCTTGGCTTTTCACTGGCTGAGTCTCTGCCAGGAAAGAAGAGGAGGCATCTTTCTTCCCCTTGGGCTCTGCTATTGTGGCAGGGCATGAGAGAGCCCCCTTCTGGTCTCCAGGCTCAGTCTAATTCAGGTTTCTGTTTATGGACTTTTACACTTCCAATGAAAGTGCTATTGAGTTAATGGGATCTGTCGGGAAGTAGTGACGTGTTAAGGAACTATGGTTCTCATCACTTCACAGTTTAAGTTCCAAGGTAGCATGAGTGGTTAGAACAGAAAGTGTTTGTTGTAAGGCCCTAGGTTTAGTATTCTCCATGACTTAATCGCATGTTTACACCCTGCTTATTACCAGGGGAAATTCGTTCAGAATTAATAAAAATCTGTTGTTTCTACAGCAAAAGTAAATTGAAATATACATTCAATGGTTGGAGTAGGTGAAGTGCATCTGCTTGGATATAAAGAATCCCACTTTCCACCTGACAAATGTTGCCTAATTATAAAGAAAATAGACAATGACTCATACTATCTAATGTTTATATGCTTTCCAAATGTGCTCTGCTGATCCAGTTATGTCAGTCACCAAAAGATGACTTAAATGTTTACATGGTTTATTCATATAAGATTGTACTCAGTAGATATTTTTGTTTTTAAATTAAAGTGGTTTGGAATATTTTGAATGGTATTTGGAGTACTGGCATGACCATGAACACTTCTTTTTAGTTAATTTTCCTGCCAAACAAACATAAAGAAACTGAGAGTAATTTAGCTTTGATCAACACAAATCAAAGAGAGTGGAAAGACTGGAAATTAGCCAAATTATCTGAATTAATTTCTTAACATGGAAAATTTAACCTCCAAAAAACTCTCCTTTATTTTGTCCATGGAAACAATTAATTTGATGATTCAACACCATACAATTGAATTTTCCAATGGTTAAGAAACAACAAATTCTCCAGCTACTTCGATCAAGTTAATCAATACTTTAAACCAAATATTTAAGAACTAAATTAGAATTTTTTTGATCCTGGGTTACCTAAGTTTGCTATCCATGTGGATTAAATTCCATAATCATTGCTGTTTTTCTTAGTATTATTCTCTCTACATGGCAACTGCCAGATGGAGCCAGTGAAAATTTCTTGATCAAAGATTAAAAAGTTTCATTTCATTTAAGCTTGCCACACACTGCTGGATTTATCTGCCCCTGTGAAACACATTGACCCCAAAGGCACTTTGAATGAAGGCTGATCTGTAATCTCTGTCAGCTGCATGTTGAACTCAGTACATTTGTCACATAGTTTTTTATTAAAGGAAAGCAAATGCATTGAAATGGATATAATATTTTGAAAAATATATCTAATCTACATTACATATGTATTCTCAGGCTAGCAATGGAGTTTGATTTAACAGAAAAATTTTATGGCCCATTCTGGTGTTTAGTTTATAGCCTCTGTATCTTATTTGCCAAAACAATAAAAAGTCTGGTTTATGTAATGAACAAAAATAACAAGCCCTTTCATGGTTGGGCAAGCTAGAAGATAGTTAATTATAATCTGCTTTACAGTTATAACTGAAAAATTATAAAAGACTGGTTAAATCTGTATATCAAAAAAGTGCTTCAATAATGAAATTTGCAAATGTGCATGGTCTTCCTTTTAAAAAAAATAGAATTTCATTACATGGAGAGGAGACATAGCACAAATTCAAAGCGAATAATAGTGGAAGCAAAAGCTAATAATAAAGCCAAAGTAAATCTTGTAATGTCAACATTAGAGATTAGATTTGACTCTACGAGGAAGAAATGTATGTATGTTTGACAGGAATGTCAAACTAATTATCTCAGGTTAATCGTTACAGTTTAATTTCTTCTAGTGAAAAAAAATTACGTAAATCTTCGTGAATCCCCATTCTTGATATTATAATGCAGCCATAGCCAAAAGTTTCTAAGTTTCTTAAAGATGTATAGAAAAATATTGTTATAAAAAACAAAGTTTAAAATACAAGGTGTTCAACTTTACCAATGATTATTTATTCCATGCCCCTATTCTGTACATGAACATGGTGTCTGAAGGCCATACATGTAACAATTTCTATGCATTGTTCCTTGCTCTACATTTTTTCCTGGTAAGTATTAAGCTAACAATATGTAATACATTCTTTCTTTACAAAAAGAGCTCATCTTATTCATAAACCTATGCAAAGATTAATGCTAATCATAAAAAGAGACTCTTGATGCTCCTTTTAAATTTTAAAGTTCAAACAAATGAAAATGATAGTAGTCAAGTAATAGTATTGTCAGATAAATATAGCTGATTTAAAGAAAAGCAACTATAGAACTTCATTTTGCTTTTCTATTCCCAAGACAACTATTTGTATATCAACAGTTGTGGGTGATCAGAGCTTTGGAAATCTCTTATTATACCCAAAGTCTATATCACCTTGTTTAAAATTCAAGTGATTTTAAACTTTCATTTTGAATGAAGCTTTTAGAAGCTCCTTAGAAACACTTTTCTATCTCTGTTATGTAATGAATAGCAGTGATGATCTCTGTAATGTGTGACAGGCTTGTGGGGAAATTGGTATTTAATTTTGAGTGTGATAGTATAGACCCTATTTGCCAAGAAATCCATTTCTCATAGAGCTTGATTCTGCTTTCATTTGACAAGTAAATATACTGAAACGTTGGTGTAGTTATTTTTACACTGTATTTATAAGACAAAGGGTCATGGAAAGTGACTGTGTAGTCATCATTTAGGGATTTCAGTGATTCTATGTTGTTTTCCACAGGGTCTATTATAAATGAAAACTGAGTGAGTTATAAAGACAGTATTTTATTCCAGATGGCTGCCCTGTTTTTCTATCATAGAAGAGAGCCAATACCTTTCCAACTATTTTGTAGGTTCTCCTGAGGGAGAGTCTATGTGAGAACTTCTACTCTGTCATTAAGGATTTACAATATCTTGCTCTCAAATGGCATCATTTTCACTTAAAATTAGTATATGAAGTGTAAGTTCTTAACCTTGGTAAACTAATTATCATTTTTTGCCTACAAAGTGCCAATTATTTTATATCTGTTATTTATATTTTACCCACTAATGCAAGATAGGCAATATTATTACTCCTACTTAATAGTTGAGGAAAATGAGGATGACAGAAATTAAGTAAGCCTGCATAATGTCACAGTTTAGGTAGCTGGAAAAATAGTTGAAACTTTACTTAGATTTCTCCAAAGCCCAGGCTCTTTTTCTTCTACTGGGTGATTCCCAATGCTGATAAAGTTTAAAATGTACAGATATAGTTCTAAAAATTTTGTTAGATTTGTTCCCCTTCTACTGATTCCTGAGGAAAAAGGAACTGGAAGGATTTTGTATTTGCGATTCTATAGGGACGATAACAATTTTTATTGTCACATTCAATGTCTCAGCAGGGAATGGACAGTTCCAATAGTTGCAGACAACTAGTTATGGTTTTGACTTTAGGTCATACAGAATAGTGGTTTAGACCAACACTGGCTACTAGAAATACAAAGTAAGCCAAATATGTAATTAAAAATTTTCTAATGGTTATACTAAAAATGTAAAAAAAAGAAACAGATGAAATTAATTTTGATAATAAATTTCATTTGACACATTTCCAAAATATCATCATTTCAACATGAAAAAAATTCTTAATGTGATGCTTTACATTCTTTTTTCATATAGAGTCTTCAAAATCTGCTGTGCTTATTATACGTACTGAAGAGCTCAATTAGGATGGTAAATTTTCATCGGAAATACTAGATCTGTATTTGGATTTCATAAAATTTACAGTTGGAAGAAGAATGACTAATCCAAGTTGTCCAAGACTACTAAGTTATTTGAATATTGGTTTAAAAAAATTTTTGTACTGATGTATAAAACATCAGTTTCAATATAAATAATATTCACATCTTTCAGTGACAAAGAAGTCCCTTCTTTCAGAGTCATTCTCAACCTTGGCTGATCATCAGACCCAGTGAGAAGATTGTTGAAAACACAGCATCCCAGCTGCCACTCAAAGAGGCAGATGGCTCTGAGCAGTGGGATCCAGGCCTCGGCATTAAACATTTTTTTTTCTAAATATACTTTATTTTGAATCAATTTAGATTTGCAGAGAAGTTTCACAGCAAGTTCCCATATATCCCACAACCAGATTTTCTTATTATTAATATCTTATATTGATAAGCTAATTTGTCATGATTAATGGACCAATATTGGTACATTATGATTAACAGAAGCCCATATTTTATTCCGGTTCCCTTAATTTTTATTGAATGTCCTTTACTGTTCCAGAATCCCACCCAACGTATCACATTACATTTAGTCATCAGATCTAAAGGCACCTCTTGGCTGTGACATTTCCTCAGCCTTTTTTTTTGTTGTTGTTGACCTGAAGGTCATCTTCTGAGTAGTATTGATGAGGAATTTTGTAAAATGTACTTCAATTGGTATTTTTTTCTCATAATTAGACTGGGATTATGGGGTTTATTGAGAGGAAGACCACAGAGGTAAAATGTCATTCTCATCTCATCATATTGAGGTTATCAACATGACTCATACTATCAACAGACGTTACTTATGATATTCTATCATAGTTGATGTGCTATTAATGTAGCTTATCACTGTTTTTGTTGACCTTGATCACCTGGCTCAGGTAATGTTTTTCAGGTTTCTCTGTTATAAGTTTATTATTTTTCCCCCTTTCCATACTGTACTCTTTGGAAGAAAGTCACTATGCACAGTACACACTTAAGATGTGGGGAGGTATGCTACCCCTCCTTCACAGTGGAATACCTGCTATTTGTAATTCTTCAGAAAGGAAAATTCGTTTCTTATCCCCTATTTTTTATTTATTAAATTAGTTATTTATATCAGCATAGATTCATGGATATTTGTTTTATGCTTTGGGTCATAATTCAATACTCTTTATTTTCTTGCTCAAATTTTCCAACTTTGGTCATTGGGAGCTTTTTAGTTGGCTCCTGTGTCCTTTTGACATACTTCTATCATTGTGTGTATGCATAAAGTTTGAGTATAAAGGTTTTTTCTGTTTTGTTTTTTAGACCACGCTGCATGGCTTGTGGGATCATAGTTCCCTGACCAGGGATTGAACCCGAGCTCCCTGCAGTGGAAGCGCAGAGTCCTAACTACTGGACCACCAGGAAATCCCTAATGTTTTAAAATTTAACCTAAGTTACTTAAGATTAAATAAGATTAAAAATTCATTTCCTTTGTCTCTTTTTCCTGTTTTTAAATGTTTATTTGTCACATGTGGCTACTCTATTTGTAGATAAAACACCATATTGGACAATAGACTCTAGAGGGAAACTGCTTAGGTTTAACTGCTGGTTATCTCACTTACTAGCTAAGTAACCTTGTCCAAGTTACTTAACCATCTAGTCACTTACTTTCCACATATATGACCAAAATAATAGCACCTGCTATTTTATAGTGTTGTTTTAAAGATTAAATGATCTAATTCATGCAAGGTACCAGATACATACCCATAAGTTCTCAAAAAACATCAGTTATCTTTATTATTTGGCAAAGTTTTTTCAAAAATACTATCTTCTTTTACTATATTTTCCAGACAAACTGCTGGCAATTAGTTGCTCCAAAGTAGATTTAGAGACAAAATTATTTTGCTTCACTTTTGATGGGCCAAGCTTTTTCACTTCCTTTCTGGCCACCATTCAACAGAATTGTGAAACAGGCAAAGTTTGAATTTGACTCCTTCTTCTTTCAGTTTTTGAAACAGATTATCAGGTATAATTGACATACTATATGACACGTATATTTAAATCAAACAATTTCATTAATATGACATGTGCATACACTTGTGAAACCATCACCACAATCAAGATCATGAACATATACATCAGACCCATAAGATTTCTTTCACCCCTATATAATCCTTTATATATTTTAAAGTCTCTCATCAGCAGTCATAAGAATACTTTACTGAATATTTATATTGTCAAGGGCTCCTTTCTAAAAAGCAACCTACACAGATTTTGTCCATTTGCATTGCATGTTTTTTTCTCTGAAAAGGACACATTTACTTTCCTCCAGTACATATAATGAAATGGGCAAGAATAGAAATAGTCTGACTCCAGTGATGGTGAAATGGAAATTGTATCCAGCTCCTGTTATGATTGCAGTCCAGGGTTACAGAGTGTTTGCACACCCAGTGAATTATCTTTCCCTAAAATCAAATGTGCTTCTTATTTCTGAATGTAGACCTTAGGCAATTTTTAATCTTCAGTAGCAGAAAAACTGAAGCCCAATCTTTTTATGTTACCTCATTATTCCTGTTCATAAATGAAAATTTAATTTCTATTATGAGGCTTAGTGCAGTCAACTGTTATATTATTAATTATAGGACTGCTGCTAATGCCTAGAAATGATATTTTAATAAGGTTTAATCTCTTTTCCACATTCTAGTGTCTTTCATAATTATGCCTCTGTTTTTCTTCCTGCTTTTATTTTATTTGCAAACAAATTCAGCAGTGCAAGCTGTAATTCCAAGTTGGCTGGTGTTTCTGAGGCAGCCATATCACTCATAATCCAGGCTCTGTGAATTTGTTCAGGAAAAAAGGGGGACAGGAAAGGCAACTTTATTTCATATATTTCAAATATTTCAAAATGCCAGCACTAATCTTGAGCAACATTTCAGTCTGACTTTAAGATTTAGTCCATTCACAATTGCTAAGGGATCTCTTGTATATGTATTTGGCAATTGTTCTTGAAAATTTTTCTGTTGGGTACTGTATTGTGTATCACAAGAAACATAATGTTGATTTTTATTCTTAAAGTTATGCTTCAGGGTAGTAGGGAATTCTCCAAACAGAAGGTATAGTGACCTGTGGTCATGTATATAATGGCATAAAGAGGGTGGAAACTGAGCTATTTCCTTCCTAAACTTTTTATAGTTTGTTTCTCCCACGGGGGTGTCAATTAACATTATGAGAGCTGTGTTATTTTATTTTATTTTAAAGCTTAGGGCTTGAGAACTAAGTTGTTTTGGTTAGTATTTCTTTTTATTATCAGAATGCATAGTATTGAGTTACACTACTCCCATGGTGATCTCTGTTTTTCTCTCCTTTGTTCTTAGAACATTTTAACACTAGGGTGATTTTTTTTTTGTAATTGCTGTAAATTTTTATCTGATCAACTTATAAGAGAGAACCTTAAAAATACTCTTAGTTCTGGTGATTTGGGAGGATCAGCTCTTTTAGGACATTTTTATTTGTCTTATGGTGTGTGACATTGATGAGAATTCATAATAGGAAGAGAGAAAACTAATCTACAGGTCATTTTCAAGAGAGAGAATGAGAGCGGTAATAGAAATCTATTCTACTTGTTCCACAAGTGTTTACTCAGCATTTCATATGTTTTGATTGCTGATCAGTTACTAAGAATATGGCCAAATGAGAAAAAACTTTAAAAAGTCACAATCATTTTTTGCAATGTATTAAGTATGATAGAAAAGTATGGGACGTGTTAGACTATAGGGATGGCTCTTGTTCTGAGGAGTGGAGGAAATAATGTGAAGAAGTGCATAATTGAAAATTAGGAGATGTAAGAATGAAACTTTAGGATCTCCAAAATTTAAGGACTAGAGGAAGAGAATAAAAAGGAACTATTAAGAGAGATAAGAGGTATACAGGGGAAAGTGGAATCAAAGAGCCAAAGGTAAAGAAAGTTACAGGGTGAGGTAATGATTAGTAACCCAACCTGCTGGAGGGAGGGCAGGTCCTATGAGCAAGAAAATAGCTTCCTGAGTCCAGGAATCCTTTGGAAGGTGTATAAATAATGTGTTCCTTTTTAAAATGTGAGTAGTATTCCATTGTAT
Source organism: Mesoplodon densirostris (assembly GCF_025265405.1). NCBI lineage: Eukaryota > Metazoa > Chordata > Mammalia > Artiodactyla > Ziphiidae > Mesoplodon > Mesoplodon densirostris. Next base: position 20,016,252 of record NC_082665.1, read on the forward strand.
AAACGTATCATTGTTTGCTTATCTGTTCACTCATTGAAATATATTTGAGGGACTTCCCTGGTGGTCCAGTTGTTAAGAACCCTCCTTCCAGTGCAGGGGATGCAGGTTTGATCCCTGGTCAGGGAACTAAGATCCCACATGCAGTGGGGCAACTAAGCCCATGTGCCACAACTACTGACCCTGTGCGCCACAACTAGAGAGAAGCCTGCACACCACAATGAAAGATCCTGCGTGTCGCAGCTAAGACCCAAATGCAGCCAAAAAATAAATATAAAAATAAATAAATAAAATAAAAAGATAATTGCATTATTACCAGTTTTGGGTAATTATGAGTAGAGCTGCTATAAATGTCTCTTTATTTAAATTCATTAACTGTAATGCTATTTATTTCAAAACTACTTTATCAGCAGAAATATTAAACTGTAGTTTATGATATTTAAAAAAAAAAGAAGATAGTTTCCTTGGATTTGGCAACTTCTAGAACATGGCTCACCAAACTTTTTCTGTAAAGTACCAGATAGTAAATAGTTTAACTTTGAAGACTGTATGGTCCTTGTCGCAGCTACTCAACTCTATCATTATAGGGCATGAGCAGTCATAGAGAATACATAGACGAATTGCCTGTGCTCCAATAAAACATTTTATATAATAACAAGTGGCTTGAATTTGGACTGTGGGCCACAGTTGCAAACCACATGAGAAAACTGAAACAAGAACATTAAGTTAGTTGTTTGAGACTAAATAGCCCATAAGTGACAGAGGCACAATTACACATGCTCTAAGGCTTGTGATCTCTTCACTACATCATGTTGCTTCTAAAATAGTAAAGGTGCAAAAGTCAGTTGGGGCCAAATTAATTTTTATTCAAGTCTCTCATTGAGTAATAGCCCCTATGCATTCAGTCACCTTTTTGTGGGATCATTTGCCTGTATACAATGCCTTGTTTTCATTAGTCTCACAACTAGCCCTGATATAGATGGCAGCTGCAGTGTCTTATGGCTTATTTTTTAGGTTGTCCAACCTCTAAAATATTGTTCCTCAAGAGGTGTCATGGAATTTGATAGTCTTCCATTAGGAATCTCTTTTGAAAATGCAAACATTTCTGCAAAGCAATATACATTAACTCAATTTGAATTAGTATATCATAAATTTTCATTAATTTATATATTTACTGAGATATAATTGGCATACAATACTGTATTAGTTTAAGGTGCTCTACATAATGATTCTATATATGTACACATATAAAGAATGTGAGATGATGCATATTTTTCAGATAATACTGGGAACACTGGTGATAAGTGGAGTCTGAAAGAAGTAGAAATTAAGGGAAGAGGAAATGCAGAAAAATGTCTTTACGCTTGCTGAAATCATTAGAAATTAAAAGTAAATATCTCAGCAAAATATAATATATATCCTGATGTGTAATTCTTATGCTACAGTCTTTTAAATTATGTTAATATGTGCTACCAATTAAAAGAGCCAGAGGTGTTCTAAAGTTTGCATGATTCTCAGGTACTAAAAATAATGAAAATAAGATTTGTGAAATATAAGTTAAGCATGTTGAGTTTCATGTGGGTCTTTGATATATATGCTATATCCATCTCTGTTCTAATTTTAATATGACCTATCCTAATTACATTAGCCAAAAACACATTTTTCAGCATGTAATAAAAAGTGAATTGTTTTAAAAAGTCACCATTTTAACATAAATCCTAGTAGACAAAGTGCATGATAAGTCAATTCATACTTGTACATATGTGCAAATATAAAAATTAATGAATGACTGAGTGAATGAATTCCTTAATCATAATCCTCAGAAGGTCTTAGGGTACAGTTTTATTAATCTATGAAAATCTCACCTAGAGACAATAATTGTATTTTCTACATGGAGAAAGAAATAGATAAAACTGCTGGTTAGGGTGACTCTTTGGCAATGTTAATGAGACATTAAGGATCAGCAGGGACCCCCAGGCAGGTTCCACCCCATAGCATCTTCTGGATTGAAAGCAGCAGGGGAACCCTATTCCACATCGTTTCCCAAAGCTTGTTTCTTCTTGCGTAGAATGACTAACAAATGTGAAGGAAAATTGAAGTGTTAGCAGACTTTTGAAAGGAGGAAGAGATTATGACCATGAAAGCTTATGGAAATAAATGGACCAAAGTCATTTAAAAATAATGAATGATTCTTGTAAAGTTTATTAAACATATATAGCAGATCTCTTAATTACTTAGAATTCTAGGCTCAATATTTTGGATCAATATTTTAGGTTTTAACCATGATATGTTTTATGTCTTTTCTAGTACAGGAAAAAAAGCATTGTCACAATTTTAGAACATATAAAGAAAACCTCTAGCTGGCTTTTCAAATCTGTGTTTAGTGAGTTATTACTGAGTTCAAGTATAAAAGAAAATATTCTGTTCCCTTGGAAGTTCAAACAAATCTGACAGTTCAGCTTGCCTTTAAGTAGTTCTCATCAGAGCTATGAGCTATTATTCATATAAGATAGACAAACAAATATTTCCTTTTAATGTTCATGGCTTGCTGATGGGCTCCCTCTTCTTTCTTCTATTGTCCTCTGCCTGCATTAAGAACAGTGATGATAAATTTAATTGGCTTAAGGCATTAACAAAATCTGAACTGCTGGAAGCAAAAGGGACAAGAGAGTTTGCTGGGTAAGCAAACGTGTACCATATCACTCAGGACAAACCCTTGTGCCCTAAGCCTGTTTTGAATGTGTATTACTTTGCATAAACAGAAAATGAATAAAATCTACAGAAAAAGGAGAAATCATATTTTTCACAATTCAATTCAAATCATTGAGGATCCCGCAATGTTATTTTCTGATCTAAAATAATACTGAAGCATTAATATGGAAAAAAGAAATCCTAGGAAGTGGAGGAAACAAAATGTTATCCCTTCACCTCCATTGAATACCAGGATTGGTGCCATAAGTAGCTCAATCTTTCTTTAAAGTGGTAAAAATTTTTTCTCACGTATCAAAAGTTACTGGTGGATTATCAGTCTTATCTAGTTTTCTTAATGCCAGTGTTTAACAGATTAGATCAATCCTCAAATTCTATTCATTGCCAGATAATTGATTGCTAATTAATTAATAAATGTAAAGTGCTTAGAACAGAGCCTGGCCTATAGTAATCACTCAATAAATGTGAACAATAAATGTATATTCATGATTATTTTTAATGAGTAACTCCTCAGTCAAGTCTCTGCATATAAAATCAGAGTATCCAGGGACTGAATAAACCATGTGAAGTCTGTTTTGCCATGCCTCATTCATAGATGTAACCAAAGTCTCCTTGAACAAGTAATTTTCACAAAAATTAAAAGGTAGTACCACTGTGTTTTTACTAGAAAAAGCTGATAGCAATTATGAGAAAATATGGAAAAATGACTTGTGAAGGAAGATATTTCAAAAGTTCTTTATAAGTTAATTAGAAACTTAAAGATGCTGTCAAAATGTACTTTGCATGATTTAAGATGAAACCTTTGAACAGAGGGATAATATCCTGTAAATTATCCTATCAACTGCTGTGCATAACCCTGTTATTTCAGGCAAGATAATTGCATGGTAAACAACATTAGCTATTCATTAGTTGTAGCTCTTCTAGCTGATTCTTTCTCAGCTGGGCAGATTTAATTTAGTGATAAGAAAAACACTGCAAATCAACCCTGTGATATAAACTATGTAAATACAAGAATAAATAAGTAGGAAATAATTCTCACACATAAAAAGATAGTCTATGTTTAAAGAATAAAATTTTTCACATCTGGTTGTCATGATACTATATTAGATAGTTGTAAATATCTGTAAGTAGTAACATTCACAACCCATAGATTATTTTGGTAAGTGCCATCAGTGTATATGAGTATATTGGGTGTTATAAAGAATCACAAGCAAATTAACTAAATATTATAATATTTGTTCATCATAGTCAAAATAGGTACTTGTTTTTATCTGACCGAAACAAAGATTTCTTATTAGTTCCTGCCTATGTGTATTGTTTATAGGAAAAACTATGATTAAGTTTTACATGGACATGTAAATTTTATTATTTACTCTCTTAATAGGGATGTAGATTTACTTGATGTTTTCAAAAAGCATTTTCAAGCCAAAACATAAATTCTTATTGGAAATAATAAGTAAATAAATAAATATTTTTTTTCTTCCCCCAATTGTCAAATTCCCCTTTTCAGTGACTTTGTTAATTATTTGTCTTTAATTTTGTCTTTGAAACCTTACAGAAAGATTCTTAAGGAACCCATTTATGTGGATAGTTACTTCTGTAAATTGTTCCTTCCGAGTAAATATTTTCCTGCTGATATTTATGGACAAAATTAAATGTCATGATGAAAAATCAGGTCATTTATATTGGCAAAATACCTAATGGATGAATAATATATTTGAGAGTTTGCACTTTAATCTTTGCACCTTTTCAAAACATCTTTTCATGTAAGCTGAAATGTTTTCTAAAGAATGATGTTATTGCATATGGACAGGCCATCAGACAATCCTGACCATTTCAACATCACCTCAGGGTGTTTTTTTTTTTTTCCTTAACATCTTTATTGGAGTATAATTGCCTTACAATGTTATGTTAGTTGCTGCTGTATAACAAAATGAATCAGCTATATGTATACATATATCCCTATATCTCCTCCCTCTTGCGTCTCCCTCCCACCTTCCTTATCCTACTCCTCTAGGTGGACACAAAGCACCAAACTGATCTCCCTGTGCTATGCGGCTACTTCCCACTAGCTATCTATTTTACGTTTAGTAGTGTATATAGGTCCATGTCACTCTCTCACTTCGTCCCAGCTTACTCAGGGTAAGTTTTTAAAGTAACCCCATAGGTAGATGGAGAGTAAAAGCAGTCTTGATTAACTTGGAGAAGAGAAACCCGAGGGGATATACAATGATTGTCATTAACCCAGTATTTGTAATATCCTTATAAAGAAAATAGTCCTCAATTCTCAGTTTTGCTCCAAACGAACAGTGGACGAAAATTAAAAGAGAAAAGTTTTGATTCATTCTTGCACAACACCCAGATATTAAAAAAAAATAGTTAATGTTCATGAGTTTTTTTATTTTTTATCAACCTTTTTCTAATCTATCTATCTATATCTATCTATCTATCTATCTATCTGTCATCAATCTAGCTATCTCTATCCTGTAACAGCTATCAATAGAACAAGTAGCTGCTAGAGATATAAAATTGTCCTTCACAATGATTTTTTAGGCTGCATAACTGCATTTGGAAGATCATATGTTGCTGAAACAGACATGATTCCTGCATAGATAGTGGTTTGAACAAAATAACCTCTGAAAACCTTTTACATGCTTTGATTCTATGTACTAAGGATTACAGTGGAGCCACAAGAGAGTCTTCCTAGGATGGAGAAAAATTAGTATGTAAATAAATTTTGAGCTAAATGTGTTTTGGCTAATATTAGCTATACCATGTTGATTGGTTCTCAGCTTGAAAGTTGAAGCAGATGTAATCTCCCATCCTCTTACCTCAATGTGATAAATGCAGGATACACCATCATAATTAATGTAATGAAAGTATTCTGGTTTTTATCACAATCTGATGGAGGTCAAGCAATTCACTTAGGTTTCCTTCTTCTAAGAAATGACTCAAGGATACAGTGACTTTCCATCCTATGTGTCAATGAGAAATTAATCAGTCGATCTAAGAAAGAAATGGAAAATTTTATTTGAGCCAAACTTGAATGTTATAGCCCAGGAAGAGCATCTCAGAAAGCTCTGAGAGCTGTTCCACCCATTAGAAGTCAAGGCACAGTTACATAAGTTTTCTGAGATAGAGAACTGTACATCAAATGACGTATTATTGACAGTTTACATAGTCCAGATCTAAGTGTCATTATGGTGAGTCATGTGACCTTTATGAGATCAAGGAGGAATGTCATCTTTTAAGGGGTTGTCTTGTTGATGCTAGGAGAATATTGCTGTTTTTGGTAGAGCAGGTATTCCTGCCAGTGGGGAAGATTTGGTCAACGCATAATGCAGATTCACAGTGCACAGTGGGGGGAGAGAGAAAACCAAAGTGTAACAGGGAAGAGCCAAATCTGACTACATGTTGGATCTGTTACTTTTACTTTAACATTTGGTTCGCATTGCTTTTGTTCACTAAAGGATACTGTCTATACATAATGGCCTGCCTTGGGGAACTCTGCCCCTTTGCCTGAATGTTAAACCAAAGTGCTTTTTTTCGGGGAAACATCCGAACCCTCTCCACCTATGGATGGCTGCAAGAAAGAAGAAATTAACATATTCCCTCCTCGAGGATGACCATTCCCGGGAATATTTGCAAAACTTGTAGACTTTTTACTTTACTTCCTCATCTCCATCCTCTCTCTGTGCTATAAAAGAAACTGGCATCCAAACCCCCATAAGATGGTGATTTTGAGAATTTCATCTGCCATCTTCTTGGTCCGCTGGCTTTCCAAATAAAGTTTTATTTCTTGCTTCAACACCTTGTCTCCGATTTATTGGCCTGTCATGTGGTGAGCAGAGTGGGCTTGGACTTGGTAACAAAAGGGCAGAGAAAGTTTTTTGTTTAAATTTTTCTTGTCTTGCCATAAAATATAAATTTTATTTCACATATGGCTCTACTATCTTTGAGTTCTCAGTCTTCAGCTATAGAGATGGAAGAAAATGAGACAGTGGAGAATCACAGGAAACATTTTAGATGCCAGATCTGGAAATGATGTTCACCACTTTTGTCTATATTCTATGGACCACCTATTTAATCACATGGCCTCAAGATAACACCAATAAAAGCAGGCAAATGGAACTTTGTGTGAGCCCAAGAAATGGAAATGGAAAGTATCTATATCTACATTATATGAATGTATTCAAAGTTGTGCTTAAAAGTTTAAATACATTTATTTTCTTAATCAATATTTATTACATATATTCTATGCCAAGACTTATGGTATGTGCTGTGTATAAAATATTGATAAAACTCAGCTTCTACATTTAAATAATACCCACATTAAATTGATTTTGCTCTATGCTCAACTGTCATTTGAATGCTTTTCTATTCCTTTGCTTATAGAACTAGGATCATTCAAGGTAGTCAATAAATAAACATCAATCTGACTGAACTCTATTAATCTAATCATTTGTAGATTTACTTTATGTTTAAAAGTTTTACATGTTTCTTCCATATAGCTGTTATACATGATTTTAATTTTGATTAATTGTTTATGTTTAAAGAATTATGCCAACAAAACAAGATAAATATAGAAAAAGGAGGAGGAAACAGAAAATAAATTAGAAGTTCATAATAATAAAAGAACTTGGATGAAGTGACTTATTTGCATGAAAGATGGTTTTATATCGATAGTATAATAAATAATATATTATGTATTTGGTCTTTGTCCCCAATTCCTGACACAGGACTCTTAAAATCCTGGGCATTTCCTGAGTGGTGGGGATGTCTTTTGTTATTTGAAAGTACGGGAAAGCACCTTAATGGACTCTTTCATTATGCGATAGTAAAATGTTTGAAACTTGTTCCAGGAAAATGGGATGGACAAGGCAATGAAATGGTAAATCACTCTGCATAACAAAAGTTAAATGGGTCATCCTTGGATGGAGATTGCTTAGTGTGAAGACATGTGTAATTTCCCTCTGCTGCTGCCAAGACAGGAGTTAGAGGAGTTTCTGGCCCTTTAGAAGACAAGAGATTGGGAAAGAGATGCAATGTGAGGTGGGGAGTGGGTGGCTGAGGGAAGAGAGGCTGAGTACAGAACTACCTGTGAGAGATGTAGCTGGGAATTCAGTGATACACGATATTTAGCCATGAGTTTTTGCTCTCTGTTTTAATTGTTATCAGGTCTTCAATAATATCAGTTAAGCACAAAATACTTTTATTAGCCCTATTAGTGTTACTTTGTCAGATGAATGAGAAATTGGGAAAAAGGAGCCAGTAGGGAAAGCAGAGATGAATTCTTTTTATTCACAGTAGGAAGTATAGTTTATCAATGTTTATCATTTTCCTATAGCTTTTGCTATAAGCTTAGATAAATAAAAGCTGTTTGACAACAATCATGCTCATAAAAAGTAAAAATTATGTGATATAAAGTGTTATTCTTTTTTTCTTCCACAATTTATATTTTATGAAGTAGTAGCCTATAATGTTGATTTGAGAAGAGCCTGCTTTGCTATATTTGAATAATAATCTGTTAAACTGTCTTCTGATGTAAATAATATTGTTACCAAATCAAACTTGGGTCCGCTCACCAGCATGCAGTAAAGCCAATCTACTGACACCTACTGTGGTGAAGGAAAGTGCGGAGTTTACTTCAGGAGCCAAATAAGGAGTGTGGGCAGCTAATGCCCCAAAAAACCTAACTCCCCGATGGCTTCCAGGGAAAAGTTTTTAAAGACAGGGTGAGGGAGAGGGTTGCAGGGTACATGGTCAGCTTGTGAACATTCTTTTGATAATTGGCAGTAGGTTAATCAGGAATCAATATCATCAACCTTCTGGTTCCAACCAGTCTGGGGTCTACATGCTTGTGATAAGCATGAAGTGAATTTCTTCCACCTGGTGGGGGTTTCAGTACCTGCAAAACAGCTCAAAGGATATGGCTCAGAATATTATCTATAGCCCCTCAGGAGGAACTAAAGGTCCTTTGTTTTACAGCTAAACTATTATTGTCTTTGCTTAACTGTTTTCCTTTGGTTCTGCATTTTCTCACTTCTCTGATTAAATATATTCTTTGGAACTCAGGGATAGCCTAGGAGTCTAAAGTTTTTCTACAAACAAAAAGCAGGCAGAGGACATGTGGGTGGTCTGTCCCAGGAAGGCCCCATAGGGTCACTCTCAGTTACAACATGTGATTTAATTATTTTTCTCACTCATTTACAAACTATAAGATTAGAACAAGAATACCATTTTAAGGAAATTTCTATAAAAATGAGAAACAATTTAACCCTTGATGAATGTAAATTCCTTAGGAGAGTTGTGAATTGTTTTGCAGTAATCCAGTAAACTGGCCACAGAGGATGCTAACTTGGAACAAGGTAAACTTGATGGAGATGGAGAAAAGTGGGAGAATTTTAGGAGGCAAATTCTGAAAAAGATGAATGTGCATGTTGATGGATAAATCTTAGGTTTCTGGCTTTAATATATAAGTAGATGGTGTTGCAAATTCTTGTAGTTAGAAATACGGGATAAAAAGATATTCAATTCCTTTAAAATATTGTAGTCTCTTTACATTTGCTAAATCTTGAATTAAAAAAAAGTTCTAATCTATCAAAAATATTTTTAAGGAAAAGATTTTCTAATTTATCAAAAAAAATTAAGAAAAGTAATATAAAGATTCTACCTCATGTAATTTAAAGTATATTATATATTTAAGTTTGTTGAGAAGAGTGAGAGTATAGTCATTTAATATTGACTTTGTGTGTGTGTGTGTATATATATATATATATATATATATATATATATATATATATATATATATATATATACCTGTATATATAGACAATGAGATATTATAAGATGTCTCATGCTTTATGACTGTCTTAAAAGGCAACTGTTTACTTTGTTTTATTTTACATTTTTCATTATCAATACCTTAGATTTCTAGTGTCAGGGTAAGGATCTGATGAGTGAACAAACTATCTTAAGGGAAATAAAGCAGTCTAGTGTAATGGTAAAAAATTGTAGAGCAGTAATGGCCTGACTAGTTTGTAAAATGTACAATATTGTTGGTCTCACACATTCAGGAAACTGACATAGAGAACCCCCTGCTGTCCTTCTGCACATTGGATCTAATTTAAATTCATAATGCCACCTGCTACCACTGCTTTTCTTTCTATGAATTGTAATAACTGAGATAGAACATTTAGCAGAGTTTGATAAACTCTAGGGAAAAACAGAGGGTTATGTTGTTAATTTTTTTGGTATTTTTTACTATTGAAAAGAAAATGAACAGTCTATAGCCATACAATCTGAAAAATGCATGCATATATATGTATTTTTTAAATTAATTTTTATTGGAGCATGGTTGCTTTACAATGTGGTGTTAGCCTCCACTGCACAACAAAACAAATCAGCCATACACACACAGATATCTCCTCCCTTTTTGACTTCCTTTCCTCTTAGGTTACCATAGTGCACTAGGTGAGTTCCCCGTGCTACACAGCATGGTCCCATCTGTTGTCCATTTTATACATAGTATCGATAATATATATGTGTCAATCCCAGTCTCCCAATTCCTCCCACTCCACCCCTTTCCCCTCGGTATCCATACATTTGTTCTCTACATCTGTCTTTATTTCTGCTTTGCAACTAAGATCATCTATACCATTTTTCTAGATTCCACATATATGTGTTATTATACAATAGTTGCTTTTCTCATTCTGACTTACTTCACTCTCTATGACACTTTCTGGGTCCGTTCATGTCTCTACAAATGACCTAATTTTATTTCTTTTTATGACTGAGTAATATTGCACTGTATATATGTACCACATCTTTATCGATTCCTCTGTCAATGGAATCTTAGGTTGCTTCCATGTCCTGGCTATTGTAAATAGTAAATAGCTTCAATGAACATTGGGGTGCATGTGTTTTTTTTTGAATTATGGTTTTCTCTGAGTATATGCCCAGTAGTGGAATTGCTGGGTCACCTGGTAATTCTATGTTTAGTTTTTTAAGGAACCTCCATACTGTTCTCCATAGTGGCTGTATCAATTTACATTCTCACCAACAGTACAAGAGGGTTCCCTTTTCTCCATATCCTCTCCAGCATTTATTGTTTGTAGATTTTTTGATGATGGACATTCTGACTATGGTGAGGTGATACCTCATTGTAGTTTTGATTTGCATTTCTCTAATAATTAGTGACATTGAACATCTTTTCATGTGTTTGTTGGCCATCTGTATGTTTTCTTTGGAGAAATGTCTAGTTAGGTCTTCTGCCCATTTTTGGATTGGGCTGTTTGGTTTTTTGTTATTGGGCTGTATGAGTTGCTTGCATATTTTGGAGATTAATCATTTGTCAGTTGCATTGTTTGCGATTATTTTATCCCATTCTGAGGGTCATCTTTTTATCTTGTTTATGGTGTCCTTTTCTGCGCAAAACTTTTAAATTTAATTTGGCTCCATTTGTTTATTTTTGTTTTAATTTTCATTACTCTAGGAGATGGGTCAAAAAAGATGTTGCTGTGGTTTATATCAAAGAGTGTTCTGCTTATGCTTTTCTCCAAGAATTTTAGAGTGTTGGGTCTTACATTTAGGTCTTTAATAGACTTTGAGCTTGTTTTTGTGTATGGTGTTAGGGAGTGTTCTAATTTCATTCTTTCACATGTAGCTGTCCAGTCTTCCCAGCACCACTTATTTAAAAGGCTGTCTTTTCTCCATTGTATATTCTTGCCTCCTTTGTCATAGATTAGGTGGCCATAGGTGAATGGGTTTATCTCTGGGTTTTCTATCCTATTCCATTGATCTATATTTCTATTTTTGTGCCAGTACCATACTGTCTTGATTACTGTAGCTTTGTACTATAGTCTGAAGTCCAGAAGCCTGATTCCTCCAGCTCGGTTTTTCTTTCTCAAGATTGCTTTGGCTATTCCAGGTCTTTTGTGTTTCCATACAAATTGTCAAATTTTTTGTTGTAGTTCTGTGAAAGATGCCATTGGTAATTTGATAGGGATTGCACTGAATCTGTAGATTGCTTTAGGTAGTATAGTCATTTTCACAATGTTGATTCTTCCAATCCAAGAACATGGTATATCTCTCCATCTGTTTATGTCATCTATGATTTCTCTCATCAGTGTTTTATAGTTTTCTGAGTACAGGTCTTTTGTCTCCTTATGTAGATTTATTCCTAGGTATTTTATTCTTTCTGTTGTACGGTAAATGGGATTGTTTCCTTAATTTCCCTTTCTGCCCTTTTGTTGTTAGTATATAGGAATGCAAGAGATTTCTGTGTATTAATTTTGTATCCTGTAACTTTACCAAATTCATTGATTAGCTCTAGTAGTTTTCTGGTAGCATCTTTAAGATTCTCTATATATAGTATCATATCGTCTGCAAACAGTGACAGTTTTACTTCTTATTTTCCGATTTGTATTCCTTTTATTTCTTTTTCTTCCCTGATTGCCATGGCTAGGACTTCCAGAACTATATTGAATAATAGTGGCAAGACTAGACACCCTTGTCTTGTTCCTGATCTTAGAGAAAATGCTTTCAGCTTTTCACCATTGAGAATAATGTTTGCTGTGTGTTTGTCATATGCAGCCTTTATTATGTTGAGTTAGGTTCCCTCTATGCCCACCTTCTGGAGAGTTTTTATCATAAATCAGTGTTGAATTTTGTCCAAAGCTTTTTCTGCATCTGTTGAGATGATCATATAGTTTTTATTCTTTATTAATGTGGTGTATCACATTGATTGATTTGTGTATATTGAAGAATCCTTGCATCCCTGGAATAAATCCTACTTGATCATGGTGTATGATCCTTTTTATGTTGTATTCTGTTTGCTAGTATTTGTTGAGGATTTACAAAATGCATATATATTCACATAAGGACCAAATAAACCAAATATTATTATAGGAAAATATACATTTCAATTCTCCCTTACTACTCCTTAATATCAGAAATGGAGTGAGACAATAAATTAATTTCTAAAATGTCATCATTGAAGATTTTTAACATATGACTATAAAACTGTTGCTTCTTAAATTGAATGATAAAATATATGCACATTACAATTGAATTAGAACAATTAGAATTAGGAGTATTGGATTTTCATATTTAGGTTTTGTTTTGGTACAAAACATAATGTTTTAACTGTAAAGGAATTCCAAATAAACAGTGCTGATTAAATAGATTACTTCAGCTTACTAGTGCATGTAAAATGGTGTCTTATGATTTTGTTGTCACTTAGCAATGACGCAAAATATTTCTCCATATGTTTTCAAGTGAACAGTATGATTACAACTCTTTTAATTAACTTAGGACTTGACTGTTTCATCCATCTAATGCTTGTTGTAGCTTCTACACTAACGTAGTTTCTTATATGCTAATGCTTGTTAACTTGGCATTTTCCAGATATGTTGACAGGAGGAAATTAAAAATTAATTTTCTAAAGGTTAGTCAATTACAGATAATAAATTTTGTTATGCAAATGTGGAAATGATTTAATTTCTCAACAACTCATATTGAGCCAGTAAATTAAAGCTTACCTTTTATTTATAATGTTAAATTGCCAATGAGACCAAAGGTTATTCAATTATAAGAAATTTTAAGTTTCTAAGTGGTTTTGATTTTTTCCTTTGGAAGGAATCTAGGGATCCAACTTTGATCCTCTGAGGCACTCCTTAGAGCTTTGTGTCAATGATAAAATGTAGTTTTACCCTTAAATTAATCTTGCAATGTTTAAGTCAGAGCTTAGGAGTAGATATTGCATATTAGAAAAATCTGTGGTTTTTTACTAAATCATTCAGACCATAAAATTTATTCTTTTTTATCTAAAAAATACAGTTCAGTATGATAGTTTTATTTTGTGTTACAGTAACAAGAAAAAGAAGAGCATTTGACACCCTTACCTGGAATGATTTTGTCCTGTCCCTCAATACATCACCTCCATTTACCTGATGACACTTACTCAGCCTTCAGAGATCAGCTCAAATATCAACCATCTTTCTCTGTTATATATTCTTTCTTACATTTCTTTCATAGCTCTTTTCATGGATTGTAAAAAAAAAAAAAAATTTATGTTGTAATGTTTGTTACGCTTCTGAGTTGTAAGCTCCAACTAGAGAAAAACCATTCCTATTTTGTAGTTCACTTTTTATCTCTAGCATCTATCACACTGTTAGACACATAATAGATATTCAAATGATACTCATTTAATAGATGAAAATATAAATGGATATATAATATATGTCCATATAAATTGGAGATTGGATAGAATAATAAAGATATTTGTAACAGCTGATTTGAAGAGGTATCAGTTTTTCTTATGACCAGGTTTCAAATAAAATATGGTGAAAACCAAAAGCATACTAAGATAAAAATAAAATCGAAAAAGGGATTTGTTTCATGAACTTGCAGGGCTGCTAAGGCCAATGAAGTCAAGGTATGTGGCCTTTCAGTGATCAACTTAGACAAACAGAATGTGGATTACAGAGAGCAGTGAGTGGTTATTTCAATGAATGTACTTAATACCAAAGAGGCAATGCACTATGCTAGGTACTGTGGGGATAGATTTATTTGTTTATTTGCAGAGGCAAACATTGATGCAGTATTACATCAACCTTGCATACTCCCATTTTAACATCAGTTCTGTGTAACCCAAATATCTATAATATTAGAAACATCTAGCACACTGATGGGATTCTTAAATACAGAATTTCTTATGGAAAGCTTACCTGAAAATAACCCCAAACATAGTAAGGCATAACAACCATTGTTTTTGAATAGTTGTATTAAACTTATCCAATTAATTCTAACTTCTGTGATGATTTTATAAGGATTCAAACTGAGTTCCCTTTCAGCCACCAAGCTCACCTCACTTAGGCATTTGGCAAATAAATATAAGGAAGAATGTCTAATTTTTTTGACCTGTCTTTGTTTTTCTAACTCAAATGCATTCCATAGTGTTATCTCATAAAGTTTTCTTTCCATTGTTATTAACCTTCCTCAGCTAGTTCTTATGGGTGAGGCTGAGACCAGTTGCCATATTTGGGTAAGGAATACGGTTGGGATCTTTATTTTGTTGCTTGGGATGAAAAAGTTCACGAAAAAGCATGAGCTTTTGACTTCCTTCTCTGTATGCTTCATGATTTCTTTTTTTTCCCCTTCATTTCCTTCATCTACTTTCCTTCCTTTTTGTTGTAATCACTTTCCTTTCTCCTCCGAATTCCTGGTTTAAAAAGGACTTGTTTATCTTGAGAAAAAAAGGTCCCAAAACTCAGGCTGCTCACAAAAATAACCCACAGTATCAACTGTAGAAAACAAATCTTAAGACTATTACACTAATTATTTTTCTAGAGGATGCATTTGATATGTCAACTCTCATTCACAAAAATATGTCATTACATTTGTGTTGAACAGCCCCACATAACACTCTTATGTGGGATATAACACACACACCTCTAACTCAAAGCTGCTCTCAGGTGCTACTCAACTAATGAGATTGCCTTTGTAGTTAGGTGGACCTCACCTAAAATTTGGTTTCAGTATCAAGACTGATAACGTCACACACTGAGGGGGTATGAAAATAGTTTTTGATTCAGGTAATGAGGCTGTATGTGGAGAACAGGTTGGGCTTCCCAAACTGATCTCCACCCACCCCTCAAAAAAGCTTGAGAGAGCAAAGAAAGGAGACTGACTTTGAATTTTTATGGTGGTTAGAGGGTGGAGCAGGGGTGAGGATGCTCAGAGCAAAAGCTTGTATAGTGTGAATGTCCTGCTGTCACCAAGGAGGGAGCACCCAGTATTTCTTATTAATTTGCTCATACGTGGAACAGAAGAGAAAAAGCCAGCCTCAAAATATGGAGTCAGAACCTATTTCCCTACTTGCCTCTCTACTCTCTTCCTCCTTCTCTTCCTTCCTTCCAACTTCTTCCTTCCTTCCGTCCATCCTTCCTCCCTTCCTTCCTTCCTTCCCTCCTCCCTTCCCTCCCTCCCCGTTCCTTCCTTCCTTTCTTCTTTGTATGTACACTGTATTTTTCTTTTGTCTGTCACTTTTTTTTATCCTTTCCCCCCCCTCATTCTAATTTAGAATTGTCATGTATGTCTTAAGACAGACTATGAATTGGTAGAGAAAGTACAGCCTTTTTCACAATACTCTAAACAAGACAATTTGTCCAAGGCAGCAACACTTATATCTCATGCCTTCTGTTTCCCAGGAATTGGACTTGGCAGGATTTTTTTCCCTTCTGAGCATCCCCAGAAGAGATTCAAAGGATGTGCCACATGTAGAAAGAAACAGTCAGTTCATTAACTTTTGCACACTACTACCATATTCTCTGAATTATTGAGCCCTACAACACACTATAAGAGTACTGAATAACATAGTCACAAGTTGAAAATTTTATGATAAATTAAATTTTTAAAAATTGCAATATTTTGGGCTCTCCCATAGTCTAAAGTAGGTATATGTTTGTGTATTAAGTAAAAAAAAAAAAGAATTCTAATTACTAGAATTCAAGTGATTATATAAGCTGTTCACAAACGACTATAGTTTCTCTTTCAAATATTAGAATTAGGGCTTAGATTCGTAGTGTTATTTCTTTATCCCATAATTTTAATCATGAATTTGTAGATAAATATATAATTGTAACTGAGCTACATTTTTTAAAATAGCTAGATTTATTTTTATGTATCCATGGAATTCACTTTTACCATCACAAGGTAGATTTAATATTTAATAAAACATATAATTGGATAATGAGGTTACAATTTCAAGTTTATGACTGATTCTTCACAGAGTCAGTCATTTAGTTTTAAGGACTAAGAGATACAAAGACTTTTTACTTTTCCTATTTGAACCTGTTTCTAACTGGAGATGACTTGATGTCATTCTGTCTCTCGGGCTATTAACAGATTTTGCATCTCCATGCTGCTTCTGGTTTCTCTTTCATCAACCCTTCCCTCTATGATGATTATTCTCAGATAAATTGTGCACTTTTCTCACTCTTGGATTAGACTTATGCTTTTTCAGCTCTTTTAAATTACATGTTCTTAAAATTTTACATGTACTTTGTTTTGATTCATCAATCATTAACCTGTGCATATTTCATATACTTCTTTCAGTGCTGCTGTTTTTATTCCAATATACTCAGATGCTTTCATAAGAAACTTTTTAGGAACTGCTGCTGTTTGTATTGAAGTAACCTCCTGGTTATTAGTGGATAGAGAGGGAAGTTGGAGATGACTAAAGTCTATTTGTTGAAACACAGGTACTATATTTGATACTCTTTCATGTTATCGTATTACCCTTTAAACAACAATCATGAGGTTATTCTATTTCATTTCATTTAATTTCATTTCTTTTTATTGGCTGCACAGCTTGTGGGATCTTATTTCCCCAACCAGGGATTGAACCTGGAGCCTCAGCAGTGAAAGCACAGTGTCTTAACCACTGGACCACCTGTGAATTCCCCATGATATTATTCTTACACTTGTTAAAACTACTCCTCAAAAATAATGTCACTTTAAAAATCTCATAACTAATAAGTGGTAGGCTAGAGAAAATTTTAAACTAGGGTTATTTGACTCCAAATACGTGATTTTTCCATCCAACTGTATTCAGATCCTGGCTGTGTCCAGATAAACTATATTTCTTTCCATTATTTTTTGTAGTCACTTTAGGAATTAAAATATGTGTTCCTACCCCATCTTTTATGCTGTAGTGGTCATATATATTGCATCTACATATGTCATAAAACCTAGAAAACAATAATATATTTGCTGTTTTAAAAAGATATCTTTACAAAAAAAGATCATTTTAAAAAAGTAAACATTAATTAACTGTTTCCAATAGTCTATTTGTTCCTGTAGTTACATCTGGTGTTACTTCACCTGGTTTCATCTGGTATTATCTTTCAGCTTGAACTCACTGTCATTTCTTATAATGCAGGTCCACAAGCAACACATTCTTTGCTTTAGCTTATCTGTAAGTGTATTTACTTTGTCACAATTTTTGATATGTAATTTCCTGAATACAGAATTATAAGTTGTCATCTTTGTTTTATAACTTTAAAGATATCATTCTATTGTCTTCTTGACTCCATTGTTACTGATAAGAAATCACCATTTTTTAAAATCTTGTTTCCTAAATGTATCATTTATTGTTCTCAGGCTGCATTTAAGATTTTTCATTGGGAGTTCACTGGTGGCCTAGTGGTTAGGATTCCAGACTTTCACTGCCATGGCCGGGGTTCAATCCCTGGCTGGGGAACTGAGATCCCACAAGTCGTATGGCCAAAAAAAAAAAAAAAAAAAAAATTCCCTTATGTTCAATTTTGAGTGGTTTGACTATAATGTATGCCCATGTGTATTGCGTTTATATTAACATGTTTAGGGGTTCACTGAGTTTCTTAATTCACCACATTTGGGATATATTTGGCATTATTTCTTTGAATATTTTTGCTGCTATATTCTATTTAGCTTCCCTTACTAGGGCTCGAATTGTACATATAGCTATATCAGGCCATTAGCTATTTTTTATAGATCATCAAGTTTCTCTTTTTTATTTTTATTTATTTATTTTTTTTTTTTTTTTTTTTTTGCGGTATGCGGGCCTCTCACTGCTGTGGACTCTCCTGTTGCGGAGCACAGGCTCCAGACGCGCAGGCTCAGCAGCCACGGCCCACGGGACCAGCTGCTCCGCGGCATATGGGACCCTCCCGGACCAGGGCACGAACCCGTGTCCCCTGCATTGGCAGGCGGACTCTCAACCACTGCGCCACCGGGGAAGCCCCAAGTTTCTCTTTTTTAAAACATATTTTTCCCTCTATTCTTTAGGTTGGATAATTTCCATTTATTTTTTCCCAAGATCACCAGATTTTTTTCTCTCAACTCTTAATTTGTTGTTAAGACAATGCAGTATTTTTTTTTATTTTAGATATTTTACTTTCCATTTCTAGAATTTTCCTTTAATTCTGCTCAGTTATCTTCATTCATTATTAGCATATTTCCTCTTAAGTCCTTGAACATAATTACAATATTCATATCTATTAAACGCCACATCTAGGTCATATCAGGATTGGTTTCTATTGACAAATTTTTTGGTATTTTGTTTTGATATTTTTTATTGCATACTAGATGTTGGGGATGATATATTGTACAGATTCTGGATTTCGTTCATTACACTGAAGACTACTTTTTTATTGCTGTCCTTGCAAGCAGGTAACTTACCTGGACTGAAACCATAAAACATGTTTCCTGTCAAGTGATCAGGAGCTTAACTTTCTGTTCAGTTCTTCTCTTCTTTCGTCTGTTGCTTTTAACAGAGCTGTTCAGAATGTCCTCAGGGATCAGCCAAAAGTTTGGTAAAGTTTAAGTGCAGAATTTAGAGCATGGTTCTTGTGGTTCCCTGCCTTCTATGTCATTTCCTTTAACTTTCAGGTGCTCTGGCAGTCTTGAATTCTGTCCTCTTATCCTTCAGAAAAATAATGTGACAGGGGAATTCCCTGGTGGTACAGTGGTTAGGACTCGGAGCTTTCACTGCTGGGAGCCTGGGATCAACCCCTGGTCAGGGAGCTAAGATTAAAAAAAGTGTGACAGGGGACCTCCCTGGTGATCCAGTGATGAAGAATCCATCTTCCAATGCAGAGGACGCAGGTTCGATCCCTGGTCAGGGAACTAAGATCCCAAATGCTGCCGGGCAACTAAGCCCGAGAGCCACAACTGCTTGCATGTCTCAACTAGAGAGCCTGCGTGCCACAAACTACAGAGCCCACTCGCCCTGGAGCCCTCGCGCCACAACTAGAGAGAGAAAACCCGCACGCCACAACTAGAGAGAGGACCGTGTGCCACAATGAAAGATCTCACATGCCACAATTAAGCCAAAAACAACGACAAACAAACAGAATAGTTTTAAAAAAAAGTAATAGGTTTCTGCTTTGGTTTTACTTATCTTACTCCATACAATGTGGAGAAAGGCTTCAGGCAAAAACAGAACAAAAGCCCATATAAACATAAATTTTACTGTTCCATTCTTTCAGGGTTCAAATCCTCTCTAATTTCAACCACTCTACCTTAGCTTCAGACAGTTGTATTTCATATTTTCTACAGAGTAATGAATGTTATCTGTGTGAAGGTTGATTTGATACAGGCTACTCTGTCATACTTGAAAGAATCCTCCCACCACATTTATTTACTTACTTGAGATATATTTTTATATTAGTAATGTGTTATAGTTTCCTGGTGAAATTTTGCCAACCCATTATTCAAGGCCCTTTTATCTGTACTTTACATATAATCTTTTTAAAGCAATTATGACACTGCATTTACTCTTTCAGTCTTTTCCACCCACCATGACTTTGTTAATGACAAGGATATTTTTACCTATCCATTTTAGTATGTAGTGCAATGCAGACTTATATCATATATTAAAAAATACTACATTTATCCCCCAAGAGGTATGAATTACCAATTCAATTATTTTTAATACACTTTATTTTTAGGACAGTTTTAGATTTACAGAAAAAAAAAATGAGCTGATAATAAAGAGAGTTTTCAAATTCCCACACCTAGTTTTCTCTATTATTAACAGCTTTCATTAGTATGGTATATTAGTGACAAATAATGAATCATTACTATTAACTAAAGCCCATAATTTATTCAGATTTCCTTAGTCTTTTTCTGATGTCCATTTTACTGTTCCATAACCATCCAGGACATAGTCATTCAAAACACCACAATATATTTAATTGTTAGGTCTCTTTAGGCTCCTCTTTGTTGTGGCAGTTTTTCAGACTTTCCTTGATTTTGATGATCTTGCCAGCTTTGAGAAATAGTGTTTAGTTGTTTTGTAAAAGTGCCCCTTAATTGGAATTTGTCTGGCATTATCCCCATTGTTAGATTGGGATGGGCTTTGAGAGAAAGACCAGATAGTTAAAGTGTTATTTCCATCACTTCATATCAAGAGTTCATACTATCAACATGATTTATCACTGTTGTTGGTAACCTTGATCACCTGGATGAGGTAGTGTCTGTCAGGTTTCTTCACTGTCAAGTTATTGTCTTACCCTCTTTCCATTTGTTACTCTTTGAAAAGCTGTATCTATATGCAGCTCATACTTAGAGAGTGAGGAATTGTGGTCCCTCTTGTTGACAGCAGAATATCTATGTAAATTATTTGGAATTTTGATGGTTAATTTTACGTGCCACTCTTGCTAGGATATTGTGTCCAGCTATTTGGTCAAACACTAGTCTGTATATAGTTGTGAAGGTATTTTGTAGATGTCATTAATATTTATAATCAGTTGACTTTAAATAAATTACCCTCCATGATGTGAGTGGGCCTCATCCAATTAGTTGAAGACCTTAAACCAAGGTTTCTCAGAATAGAAGAATTTCTGCTTCAGTACTCTAACATAAAAATTCTGCCTGCATTTCCAGCCTTCTGTTATGTCTTACAGATTTTGGACTTGCCATTCCCTGCAGTTGCTCTAACCAATTCCTTAAAGATCTACCTGTCTACTATCTATCTATCTATCTAATCATCTATCATCTCCTATTGGTTCAATTTCTCTGGAGAAATTGAATTCTTCTGCCTAGAAGGTTTTTCTTTTCTCTTAAATGTATTTATTTATTTAATCATTTACTTATATTAGTATGGCCTCATGGATATTTATTTTATACTTTGGATTACTATTCCAGTACTTTCTTATTGTTTTGTTCCTTAAATTTTTCAGTTATGACCATTAGGAGCTCATTTAATTGTCTCCTGTGTCCTTTTGATGTACTTCATGAATGTAGGTTTTTATTTTGAGCACTTCTGTACTTTCTGTCATTACAAGATACTCCAACTCATCTTTTATATTTCTTCCCTCAATGTTAGAATCAGTCATTTCTCCAGAAGATGCTAGGTGTGTTTGCTGATACTACAGCATCATTGATTCCAGGCTCTCTCAGCTGAAAAAGAAAATATATATATTTATGTATATAAATCTTTGTGTATATGCACATCTATAAATATTTCTATATATAACCATTTGTGTCCATATTGGGCTAAACATGATCTTATACTGATGTCTCCAACTTTATAATCTATTACCACTTGTCATTCTAGCCTCTGCCCTTTGCTTTTATGTAAACTCCCACTCTCACAGTGAAAAACCTGGTCTTCACTATCTGCCACCCATTTATTTAATCATGCAATTCCAGTATACATGTAGAGTAGCATCAGCATTGGTGATTCCTACCTTCATGAGAAGCGATTTTATCCTTTCTCCATTGGATTGCCTTTGCTCCTTTATGAAAGATTATTTTACTATATTTGTATAAATCTATTTCTGGGCTTTCTATTCTGTTCCATTTCTCTGTGTGTTTATGTTTTCACCAAATACTATGCCGTCTTGATTACTTATTGTACTTATTGTAACTTATTGTAATTCCTGAAGACAGGTAGTCTGAACCTTCCAGACTTTGGTCTTCTTCTTAACTATTGTGCTCACTTTTCTACGTCTTCATACCATTTTCATATAGATTTTAGAACCAGTTTGTTGACTTCTACAAAACACCTTTTGGAATTTTGATTTCGATTGTATTGAATCTGTAAATCAAGTCAGTAAGGACTGACATACAACAATTTGACTTCCAATCCATAAACATGGTATATCTCTCTATTTATTTAAATCTTTGGTTTCTTCATCAGAGGTTTAACATTTTTTCATATACATATACTTTATATATTTTCATAAATTTATACTTAAGTATTTCTTTTTTAGGAGCTGCTATTTTCATTTCAAATTTCAATGTTTCATTGCTGCTATATAGTAAGGCAATTGACTATTGTATATTAACATTGTATACAGTGAACTTCCTAAAAGCACTTATTCATTTCAGGAGTTTAGGTCAACTCTTTTGTATTTTCTACATAGAAAATTATGCCATCCAGTTTCTCAACACTAAGTATGATGTTATCTGTAGGTTTTTATATATTTTAAAAATCAAATTATGGAAAGTCTTGTATTCTTAGTTTACACAGAGGTTTTTATTAAAGATCTTCTATAGATCTATCAGAAGAGGTTTTTATTAATGATATCTATAGATCTATCTTTATCTATTTATTTACTTTTAAAATTTGTATTGGAGTATAATTGATTTACAATGTTGTGCTAGTTTCAGGTATACAGCAAAGGGAATCAGAAATACACATACATATATCCTCTCTTTTAGATTCTTTTCCTGTATAGGCCATTACAGAGTATTGAGTTCCCTGTGCTATACAGTAGGTCCTTATTAGTTACCTATTTTATATATAGTAGTGTGTATATGTCAGTCCCAATCTTCCAATTTATTTCTCCTGCCCTTGGCCCCTGGTAACCATAAATTTGTTTTCTAACTCTGTAACTCTATTTCTGTTTTGGAGATAAGTTCATATGTACCTTTTTTATTAGATTCCACATGTAAGTGATATCATATGATATTTGTCTGTCTCTGTCTGGCTTACTTCATTCATGCATCTGTGGTCACCTAATGTATGACAAAGGAGGCTATAATATATAATGGATGAAAGACCGTCTCTTCAATAAGTGGTGTTGGGAAAACTGGACAGCTACATGTAAATGAATGAAATTAGAATACTCCCTAACACCATACACAAAAATAAATTCAAAATGTATTAAAGACCTAAATATAAGACCAGACACTATAAAACTCTTAGAGGAAAACATAGGCAGAACTCTCTTTGACATAAATTGCAGAAAGATCTTTTTTGATCTACCTCCTAGAGTAATGAAAATAAAACCAAAAATAAACAAATGAGACCTAATTAAACTTAAAAGCTTTAGCACAGCAAAGGAAACCATAAACAAAATGAAAAGACAGCCCTCAGAATGGGAGAAAGTATTTGCAAACTAAGCAACTGACAATCTCCTAATATACAAACAGCTCATTCAGCTCAATATAAAAAAAAAATCAAAAAATGGGCAGAAGATCTAAATAGGCTTTTCTTGAAAGAAGACATACAGATGACTAAAAAGTACATGAAAAGATGTTCAACATCATTAATTATTAGAGAAATGCAAATCAAAACTATGAGGTATCACCTCATCCTGGTCAAAATGACCATCATCAAAAAATCTACAAACAATAAATGCTGGAGAGGATGTGGAGAAAAGGGAACTCTCCTACATTGTTGGTGGGAATGTAAATTGGTACAGTCACTGTGGAAAACAGTATGAAGGTTCCTTATAAAACTAAAAATAGAGTTACCATATTACCCAGAAATCCCACTCCTGGGCTTATATCTGGAGAAAACTATAATTCAAAATGATACATGCACCCCAATGTTCATTGCAGCACTATTTACAATAGCCAGGACATGGAAGCAACCTAAATGTCTATCAACAGAGGAATGGATAAAGAAGATGTGGTACATATATACAATGGAATATTAGCCACAAAGAAGAACAAAATAATGCTCTTTGCAGCAATATGGATGGACCTAGATATTGCCAAGAGTTTTTAATCATAGGTTTTATCAATACATTTTATGCATCAATTGGCACAAATATATAATTTTTATTCTTTATTCTGTTGAGATGTTGAATTATAATAACTGAGTTTTGAATGTTGGATCAACTTCAAATGCCTGGGATAAATCTCACTTTATTGTGATCTATAATTCTATTTATACATGGTTGGATATGATTTGCTTATATTTTGTTGAGGTATTTTGCATCTAATTTATGAGAGATATTCACCTGTAGTTTCCTTGTTTGTAATGTCTTTATTTGGTTTTCATATATGAGTAATGCTTCCCTATAGAGAAGGTTAGGAAGTATTCCCTCTGCTCGGAGATTGTGGAGTATTGAAGTATCATATCTAACTTAAATATTTGGTAGGATTCAGCTATAAAACCATCTTGGTGTAGTGCTATTTTGTTTTGTTTTGTTTTGGAAGTTTATTGATTCATTTTCTTTAAGAGAGGTAAATCTATTTTCAGGTTATCTATTTATTATTGTGTGAGTTTGGTAGATTGTCTTTCAAATAATTGGTCCATTTTATCTAAGTTATCTAACTTATGGGCACGTAGTTCTTCCACTGTATTCCTTTGTTATCATTTTAGCAGTCAGGAGAGCACTAGTGATGACTTTTCTTTCATTTGTTATATTAAGAATTTGTGTCTTTTTTTCTTGGTTTCTATAATTGTAAAAAGGCATTGGATGATCATAAAATATGAAATAAAATTATGGCAAATTAAATAAGTGACACCAATGTTATAAGAGATAGCAGTAGGAATTAGGAGTATTCTCTTACATGTAATTAATGTGAAGGAGTATAGTGTCATTTGAAAGTGGGCTCAGATTACTTGCAAATGTATGCTGCAAACTCTAGTGCAACCAAAAAACAAAATTTTTGAAAAAGTAAAATTGATATGCTATAAGAGAAGAGAAAATAGAATCATATAAAAATGTTCACTTAAAAGCAAGAAGACATAAAAAAGTGTACAACTAAATCAGTAATCACTTTAATATGAGAAAAGAGAAAAAATAAATAAATAGAGAAAAGATTGTCAGAGTGCACGTAAAAAAAGAGCAAACTATATTTTGTCTACAAAAATGTCACTTTAAAGATAAAGAATCAAATATCAGCACCCCTTTTCCAGTAATTTATAAATTAAGAAGGCAAAAAAATTAGTAAAGATATAGTTAATATGATTTTAATCAATGTTTATAAAGCACTCCATCCAACAGGAGAATACACATTTTTCTCAAGCTCACATGGAATGTTCATCAAGATAAACCACATTTGAGGCATTAAACACACCATAACAAAATTTTAAAATAATAGAAATCATTCAAAGTATGTTCTCAGATGACAATGAAATTAAACTAGATATTTATGACAAGGTAACTGTAATGTACCAAAATATTTGGAGATTTAAAAACATACCTGTAAATAACACATGGATCAAAGAAGAAGTCTCAAGACATGTAAACTAAAATGAAAATGCAACATATAAATATATGGGATGCATTTAAAGCTGTACTTAGAGGAAAATGCATAGCATTCTATGCATATATTACAAAAGAAAAAAAGACCTAAAATCAATGGTGTTACCATCTGTCTTAGGAAGTAAGACAAAGAGGAAAAAGTTAAGCCTAAAACAAGCAGAAGAAAATGAAAAATAAAAAGTTAATATTAGAGCAAAAATCAATGATGCTAATTTCTCCAGAGAAGATATACAGATTGCCAACAAACACACGAGAGGGTGCTAAACATCACTAATCATTAGAGAAATGCAAATCAAAACTACAATGAGGTATCACCTCACACTGGCCAGAATGGCCATCATCAAAAAATCTACACACAATAAATGCTGCAGAGGGTGTGGAGAAAAAGGAACCCTCTTGCACTGTTGGTGGGAATGTAAATTGATACAGCCACTATGGAGAACAGTATGAAGGTTCCTTAAAAAGCTAAAAATAGAACTACCATACGACCCAGCAATCCCACTACTGGACATAAACCCTGAGAAAACCATAATTCAAAAAGAGTCATGTACCACAGTGTTCATTGCAGCACGATTTACAATAACCAGGACATAGAAGCAACCTAAGTGTCCATCAACAGATGAATGGTTAAAGAAGATGTGGCACATATATACAATGGAATATTACTCAGCCATAAAAAGAAACACAATTGAGTAATTTGTAGTGATGTGGATTGACCTAGAGACTGTCATACAGAGTGAAGTAAGTCAGAAAGAGTAAAACAAATACTTTATGCTAACACATATATATGGAATCTAAAAAACAAATGGTTCTGAAGAACCTAGGGACAGGACAGGAATAAAGATGCAGATATAGAGAATGGACTTGAAGACACAGGGAGGGGGAAGGGTAAGCTGGGAAAAAGTGAGAGAGTGGCATGGACATATATACACTACCAAATGTAAAATAGATAGCTAATGGGAAGCAGCCACATAACACAGGGAGATCAGCTCGGTGCTTTGTGTCTACCTAGAGGGGTGGGATAGGGAGGGTGGGAGGGAGACACATTTGGGAGGAGATATGGGGTTATATGTA
Organism: Mesoplodon densirostris; assembly: GCF_025265405.1. NCBI lineage: Eukaryota > Metazoa > Chordata > Mammalia > Artiodactyla > Ziphiidae > Mesoplodon > Mesoplodon densirostris. The sequence goes on from NC_082665.1 coordinate 20,043,029, forward strand.
TATGTATAGCTGATTCACTTTGTCAGATAGCAGAAACTGACATACCATTGTAAAACAATTATACTCCAATAAAGATGTTAACAAATAAAATAAAATGACAGAAAAAAATCAATGATGTTAAAAAACAGGAATAAAATAGAGAAAATAAATGTGTCAAAAATCTCTCATAATGTGGGTATTATTGCACAGTTTTGTGTTTCAAATGACATGTTAACTAAAGTGCTTGAATCCAAAGTTTCATGTACAACTTGGTTATGTATATTTGGTGCAAAATGTTAGTTATTCCCCTTTCTTCAGCATCAGCTTGGAAGTAGATACTTTTTCCTACACTACTCCCCATTCCAGGAATCAAAGAGTCATAAAAGTATATAATATTAGAAAGCATCTTGACCAGTGAATATCAAAATTTAAGATTCACATGAATCATCTTTAGATCATTAGTTGTGGGGTAAAGTATGAGATTCTTTATTGTTAGGAATCTTCATGTTAGTGCCAAAGTTAGTCCTTTGAGGCATAAGTCGTAGTCGACATTTCTCACTTTACAACAGAGGAAATAAAATTTCATAGATTTGTCTTCAATTTGCTCCAAACAGTGACTTTCAAAATAGGTTATTCAAAGACATAAAAATCTGAAGCAATAATATTAACTTATGTGCAACTTTGGTTCTATTTCCCAAAGTTGGTGTGGTAGAGGGAACCACCTTAACTAGATTATTTGTTATATTTGTTTCCTAGGTTTGCTTAGGAGATACCCTAATTTGATTTAAGTAATTTTTGATTTTGAACTTGGTATAAAACTTTAGTATTAGACAAATATTCAGTCAAAATTGAAAATAGCACTTATCTAAGAAGTCTGAGAACTTGTGCTATAAAGTCATTATATAGAGTCATGATGCTCCATATAATCTCTCATTAGCCTAATGCTGTTTCCCATGATAATCAATTTTATTTGACGAAGAGAAGGATGACAGAGGGGAAGCATATGTAGAGGCTGAAATATTCAGTGTTCATTGCAAATGCAGCAGGTAAGGTTACAGCAGTTCTGGATAAAGAAAATTGATACAATGTATTCTTCTGAGAATATTGTGTCAAAGAAGGGTTATGTAAATGTTCAAGAGGAAACAAAGCTTGAGGAATCCTCAAATCATCTGAATTACAACACATGCTTCATACATCAAAGAGCAGATATAAAATAGTAATCTACTTGCCTCTAATTTATCATTATATTTTTCATCAAAGTTTCCATAACAGTGGAAAAATTAGATTATATTCTGTGTTTATTGACATATGAGATAATGTAAGTATAATGAAAGAACCAAATGGAGCTATTTCTGGTTTATTGCTCATAAAATTCACATCAAATGGTCATCAACAACTGATGTGCAGATGTAGATATCCTTTGTTTATTAAATCTCTTCAGAGGTAATAGTGGCTATATTTGTGAAGTTATTGCTTCCACTCTTCTTTATACCTATCTAAGGATTTTATGTTCTTGAATATTGGCAACTGAATATAATAGTGGCTTTCTGGATATTGTTTCAAAACCTGAAAACTGTCTAATTTCCCTGGGCTCAATATAATTTATAATCCATAGTACCTCCTTCAATATTTGAAAAGACCAAATGGATGCTATGCTATGGCTGACATGAATTTTAGTATATATATGAATATATATTATATGTATTTTAGTATATATACATATATACACATGTACATATACATATATGTGTGTGAGTGTGTGTATGTGCAGCAGTGACTTACAAAGAATAAAGGTAGATTTTATATGGTAATAATAGAATTAACTTAGACATATATTCTAAAATTTTTCATTCTGATGCTTTTCAATAGCTGTTTATCTGTAAGTCTTTTTGTTTGTTCTGTTTCATTGGAATGTTTGATTTCCCATATTTTATTTGTTTGTTCTGTTTCATTGGAATGTTTGATTTCCCATATTTTATCATGGACAGGTCTTTACTACAGATATAAGATATGTGTGTGTGCATGATATATATGAATGTATATTTATATAAATATTCATACATGAGGAACTATATATATATATATATATATATATATATATATATATATATATATATATATATATACATATATATATTTTGTGGTACGTGGGCCTCTCACTGTTGTGGCCTCTTCCGTTGCAGAGCACAGGCTCCGGACGCACAGGCTCAGTGGCCATGGCTCACAGGCCCAACCACTCCGCGGCATGTGGGATCTTCCCGGACTGTGGCACGAACCCGTGTCCCCTGCATTGGCAGGTGGACTCTCAACCACTGCGCCACCAGGGAAGCCCAGGAACTATATGTTAACATTGCATTTCTGATTCAGAACAGCTAATATTCTCAATGAGCTGCTCCTGGTTATGTCCATGAACAAAATCTTGTTTAAATGGCAACATGTCAGAATTCCAGGATCCTACACTAATCCATTTTATAGTCTCTATAATTCATTACAAGTTTGTGAGGATTAAATAATATCAAATGTTTATATGACACTGACTAATTTGCATGTGCTGCTTGAACTGTCTTACATACTTAAACTCATTCAATCCTCACCTCAACCCTAAGGAGGTCCTCATTTAACCTCATTTAAGTACCATCCTCAATTAACAGATGAGAAAACATACACACAACAGGATTAGTATCTTGTCCCAGGAAAGGACTGAGATTGAATTCCATATAATCTGTCTCTCACCAAGTAAAATAATAGCTGTAAATTTCATTTACGTATTTGACACCAAGAACTTTCCAACAAATACTATTTTTCCTCTGCACTTGTTCTCAATTTCTCTTTTCTTCCTTTTCATCCTTAAAATATGTTATTTCTTATTTAAAGTAGGCAAAGAGAACAGAAAGAAAAGTCCTCAGTAGCACACTTTAATATGCACATTATATAGCCTCAGTCTTAATAAAGATTACCAATGGTAAAATCACAAATTTCATTTCATATTCTCTATGGCACTGCAAAGAGGACTTTGATACTTTAAACTATGTTTTGGCTCTTTCTCTACATTATTCCGGGCCATTTTTAGTTACTCCAATTTTGCAGTTAAACTTTTTAAAATTAACCAAATACTTCTTGATAGAATGGCCAAAAAATTCTCATTGACTATGTTCTTAAATGTTTTGTCATGCCTTTTTTTTTCTTTTTTTTTTTTTTTTGTGGTACGCGGGCCTCTCCCATTGTGGATCACAGGCTCCGGACATGCAGGCTCAGTGGCCGTGGCTCACAGGCCCCACCGCTCCGCAGAATGTGGGATCTTCCCGGACTGGGGCACGAACCCGTGTCCCCTGCATCAGCAGGTGGACTCTCAACCACTGGGCCACCAGGGAAGCCCTGTCATGCCTTTTGACAGCATAAATATTTTAGACCTAAAAATAGTCTAATTTTTTTTTTTACATGTTAAAATAAGAACTAAACTGAGGGTTTTGGGCTTCCCTGGTGGCGCAGTGGTTGAGAGTCCGCCTGCCGATGCAGGGGACACGGGTTCGTGCCCCGATCCCGGAAGATCCCACATGCCGCGGAGCGGCTGGGCCCGCGAGCCATGGCCGCAGAGCCTGTGTGTCCGGAGCCTGTGCTCCGCAACGGGAGAGGCCACAGCAGTGAGAGGCCCGCATACAGCAAAAAAAAAAAAAAAAAAAAGAATATATAGGAGTATATCAGATCTAAAAAAAATGCGAGTACTCCTGAGTTTGCTATGTACTGAATCAAGCCTCTGTACTTAGTTGTAGAGATTAACTGGCTGCCCTCTAATTGATTAGTAACTCTAATTAATGAGTAACTTATAAATAATGAGCTTCAGCAGCATTAGAGAAAGAATGCAAGTGTCCAGGAAACTAGCAATATAGAAACGATGAAGAGACCCCAGAGTTGGTGGCTTCCTGGGGCTGAGGTGATTCATACCCACTCAGCATCATCTCTCATAACCATATTTGGCAGTCATGAAACCTTGGCTATGCTACTTTACATACAATGATTCCTCTTCTTTATTCTTTCTTAAAGCTAAATAAACTTTGTCTTTGGTGAAAGCTACTGTGTCTAGTGAGTTTGAATGACAATCTAAACCTAAGACCTCTGAGCATAGTGGGAATTGAAACTGCTGGACAACTGAGAATACCCAAAAGGAAAATAATGAGAAAAGAACTTGCCTGCCCCACAGAATAAAGGAGAGGCTCAGGATTTGGTGCTAGATGTACCATAAAAGAAAGAGAAAGGATGGCAAGTTGTGAGGCTGAAAACTGGAGGATGATAGAAATCTACATAGAGGACAGTAGACCCGTAAGTCCTTTTCCAACCCACAATCCCGGCAACTTACTCTCACCTTCTCTCCTTATCCCTCCTTCTCCCTCAATCTTTGATCAAAATTCTATCTTCTGAGGAAATTAAACCAGTAATAACAACTCAGAGACAACAGATACCATGGAAATCAAAGGTGAGTTAGATGGCTAAAAATAAGGAATTAAATGAAAATCTGCTTACAAATGGTAAAACCTGTAGTCCCTATTTCCACCTGATCTTAGAACTCATGCAGCCATATAGGGTTTCCTTTTTTCAGTATGTTATTCTGCACAGAAACTGGTCATAAAGATATTTATATTTGGAGGTTATTATTAAGATTATCCCAATAAAGACTACTAGTTGACTGTTTCTCCCCATGCCCATTTCTTCCCATGCTGTAACCTCCTCTGTACTCTTGATCAGAAAGCTGTTAGAGAAAGTGCTTCATCAAAATGAAAAAAAAGTAAACTAAGAGAGAGGAAGAAACCTAGAAGGAAATAGGAGATTTAGCACAGGAGAACAGGAAGGAGAAACCCTATGTAAAAATCTCTGCAATGGGCCAAGAGAACAACTATTTCAGATTGCAGCAACCAAGAAGAAATGTCATGGAGTGGAAAGTGGGGGAAGAATAGAACTGATAGATTATTTGATTCATTTGATCACGTACAATATAACGGTGAAAGTTGTTTAAGAGCTCTAAGTATGAGTTTAGAAATAGTGATAGAAACAAACACACAAAAACAAATAAAAAATGCTGCAATTATCAACTCTGGGGGAAAAATTAAGAAATGGAAGTATAATCATAAATATACTATGTTTTTTGGTTGTAGATAAGTTTAATGTTATGTTATTATAAACACTTAATATCAATTTAACCAAAGCTGCAGCTTAACTATAATAGCAGATGAGAGAGAATAAGAAAGAGGAGTTTAAGGTAATTAAAATAAGGTGCATCATAATATGTAATAGATCATATCTAAATATGGTGTGTCAGGAAATACCAATGGGCTGGATTGTCTATTGTCAGTTTAACAGGTATTATGGCCAAGTCCTTCTAAGGTCTTCTGTAAGAAGTAGAATCCGGGAACTGCCTTTTCCAGATTCCCTTTCTCTATTTTCTTCATCCAAATAATAGTACTTTCATAAGACTTTAAAGGTAAAGGAGAAGGACAGGGTTTTATTTTCAGGTGTCAGTTGAAGATAAACACTGGACCCATGTGAAATTTCAAGAAGCCTCTAGTTGAGCTTTTTGATAATCATTTTCACTGGTGTTGATAACTAAGGTACTTGGATGGAAATGGTCCAGAGATTCTTGAAATTTATAGTGGCTTTGGGGTGAGCATGTAAGACTCATTTGTTTACATGTTTAAGCTAAGATCTTCATTCGCTATTTTCTAGACGTTTTTTCCCCAGTCTTTCTAACAGTCATGTAAACAGCTAATTGCTTGTATTAATACAATTGAAAAATATAGATTGGCTTCTGTTTTTCTAACTAAATTTGTCCTTAAATAAACAGTAAATATGTGTATTTGAAATAAAGAGAGCAATATGAGAAGAAACAGCTAAAATGTTAAATCTTGGAGAATAGAAGGAAGGAGTAAGATTGAATTTTAATTTCCATATTTATCAGTATTATCCTAAGTGCACACACAAGGCTTCCAGGGCAGAGAAGACAATATTTACACACAGCAAATAAGCACGTTTTTTCCCAGTGCCTCAATTTCTTAACCCTGGCATGAAGCAATGAGATCTAGATGTTACCCTTCGTGTACTGGTTTGTATTGTAGGTAAAGACTTAGAAAAAAATAACCTGAGTGCTTTGATCCTTGGGAAGGATGTTTTTACTTTAACCCTTTGGAATGTATATACATCTCTCCAGGGGAAAGATGAGACCATTGTTTCCACCTTTACAGCGTCTTCATATGATGCCTTCATAGTCCCAGGTCTTAACTCCCCAACCTCTCAGATAAATTTCTCTGGAATTATCTCACTATCTAAATGTCATGAATTATTTTCCCAAATTTGTCCATGTAAAATTTACTCACAAAGCTTTAATTGTGCAGAAATACAAAAATATTTTCTCTGCCACCCCACAGGCAATTACTGTGTTTTAGAAGAATTATGGATATGAATATTTAAATTATGTGCATAAGTTATTATAATTAGTATCTGTATTATTATTCACTGTTTTTTTTTTAAAGAATATATGATCTTGGACCTAGGTAAGACTTTGTTGGTGGTTAAGTATTAACTGTCACAGCAAGAGCAGAACTGCAGTGGCAAGAGCCATACAGATCATTACATGATTATTATATAATATTTGCATACAGAAACAAGATGTCTTTAAGGTTCACATATTTTGTTGAGGGATCCACGTGCCTCTTGTGTGAGATAATTAAATTATCATGACACCAAAGACTACCTATGAAGCCTACATCCAAGTTTTAGTCTTCAAAAGACTATTAGTTGTATAATTTGCTTTTTTATATCAATATTTTTCATTTTTAGAAGGAAATACTTTTATTAAGTACACTAGTGATATCCGCCCCCAACCCCACCCTAGAAGCACAGCTATTTTGTACTGAAGCTGATAGATTCTGCTTCAGCTATTAGAGGAAAAGCCAACAACTTCAACAAATTAAAACTGAAGCATCAGCAGTACACAAGCCCTAGAACTCATGGGGTTATTTTCATATAGCTTATGTTGTAACTCCCAGAAATACATTTGATTTTTTTGCACTCTTCAATGGTATTATATTTTACTCCTACTAACAGCAAAAGTAATTGCTTTGAACATAACAAAAGTAATTGTGTGAAAAGTTCAGCATGACTCTATTGTAGCACCTCTGTAGTCTCTGCAGTTGCTTTTGCATATCTAAATGTGAAAAAACAGATATATTCCTAGTACTTGAAAAATGAGATTTTGGTAAGGGTACCATGACATATTCCAGCAGAACATGTGTTTTTGTTTCCTATTCTTTTCAGTTTGAAATACTTTGAGAATGTACTTTATAGCCACCTGATAATTTGTGTCTTTTTAGAAGAATGGTCTGGAAGGTAAATAATTATGTTTTTAAAAAAAACAAATGATCAGTTTCTCCAGGAATACTGATAAATTCAGACCCTGTCTGGTTTCCAGCATTTGTGTCCTTGCTTTCCTCGCACCTCTGTTATTTCCCTTCCACTTTTAGCTTCACCTACATTCCAGTCCCTAAAATGAACCTTATCTAATTGAGAGAAAGTTGATTAGGTTGAACACAATACTCCAAAATTCAGTAATAAGCCAATCATCGCAAATGCCTGTGTAACTCTATGAATTCCTGTTGATGGGAACTCCTTTTCCCAATGTCTCTTGGATAGCTCAAACTTTAAGATTCAGGTCCTAACACTGCCTCTAGGAGCCATTCTTCTGTTTATCCTCAGACTTATTTAGTTGCTTATCAACCCCTCCTCTCTGTCCACTTATCTTAACGGGTTAATCACACTACTTACAGCTGTTTGTATATCTGAATAGTAGGTGATGGAGTATTTGACAACAAGGCGTGTAATTTTCTTCACATCTCCTTCTAACACCTAAGAAAATACAGGCACAAGTACGACTTAAAGGACGTTTGCTAAATGACTGAATGAATAATTGATAAAATACTTTGAAGATTAGTAAGTGAGGGTAGAGGGTTCTAGTAGCTTGAGTGTCACCTGAACTTTGGGAAGTCCTCATCAATTTATTCATGTTGGAGCACCTCTAGGGACATGGCAAAACTTACGAGAAGTTGCTTAGAGATCACCTCACTATGTTGATTCTAGTTTAGTGCTGCTTTAGTTGATCAGCATTTTTTAGATATATCCCCACACATTGAACTTCAGCACCCAGTTAAGATTTTACTTCTTTGTTCTCTCTTTATAGTAGAAATCTATACAACTCATGCAACTCTACTTAAAGTGAAGGTTTAAAGCAGTAGACCAAATAAGAAAACTAATCTTAAAGTTTTCTGGATCAAAAAAAATCAAAGGGATAGCTGCCTCTCTTTTGGTGACTTGAACTATTTATTTTTAACAGCTGCAGTATTTCTTCATTTTTACATCATATTTTATTTAGTACATAACTAGATCCAGTTGATAGTTAATTTTTGTCAAAAAACATTGATAACTGCTGAGTTTTATCATTTCACTTACTGATTAAATCAATTTATTATGAAGATTGCCAAAATAATCAGGCACTCATTTCAGACAGTTGCTATTTTAATAATGAATGTAATTAAAATAGATTAGCATAAGCATCAGTTATTAATTAACTAAACTTTTCCAGGTAGCTTTATACTTAATCCTAAGGCAATAAAGGTGAGAAAAAATTATTTTCAGATCTTCCCAATTTCATCATCTGAAATATTTTGTCTACTCTATGTAGTTCTGGCAGGCATACTCCTGAACTACTGTAGCAAAAAAATCTTATTCTTGAAAAAAAGTAATCTAATAATCTAAAGTATTTCTGATAATCATTTTTATTGCTATGTGTTTTTGAATTTCACCTTTAGTTATTTCTTACTCTTATATGTTTATGAAATAGATTCATAGATTTTTCTTCTGACAACACCTGATGGTAAATAAGTAAAAATGTGTTAATATAAATATATTTCAGCAATTTCATATTTTTCAAGTTAAAAGTACACCCATAATTGGATACACAGATTGGTACAATAGCTGTCTATAAATTAATTTTGTCTAGGTTTCAATGTTTTTGTTAATCAAGAATATGTATAGTATACCTTAGGATATAAATGAAAGGCTCTGAGGATTTTTCAGCATTCTTACTATTTGCAACCTGTTCTTACTCCCAGGATAATCATAAATATATCATCATGAATTGATTCTATATTACATCTCAGAAAATGATTCTACTCTCTTCTGTTCTCATAATTCTGGCTAACATACTGTTAACAAACCAAACTTGGGTATGCTCACCCAATGCACAGCAAAGCCAATCTACTGACAGTGGGCTGTTTCTACAGCATTTTTTGCAAGGCACTCAACGTGCAGCCAAGCAAGGAGAACAGGCAGCAGTTCATGCTCGACGCCCTGATGGCTTTTAGGAAAGGTTTTTTTTTTTTTTTTTTTTTTTTTTGCTGTAGGCTGGCATCTCACTGTTTTGTCCTCTCCTGTTGCGGAGCACAGGCTCCGGATGCGTAGGCTCAGCGGCCATGGCTCACGGGCCCAGCCGCTCCGTGGCATGTGGGGTCTTCCCGGACCAGGGCACAAACCCGTGTCCCCTGCATCAGCAGGCGGACTCTCAACCACTGCACCACCAGGGAAGCCCTAGGAAAGGGTATTTAAAGACAAAGTGAGGGACAGAGTCACAGTGTGTGTGATCGACTCATGCACAGTTCTCTGAGTGGTTGATGGTGAGATAATACGGTGAGGTTTCAGGAACCTCAGTCATCAACCTCTGATTGCAACTGGTCTGAGTTCTATGTGCTAGTAGTCAGCATGGAGTTAACTTCTTCCCCCTGGTGGTTTTAGTATCTGCAAAACAACTCCAAGACATGGCTCAGGACATTATCTATAGTCCTGGAGGAGGAACGAAATGTCCTTGACTTTGTTTTATGGCTGAACTATTATTATTTTGTCTTGCTTGACTGTTTTCCTTTGTTTCTGCACTCACTTCTCAGGTTAAATTTGCTCTTTGGAACTCAGGAAAGGCCTAGGAGGCTAAAGCTTTTCTACACACAAGAGTCAAGAGAAACAGGAAGGTCTGTCCCCCAGAAGCCCCTGCAGAGTCCTGCTCAGTTTCAGAACTATATTGGACAAAGCTCTTTAGTATTATCTTCATATCAGATATCAACTTGCTTTTATCTTAAAACAGCAATTCTGGAAAAACTTCAAATGCACAGTCAAGAATGGCTGTGGTTGATGCCCTATGTGCCTGAAACACAATCCTAACAAAATTTTGAAGACATGAGAAGAACAGAATCAAACTCTTGAAGCTTCTTTGAACACCTCCAAATGAATTTTAAACAATTGCTCCAGCAACGGATTACACATATATTTTAGTTATTATATGTCTGTAGTCAAGATGGATAAAAGCCTCAACTTTTACAGGGACAAAAAAAGAAAAAAAAAAGTGCCGGAGGAATTCAATACTCTCTAAAATAGTGGCACTCACTTAACCAGAACTGTTAGTAAGGTGCTTGGTAAATTGTTATATTTAATTCAAAAACTCCAGTACCCACATCACGATCAATCTTCAGATAAGTTAGAAAGGACAAATGGAATTTTCAAACTTAAGCCAACTTTCAGAAACTCTTGAACTCTGTGAATATCAGCCCCCAGTCCCAGAGGCTGTCTTAATACAGACTAATATGTGATCATATTATGAAAATCTTCCAGGAACTTCTGTGGATATCCTGTGAAACAACTTCATAACTTACAACCTGGAAGAGACATTCAAGAAAGTCTACCCTGAGCCTGGTGTAGATCTCAGAGTGTTGATCCTTGGATTTATATCTCTCAATTAAATAGACAGGTAAGTCATCTTAAAATTACTGAGACTGTCTTAGCAAGACACCTCAAACTGAGGATTTTGTGGGAATCTTCCAGAAGCAGATGACTACAGAAGAAGACAGCTTCAGCATAATACTATCTAATCAAGCAGGTGACAGACAGCTTGAGGTAGACTACATCTGCCCAAGTTTCATAGAATGAGGTAAGCATAGCTACAGATTGTTATGTTTTAACAATACACTTTATCGTCTTAGATTTCCCCCCCATTTGATTGTTTAATATTTGTGAGTGTTTTACAGGCACATAATACCTCTTGACAATAACAAGGTCTGTATTCTTTTTATTTAATTGCAAAATGATCACCACAATAAGTCCAGTTAACATCCATCACCATACATAGTTGCAAATTCTTTTTTCTTGTGATGAGAAATTTCAATGCTCACTCTCCTAGCCTCTTTCAAATATGCAGTACAGTATTATTAACTATCATCAACATGCTGTACATCACATCCTGGTGACATTCATTTTATAGCTGGAAGTTTATACCTTTGATCCCTTCACCCATTACCCACCCCCACTGCCTCAGGCAACTACAAATCTGCTCTGTATCCCTATTCTTTTTATTTATTTATTTATTTATTTTTGTGGCACGCGGACCTCTCACTGTTGTGGCCTCTTCTGTTGTGGAGCACAGGCTCCGGACACACAGGCTCAGCGGCCATGGCTCATGGGCCCAGCCGCTCCACGGCATGTGGGATCTTCCCGGACCGGGGCACGAACCCATGTCCCCTGCATTGGTAGGCGGGCTCTCAACCACTGTGCCATCAGGGAAGCCCTGTATCCCTATTCTTAATACTGTTAGTTACATTCCCAGTCACTCCTTGATATGAGTCCCATACCTGAACATAATTTACTCATGCTTTGGCTAAAATATGTAATGAAAGACTGTTGGGTTTGTACTCTTTCATTTTGATGCTGTACAGTTTTCCGTTGACACCAGTTCCTCGTAATAAATCTGCTTATCTTCCAAGTGGCATTTTAGATGGCAGCACTACAACAGGATAGAACGCGAGAAATCTAAAGCTTGTTATCATGACATATCTAGGGCAGGAGTTTTGTTTCTTCACTGAAACAACCCACACAGGCAATTTGTGTTTGTTACGATTTAACCAAACTTTTACAAAATTAGAGCTTGGTAAAGAACTAAGGAACTGATGGTGTATCTTCCAAAACTGTCTCACAAAAAAGAGCCTCATTTATGTTCAATCTCAAACTCTTTTGTTTTAGAACTTCCTGGTGACCTTGCTACTACAAAATCTATCTCCTGATTTTAGACCATTCTCAGTGAGAGATGCCTAAACATTACAAAGTTATTGGACATCCCCAAGTTATATTTTTGGCTGAAAATAGAGCACGGTAAAATAAGGAGTCTTACTCCATTTTTTGATACTTGAATGGTGACATCGTTTCAACCTTTTGCTCCACATTGGGCAAGCTGATTAGAAATCATGGGTGCTACCTCCTTTGGTGCTGGAGGAAAATTAAAACCATGAAAGTCCTTTCCCATGTGTGAGAACCTCATGTAAGTGCCATTTTTAAAATAATTAAATAAATAAATAATTAATTTTTGGCTGTGTTGAGTCTTCGTTGCTGCACGTGGGCTTTCTCTAGTTGCAGCAAATGGGGGTTACTCTTCATGGCCGTGCATGGGCTTCTCATTACGTGGCTTCTCTTCTTGTGGAACACGGGCTCTAGGTGCATGGGCTTCAGTAGTTGTGGCACATGGGCTCAGTAGTTGTGCCTTGCAGGCTCTAGAGAGCCGGCTCAGTAGTTGTGGCACACGGGCTTAGTTGCTCCACGGCATGTTAGATCTTCCTAGATCCGGGCTCGAATACATGTCCCCTACATTGCCAGATGGATTCTTAACCACTGCACCACCACGGAAACCCCTATGTTACTTTCTAATGAATGAAGAAATGTTATCTTCTTTATTTTTTATGACTGACCTAAGAGCCTCAATTCCACTGGATATCAGGCACCTTAAAGTTTAGTTAAAAAAAAAAAGGCTTTTTTTTTTTTTTTTTTCTATACGTATTCCAAGCTAGACTCTCTATCAAGGGCTGGTGTAAAAGTATTTTATGTGAAGAATCAGTTTTTCTAAGTCCTTCCCCATTTCAGTCTACCCCTCCACCCTTTATTTCTGTCTTTCAAGGTGGTAAATAGTTATATGAAGGAGCATACTGAGTCCTTACAGAGTATGAAAGAAAGCATTCTTCTGAGCCATGGAGTCTTCTGGATTCCACTGGCTCAGTGGAATGGCTGGTTTCTCTGTAATAAAGAGTTTAGCTGGCCTTTGTCCCCAGTTCTTGGAAGTAGCTTCTAAATCCTTGGAAATTCACCGTTGTAGAGTATCTTTTTTATGGTGGACTCTGGGGGGTTATGTTCATGAGTTGACTCATGGTGGAATTATAGATAGTTTGTGCTAATGATAATGACTCTGGAGAGGGGCTCAGGCTAGAAAGACCAACCACACGATTAAGGGGTTCTGGCTTTGAGGTATCAGTTCAACCTCCAGGAAAGTGATGGGGGCTGGAGATTGAGTTCAGTCACATGGGTATTGATCCAATCAGTCGTGCCTACATAATGAAATCCCATTAAAAATTTTGTTCACCTAAACTCAGAAGAGCATCCCTCATTGGCAAAATGCTGTGCATATCATAACATATCCATGTTCTGGGTGGGTAATATATCCTGACTCTATAAGGAGAGGACACAGGAAGCTTTGAGTTTGAGATCCTTTGAGACCCTGACCTATGTGTCTTTCCTTTGACTGGTTCTGATTTGAATCCTCTCTACTATAACACAACTAAAATGATAAGTATAACACTTTCCTGAGCTCTGTGAATCATTGTAGCAATTATCAAACCTGAGGGAACTGTCAAATTTCTGGTCACTTTGTCAGAAGTGAGGGTGGCCCTGGGAACTCTCAGGTTTGCGGCTGGTGTCTGAAGTAATGGTAGTCTCATAGAGGACTGTACCCTTTACCTTTGAATTTTTGCCTAATTCCAGGTAGTTAGTGTAGAAGACATTTCACTGGTATTTTCTGTGTTGGGAAATGGTGAACAATTCTTGTAATGATCTTTGGTGCCCTTTGCAGACCCGCCATCCTCTGTAGAGTGCTTGTGGTCCTTATCTAGAGGATTCAGCTAATCTGAGTCCCCTGAAAACCACAGGGACATGGGTGCACTGCCTGAAGTTCTTATGTCCATCTGCCATAGCTTCTGGCATGCCATTATTCTCTGTCCTATTGAAAGTGGCTGCATGCACTGGACGCTGGTACTACTTCTGAAATTTCCAGAGTGGATTTTGTGATGTGTCACCTAGACTCCTCTTCAGGGCTAAAAGATTTAGTCCCTTAGCTTCTCAGGTGGTTGCTAGCTAACTGTTAGATGACAGCCCTCGATAGAAAATGCCCCTTACCAGAGTCAGCTGCTTTGCCCAAGATCACATCCCCTTCCTAGAGATAGCCTGCATTCAATGATGATAAATGCAGGAATATTAAACTCAGCCCTCTGACTAAAATGAAGGCAGTGCTGAAGGGTCATCATAGCTTCAGAACTCCTCATAGGCTTGGCTAGGGCTCTATTTGGGCTACATCATAATTTTTCTCTTTCTGTTCAATCCCACCACACTTCGTTTCTCTTCAGAGTTTCCATGCACTCTGTGATAAAGTTCTTGCATGTTAATCTTCTCAGATTCTGTTTCCTGGGACCCCAAACTGCAATCATTGCTGCCAGGAATGGTCAGAGGAATGAGATAGAATCCAGGAACTTAGTCATCTGCTAGCTCACACCTAGGATCCATTACTAGTGTTAGATGATCACAGAAGACTCTGGTCCAAGACAGCAGTACTTTTGTTAAAACTTTCTTTCACAGTAAGCTGGATTGGTCTATCAGTGGAGAAGGATGCAGGAGCGAGGGCAATGCATTGCAACTTTGAGAGATATGGGATAAGTAACAACTGACATAAAAGACAGTGAATGCGAGTGGTTGTTGCTAAGTGTACTAGATCTTAGAGAAAAGATAACCAAAGGGTAACAGTGATTAAACAGCAATTAAAAATTAAATGTGAAAGCTACGAGCTTCCTTGGTAGCACAGCAAGCCCTAATTGCAACCAGAGAGCAGTTAAAGCTGAGAACCAGGCAAAAGACTGTGATTAAAGTACCAGAGCTTCAAAGAAAGTAAAATAATGAACTAAGGCAATTGTCTATGTAAAGTCAAGGCTCTGATTGAGAAATAAAATGACTTAGTTATATGATAGAGGTATCTGGATTGACACACTAAAAAAAATCTTACATTCACAAATTCCCCTAGCCCATCTGTTCATATAATAGTAGCCCACTCCTCCCTATTAAGGGTTAGAATACTCCCTCTCCTGTAGAGTATCTCTGTTGTAAGAATATGTGTATCTCATCCCCAGGATCTGTCCTCATCTTTTTTCCTGGTTACTAGACCATTAGGATTATATCCCAACATAATTTGGTTTCAGGATGTGTTTGGTTGGATAAGGGATTAAAGGAACCCAAGGAGCTGCAGGAAATATCCTCCTTTTCCTGGGGAGATAAATAAGGCTCATCCTTCAAAGAAGGTTATGAGAGAAAATGGAAGTGAATGGCACAAATATATATCCAGAAAACATATCTTTTATTGAATGAATGACCCAGTTCCTGTCGACTCCTCTAAGAATATTCCATGTCCTTTCAAGGCAGAAGTACTTCCTCTTGTGCATGCCAATAACTTCTTATTCATATTTTTATAGGGGTTATTCCATTGCTGTTATTCTTCAGAGACCTGTCTCCTCTAGTACTGGAGGAAATTCTAGAAAATAGCGAGTGTGTTTGATTCATCTCTGAATACATAGCAGATAGATAACACTGTCTGGTTTGAAGTGAAGCACTGAAACTTCTGTGATTGTTTGCCATTCTAAGACCACTCTGACTGAAGAAATACTGACTCATCTCTCAAGTCACCTCTTAAACTGAATTTTCTTAATATATCTAATATTTTTTTAAATTAGTGAGTCAATAGATGAAATTAATTAAAACAAATTTCATTTTGAGATGATGGAAACTTTTTCTCTCAAAAATATCTGGTGGGTTAAATGGCCTGATGCAGCTGACATCTGGATATGTTTGAACTGAGTTGACATGATTATACTAAAATGATAATACTAAGTAGAATTTTCTTTTCCAGACATTGGTCAGATAAATATTTTTGGGGGAGGCAATTCTTCCTAGCCCCACCAAAAATACATGATGTTTGAAAGAATGGGCAAACCTAATCAATTCCATTTTGCTTGTACTTAGCCATAATGGTGGAATGTTGTCAAAATCCAACCCTAGAGACCAGAGTTATTACCTCCTACAAAACATGTGTTCAAGCTGCCGATTTGTGGCTTAAGGTAAGCTCTCAAATGATAGCTGATAGCAGTACCTCTGCCTCGAATGAAGCCAACTAGCTTAAAGCTGCTTGAAGATATTTTATTGGCATCTAAGTCAGGAAATGCAGCAGTGCAACCAAGTTCCAATTACCCAGAAAGGTGGTAAAGCTTCAGGATGCTCAGCTCCAAGTGACAGATGAAAGTTCTTGGAAATTGTGCTCAAAGGGAATTATAACCAACTGGCTGCATGATGAAGAGAACATGCAATGTTGTGGCAGGACATTCATGAGAAATATGGATTCAGCTGGCGCTGTTTACAGATCAGAAAAAATGTATTTTTGTGCTAAATCCAATCTGTGATGTTCCAGTGAGAACATGTGGCATCCAGTAATCCACTATCAAAGCTGATCTCCCAACTCTCAAAAAGAGCGATATGAAAGAAACAGCGATTTTAGTCTCCGATTTATTTCATTCTTCCCAATGTTATTTTTGGGGGATTAAGTATGACTGATGCTGATACACAGAAACAACCAGTCTTGACCAAGTAATTCTTGAGACAGAGAAATGACAGCTGTATTTGGCTGTGCACCCGAACACTGGGAAAATACTGATGAAACTTCGAATTGAGTTTAGAAATGTTCATTTGGATAGATGGTGTATATATTTGAATTGTACAGGAAAGAGGAGGGCTATGTGAAATCTCTAGGAAATGGCACATTTAGAAAATCAAATTAGCATTTTTGTGACTATACTTCCTACCTGGAAATGAAATTAAAATAACTAGAAGCATACACTACAGTTTCGTTTATTAGAAGGTGTCTACACATTTCTTTGCAAAAGGAAAAGTGCTTAAAATTTTCACTCTGTTAATATGTTGTCACAGTGAGTTTAGTACTGAAACTATGCTTTTGGCAGAGACACATTTACTACAGGAGTGTTAACACACAGGGCAACTAAATGCTAGCTTCATACCTGAGAAACGTGAGGAGGGCCCAATTTTCTGTATTCTCAGGCCCTAGGAAAGTATCTGGAAAATGTAAGTATTTCTTTATTAATGTTTGCTGAATTTAATTATATACAAGTGAGGAAGGTCAAGCAGGTTACAGATTGAAAATTGTCCCAGAAAGAAAAAAAAAGAAACATCAAAGTGTGGATGCCATTGTAAATCTCTCTCTCTATATATATATATATTTAGAAGGATGTCTAGATTGGCCTGGGAGATCCTCTAAGACGGAGTAACATTTGATTCTTGAGGAACTAGTGAGAATTTAGTTGACCAGATAGTTAAGGGCATTCCAAGAAGAAAGAACAGCATGAGGAAAGATATAGAGGAGTGAGAACATGTAATATTTTGGGAGATTCAAGTAGCAAGGATTACTCAAGTGATATTTGTTTAGTTTTTATTTTTTCTTATTTTTTGGTTGTACCGCACAGCATGTGGGGTCTTAGTTCCCCCATCAGGGATTGAACCTGCACCCCCTGCAGTGGAAGTGCAGAATCTTAACCACTGGGCGGCCAGGGAAGTCCCCATTGTAAATATTTTTCACTGAATCCTTGAAGAAGCTTATTTATACATACAGGTCCAGTTTTATTTCTAAAACTGAATGTATTCACTTTTATTTAAATAACCACTTGCAAAATAAGTTTTCACAAACCAAAGGGCTACCCTTTGCCGTGTGGTGGGGTAAGTTATTAGCACAAAACCCACTTTGTTGTGACCTCAATTCCATATTGACAGATCCCCTCAAAAACTTATCATGATATGACTTAAGAATTCTATTTAATATTATATTGTCCATTAAATTGATACATTAGCTGGATGATTTAGTACCAAGAAAAAATGATCTCATTTGACGAACTGGTGTATTGTTTTTTACCAGATAGTGACAATTAGGTAATTTATCATGTTTCCATTTTTATCTTGCTTGGATGCCCAGAACTAAATTTAATACTCAATTAATGTAACTAATTAGGCATATGTTGATATATTTTCTTTGACATGTTTTTATTTTCTCTTTCTATCATAATATTTACATAGTAAAACTGAGAGAACCAGTTCATATATAATAAATATGTAGGTAGGTAGCCAACTAGCAGACTAGATATTTGTCATTATAAAGATGTTAAATCAAACAACCTGAAAAAAAAAATCTTTTCTTGATAAGACGAACACTACCTGAGGGCACTCAAGCTGAATAAAATGGAAGGAATAACCTTCAAATTAGGCACCAAACTCTGCCTTTCATTGCAAAACATCTTATTTTAAAACATTTATTAAAATTACCAGAATATTGGTCTCTTTTTCTGGTTTCAAAAGGAAGGATTAAATAAACATTTGTGCTAAGATAATTGTATGTCCTAGATATAGTAAGGATAATTAATATTAGCTGTTCCCCCAATTTTATCAAAATTAGAGTTTAAGTACCATCTGAAATTATATTTTTCTTTTAACTCATTTCTACAATAATATGTAAATACTCAAATTTATTTGTATGAATTTGCTTTTATAGTGTATATATATATATAGTAAATTATGGTTATTATAGCATATAATATATAGTATATGTAATGTTATATATACATAAATACGTATTTATGTGGTATACAAAATATGAAGAGTATTGGATATTACTTTGTTTTTGAAGAATCAATAGCAACTTTAATTTGTTAGTCTACAAATCTGTAATAATATTTTGTCAGATTTCTAAAACTGAAACTTGCTTGAGTGGCATTTGTGGAATTCTTTATCAACACTAAAATCTCACACTACCAAAAAAGATAACAAATGCTTCTTTAAATAGGAAGTTAGTGTAAACCACCATTATTGTTATGTTGAAGATTAGGATTAAATAAAGAATTTGAATGTGTATTATGTTGAAGATTTTTCTGTTTATGGAATTGACAAAGCTAGAGGCCTAAAGTTAAGCTTCTGTAACAGAAAGCATATTACATAAATTCATATGATGTTATGCTACGGAGTCTTGTGCTAACCAAAATTTATAAAAATAGTTACTCTGATATGTGATGTGAAAGGTTAAAAATTAAGGTATATAATATACATAGAGTACTAAAGAGGCAAAGAAGATTGAGTTACACTTTTGCTGAATAGGAGTTGTTTTTAGTGCTACTCTATCACGGTTAAGAATTCTGGGAAATCCAATCCCTAAGAGTCTATTACTGAGATCTCAGGACAATATGTGGAACAATAAAACATAGCCTTGGAGCTTTTATATTTGATGCAGGTAGCATTTTACAAGATTTCTTTGTTCAGATGCTGAGTTCCTCTTCACTAGAAATCAAATAATGTCCTCAGCACCACCCTTCTATGACAATTCAGAGAAAAAGTAGTAGCGCATATGTTTTATATTCATACCACTGTTTTGGAGTCCCCTATTTAGTAAAGATAGATTTGAATTACTCATCCCCATGCATGAGATATTTTAAAAGTAGAACCACTTTCTAAAATCACTAAATACCAATATCTCTTCTTAGTGACTTTAATTCATTCCTGAAGACTCTACCCCTAAGTGAAAAAACATTAAAAATGTTTTTCTTTAATTTGAATGGAAAAAAGCATGATATATACCAACTTCACCTCAAATATCCAATTTTCACAGATAGAAGTTTATGTCAAAGAAACCAAGCTTATGTAAGTTATAAAGAATTTGAAAATAAATAAATACAGTTTGTAAATAAAATAAAAAGTAGTAGAGTTTGATATATTTATCCCAAATTTCTTTCTGTGCCAAGTTCTTTGCACATTTTTCAATCTTTTGAGGGCTTGTGGTTATTTTGCATTGAAATTCATTTTAAAATAGAGCTTTACTACAGGAAAACATCTCCAGGGCAAAAATAAAGGCCTAACACTGAAGCCTTGGAAAGCCATGGAACAAACAGATACATACAATAGACCAAAGTCATAGCATAGGCTGTCCCTTCATGTCTCCCATTTTATATAAGTACATAAAACATAAAGGGTTTTGGACTCATCCAAACAACATATATAATTCAAGCTTGTTTCATAAAATATTCTCTGAATGAAAATCTTTGTGCTGAGTATACTGATACGTGTGCTTTTTTCTGAAACCATAATGTCAAACTATCACTACTACTACATAGTATTTCTTTGCTGAGGTTTAGAGTGAAAACTTATTAAACAAATAAAAAAGGAGACATCATCAAACAATGCAAAAATTTTCTTGAGTCGATATGGTTAAGAATCTGACTACTACAGAGTTACATAAAAACTGTTGAGCCATAATATTAAGTAATAAACTTAATTTTAGAAAATTTGAGTTTTTGATAACTCTTATTTTTTAAATTGCTGTCTAATTAAATTGACACGTTATCTATCTTTGTTTATATTCATTTCATCCAAAATTAGTTTTTCAAGAGAATCTTCATGTTCAGAATGTCTTCAGAAGCCTTGGAAATGCTGTTTCCCTTAAATAAAGTATTTTATGTTAAAATAAAATATACACAAAATTTAATAGTTGAGGCTTAAATTGAAGCATTAACTTCATTCTTAACTGTTCTTATTAATGGAATATATTAAAGTACTGAGGATAATGAAACCATCAGAGGAAGGATCTTGGGTGACACTGGCACCATTTTTCCCCTAGTAGTTTATATTCACCAGGGAAATGGTAATTTTTATTATTTAACTTGACATGAACAGAAGTCAAACTGACAATTCTTATGATGCTCTGCTATTTTTACTTCACTTTCATTAGTATCCCCCGCAGCAGTAATGCTGAAGGGAGAAAGACTTACTTTTCTTTCCTTTGAAGGAAGAGAGAGGCTGAAGTTGTCAGAAATTCTGAGTTGGTCTGTTATCTCCTTATTTCTTTATTCTATCATGAATAAGGAAAAAGTATGGGAGGTTACATTGTGATATATATATTAACCTAAGTCAACCAATTGGCAGAAATCTTATGGAGAATATTCTTTAAAACTTGAACTTCTTGGGCCTCCCTGGTGGCGCAAGTGGTTGAGAGTCCGCCTGCCGATGCAGGGGATACGGGTTCGTGCCCCGGTCTGGGAGGATCCCATATGCCGCGGAGCGGCTGGGCCCGTGGGCCATGGCCGCTGAGCCTGCGCGTCTGGAGCCTGCGCGTCCGGAGCCTGTGCTCCGCAACGGGAGAGGCCACAACAGTGAGAGGCCTGCATACCGCAAAAAAAAAAAAAAAAAAAAAAAACTTGAACTTCTTAATACAAATTTTCAGAACATCTGGGTTTAAGTGTTGTGTAGGGAGACACGGGTCAAGAAGAGATGCAATGGGTAGGCCAAAGAGGAGTATGATGAGTCCAGGATTATTGCTTCTTATAATGAAATATGTTATTTTGGCTATCTCAGCTGGTCTTGGATGCAGACTGTGCTATAACAATCAAAAGATGCAAAAATTGCAACTTGAATCATAAGGAACATATTTTCCCCAGAGATTGTTCTCAGGCCAGCGGTCCCTATATTCAGAATATTTGTTTCTGTCTGTATTAGTTTGTTAGGGCTGCCATAACAAAAATACCACACATTGGCTGACTTAATAAACAGAAATTAATTTTCTTATAATTCTGGAGGCTAAAATTCAAGATCAAGGTGTCAGCAGGTTTGGTTTCTCCTGAGACCTCTCTCTTTGGCTTAAAGATGGATTTCTCCTTGCTGTGTCCTCACATGGCCTTTTCTCTCTGCACAAGCTTTACTGGTATTTCTCTCTTCTTCAAGGCACCAATCATATTCCATTAGGACCCACACTAAAAGCCTCATTTTAACATAACCACCTCTTTAAATGTTCTAACACCAAATAAAGCCATATTCTGAGCTATTGGGAGTAAGTACTTCAACATATGAATCTGGGGGAGACACAATTCATTCCATAACAACTATTATATTTAAGTAAATATTGTTCAAAAAATAAATAATATAATATTCTTCCAAAGATATGAAAACCCATTTTGAAAACTAACCTATTTAATTCAGGAACATCAAACTCAAAAGTCTTTAAGCTTGCACAGATATCATTAAAACATTTTTGTAGGCACAAGTCATATAGCAATGAGTTAATCAGATGTTCATATAGAAAAAAATAAATCTCATTTTTAACCCTTAATTCATTCTATAAACAAGATTTATTCCAAGCTGAATTATAAATCTAAGAATAGCTGCTAGAGCCATAGAGTTCATAAAAGAAAACATAGGGGAATATACTTGTTACCATGGAGACTGGCAAACGTTTTTCAGACAGTATACAAAAAGGACTATTCATAAGGGAAAAAACTGGTAAATTAAACAAGATTAAAATTTATCATTTACACTCATGAAAAACACTATTAACTAAATGAATTGGTAATTTACAGTTTACCTACTGTAGAATATATCTGATGTTGGATACACACATATAAGTGCACACACAATCACATGTACACACACATGTCACTACAAATTAATAATCGCTAATCAATAACTATAAACCATATTAGTCTAAATCTGGAAACAAACAAAATGCCTATCAACAGGAGAACATGATAAACACTTTGTGGTAAACCCACATAATGTAATACTACTCAGCACTAAAAGGAATCCACTATTTATTTATTTATTTAAATTAAAAATTTTTTATTGGAGTATAGTTGATTTACAAGGTCATGTTACTTTCTGCTGTACAATCGGTTATACTTATACATATATCCTCTCTTTCTTAGATTCTTTTCCCATATAAGTCATTACAGAGTATTGTGTGTGTATATATATATATATATATATATATATATATATATATATATATATATATATATATATGCATAAAATAGATAACTAATAAGGATCTACTGTACAGCACAGGGAATCAATGGTTTAGACCTGCAACCCCATGGATGTGTCTCACAG
Source organism: Mesoplodon densirostris (assembly GCF_025265405.1). Taxonomy (NCBI): domain Eukaryota; kingdom Metazoa; phylum Chordata; class Mammalia; order Artiodactyla; family Ziphiidae; genus Mesoplodon; species Mesoplodon densirostris. Next base: position 20,066,144 of record NC_082665.1, read on the forward strand.
ACACTCAAAGAGACACAAGGAAACTTTCTGCAGTGACAGAAATGTGCTAGATCTTATCAAATGTTTTGAACTGAACACTTAGAATCCGTGCATTTTCTTGAATAAATTGTTTTTAAAGAAAAAGGAAAAATACACATATCGACAAAATTTTTGGTAATGGTAAAAAGACTGAACATCTATTTACGACTATTAAATATTTTTGCATTTAAATTTCTGGAGGAGAAGGTCTCAACTAAATTATTTACCATTATGTGAGATATTCAATAACTAGGTACCCAAGAGGAGTTAACCTGGAAAGGTGGTAGGGAACCAGAAGGTTATAAGAAGGTAATTTTATTTAATTTTATTTTTCTGATAGGAAGAAAATTGGTTAGCTTATGGAAAAATATATGCAATACACACACGTTATGTGCAAATATTCTTAGAATTGTCTTAGAAGTAATCTGAACCCAATTTATTATGACTTTGCTCAAGTTTCAGCCTGAGAAATATGTACACTTTTTATTCCTGTGCTATAGGTTAGCCAATAAAGAACATAGTATCAATCCTTGTCATCTATAAAAATCTCTGATGACTTGTGAACATCATGCAATTTATACTTTAATCACTGCTATTGGTTGTAGAGAAGTGACTGACTGTATTACATAGTCCTCTTGACACATGCAGAGTTTATAAAAGAGGAAACTAAAATATAACCTCCATTTGGACCCAAGTTTTTCCTCTGGGAAGCATATTCTCAGCAAGAAAGGGAGAAAGCCTCTTCCACAGTCCCCCTAAACTTGCAGAAGATTCCTAGGAAGATTTTTAGTCACATGATTAAAGGTTTGAACATGATGTTGGGAAGAAAAAGTATATTCTTTGGTGCAGTCTTCAGAGAGACTGCACCATCAGGTATTTGAACCAGAGTAAATGTTGTGTTTTTATTTCATATGGAACTTGTTTACAATTGAGTGATTCCAAGTGGACTTGTTCACAATTGAGTGATTCCAAGCTGTCACTGAGAAACTTAGGTTAAAACAAATGAGTGACTGAATACATTAAATACATCAAGTCATAGAATGGAGTATTTAGTAACCTTTACTCATCATGTTATTTTGTGGAATACTAAATAACATGAAAAAATGTACATGATAAAATAAATAGAAAAAAATATTAAAAACCACACCAAAATCAGCACAGAAGGAACAACAAAAATAATAGATAACATCTATATAATGATAATCATTTACAGGTATAATTCTAAATAACATGATGTACATTTAACTCATTGAATACAACATTATAAGTTCTAACATTTTCTTCATTTTACTTATGAGCTATCTGAGGCCCAAAGTAGTTAAATTGCTTATCTGAGGCCATGCTGATAAAAGAACCAGATCTGGGACTCAAACCCAAGTTGTAGGGCTTCAGAGTCTGTCCTCTATACAGTGTAATTCTGTAAGCATAAGATTCTGATAGAAATACACATTGATAGAATGGAGGTGAGAGTGTGTGGAAATTCATTTATAATTGCCTCTATTTTCCCAGTAAATAAAAAACAAGGCCAATAGTTTATAATAAGGAAGGGGAAAAGAAAGTTGGGATGACGAGAAAAAGAGAGGGCATTATGATTTTGTCATTTAATATTGAGTGAATTAACAATGGGAATTTAATAGTTTGTCATGTAGCACTAAGGGCCAGATTGAAGTTTTTGGTCATGAATTTAAAGCGAGATGAATCAACATGGTTGCAGCAGTCAGCTCTCCAGAGAAAAAGAATCAATAGTATATACGAAAATGTATATCTATATCTATCTACCTATAGTATCTATACCTAATAGTATCCATTATTTGTATAGATTATCTATTATATATTCTTATACATATCTATTATATATTCATATATCTGTAAACCCCTAGTGTGTGGGTGTGTGTTTATCTATACATATGGGAGAGAAAGAGAGAGAATGAATATTTTTCTCTTATTCAGCCTTTTTGTTCTATATAGGCCTTCAATGGATTGGATGATATGCACCTAAGGAGAGCAATCTGCTTTCCCCAGTCTATCCATTTAAATGTAAATCTCATTGAGAAATACCCTCACAGACATATCCAGAGGAATATTTATCCAAATGCATGGGAACCTTATGACCCATTCAAGTTGACACATAAAATCAACCAACACAGTGGTTGTATAATTTTCTCCAGCCACATACAGCTTCAAAAGTGCAAGTGTAAAACAGAGAATTTGCTCTGAGGTTTTACCAAGTGATTAAGACAGAGGAAGGTCCAAGGGAGTAGAGAGTAAAATGCAAGAGTGAATGATAAAAAACATGCTATTTAGATTGTGTAATAAAAAATAGTTTGGGGTAGTGAGAAGGTATAGGATTGTAAATTTGAACTATCTGATGAGATGGAGGAATTGTTGAGATCAGAGACAAGAGGAAATGAGCTAGAAAGAACAGAATTAGTTGTTGGAGATTGGAAAGCTTGAAATTGAAGTCAGGAAGGGAGTGCAGTGGTAGTTATGATTAAAAAAAAAGATGAAGGAACATGCACGAAGTTTGGTAGAGGGAGAGTGGAGGATAACCCAGATCACTGCCCTTAGTTATAAAGGAGGGTATAAGGTAAAGACAAGACGTGCAAATATACAACTATTTTATAAATCAGAATGTAGTCAGTGCCATAAGATATGCATTAAGAGAAAACTAGGTGAGATCTGAAAAGAAAGAAATCACTCTTGGCTAGTGAACCAAGAAGGAAGTGGGATTTCAATTCCACCCTGGAGACTGAGAAATATTCATAGATGTGGCCATGGAGGAGAGAGGGCATTCTTTTTTTTTTTTTTTTGCGGTATGCGGGCCTCTCACTGTTGTGGCCTCCCCCGTTGCGGAGCACAGGCTCCGGACGCGCAGGCTCCGGACGCGCAGGCTCAGCGGCCATGGCTCACGGGCCCAGCCGCTCCGCGGCATATGGGATCCTCCCAGACCGGGGCACGAACCCGTATCCCCTGCATCGGCAGGCGGACTCTCAACCACTTGCGCCACCAGGGAGGCCCGAGGGCATTCTTGGTAGAGGAAATTCCACAAATGCTGGCGTTTGTGAGCTGACATTGGAGGACTTTTAAATGGCAAGGTAGGGAATTTGGATTGATTTGATAGGCAACAGAGGATTACCAGAGGTCTTTGATCAAAGACATCTTATTATCTATCATCTAAAAAGAAAGATGAACCACCAATATTGGGAAGGGTGAATTAAATGAATGTTTGGTGAAAGACTAGTTATCATATTAATGCAATTAAAGCCTAGATAAATATAAAGGATTGTATATTTAGCCATAATAGGAGGAAAGTGTATAGATTATTGGCATAGATTATCATAAAGCCTCAATAACACACAGTCTGTTTATTTTTATAAGTTAGTTGGCTGTCCAGGTCACTCTTCAGTTCTCTTTGATCTTGACTGGGATCACTAACGTGTTTCATGACCATCTGTCCGATACTGATGTCTGATACATCCCATTTCCTTCCCTTGAAATGACTAGGGCAACTTAACTGAGCTTCATAAACCTCTCATCCCCTAGCAAGCTCGTCTTGACATTTCTCATGCCAGTTGCAGAGGGACAAGAACAAAGTGAAAAAGTAAAAGCACTTTTTTTTTAACATTTTATTAAAGTATAATTGCTTTAAAATCGTGTGTCAGTTTCTGCTTTATAACAAAGTGAATCAGTTATACATACACATATGTCCCCATATCTCTTCCCTCTTGCATCTCCCTCCATCCCACCCTCCCAATCCCATCCCTCTAGGTGGTCAAAAAGCACCAAGCTGATATCCCTGTGCTATGCGGCTTCTTCCCATTAACTAGCTATGTTATGTTTGGTAGTGTATATATATCCATGCAACTCTCTCACTTAGTCCCAGCTTACCCTTCCCCCTACATGTATCCTCAAGTCCATTCTCTAATAGGTCTGCATCTTTATTCCCGTCTTGTCCCTAGGTTCTCCTGACCATTTTCTTTCTTTCTTCCTTTCTTTTTCTCTTTTTTATATTCCATATGTATATGTTAGCATATGATACTTGTTTTTTTCTTTCTGACTTACTTCGCTCTGTATGACAGTCACTAGGTCCATCCAGCTTACTACAAATAACTCAGATTCATTCTTTTATGGTTGAGTAATATTCCGTTGTATATATGTGCCATATCTTCTTTATCCATTCATCAGTTGATGGACACTTAGGTTGCTTCCATGTCCTGGCTATTGTAAACAGAGTTGCAAAGAACATTGTGGTACATGACTCTTTTTGAACTATGGTTTTCTCAGGGTATATGCCCAGTAGTGGGATCGCTGGGTCATATGGTAGTTCTGTTTTTAGTTTTTTTTTAAGGAACCTCCACACTGTTCTCCATAGTGACTGTATCAATTTACATTCTCACCAACAGGGCAAGAGGGTTCCCTTTTCTCCACACCCTCTCCAGAATTTATTGTTTGTAGAATTTTTATGATGGCCATTCTGACTGGTGTGAGATGATATCTCACTATAGTTTTGACTTGCATTTCTCTAATGATTAATGATGCTGAGCATTCTTTCATGTGTTTGTTGGCAATCTGTATACCTTCTTTGGAGAAATGTCTATTTAGGTCTTCTGCCCATTTTTGGATTGGGTTGTTTGTTATTTTTGCTATTGAGCTGCATGAGCTGCTTATAAATTTTGGAGATTAATCCTTTGTCAGTTGCTTCATTTGCAAATATTTTCTTCCATTCTGAGGGTTGTCTTTTGGTCTTGTTTACGGTTTCTGTTGCTGTGCAAAAGCTTTGAAGTTTCATTACATCCCATTTATTTATTTTTGTTTTTATTTCCATTTCTCTAGGAGGTGGGTCAAAAAGGATCTTGCTTTGATTTATGTCATAGAGTGTTCTCCCTATGTTTTCCTCTAAGAGTTTAATGTTGTCTGGCCTTAAATTTAGGTCTTTAATCCATTTTGAGTTGATTTTTGTGTATGGTGTTAGGGAGTGTTCTAATTTCATTCTTTTACATGTACCTGTCCAGTTTTCCCAACACCATGTATTGAAGAGACTGTCTTTTCTCCATTGTATATTCATGCCTCCTTTATGAAAGATAAGGTGACTGGGCTTTCTATCCTGTTCCACTGATCTATATTTCTTTTTTTTGTGCCAGAACAATACTGTCTTGATTACTGTAGCTTTGTAGTATAGTCTGAAGTCAGGGAGCCTGATTCCTCCAGCTCCGTTTTTCTTTCTTAAGATTGCTTTGACTACTCGGGGTCTTTTATGTTTACATTCAAATTGTGAAATTTTTTGTTCTAGTTCTGTGAAAAATGCCAGTGGTAGTTTGATAGGGATTGCATTGAATTTATAGATTGCTTTGTGTAGTAGAGTCATTTTCACAATGTTGATTCTTCCAATCCAAGAACATGGTACATCTCTCCATTTATTTGTGTCATTTTTAATTTCTTTCATCAGTGTCTTATAATTTTCTATATACTGTTCTTTTGTCTCCTTAGGTAGGTTTATTCCTAGATATTTTATTCTTTTTGTTGCAATGGTAAATGGGAGTGTTTTCTTAATTTCACTTTCAGAGTTTTCATCATTAGTGTATAGGAATGCAAGAGATCTCTGTGCATTAATTTTATATCCTGCTACTTTACCAAATTCATTGATTAGCTCTAGTAGTTTTCTGGTAGCATCTTTAGGATTCTCTATGTATAGTATCATGTCATCTGCAAACAGTGACAGCTTTACTTCTTTTTTTCCAATTTGGATTCTTTTTCTTTCTTTTTTTTTTTCTCTGATTGCTGTTGCTAAAAATTTCAAAATATGTTGAATAATAGTGGTGGGTGTGAGCAACCCTGTCTTGTTCCTGATGTTAATGGAAATGGTTTCAGTTCTTCACCATTGAGGATGATGTTGGCTGTGGGTTTGTTATATATGGCCTTTATTAGGTTGAGGCAAGTTCCCTCTGTGTCTACTTTCTGGAGGGTTTTTATGATCCATGGATGCTGAATTTTGTAGAAAGCTTTTTCTGAATCTATTGAGATGATCATATGATATTTCTCCTTTAACTTGATAATATGGTTTATCACTTTGATTGATTTGCATATATTTAAGAATCCTTGCATTCCTGAGATAAACCTCACTTGATCATAATGTATGATCCTTGTAATGTGCTGTTGGGCTCTATTTGCTAGTATTTTGTTGAGGATTTTTGCATCTATATTCATCAGTGATATTGGCCTGTAGTTTTCTTTCTTTGTGACATCTTTGTCTGGTTTTGGTATCAGGGTGATAGTGGCTTCATAGAATTTGCTTGGGAGTGTTCCTCCCTCTGCTATATTTTGGAAGAGTTTGAGAAGGATAGGTGTTAGCTCTTCTCTAAGTGTTTGATACAATTCACCTGTGAAGCCATTTGTTGCTGGCCTTTTGTTTGTTGGAAGATTTTGAATCACAGTTTCAATTTCAGTGCTTGTGATTGGTCTGTTCATATTTTCTATTTCTTCCTGGTTCAGTCTTGGAAGGTTCTGCATTTCTAAGAATTTGTCCATTTCTTTCAGGTTGTACATTTATTGCCATATAGGTGCTTGTAGTAACCTCTCATGATCCTTTGTATTTCTGCAGTGTCAGTTGTTACTTCTCCTTTTTCATTTCTAATTCTATTGATTTGAGTCTTCTCCCTTTTTTCTTGATAAGTATGGGTAATGGTTTATCAATTTTGTTTATCTTCTCAAAGAACCAGTTTTTAGTTATATTGATCTTTGCTATCATTTCCGTCATTTCTTTTTCATTTATTTCTGATCTGATCATTATGATTTCTTTCCTTCTGTTAACTTTTTTTTTATTCTTCTTTCTCTAATTGTTTTATGTGTAACGTTAGGTATTTTATTTGAGATTTTTCTTGTTTCTTGTTGTAGGAATGGATTGCTATAATCTTCCCTCTTAGAACTGCTTTCGCTGCATTCCATAGGTTTGGGGTCGTTGTGTTTTCATAGTCATTCATTTCTAGGTATTTTTTTATTTCTTCTTTGATTTTTTCAGTGATCTCTTGGTTATTAAGTAATGTATTGTTTAGCCTCCGTGTGTTTGTATTTCTTACAGATTTTTTCCTGTAATTGATATCTAGTCTAATAGTGTTGTGGTCGGAAAAGATACTTGATATGATTTCAGTTTTCTTAAATTTACCAATGCTTGATTTGTGACCCAGGATATGATCTATCCTGGAGAATGTTCCATAAGCACTTGAGAAGAATGTGTATTCTGTTGTTTTTGGATGGAATGTTCTATAAATATCAATTAAGTCCATCGTGTTTTATGTATCATTTAAAGCTTGTGTTTCCTTATTTATTTTCATCCTGCATGATTGGTCCATTGTTGAAAGTGGGGTGTTAATGTCCCCTACTATGATTTTGTTACTGTCAATTTCCCCTTTATGGCTATTAGGATTTGTCTTATGTATCTAGGTGCTCCTATGTTGGGTGCATAAATATTTACAATTGTTATATCTTCTTCTTGGATTGATCCCTTGATTATTATGTAGTGTCCTTCTTTATCTCTTGTAATAGTCTTTATTTTAAAGTCTATTTTGTCTGATATGAGAATTGCTACTCCAGCTTTCTTTTGATTTCCATTTACATGGAATATCTTTTTCCATCCCCTCACTTTCAGTCTGTATGTGTCCCTAGTTCTGAAGTGGGTCTCTTGTAGACACTATATATACTGGTCTTGTTTTATCCATTCAGGCAGTCTATGTCTTTTGGTTGGAGCATTTAATCCATTTACATTTAAGGTAATTATCGATATGTATGTTCCTATTGCCATTTTCTTAATTGTTTTGGGTTTATTATTGTAGGTCTTTTCCTTCTCTTGTGTTTCTTGCCTAGAAAAGTTCCTTTGGCATTTGTTGTAAAGCTGGTTTGGTGGTGCTGAATTCTCTTAGCTTTTTCTTGTCTGTAAAGCTTTTAATTTTTCTGTCAAATCTGAATGAAATCCTTGCTGGCTAGAGTAATCTTGGTTGTAGCTTTTTCTCTTTCATCACTTTAAATATGTCCTGACACTCCCTTCTGGCTTGCAGAGTTTCTGTTGAAAGATCAGCTATTAAGCTTATGGGGATTTCCTTATGTGCTACTTGTTGTTTTTCCCTTGCTGCTTTTAAAATTTGTTTTTTGTATTTAATTTTTAATAGTTTGATCAATATGTGTCTTGGAGTGTTTCTCCTTGGATTTATCCTGTATGGGACTCTCTGTGCTTCCTGGACTTGATTAACTCTTTCCTTTCCCATATTAAGGAAGTTTCCAACTATAATCTCTTCAGATATTTTCTCAGTCCCTTTCTTTTTCTCTTCTTCTTCTGGGACCACTATAATTTGAATGTTGGTGTGTTTAATGTTGTCCCAGAGGTCTCTGAGACTATCCTCTATTCTTTTCATTCTTCTTTCTTTATTATGCTCTGCAGTAGTTATTTCCACTATTTTGTCCTCCAGGTCACTTATTCGTTCTTCTGCCTCAGTTATTCTGCTATTGATTCCTTCTAGAGAATTTTTTTTTTTTTTTTTTTTTTTTTTTTTTTTTTTGCTGTACGCGGGCCTCTCACTGCTGTGGCCTCTCCCGTTGCGGAGCACAGGCTCCGGACACACAGGCTCCGCGGCCATGGCTCGCGGGCCCAGCCGCTCCGCGGCATGTGGGATCTTCTGGGATAGGGGCACGAACCCGTGTCCCCTGCATCGGCAGGCGGACTCTCAACCACTGCGCCACCAGGGAAGCCCCCCTTCTAGAGAATTTTTAATTTCATTTTTTGTGTTGTTCATCTCTGCTTGTTTGCTCTTTAGCTCTTCTAGGTCCTTGTTAAAAGTTTCTTGTATTTTCTCCATTCTATTTCCAAGATTTTGAATCATCTTTACTATAATTATTCTGAATTCTTTTTCAGGTAGACTTCCTATTTCCTCTTCATTTGTTAGGTCTGGCGGGTTTTTGCCTTGCTTGTTCATCTGCTCTGTGTTTCTCTGTCTTCTCATTTTGCTTAAGTTACTGTGTTTGGGGTCTCCTTTTCGTGCGCTGCAGGTTCATAGTTCCCATTGTTTTTGGTGTCTGTCCCCAGTGGCTAAGCCTGGTTCAGTGAGTTGTGTAGGTTTTCTGGTGGAGGGGACTAGTGCCTGTGTTCTGGTGGATGAGGCTGGATCTTGTTTTTCTGGTGGGCAGGTGCATGTCTGGTTGTGTATTTTGGAGGTGTTTGTGGCCTTATTATGATTTTAGGCAGCCTCTGTGCTACTGCATGTTGTTGTGTTTCTTTCTTGCTCGTTGTTTAGCATAGGGTGTCCAGCTCTGCAGCTTGCTGGTCCTTGAGTGGAGCTGGGTCTTGGCGTTGAGATGGAGATCTCTGGGAGATTTTTGCTGTTTGATGTTACATGAAGCTGGGCGGTGTCTTGTGGCCCAGTATCCTGAACTTGGCTCTCTCACCTCATTGGCACAGTCCTGATGTGTGGCTGCAGCACCATGAGCCTGTCCTCCACACAGTGATTCTGGAGTTCAGCAAGAATCCAGCCAGGGTTCTAGAACATAGTTGTGGCAGCACTAGGGTATGACGTGAGGACCAAGGGGAAGGAGGAGAATCAGTTAAGGCAGCAGGGGCTGAGGCGGGAGTGGGGGCCAGCACAAGCATTGATTACAATTTTGTATTTAAGTCAGAGCTAATCATCTGTCTCTGAGCAAAACAAATGCCACGACCCAGCTAGATAGGGTACCAAAAAACCACATGAGAAAAAATAAAGTGATACAGAGAAGGGTGAAGTATTTGAGTCATTTTTTGCAATATACTTACTACAGAATAGAAAGGAGAGGACACATTTACACAATATTTTGAATGTGTGAGAGTGTGTATGTATATGTGTGTATTTAAGCAGTAACTGCTTAATCGATACAGATAGGTAGACTTCTTCCATTGTTGTGATATAATTTCCAAGGGAAAGTATGTAAAGAAAGAGATAGAGAGACAGCAAGAGATAGAAAGATATGGAGAGAGCATCTCACATAAACAAATTTGATGTCTATGAATTGTCTACAAATAAGAAGGTGGATTTGTCAATGAGTTGCAAGACCCCATCCTTGTTTCTTTTAGATTTATACCTGAAATGAAAAGCTGAAATCCAAGCAGAAAATATACCCCTATAATAGACTTCAACTGGTTGAAGAAATAGCTTGTTTTCTGGAGCCACATAATGAGTTTGTACTCTATGTTAATTATAACATCTGGCCCTCAGGCATCTCATCTGTTAAATGTGGATATCTACTTGACAGCTGTAATTTCGAGAGTTGAATGAAATATCTGGCAAAAAGACAGATGTGTAGTTAGTACTCAATAAATACACCCATATCTCTCCTCCCCAATCTTCTTCTTTTAACTTTCCTTTCCCCCAATAGTGTGTGTGTTTATATGTGTAATGAATGTTTATTTTCTTACTAGAACAGCGACTAAAATAGCTTACTTTGCTATAATAGTATAAGTAAGTAAATAACTACATTCTTGAATATTTACTCCTTTATTCCAGAAAAAGATCAGTGACAGGACATAAAGATTCTGATGTAAACCTTGCCAATACATTTTGAAGTGCTATGTAAATGTTAAAATCCCAGTCACAGGTTTCCTGTGACTACTTGCCTACTGATGACATTTGTGGATTCTCTGATTTTTCATATTTTGTATCATGAATTTTAAGACTCTGTACAAATTAATTTTGAAGCTACTAAACTGGATGAAATGAAAATAAGATTGTGATTAAAGATTTTGATTTTGATTAAAAGTGACAAAAAGGAATTTACAAACCAACAGCTGCTATCTTGAAATATACTAATAAAAGTGCATTAGTTATCTGACAATTTAAACTCTACAGATTTAAATAAAGACATTTCTAAAAACAATGTGATCCTTTTGTACAAATCGGTAGAACCAAAATTACTTTGGATTTTTCCATGCCCAAATTAATAAATTTGTCAATGTATTTGGCATTTTTAGTGTACTAAATGAGTTAATTTAATTTAATATCATTTAATCTTATTGCTATTTAATTTCACCCTTATTTTATAGTGAAATACTTATACACAATAAGTGTATGCTGATACTAAGTAATCAATCCTCAGATGAGTCAATGGATGATTCAATGACCAACATTATTAACAGATGTTTATAAAAAACTACTCTATTCTAGGCCTATTATAATATAAAAAATGGAAAAATTCTTATTCAATAAGACGTTGGACTAATTTCTTGGTGGAGGAAGATAACACCTGTGATGATTGATTTCAGGAACATTGAAATACATAATTTTATTTTTCAAAATAACTTCTATTGTCTAGAAATTCTCAAAATCTTTTACAAAGTGGAAAAAGAAGAGTTTTCAAAAATTATTTTATGTACAAGTAATTCTAGCAGAAATTATTATTGTTGACTATACAGGTTACCTGAAGTTGAGGTTATTTGGTGGCTTTATTTGAAGGTGACTAAAAAGCGAACACAATTCAAGGCAAAGAGTTGTCTAGAAATAGGTTTTAATAAATGGAGAAAGCAGAGTGCTAGGGGCTTCTCAGCCCCAAATAGATCACCAAAGATAAATGTCACCTTTGGAGTTTTGCTCAGAGCTGGCTCCGTGTCAGAGGTACCTGAACTGAAACACCTAAAGGCAGACACGTAGATGAAGGAGACAGCTCCCCACCAGTAACATTTGAAAAGTAGAGGAAAATCTCTGCTAAACAATATCCTGCTTCAATATTTTCTAGGTGCCTGAATTTAATAGTCACCATCTTAGTAATTTAAGGTGATTGTCATTATGACATTACTCCAGACGAGAAGTTCTAGAAGAGAAGCAAAGTGTCCTGTGTTTGCGATCTGGCTTTGGCATCTCTTTATACCTCTGGGATGATGTAGAGGCAGGTGTGAGGAAGTTAGAACAGGTTGAAAGAGGAATTCCAGCAATAACGTAATATATAGAGAAATGAAGATGGGCACACAAAACAGCTGAAGTGAAACAAGGTGGGTGATCCTGGTATTTCTCTCTCATTTGCACCATGTTTGAGATGAATTTACCAGTGAGTTCATGGTTTCAGGAACCAGGAAAACTGATGAAAACTGTAAGGGTAAAAAAGGAAGTCAAAGGGCATTGAAATGCCATGTAAATAAATGTCTTTCCTCCTCCTCCATCCCCCCTCACTCCAGCCAATTATAAGGTTATATGAGCTTAAAAGAATCAAAGTTAATAAAGTATAGAGAATGACAAATGTTTATTAATTTCTAAGTTGCTTAAAGTTTATAAATACTTAAATTCGAGTCTTTCTGGAAAAAAAGACTTCCTTTCTTTTTTACCTAATATATGTAATAAATGTTAAAAAAATTTTTTTGAAGGAAGCTAGATTGCAGAACAGAGGGATAGGGGGAAGAGAGAGACATTGAAAGGACATCTTTATCACCAAGGAGGAAGTCCAGGTGATTGATTCATTATTTTAGTGACTATTTTGTTAACTCAAAATACGATTTTATTGATACATAAATAGGTGATTGGGAAACACTTGGTTATAGCTGTATTCATAATATCTCAGAAAATGCATATAGGGAATTCTAATGCTCCTCGCTTGTATGTGCTATCAAATTGAGGTTGTAGGAAACAACTAAAAAGAATATAACGTGTAGGTTCATGTGGGAGGTGAGAATCCTGCCAAAATCCACTCTTAAATTTCTATCAACAGGGCTCATGATTCCTGGAGAGATGAAGAGTGATCTTGTTAACTCAAATGCCAATCTTAGGTCCTTTCTGATCTTTTGGCTTGCAGGAGATACTGGTATCTACACTGTTGGCTTTCTGGTCTTTCAGGTGCTCAAATGAATGCTGTGTGTTTGAGCCCTAGGAGTTTTGTGCTGTGCTCTCTCAATTCCTTTAAGATCAGCTTTGGCTCAAGTAACACGCTGTTCCTTTCCCTTAGTGTTGCATTCATTTTCCTCCCTCTCTCCACCTGACTATAAGGAAGCCTGTTTGTGTTCACAAAAATTAGCCCATACCTCATCCTTAGTGAAATGACTTCTTAGTTTACTATGGCTTACATTCCACAATAAATCTATTAATCCCTGCAGAATCAGGGGAAAAGAGATATCTGGAGGCAGCCAACTCTTGTGTCTGCAGATTATAATTGAAGGTGCTATTCCTTGAGGTCCAGTGGGCAGGGGTCAAGCTATACATATTTTTGAATGAGTGAAAAGTCACAGGTATAAAGTTAAAAAACTAGTTATGTTTCTTATCCATAACATTTTTTCACCTAAATTTATCTTATGGTGTGCATTTTTGAAATGAAGAGTGACAAAACAAATCTTGTCTTTTGCAAACAATGAAGCAAAAAAAAAAAAAAAAAAAAAGTAGTACACCAGAGGTTTACTTTCTGATCTCTCTCTTACCTTTGAACTTATGCACTTCAGTATCATCAATGTTGCTATCTTTGCTATTTTGTCCAGGTTAAGCTTTATGAAATGCTTGTGGACAATAAAATAAAGATGGATAAGTACATTTAGAGTCTTGAATAAAGTTGGCCTACATCTCCTTCTTTGTAATTTATAAGAATTCTCACAAATGGTATTCTACTATATTTTTCTCTTACTTAGAATAACTTTGTAGCATTCACTTGAGTTTTTCATTCATAATGAAGATGTGAATTCAAACCCTGAGTACTAGAAACATTTCGGGGGTTTCTCGTGAACAGATAAATTAGGGGGAAAGTAGGTCAAAACGAAGCTAAAGAGAAATTCAGTGCAACGTGTTTGAGTCCATGCTAACACAGATTCCATCATCAGACTTCCAAGATAACAATCTCCATATATCAGGTGCTTTATTGAATTTGCAGCTTCAACTAGACCCACTTAATATGTCTTTATAAATTAGTGAGATGGTTTTATTGGAAGACAGTTCTTCCTTGATCTCTCATATTTCTATGGGTCTCATTTCTTTTCAGGATTATTGTAGAAGAAAATAGCCTTGAAAAGGAAGAGATGTTTCCCTCCCTGGAGCAGATTTAAATTCCAGAGTAATAAAGGTAATGTCTCTCTCTCTGGAGAGGAGGTTGGGCTAGTTTTTCAGAAGTACCTGTATAAGATCAGAGGCTTACTAATATCAGTGTCCTTCTCCTGTGATTCACCCCAATGTGCAGGTAGGAAACACCTGACTCATCATGTTGCCCAGTGAGAATTAGGCTTAGAAAACTGGGGCAAGACGTTACTCTGGCCCTTGCTATAGCTGTGTATAATCAACTGCTTTTGCCCTGACCCAGAAACCTTGTGTCTTTTTGTATCTATGAAACTGTAACAGGCTAACTTGTTAGCTTGCTGTAAGGTAAGATCTGAAGCATTGTACCTGAGGTGACAACTTTAGGAAATGCCTTAACAATTTTCCTTGAATGGATTATATTTTGTCATTGTTTATAGAGAGATTTGTTCTTTTATATCAAGAAACCTTATCTAATTTCATGACTAATAAACACTCACAGTAGAAAATTAGAGGGACTCTAAAATAGGAAAAAAAGACATTAACACCACCCATCATTTTACCACTTTGAGAAAATCACTAATAATATTTTCCATATATCATTCGGTCTTCCCCATCTTGTGGGTACACACAAACACACACACATTCACACAGAGAAATATAATTTTATAATTTGGGACCATACTGTATACATTATTATATTTTGCACTCTAATTCTAGAACCCCATATTATGCGGTTCTTACTCATAATTGCTTATATGATACACTATCATTATTGGGTTATAAAAGATACCACTTGGGTGTTACTTTATTTTTCTTATTATCATCTTTGTTTCTCAGTCTATCTTCCAGTTCCCAAAGTTATATTTTAAGATAACACTTACAGGATACTAGCCTATCCTGCACAATCTACCAATAGCTTTATATGTATTATTTTTGTAATAATATCAAGAACTCTAAGAAAATATCATTAGTTTTTTTTTTCTATTTTACCAGCTGTTCATATCATCCTTAGAGAGACTTTTCTTACCCTAAGATCAAACTTTTATTTTATAGTCTAAATATTGACATTTAACACAAATATATCTAGTGAGGAAGTGAGCTACTACTTCTAATAATTATGATATTTAACATATTTATTGGGCATTTATTATGGTCAAGTGCTTTTCTAGGCAGTGTGTATAGATGATATCATTAAAATCTCTCAGTCTCTTCAGCTGGTACTGGTAGTATTATTATCCTCATTTTAAAGATAAATTAACTGAATAAGAACAAGTTTTAAAAAATCTTCCAAAAGTCACTGAACAAGTATTTTGTAAAGTTAGAACTCACAATGTGCAGAGTCTGACTCCAGAACCCTCTCTGAACAACGGTAATGTTCTGTCCTCCAGAGTTAACCAAGAGTCCTATCACTGTTTCTTGAAGCCACCAGACTACGTGGCTTATAAACAACAGATATTTATTTCTCACAGTTCTGGATGCTGGAGGTCCAAGGTCAAGGTGCTGGCAGATTTGGTGTCTGGTGAGGGCCCACTTCCTGGTTCATAGAGGGCTGTCCTTCTGCTGTGTCCTCACATGGCAGAAGGGACAAGGAAGCTCTCTCAGGTCTCTTTTATATGGGCATTCATTCCAGTTATGAGCACTCCACTCATGAACAAATCACTTCCCAAAGGCCATACTTCCTAATACCATCACCTTGGGTGTTTGGGAGGCAATAATAATTCAATCTACAGCATCCCAGTCCATAAAGAAGGAGAGGTACAAATTCCATCCACAGGGGATAACAGAATGTCCTCCAAGACCATCCTTGTCATGAAATAATTACAGGAAATGATGAAAAACATTTCTTTGGTTTACTTGTTTGCAGCGTGTTATCTTTAATTAGGACAAATGGTCAGCACACTCTTCTCCTCTTCTCTTTATGATCATTAAGCACAGAGGTTTCTCTTGCCAACACAACCCTGGCACATAGGCATGACTGAAGTGAAAGTCTTTTTAACTTTCCATCCAGCATTTGTTCCACCACCAGCCTCCCTAAATTTAGATCAGGTTGCTGCTTTAGAATTTGGCAAGAATATTTCATTCCTGTCATTATCCTAGAGCCACAACTTTCCCCCTTTCTAAATATAATGTAGAAGCACTTTTATTGTTAACTTGTTTATGTAGGACTTTCTGAGATTATTTATCTTTATAGCAGCCTGCAGTGTGAGGCTGAGAGGTTCAGAAAAAAATACTAAATTTTTTTATAGATGAAAAATTAGAAAGTTGTATACAAAGATTGATTACAGATTATTTTTAATAACCATTCACTAATTTTCATGCTGATCACTGTAAGAACTATGTCTGTCTCTGAAATAATGACTTACATTTTCAGGTTTTGATAGGTGGAAAAAGTAACATTTCAAGCATCAGTCCCATACATACTTTTGATTTTTCATAAGCCTTTTGCAGAGTGTGACCTAAAATTATATTTAGACACTTTCATATGAAGAAGGACATTGTTAACTAATTCATGAAATTTTAGCTAGAAACCACCCTAAGTTTCTTTCCCACTCTCCAGGATGTGTACATTCTGTATGAAATGACATATAAAATGTGCCTTCAAACAGAACTATCATTTTTCTGTTGTTGGGCTACTACAAGGGGGTTATTGCAACCACCTCATTCCCTAGTGCACCAGGGAGAGTCATAGAAGAATTTTTGGACTCTGGCCTGATATCACACACAGTCACAATCACTAGTACTTTATGCATTGTGTCTATTTGACTCTACCCTTGCCAGACAGTGAGCAAAATTAGTATTTAAGTTTTGATCACATAGCAAATGAGTTGTTATTTGTATTGCTTAATACTGACAATAGTTAAGAGTCAGATTTTGAAGATTAAGTCAAGAGTAATTTTTTTCCTTGACAAGTTTGAAGATAGATTATTTGTATTTTTTCTTCTTTATAATTCATATTAACTTTAAGACTTGAATTGTTTATGGGAAAATAGAGAATTAGTCATTTAGTTAAGTATACTGTTGATGCTATTTTTTTTGTTTCCACAGGATATAATTTTTGAAAATTACTGCTTCCAAGAGAATTCAGTTGGGAACTATTATAGATGATTTTTTCTTCTTTAAGAATCAGTTTGGGGCTTCCTGGTGGCACAGTGGTTGAGAGCCCACCTGCCAATGCAGGGGACATGGGTTCGTGCCCCATTCCGGGAAGATTCCACATGCTGTGGAGCGGCTGGGCCCATGAGCCATGGCTGCTAAGCCTGCACATCTGGAGCCTGTGCTCCACAATGGGAGGGGCCACAGCAGTGAGAGGCCCGCGTACCGCAAAAAAAAAAAAAAAAAAAAGAATCAGTTTGAAACATCATATACATTGTTAATCTATACGTACTCTATACGATTTCCTTGCTGGAAAATAAAAATTTTACTATCATGTTTAGAGTGACTATGACATCTGCATTTCTAGTTCTCAAAGGGGTTAATAATAAAAGTTATAACTTATTTTTTTTAAAAATTAAATGTGTTCCAAGGTCTTCTATCTTTTAATTCTCCCAATAAACTTATTGGGGTAAGTAAGCCTAAAATGATGTGTTCTTTGTATAGGCGAAGACAGTGGCTCAGAGATGATGAGTGACAATTAAGGCCCCACAGGCTTGGTTTGGACCTAACTCTTATGGCTTTAAAACCAATGAGATTTAAAACTCTTTCTTTAATATTTTTCTTTATTAAACTAAGGTTGGTTTACAATATTATATTAGTTTCTGGTGTACAACATAGTGATTCAATATTTTTACATATTATACTCCATTTATATTTATTACAAAATAATGGCTATATTTCCCTGTTCTGTACAATATGTTTTAAATTTTATTTCACATACAAGTCTTCAACTACCTTTTTACAGACATTGACTACAGCTGCTTCTAGGTTTTTAATATATTCTCGAATCGAGACAAGCAATATATCACACTTCACTTAACTTTTGTACCTTCTTTCAATGATTTTCTTCTTCCACATCACCCCTTTGGAAACATCCAGGGCACATCTGCAAAAATTAAGAGAGAAAACTGGTCATGGTGGGAGCAGAATACAATAAAACCTTCTTGACCCTGAATGTCATAAAGTCTTTCAGACTCAATAAATCTAAACTGGATAATCCTATAGCCTTCCCCATTTCAGAGATAAGACTACAATTCATTCAGTTGCTCAAATCAAGAGCCTTAGAGAGAGGAGATGGAGTGTTTGACTAGAGGAAACGGTGGAGAATTTTGGAATGCTGGACATATTCTGTATGGTATCTTAGTAATGGACACACGGCATTATACATTTGTTCAAGAACCATAGAACTTCACACCAGAAAGATTAAATCTAATATAAGAAAATTAAAAATATAATCAGTCAGAATGTCAGGGGATACTGGGAAAGAATGCAGACTGTGAAAAAATAATTAACTATATTGCAAATGAATGACACATCTTCATTGAGGTGGTGAGGGGTAAAGGAGCTGACCTAAGTAACTCTGGAAAATGATATTGTGACTGGAAACTATAAGATTAAAGACAAAAGAAATTGCATATGAATACTCTACTAATGTTGGTAAAATTGTTTCTCACAGAGGTACAGGTTAGTAATTGTGAAACAGTTGTGCATAAATTCCAGAGCTGAGCAAGCAAATACGTGGATGACAGATGGGGGATGCCAAATTTCTCACTGTTGGAAAGAGGGATTACAGATTAACATGGGGAAGAGGCTAAAATAAACCATGTAGTACTGGATTAGAGTCAGAGATATCAGCATCAATTCAGGTTTAGCTTAATATAGCTACAGATGGGAAGGTAAATAAATAATTATAGTTAAGTATTTATACATGGGTTAGTATATATACATATGTTTTCTAGCTTTGTTCTCTGAGAGAAACTACAAGCATGACATCCCTATAGTAATGAACATACTCAGTGTCTAGATCTTGGTTCCTAATTCCATTCTCCAGTGAAATGAAATAGGGCCCCCTGGAGAAATGACTGATTCTAGAGATGGGGCACTAATATGCAAGGTGAACCTGGCACATGTTTTAGAGACAAAAAGTAAGGATGTTCTCAAGCAAGAAAAATATTGGTCTTGTCATATGGACACAGGAGCAAAGACAAAATATCACCTAATGTCCAAAACTGAATAATATGAGCAACAAAATAAAGTCGTAGTGGATTATACTCCAAAGTATAAAATAAATATGCATGAGATAAACTCATGAGAATCATATTTATCTCTGTGATAGTCCTCTCAAAAAACTCATAACCTCAATCCAACTATGGGAAAGTCATCAGACAAACCCAAATTAAAGGACATGCTTCTAAATATCTGACCAGGGATATTCAAAACAGTCAAAGTCTTCAAAAATAAAAACAAAAATGTAAAAAAAAAATATTATACACCTGATGAAGCTAAGGAGATGACAAATATAATGTGGTATTCTAGGATGGAATCCTGGGACAGAAAAAGAATTTTAGGGAAAAAATAGTAAAATTAAAATATAGTATAGTATTTAATTACTAGTAATGTAGAAATGCTGATATTTTTTTGGTTGTGATGAACATACCTTAAGAAGGTAAGATGTTAGCTATAGAGGAAACTGGGTGAGGTGTACACTAAAATCTCAGTACAACTTGTGCAATTCCTCTATAAATCTAAAACTCTTCTAAAATTTTACAAAGATTATGTAAATAAATTTAAAATAAACACTTGAGAGTCACCTTGGAAGTTCTTTCTTTCCCTTCTCCCAAATAATATGTCAGTGAAATTTATTGGTTTCAGCCTCAAATTATACAAAAATGTGTTCACTTCACTTCATCTCTATTTATACCCTAGTCAAAGACACTGTCAGTTTTGTCTGGTCTGTTCCAATAGTTTCTTAATTGGTTTCCTTGTTCCTGTTTCTTAACAACCCATTCTCTACATCATATCAGGGCTTTTAAAATATATATATATATTTTTGTATCACTCACACTATATCTATATATTCTATTGTTACCAAACCAAACTTGGGTCCGCTTACCTGCATGCAGTAAAGCCAATCTACTGACACTGGGTTGTGGTGAAAGAAAGTGAAGCATTTATTGCAGGGTGCCAAGCAAGGAGTCCCGGTAGCTAGTGCTGAAAGTCATGAACTCCCTGAAGGCTTTCAGAGAAAGGTTGCTAATGACGGGGGTGGGTGGTGGGGTGGGAGTGTGATCAGCTCATGGACATGTAATTGGGAGTCAGCATCATCAACCTTCTGGTTCCAACCAGTCTTGGGTCTGAGTGCTTGTGGGCAGCATACAGTTAACTTCTTCTGCCTGGTAGGGGTTTCAGTATCTGCAAAACAGCTCGAAGGACATGGCTCAGAATATTATCTATAGTCCTTGAAGAGGAAAGGTCCTTGACTTTGTTTAATGGCTAAACTATTATTGTTTTGCCTTGCTTGACTGTTTTTCTTTCTTTCTGCATTTTCTGGCTTCTCTGATTAAATTTATTCTTTGCAACTTGCGCAAGGCCTAGAAGGATAAAGTTTTCTACAGACAAGTGAAGGACATGGGGCGGAGGGGGGAATCTGTCTTGGGAAGGCCCTGGGAAGGCCCCATAGGGTCCTGCTCAGTTACATTATTGCCATTAGAGTAAGATACAAATTCTTTATTGTATTATTTTAGGTAATGCTGTCATAACAGACAAACCTGAAATTTTCAGTGACTAAACACAGTAGTTTTTTATTTTTTTGTCCACATAAAGTCCAAATCAACTTTCTTGATAAACACATGATTTTCCTTCAGAGTGAATTAGAAAAAGCTTATTTTGTGGCTCAGTCTGTTTCAACAAGTGACTTCTAAATTAAGCCTGGGGAAAGCACATGGATAATTATGTGAGAGGTTTTTATGGATTAAGCTTGGAAGTGACATGAAATATTTATGGCCATGTTGTAATGGTTATATGCAGTTACATGACCCTAACTAATTACAAAGGAGGCTGAGAAATGTAGCTCAAATGTGGACCAAAGCAGTAGAGGGACAGGGTGAAATGATCAGTCATAAAGGTAACAGTTTCTCCCTAACTTTCATTGGCCTCCACTGCCCCACATGAATGGGGCTCTAGGGCCCAAGTCCCTTATGCTATAACCACACTTGAATTCCTTCTTTCATTCAGTATTCTAATTTCAACCTCCTTAGATATTTAAACTGCCTATTTTCTGCAATGACAATATTTTTGGATTATTTAAAATATTTATGCATCAGATTTAATTAATCTTCTCAGGGAAACCTTACCTAACACTGAATTCAAAATAACCCCCAATTATTCTCTGTTTTAGCAAAGCTTTTTATGTATTTCTAACCCCCATCACATTCATCTTATCAAATTTTTAAAACTCATTTATTATTTGCCTGCCTGCTTCCCTGTCAAGCTCCATGGGAGCAGGACCTGACTTTCTTGTTCATTGCTCTGCCATCATGCCAACATAAAGCCTTAAAATAAAAATCTTTGAATGGATGTTCAGAAAGAATTGATCTTCACTTCACTGAAAGGACTAGAAGAGAACACTAATTCTTCTTTGTGGAAGGAATGAAGGAAAGGAAGCACAAGAAATGATAAAAGAGCACTCAAAAATTTACATAAAGACTGAAAGTTCAAATGCCAACAGAATGTAGAGTTTCAGATTCCTTATGTAGGCTCCTATTAAATCATAAACCTTCATTTCAGAATTGTGTAATAGTTTCAGTTAGTGGTCAAGCATTTCCATATATAATATGGTATAATTCCTCAAGAGACTTATCTACGCAGCTCCCTCGAAGATTCACGAACTTTTCCTCAGCTACTTCTCTATACCTTTTATTTTTGCTAAACTGGGGGACTATCCATTTAAGTGAAGGAAGCAAACTTGAACTATAAATGTGAATTATGCTATTTGTAAGATTCATATGTTGTTTTACTATTTCCCCTTTTCCATTTTACCCCCTTCTCAACTGATTTCTTAGGCACATTTTTAGAATGAATTCTAATAAATAGAAAATTTTTGTTAGCTGAAATTTTTGAATAAGACATAATTTGAGTACTGCTTAGTGTTTTATTCACTAAAATAACATTTTCTAATGTTATGAGTAATTTGTTGAGTCATAATTTTTCAGAAAATGCTACTTATTCACATACTTACAAATAAAAACACATGTAGTCTCTACTCAGAAAATATATACACGTGAATGTCCCCATTGTTATTCAGCAATTTGGCATTTCTTGGAAAGCTAAAATGAAACCTCTTGCAATAATTTACAACAGATGAAATCAGCTTTAGGAAATACTTTATAAACAAGTCAAATCACGTTAGAACAGTGACCTTCAACTGTCTTTTCAAGGTATAGCTAGTAACTCCTTTTTATTTTAATATAGTGAAATTTCAATCTAATGAAATAACATGAATAGCCCCAATAATTTGCCTAGTCCCTTGCACTTTATGTAATTGAATCGTAAAACCATTCTAATGGGATTTACCCTTTGCATATCTTGAACCATCTCCTCCCTGAATTGGCTTCTTTTTCAGTTCATATATATCAACAACAGGATTTTAGAGATGTGAAAGATTATGCAGGCCCTAGAGAGTGGGTACTGCATAGATGTAAATTTAACTCAATTTTATATCTCAAAAGCTCAGGCACTATTTCATTTCTAAATCTTCCAGTCGATTGGAAATAGGTAATGAAAATTTGTGTTAGAAAAAGGGAAAACATTTGTGTTTTAGCAAGAGTAAAATCTCACAGGGTTTTGCAAAATATATACTTGGCTATGGAAATGTAGAGAAGTAATAAAGTATATATTAAGAACCATTCTTCAGCATCAGTTAAGTTGCCACACAGAGGAATTCAGAAGCTCCACTTTACCCATGCTTGGGAAAATCTAGGTTCTTACTTTAAACCATAGAAGTGCAGCCAAAAGGAATGTCCACAGAAGCTATCTTCGCAAGGAAACAAATCAGTGTTGTGAATAATGCCAGTGAGACCTTTATGAAGTGAATGCCTTAAGAAAATTGTGCAGAACACAGTGGTGTTTTATGAAATGATATCTCCTACAAAACAGACATGTGTTTAAATCATAGCCCCTGCCACCTCTTATTTGTGTCCTGAGACAAGTTACTTAATACTTCTGATTTCCAATTTTATCATTAGTAAAATTGGGATTAATAAAACCAAACTAAAGACACCGTTCATATTAAATCAAATGTGACAGTAAATGCACTGGATGAGAACATTATAACTATGATGGAGGTGATGATCTCCAAGGTCACATGGAGTGGAATCTTCCTGAGAAATCTATAAATGTAGTTAACTTATCTACTTAGATATTTTAATTTGTAGATTATCTATATAAATATTGAATATCAACGTAGCTTCATTATGAAAGTCAACATATTTATAAGATACTTATTTTTGCTTTTTATGGAAATAAATTGGTTTTAACACTAGTTGTGTTAACTGTAGAATATTGCGATTGCATATCACTGTTCTACTATTTATTTGAAAATTGTTAACATTTATCTTTTATCGACCCTAATTTAGTTACATAAAGATGATATAAATATTAAATAGAACCTTAATAAAACCCTAATATAAGGAATTCCCTGGCAGTCCAGTGGTTAGGACTCCAAGCTTCCACTGCCAGGGGCCCGGGTTCGATCCCTGGTCAAGGAACTAAGATCCTGCAAACAGTGAGGTTCGTCAAAACAAAAAACAAAAAACAAAAAAACCTAATATAAACTAATATAAGCCAAACTTAAGCCAACTTTCAGAAATTATTCTCTATAGCCTAATGGCCTAGGGAGAATAAAAAAAAATAATAAAGACACATCTCTGGATAAAAGCCACACTATGGGATATAGTATATTTTGTTTTATCTACATTTTAGATTATTTATATCCTTGATATACTACTGTACAGACAATAAAATGTTAGCTTCTGCCTTGTTAATTTCATCAGCCACTACAATGTTTGATTAGCTTGTTCAGGATGATCATTGGCTCAGTGAAATTAAAAGCAAACACCAAAAGGTTAAGCATTTTTCTTAATCAGATGCTGCTAGGATTTGAGGGCATGTCTTATCATTCATACATAAGAAAACCTACCAAATGTCATTGTCTTCTGGGGGGTATTACAGAGAGAGATGAACAGTCTTCTGTTAAGGCAGATGGCAGTTGGTCCACAGATGAGAGAGGGAAAGAGTAGAAGAAAAGGATCAAATAACTTGCCATTTGGGAAGAAAAACATGGGTAGCTCCATAGTCAATATCTGAAAAAATGTGCTTAGGAGGGATTTATTTTATATATTCATTACTCATTACAGTTTATATATTTACATATTGGTTCATTAGTCTATCGATTCATTCAATGTTAATCTCACTAAAACAATTTTAAATATTTTTTCTCCTGTTTATTTGGGATTGTAATGAGTGGTAATTTAGAGTATTTCCTGAGCATTAAGCACTACCTCAAAAACAAACAAAGAGACAAACAAATCTTGGAAGATAGGAAAAATTCAAATTCTGAAGATATTTAAAAAAATTAGTTAGTATGCCTTTGCTCTGCAGGCTGACCTGATTCCAAATGCTACCAATTAATCAGCAAATGAAGTGGTAAATAGGTGTATTATTTTTGTTCTAACTTTGCTCTAACTTTGTAATTACTCACATGCAAAATGTGTGACTCTAGTCATAGTGGTATCTATTAAAATTCTAATTCCAGCTAAGTTAATGTGTACATGAGGAAGGAAATGCTTGCAAAATTATTATAATTAAGTTGCTTTAAATGGCCACATTTTGAGAACACAAGGAAATGAGTAGTTAGTTCCCTAGAGAGATAAGTGAACATACCGTAAGGAGCAAAATGTACTTTAACATTTATAGCAATTTCTTGCTTTTATCACCCTGACTTCTCTGATTGGAGTTAAATTCACCTTGAGATGACACATTCAACCTGATAGAAATAATCACTACACCAAATTGGCGATGAAGGAACAAAATATAACCATTTTTCAAGAGAAATTTCAGTTCTAGCTACTACATGCTTTAGGAAAACAAACAAACACTAGTACAGTCTGTCTTTTTGAAAGTTGCTTCTCTCATTTTTATATTATAATAATTATATGTATATTGTTATTATAAGATATTTTTATCTTATATGCTCCAAGAAAGTACTAGAAAAATTGACCTTTTAAATGTTCAATTCTGTTTTAAAGATCTCTTAAAAATAAATGTTAAATAAATAATGTTTAGAAGATGTTTAGAAAAGAGAACAGTGAGAAGATGAGTTTTGGGATAGTTACATGTACCGATTTTTACTTTCCTTCATTGCTTTTTTATCCTCTCAGTGTAGGATTGGAATTTGTTTTGTAATATGCTTCTGGTGTTGTCCTGGAGAAATAGCATTGTGGGGTTCGAAATACTAGATTGAGTTATGAAAAGCTGAAGTTTATAGACTATAAGTTAATAAAGATATTTCAGGAAAACCATCAGCATAGAACTTGTTGCCAAAATTGGGGACAGTGTTTCAATACAGGCAACATTTACTGCCTTCTTGTATCTTGCAGAACTCCTTCTCAATTTACTCATTCCTTGTGCCTCTGTATGTCCAGTGCTTCATAGCAAAAATAGAAGCTCTTGACTGCCAAAATCAACCAAAATTTGCTCTATCCAATCTACATTTCCCATTTACATTTTCTGATTACATTAGTGTTAGTTTCATATTTTGGCATTTATTTACAGCAATTCCAGATAAACCATAGTCAATGGCAGAGACTGCATTCTTCATCCCTCTTTATCTGGATCTTTGGGATATTTCCCACCTGTGGGCCTGTTAGGATGTCAATCTCCATATCCTGTTTTCCCCTGCAACAGTATTGGAAAGAGATCCAGGCTCATCTGATATAGCTCTGCATCTCTACGGAAGAATGATTGCTTAACAAATGGGCATGAGGATCTAGCTAGACCAATTAAAATCTTCCTTTGTATTTTTCCACTCTGAATCATGGAAAAAGCTATCTTTATTTTGGATCATTTGGTGGGGAAGATAGAATATGGGGATTTGGGGATGTCATCTTTCTTGGTTGTGAAAAAAAAGCCTACCTGAAGCAGAGATGTATGAAGTTGACATGAAAAGAGAAGTAGAGATGACCTGAACTGAGCAACTGGGAGAGAGCCATGGCAGCATGTTTGAGTTCCTCTCTCGCCTGAAACAAGCACCGTTTCTGAACCTCTAGTAATGTGAATTGATAACATCTCTATTTATGAACTGATTTGAGTTTATGTCACGTACAGCAGAAAAATATTCTGTTAAGTTCATAAGAGGTAAATAAGCTTTACTTAAACCCAAACAGCTATACTGTTAATTAAAGTGGTAGAATTACTTGGAAGAAATTTCTGTTGCTAATAATAAGTGTAGAATACGTTTAGTAATAATTTATGTCAAATTAATATGACTGACATAGAACTTTAGTTTTTAAAGAGATTGCAGTCATTACCTCATTGGATTGTCACAATAATAATTTAAGTTAGATAGGTACTAGTGGTTTTATAGTTTAAACATATAGAAATTTAGTCAAATTAATTGCTCATAGTAACACAGATAATAAATAGTTGAGCTGAGATTAGAACTCAGGAATTTTGATGTTAATTTCAGGTTTTTTCCCCACATGATGAACACTTTTGCTTTTTTGTGCTCCTTGTCTGTTCTGCTTTTCCTACCCTCTCCCCCTCTCTCATTTCCTGGAGGCTCAGCACTGCAGCCACACTTCATCTTTCTACTAGCCTACACTCATCCCTTCCCAACCTCCTCACCCCAAACGTTCACATGCTTATAAGTGGAGTCATAGTTCAGGCAGTGTGGATTGCCAGAGGGAATAGTGGAAATTCAGAACTATGAATCACAACTACATAACTGAATAATGCTTCCTGTACAATTTGCAAAGTCTCGGTTCTCTGATACCCCATAAGCATGAAAAGGGAGGCTCTAAGTAGATATTCTTTATGCTAATCTCACTCTGCCCACTTGTGGAGGCCATAGCCCATGCTTAGCAATTTAGGCAATCTGAGATATAAATGACCTAAAAATGTGATTCTCAAGTGTTAGCCTGCCTCAGAATCCCCTGGAGGGCTGGCTGGAGCACTCTCAGAGTTCCTGATTCTGTATGCCTGGAATGAAGCCCGGGAATTTGCATTTTGAACAAGTTCAAGGAGGTACTAATGCTAATGGTCCTAGGAACACACTCTGAGAACAATTTACCTGAAGAATAACCTCTTTTAAGTAGATAGAGGTAGTCAAACATTTACTGGATTCCCAAAGAATCTAACTTACCCTTCTTTCCTCCTACCTGTCCAGAACTCATGACCAAAGACACTGGACACTCCACTCTTGTTTGCAGGGCAGTGATAAATGTATTTTTCAGTGTCAGTCCTTGAGATGTGGGATATATTTATGCAAAGGAGTCATGGCAGGCATCACGAGGTAGTGGTTGAGAGTATGAGACTTAGAATGAGACCACCCTGAGTCTAAATCCTGTCTCTGACTCTCACAACCTGTGTGATTTTAAACACATTAATCAAGTTCTTTCTTATGCTCCTTAAAGTAGGGGTGATGGTATCATCTACTACTCTGTGCTGCGGTGAGCATAAATAAGATAATTAATGTGACACACCTAACCCTGTGTCTAATACAGTCTGCACTGAATATATAACATTCACAATAATTTATTAAATTATTTAAAAGGCACTTAGGTAAAGTCAAACTATGATTATTGGCAGTATATGTTGGTATATCTAAATGGACTTCCAAATGAGTTTTGAAGCATAATGTGTTTATAATTTGATGACTGTGTAGATAAATAATGTTTAAGCCATCTATAATAAACAATCTATAATATTTTTCTCTTAGGCACAGCCATAAAATGGCAGGTACAAGCATATCTGGTTGTTGCTTACTCTGTTCTGAGTCTTTCTCCATAGAAACAAAACTTGTTGATGGTACTACACAACTGAGAATGCTAAAGACAGACAGAGTCATCAGTGACCTTTATTTCACACAGGACAGTGATGTTCCCAAGGCTTGATCATCTTGTTTATATGTTCCCTTATTGGCCTTTTGTATATTTATTTGCATCTACCTGGAACACTATTTCTACTAACACCTCTTGCTTAACTGATTCATATTCATTTTTTTTAGATTTCACTTTGGATTTTATTCTAAGTGTGAATCAGAAAACATCTTATATATTTCCTAATAAAGCATCCACTATGATACATTTTAATTCAATATTTTATTGTTTACATACATTATTAGATTCAAAGTTCCTTGAAAGTAGAGACCATCTATACTTAAGTTAGGCAATAAACATTTACTGAGTGCCTACTATGTAATAGGATAGGTGCTGGGGATTTAAAGTTGAATAAGACTCTATTTCCAAGTGATACTAAAAAGATCCATGAGTAGATGTAATAATGAGACGGAACCTAATTTTGAACTGGAATTAAGGAAAGGTGTTCCTTTTCTGTCATTTAAGTTGAACTTTAAAGATGATAAAGAATTACTCACAAGGACAGTGTCGTGAAGAACATTCAAGGCTAGTGTATATCTATGAAGAACCTAAGTTGGGAAAATGCTTAATGAGTTCCAGAAAAGATAGAAACAAATTTGACTGGACCATGGTGAGCAAGGGTAATGTTAGATGCAAAGTGAACCCAGAGATGTGTTAGAAGCAAAACATAAGTTCTTAGAGGTGATGTTAAAGACTTTAAATGATGAGAGCAAAATCAGAGGGTATTGTCTTATAGAATGAGATATAGAAGAGTTTTTTTTTCCCCAAGGAGTATTAACTGTGTCAAATGCTGTGGAAGATCAAGAAGGATGAGGACTAAAAGAGCTCCACTGAAATGAACATCACAGAGGACACTGGAATTTCATCAAAAGCAATTTTGGTGGTGTGGAATAAGTAGAAATCAACTTTGACTTGAGGAGTGATTGTAAAATCAGAAAGAGGAAACATATGAAAAATTCTGCCAAGAACCCTGATTTATTGCAGAAATGGGATGCTAGCTGGATGGAGGTTGAGGATTAAAAGGTTGTGTTTTTTTGTTTTTTTTTTTACTGGGAAACATACACATACACATCTTATGGGGACAAGATTGAGTAAGTGCCAACTCAATATTTTAATATGATTTAAGATATTAAAGTAAAACTTCTTGTTCAGTTAAATTGAAAATCTAGAGTTAGACATCCATTATAACTCAGAGCCATTCATTTTACAATTTTATTCTCTAGCCTTAAAGTTCAACAGTAAGCAGAGACTTTTTCTATTTTTCACACCTAATACCTAGAGTCTAATCCATTACAAGTTACTTTAGAAAATTTAAATGTCAAAAAATATATTTTTTTCTGTATAAAATCTTGAGTTATGTTCCTTTTTAAACTTTACAGATGTCAACACTTCCCATATGTTCAGAAATTACTTCTATTCTGATATCAGTATTTCAAAGCCCTTTAATTACTAAAATACAAATGTTATACATTTTAGTAATGTACAGTTTTTTTAAACCAAGGAACAAGAAAAAATAATAAATTTACAAATTATAAAACCATATAATTTTAAATTTAGTTCACATGCAAAAATATCATTAAAAAAAGAATATTATTCTTTTCATAAATTAAAAGGACTTGGTCATAATTTTCAGCCTTGAGGACATGATCACTCAGAATGGAGTGATGGGTTTCATAAATAAGACAAAGGCCTCCTTTTCTCCTATATCAGAAATATCACCTGATATTTCTTCAGGTGAAAAAAGCAATTTTTTTCTCACTTTTTCCTTGGGTTTTCATCATAAGAAAGTCAATTTTCTAAACAAAATTGTGCATCTCAGTAGGAGGAGCTGAAGGTCAAGGTGTCACCAAAATTTTTAGCAAAAACGATGGGCTTTTTGGTTGATGGGGTGGTTACTGACTGGAATAAAGATGGAAGAAAAACTATGATTTTCATACCAAGACCAGCAAATTCACCAGCGTTGTTTTTAGTAGAGAAAAACATCATCGTTTCTACCATCTCCCTCAACTTGTTTATCCCATCTGTCAGATTCTGTGTGATTCTTTTTGGAGGCAGGCGAGGTCAGTCCTTTCTCCCAGTAGAGTTTGACAGTGAGTTTATCAGCTTTAGGGGCTACTGAATACTGTCTAATGGGGCAGGATGACTGGTCCTATTTTCTCTCTTTCAGCTGCTCAAAATATTGTTGCAAATGTAAAGTGAAGACCCCAGAAGCTTCATCAAGTCACACATCACAAGGCATCAAATGGATATTTTTGAACATACTTGACACCACATAAACAGTACAAAATCAGGTTCTGTGATTCCAATAATGTCTCCGCAGTGAGTGAGAAAAGCATCCCCATGGGAATTTTAAAAAAAAAATCACTCCTCAACCCTAAACAAAGAGCTCTATCAGGAGGGCAATCTAGTCTTCCAAGGAGGCTGTGATGCACTGTCAGATACTCCTGCTGGTCCAATAACCTCTTTCAAGAGAAAGTGTATCATGGAGACTTTCAGTTAATTAAAGCTATTTAAGGTAGTAGATAGTTTTTCTCTTCCAAGATTCTGGAAATTTCCTTTTTAGAGCTATTTAAATAAGTTAATCATTGCCTCAGATTCCACTGGGCACTTCATGCTTGCTTTGCAGGTCTTCTCTGTTGAATGTCTTTTCCTAACAGCCTCAGGCAAGCTCAAGGACGCCTTAAAGGGGATTCTGCCTAAGTTATAAGATCCTCCTTGTTCCCAAGAAACCACAGTTTAATTTCAGTCAGTCCCCACCGAGAGTGGGACATATTTGCACAAAAAGCATGATAGGAGGGTGAACACTTTTATTGGTTTCACATAATCAAATCTCTCTTTTTAATTATCTCCTCTTAGGTGACTATCCCAGGCTAAAGCCACCCATATCCTTCTTTCCTTCTAAAAAGACTTTAAATAATAAAGCTATTCAAGTACTCATCACCTGTGACATAAAAATGTGCTGGTAGGTAGGGAAAAACATCCAAGTTTTATTTTTATTTCATCAGGATACTAATATCCTTGGATCTTTCCATTTTCTTCTTATTTTTTTTCCCTTTCTAGTTTAAGTATTGCAGGATAAATCCAAAACTATAAATAAATACTCAAAACTATTCCATTCATAAAAGTGTATTTTTCAATGGGAAAATAAAAGCCAAAGTCATTGATTTAATTTGATAGTCAGTTTCTCAGCTAAAAGTGTATTTTTGTACTTATATTTAACTCCCTGGAAGTGAGAAGCAAGAGATTAGGTATAGAATTGAGGAAGTTATCAAATAAGCTACACCAACAAGATCAGAAAAAAAAAAAAAAGAAATGTGTAGAAAGTGCTGAGCACAAGCCTCTCAGAGTGTAAAATGAAATGGCAATACCGAATCTATGCATATTCTGTCTTCTAGACTTTTCCATCTGGATTAGAGCTAGAACTTTAGACTCACAATGTGCAAATTCTTACTCATGTTACATTCTTTCCCTCTTCTTCTCAATCCTGCAATCTGACTTGCCCTTTATATGGTGTTTCTTTCCTACTTTCCTAAATCAACAGCCCCATTATCTGCTTAGCCATCTCAGTTAGAAATTACAGAGTTTTCCCCATCACTTCTCTGGCCCACACCTTGGAGTATCATTCATAACCATCACACTACTTTATCGGGTCAAGTATATCCATCTCTTCCACGCTACTGGCTCTGTCCGATTTTCTATTTAGATGCTCATAAACTCTTCACTGTGCTATAACATAGCTTCTGGCCACCAGCATCTTTTTTTATCTGCTACTGCCATGAGGATTACTTTCTAAGACTGAAGCTATGCACAGTCAAGCTGCTGAGTTAACAAAATGTTTCCTGGATTCTATAGCATAAAACTTTAATACACTTTCTCATAGTCATAAAAAATGATTCAAATCCCTGTAAAACTGACAACTTTTAGCTCTCATTTCTATAATTCACATTCCTTTGAACCTTACAATGCTGCATCCATCTTTATGTGTCATTATTTGTGAACTGCTTTCACTACTCTAATTGCTCTTTGCTAATATCAGCTATATCCCTGTCGCCTAAATGGGATTTGTTCCAGTAAAAATTAGAAAAAAATATGTGATTTCCTTTCTCATTTTGTGGGGGAAATGTCTTAAGTATTTGCCAATTTAAAAAAAAAAATTAAAGAAACCCCCAAATATGAAGTAGTATGCATAACATTAATTCTTTCCCCAAAATAGGAAAATATCCTCCCAGTCAGTAATATGTTTGCACCATGACCCTAAATCTTTTCTAGCAACATCTTTATGAGTGAACAATTAGATTTTTAAAGATACCACACTACCGATTTTTTTGTTGTTGTTTTGCGGTATGCAGGCCTCTCACTGTTGTGGCCTCTCCCATTGTGGAGCACAGGCTCCGGATGCGCAGGCTCAGCGGCCATGGCTCCTGGGCCCAGCTGCTCCACGGCATGTGGAATCCTCCCAGACCGGGGCACGAATCCGTGTCCCCTGCATCGGCAGGCGGACTCCCAACCACTGCATCACCAGGGAAGCCCCACACTACGTTTTAATCTCATATTTTAAAGCCAAACACTCCCTAAGATTTTGCTCTTTAAA
Organism: Mesoplodon densirostris; assembly: GCF_025265405.1. Lineage (NCBI taxonomy): Eukaryota > Metazoa > Chordata > Mammalia > Artiodactyla > Ziphiidae > Mesoplodon > Mesoplodon densirostris. The sequence goes on from NC_082665.1 coordinate 20,098,828, forward strand.
GAATTCTTAACAGTGTTCCAAATATAATAACAGTTCTCCTTTGTAGTCTACTTAAATTGTATACATACATTTAAATATTAATTTTAAGATTCTGTTAAAGAGGACTTGTGAATGTTTCATGAATTTTTGAAAATTTTATTTAAAGAAACACCATAGCCTTGAAGAGCCATGACTCTGCTTTTGACACTCAAGTTTTTTTTTTTTTAATCTTGAGATAAATGATTTATTCTACAAATGATGATTGGTGTGAAGTAGATGTGAGGATTCTCTTATATAATTGGAGGCTCTCCCCACTCCCACCTCCAATCGTGTATCTCTCACTGTCTGGGAATCTCTAAATTAGAGCAATTAAATCTTAGAGATAGACCTCAAATGAATTAGCTTCCTTTCCCTAAATGCAGAAATAAGTTCAAAAGAAAAGAGACTACTGAAGTTGGAGAGAAATGCAAGGCACAGGGGAGTGGAAGGTCAATGATTTAATTCTGACCATAGAGGTGTTTCTGAGGTCCTGCCCACCTCCACCTGAAGGCTTTATAGCACAAACACCTGAAACATTATTTTTTTTAATTGTATCTTTTTTTTAAAAAATTGAGGTATAATCGACATATAACATTATATTAGTTTCAGGTGTACAACATAATCAATATATGCATACACTGTGATCACCACAATATGTCTAGTTACCATTTGTAACCATAAAAATTTACAAATATTTTTTCTTGTGTGAGAACTTTTAAGATTTGCTCTCTTAGCAACTTTCAAATAGGTACTACAATGTCATTGACTATAGTCACCATGCTGTGCATTACATCCCCATGATGTTATTTATTTTACAACTGGAAATTTGTACTTCCTGACCGTCTTTACTCATTTTTGCCCACTCCTCTCTTCCCCTCCCTTCTGGCAACCAGCAGTCTGTTCTTTGGATCTATGAGTTTTGTTTTGTCTTGTTATTTTGTTTTTTAGATTCCACATATAAGTGAAATCATATGGTATTTGTCTTTCTCTGTCTAACTTATTTCACTTAGAATAATATCCTCAAGGTCCATCCATGGCAAGGTTTCATTCTTTTTTATGACTGAGTAGAATCCCATTGTGTACATATACTATTAGACTGTTTCTGTACCCTGGCTCTTGTAAATAATGCTGCAGTGAACATGAGGGTGCATATATCCTTTTGAATTAGTGTTTTTGTTTTTTTTTTTCCTTTGGATAAATACACAAAAGTGGAATTGTTGGATCATATGTTAATTATATTTTTAATTTTTTGAGGAATCTTCATTTTGTTTTCCATAGTGGCTGCAGCAATTTACATTCCCACCAGTTCATGGGGGTCCCTTTTTCTCCACATCCTCGCCAACATTTGTTATTTCTTGTCTTTTTGATAACAGCCTTTCTGACAGGTGTGAGGTCTGACACTCTTTACTAGAAGGCTTTCTCCACCACCTCTCCCTACCCCTTGCTGTATATCACATTCTTAAATATTCTAAGGAGCTGATGGTGACACCTTCTCAATAGATTTTTTTGTTTGTTTGTTTTTGTTTGTTTGTTTGTTTTTTGTGCTATGCACGCCTCTCACTGTTGTGGCCTCTCCCGTTGTGGAGCACAGGCTCCGGACACGCAGTCTCAGTGGCCATGGCTCACGGGCCTAGCCGCTCTGCGGCATGTGGGATCTTCCCGGACCAGGGCACGTATCCATGTCCACTGCATCGCCAAGTGGACTCTCAACAACTATGCCACCAGGGAAGCCCTCTCAATAGGTTTTGATTTTTACTGCTGCTGCTATTGTTCAACTTTCTTCACTTAGTTTCAACCTATTTTATTTTGAAGTGATTATTCTTAGATCTTACAAGTATTCCCTTTATCATTTGGGCTATATTTCTTTAGTTTACAAAACTCTCCTGAAGTATTTTGATAAATCCAGTGATCACTTCTCCTTGACTAAAACTCCAAAGTATTAAGTTTATCACTTGATGCACATGTAATTGCCAAGGTCTTTTCCCTTCCATCCTAATTCCAGCCTTCCTGGCTTCTGAACACTTTTGCTCATTGTCATAGGAACGGTGTCTCTCATACTCCATTTGTGTTACTTTCGTACTTCAAATATTCCCCGACCTGAGAAAATAACTCATCTTCTGTTGTCTACTCCAAACCTGACTGACTGTTTAAGATACAAATCAAGTTTTGTCTCCTTTGAACTCTTTCAAGGACTCCAGAGACATCTTTTTGTGTGTGTGTGTGTGCATAAATAGAAATTTAATACTCTATGCTGTAATGTTCCAATTATACCAATAGGTAGGGGCTGAATTGTGTCTCCACACAGTTCATATCCCACTACCTCAGGATGTGGCTGTATTTGAAATAGAACCTCAAAAGAGGTAATTAAGGCTAAATGAGATCATATGAGAGGATCTTAATACAATCTGACTGATGACTACAAAAAGAGGAGATTTGGACACAAAAAGAGACACCAGGACTATGTGTGTAGAGAAATCCAGCAAGAGGGTGGTTATCTGAAAGCCAAGAAGATTCCTCAGGAGAAACCAGCATTTCTGGAACCTTGGTTTTGGACTTGCAACCTCCAGGATTGTGAGAAAATAAATTTGTGTTGTTTAAGCCACCCAGACTGGCAACCTTCATAAATTAATACATACACAAATAAAAACTTAGCTGTAAAAATACATGAAACAATAATTCAATTTTATATACATCAAATTAATTAGATATAAGTATTCTATGATAAATCAGAAAAAAAGACAGGTGAATGTTATACCTGGTTATTATTATGTTTTCTGTGAGCCACTGTGTTGCTTCTACCAACATTTGTATCAAGACTATGTAATTGAAATAAATTCTGAATTCATTACTTTAAAACCTGGTCAGTGTGGGGACTAATGGAAACTGTAAGCTATTGATATCTGTAGAACGATTGCAAGTGTTCTTAGATTAGTTATGTTTATTGAAGAAAAGGAATAAAGAAAACGGTTATTGAAAAGGAAAATTAATACATTTCCCTCAAATCATTTTAAGGTATACAAAGAATATGAAAGTCAGGCTAATATACATGGTCTTGAATCTCAAACATTCCACATTTACTTTGCAAGAAAGTGGGAAAGTAGCTTGACCTCTGGACTATAATGAACTGGAGTATCTCTTTACTTATTAATAAAGAAACATTTTAATATTTCACAGGCTGTTGATAGGATTACATGTATATATCATCACCTAATAGAGTTTTTAGCATATGCAAGCAATCAGTAAATAGAGTTATCATCATCTCATTTAGAAAACTGTAAATAGGGGGCCCGGAGGAAGATGGCGGAAGAGTAAGACGCGGAGATCACCTTCCTCCCCACAGATACATCAGAAATTCATCTACACGTGGAACAACTCCTACAGAACACCTACTGAACGCTGACAGAAGACCTCAGACCCCACAAAAGGCAAGAAACTCCCCACATACCTGGGTAGGGCAAAAGAAAAAAAGAGTAAACAGAGACAATAGGATAGGGACGGGACCTGCACCAGTGGGAGGGAGCCGTGAAGGAGGGAAGGTTTCTACACACTACAAGCCCCTTCGTGGGCGGAGACTGCAGGTGGCGGAGGAGGAAAGCTTCGGAGTAGCAGAGGAGAGCACAGCAACAGGGGTGCCGAGGGCAAAGCAGAGAGATTCTGGCACAGAGGACCGGTGCCCTCAGGCACACACCAGTCCGAGAGGCTTGTCTGCTCGGCCGCCGGGGCGGGCGGGGCTGGGAGCTGAGACACGGGAATCGGCTTTCAGTTGGAGCGCAGGGAGAGGACTGGGGCTGGCGGCAGGAAGAGAGCCTGAAGGGGTTAGTGCACCACGGCTAGCATGGAGGGAGTCCGGGGAAAGGGTCTGGAGCTGCTGAAGAGGCAAGATACTTTTTTCCCTTTTGTTTCCTGGTGCGCGAGGAGAGGGCATTAAGAGGGCTGCTTGGGGAAGCGCCAGAGACAGGCGCGAGCCGCGGGTAAGTCACGGACCTCGGAGACGGGCGTGGGACGCTGGGGCTGCTGCTTCCGCCGCCGCCGCCACCGCCGCCACCGCCGCCACCGCCGGGCCTGTGTGCGAGAGCGGGTCACTGTCCGCCCCGCCTTCCGGGGGGCCTGTGCACCCAGCCACTGCCGGAGTCCCGGGACCCGGGGGCGGCTTTCCTGGGAAAGCGCACGGAGTGCCTCGGGCTGCTGCAACGTCATGCCGGCCTCTGCCGCCGCAGGCCCACCCCACACTGCGCGCCCCTCCCTCCCCTCTGCCTGAGTGAGCCAGAGCCCCTGAATCAGCGGCTCCTTTAAACCCGTCCTGTCTGAGCGAAGAACGGACGCCCTCCGGCGACCTACGCGCAGAGGCGGGGCCAGGTCCAAGGCTGAGACCCGGGAGCTGTGAGAGCAGAGACAGGGAAATCTCTCTGTGCAGCCTCGGAGGCAGCGGATTAAAGCTCCATGGTCCATTTGATGTGCCCTGCGTCTGTAGAGTGCATGAATGGACAGCGAATCATCCCAAATTGAGGAAGTGGACTTTGAGGACAAGATTTAAGACTTTCACCCCTTTTCCTCTTTTTACAACGAATTATCCCAAATTAAGGAGGTGGACCTAGAGAGCAAGATTTCAGACTTCTCGCCTTTTTCCTCTTTTTACAACGAATTATCCCAAATTGAGGAGGTGGACTTGGAGAGCAAGATTTTTGATTTTTCCCCTTGCTCTCTTTTTGTGAATGTGTATGTGTAATCTTCTGTGTAAGATTCTCTCTGTATAGCTTTGCTTCCACCATATGTCCCAGGGTTCTATCAGTCCGTTTTTTTTTTCCAATAATTACTTTTTAATTTTAATAATGCTACTATATTTCATATTTTATTCTATTTTACTTTACCTGCTTTCTTTTTTTCCTACCTTCCCTTCCTCCCTCGCTCCCTCCACTCCTCCTTTCCTTCTTTCTTTTTCTTTCCTCCCTCCCTCACTCCCACCCTTCTTCTTTCCACTTTCTTTTTCTTTCCTTCCTCCCTCCCTCCCTCCCTTCTTCCATTCACTCTTCCTTTTGCTTTCATTCCTCCCTCCCTCCCTCCCTTCTTCCATTCACTCTTCCTTTTGCTTTCATTCCTCCCTCCCTCCCTCCATTCTTTCCTTCTTTCTTTCCATCCTTCCTCCCTCCCTTCCTCCTTTCTTTCTGTCTTCCGTCCTTCCTTCCTTTCTTCCCTTCTTCCTTTCTTTCCCTCTCTCTTTCTTTCTTCTACTAATTCTTTCTTTCTACTTTTTCTCCCTGTTATTCTGAGCCGGGTGGATGAAAGGCTCTTGGTGCTGCAGCCAGGAGTCAGTGCTGTGCCTCTGAAGTGGGAGAGCCAACGTCAGGACACGGGTCCACAAGAGACCTCCCAGCTCCACATAATATCAAGCAGCGAAAATCTCCCAGAGATCTCCATCTCAACAGCAGCACCCAGCTTCAGTCAACGACCAGCAAGCTACAGTGTTGGTCACCCTATGCCAAGCAACTAGCAAGGCAGGAACACAACCCTACCCATTAGCAGAGAGGCTACCTAAAAACATAATAAGGCCATAGGCACCCCAAAACACACCACCAGACGTGGACCTGTCCACCAGTAAGACAAGATCGAGCCTCAACCAGCAGAACACAGGCATTAGTCCCCCCCGCCAGGAAGCCTACACAACCTATTGAAACAACCTTAGCCACTGGGGTCAGACACTAAAAACAACGGGAACTACGAATCTGCAGCCCGCAAAAAGGAGACCCCAAACACAGTAACATAAGCAAAATGAGAAGACAGAAAAACACACAGCAGGTGAAGGAGCAAGATAAAAACCTACCAGACCTAACAAATGAAGAGGTAATAGGCAGTCTACCTGAAAAAGAATTCAGAATAATGATAGTAAAGCTGATCCAAGATTCTATTTCCCAGATCCATAATCTTGGAAATAGAATAGACAAAATGCAAGAAACAGTTAACAAGGACCTAGAAGAACTAAAGATGAATCAAGCATCGATTAAAAACACAATAAATGAAATGAAAAATACTCTAGATGGGATCAATAGCAGAATAACTGAGGCAGAAGAACGGATAAGTGAGGTGGAAGATAAAATAGTGGAAATAACTGATGCAGAGCAAAATAAAGAAAAAAGAATGAAAAGAACAGAGGACAGTCTCAGAGACATCTGGGACAACATTAAATGCACCAACATTCGAATTATAGGGGTTCCAGAAGAAGAAGAGAAAAAGAAAGGGACTGAGAAAATATTTGAAGAGATTATAGTTGAAAACTTCCCCAATATTGGGAAAGGAAATAGTTAATCAAGTCCAGGAGGCACAGAGAGTCCCATACAGAATAAATCCAAGGAGAAATACACCAAGACACATATTAATCAAACTGTCAAAAACTAAACACAAAGAAATCATATTAAAAGCAGCAAGGGAAAAACAACAAATAACACACAAGGGAATCCCCATCAGGTTAACAGCTGATCTCTCAGCAGAAACTCTACAAGCCAGAAGGGAGTGGCAGGACATAATTAAACTGATGAAGGAGAGAAACCTGCAGCCAAGATTACTCTACCCAGCAAGGATCTCATTCAGATATGATGGAGAAATTAAAACCTTTACAGACAAGCAAAAGCTGAGAGAGTTCAGCACCACCAAACCAGCTTTACAACAAATGCTAAAGGAACTTCTCTAGGCAAGAAACACAACAGAAGGAATATACCTACAATAACGAACCCAAAGCAATTAAGGAAATGGGAATAGGAACATACATATCAATAATTACCTTAAATGTAAATGGACTAAATGCTCCCACCAAAAGACACTGAGTGGCTGAATGGATACAAAAACAAGACCCATATATATGCTGTCTACAGGAGACCCATTTCAGACCTAGAGACACATACAGATTGAAAGTAAGGGGATGGAAAAAGATATTCCATGCAAATAGAAATCAAGAGAAAGCTGGAGTAGCAATTCTTATATCAGACAAAATAGACTTTAAAATAAAAACTATTCGAAGAGACAAAGAAGGACACTACATAATGATAAAGGGATCGATCCAAGAAGAAGATATAACAATTGTAAATATTTATGCACCCAACCTAGGAGCACCTCAATACATAAGGCAAATACTAACAGCCATAAAAGGGGAAATTGACAGTAACACAATCATAGTAGGGGACTTTAACACCCAACTTTCACCAATGGACAGATCATCCAAAATGAAAATAAATAAAGAAACACAAGCTTTAAATGATACATTAAACAAGATGGACTTAGTTGATATTTATAGGACATTCCATCCAAAAACAACAGAATACACATTTTTCTCAAGTGCTCATGGAACATTCTCCAGGATAGATCATATCTTGGGTCACAAATCAAGCCCTGGTAAATTTAAGAAAATTGAAATTGTATCAAGTATCTTTTCCGACCACAATGCTATGAGACTAGACATCAATTACAGGAAAACATCTGTAAAAATTACAAACACATGGAGACTAAACCATACACTACTCAATAACGAAGTGATCACTGAAGAAATCAAAGAGGAAATTAAAAAATACCTAGAAACAAATGACAATGGAGACACGACGACCCAAAACCTATGGGACACAGCAAAAGCAGTTCTAAGCGGGAAGTTTATAGCAATACAATCCCACCTTAAGAAACAGGAAACATTTCGAGTAAACAACCTGACCCTGCACCTGAAGCAATTAGAGAAAGAAGAACAAAAAACCCCCAAAGTTAGCAGAAAGAAAGTAATCATAAAGATCAGATCAGAAATAAATGAAAAATAAATGAAGGAAATGATAGCAAAGATCAACCAAAGTAAAAGCTGGTTCTTTGAGAAGATAAACAAAATTGACAAACCATTAGCCAGACTCATCAAGAAAAGAAGGGAGAAGACTCAAATCAATAGAATTAGAAATGAAAAAGGAGAAGTAACAACTGACACTGCAGAAATACAAAAGATCATGAGAGATTACTATAAGCAACTCTATGCCAATAAAATGGACAACCTGGAAGAAATGGACAAATTCTTAGAAATGCACAAACTTCCAAGACTGACTCAGGCAGAAATAGAAAATATGAATAGACCAATCACAAGCACTGAAATTGAAACTGTGATTAAAAATCTTCCATCAAACAAAAGCCCAGGACCAGATGGCTTCACAGGCGAATTCTACCAAACATTTAGAGAAGAGCTAACAGCCATCCTTCTCAAACTCTTCCAAACAATATCAGAGGAAGTAACACTCCCAAACTCCTTCTACGAGGCCACCATCACCTTGATACCAAAACCAGGCAAGGATGTCACAAAGAAAGAAAACTACAGGCCAATATCACTGATGAACATAGATGCAAAAATCCTCAACAAAATACTAGCAAACAGAATCCAACAGCACATTAAAAGGATCATACACCATGATCAAGTGGGGTTTATTCCAGGAATGCAAGGATTCTTCAATATACGCAAATCAACCAATGTGATACACCATATTAACAAGTTGAAGGAGAAAAACCATATGATCATCTCAATAGATGCAGAGAAAGCTTTCGACAAAATTCAACACCCATTTATGATAAAAACCCTGCAGAAAGTAGGCATAGAGGGAACTTTCCTCAACATAATAAAGGCCATATATGACAAACACACAACCAACATTGTCCTCAATGGTGAAAAACTGAAACCATTTCCACTAAGATCAGTAAGAAGACAAGGCTGCCCATTCTCACCACTCTTATTCAACCTAGTTTTGGAAGTTTTATCCACAGCAATCAGAGAAGAAAAGGAAATAAAAGGAATCCAAATTGGAAAAGAAGAAGTAAAGCTGTCACTGTTTGCAGATGACATGATATTATACACAGAGAATCCTAAAGATGCTACCGAAAAATTACTAGAGCTAATCAATGAATTTGGTAAAGTAGCAGGATACAAAATTAATGTACAGAAATCTCTGGCATTCCTGTACACTAATGATGAAAAATCTGAAAATGAAATCAAGAAAACACTCCCATTTCCCATTGCAACAAAAAGAATAAAATATCTAGGAATAAACCTACCTAAGGAGACAAAAGACCTGTATGCAGAAAATTATAAGACACTGATGAAAGAAATTAAAGATGATACAAATAGATGGAGAGATATACCATGTTCCTGGATTGGAAGAATCAATATTGTGAAAATGACTCTACTACCCAAAGCAATCTACAGATTCAATGCAATCCCTATCAAACTACCACTGGCATTTTTCACAGAATTAGAACAAAAAATTTCAAAATGTGTTTGGAAAACCAAAAGACCCCGCATAGCCAAAGCAATCTTGAGAACGAAAAAAGGAGCTGGAGGAATCAGGCTCCCTGACTTCAGACTATACTACAAAGCTACAGTAATTAAGACAGTGTGGTACTGGCATAAAAACAGAAAGATAGATCAGTGGATCAGGATAGAAAGCCCAGAGATAAACCCACGCACATATGGCCAACTTATCTTTGATAAAGGAGGCAGGAATGTACAGTGGAGAAAGGACAGCCTCTTCAATAAGTGGTGCTGGGAAAACTGGACAGGGACATGTAAAAGTTTGAGATTAGATCATTCCCTAACACCATACACAAAAATAAGCTCAAAATGGATTAAAGACTTAAATGTAAGGCCAGAAACTATCAAACTCTTAGAGGAAAACATAGGTAGAACACTCTATGACATAAATCACAGCAAGATCCTTTTGGACCCACCTCCTAGAGAAATGGAAATAAAAACAAAGATAAACACATGGGACCTAATGAAACTTCAAAGCCTTTGCACAGCAAAGGAAACCATAAACAAGACCAAAAGAGAACCCTCAGCATGGGAGAAAATATTTGCAAATGAAGCAACTGACAAAGGATTAATCTCCAAAATTTATAAACAGCTCATGCAGCTCAATAGCAAAAAAACAAAAAACCCAATCCAAAAATGGGCAGAATACTTAAATAGGCATTTCTCCAAAGAAGATATACAGACTGCCAACAAACACATGAAAGAATGCTCAACATCATTAATCATTAGAGAAATGCAAATCAAAACTACATTGAGATATCATCTCACACCAGTCAGAATGGCCATCATCAAGAAATCTAGAAACAATAAATGCTGGAGAGGGTGTGGAGAAAAGGGAACACTCTTGCACTGCTGGTGGGAATGTGAATTGGTACAGCCACTATGGAGAACAGTATGGAGGTTCCTTAAAAAACTAAAAATAGAACTACCATATGACCCAGCAATCCCACTACTAGGCATATACCCTGAGAAAACCATAATTCAAAAAGAGACATGTACCAAAATGTTCATTGCAGCTCTATTCACAATAGCCCGGAGCTGGAAACAACCTAAGTGTCCATCATCGGATGAATGGATAAAGAAGATGTGGCACATATATACAATGGAATATTACTCAGCCATAAAAAGCAACGAAACTGAGCTATTTGTAATGAGGTGGATAGACCTAGAGTCTGTCATACAGAGTGAAGTAAGTCAGAAAGAGAAAGACAAATACCGTATGCTAACACATATATACGGAATTAAAAAAAAAAATGTCATGAAGAACCTAGGGGTAAAACGGGAATAAAGACACAGACCTACTTGAGAATGGACTTGAGGATATGGGGAGGGGGATGGGTAAGCTGTGACGAAGCGAAAGAGAGGCATGGACATATATACACTACCAAACTTAGGGTGGATAGATAGTGGGAGGCAGCCGCAGAGCACAGGGAGATCAGCTAGGTGCTTTGTGACCCCCTGGAGGGGTAGGGTGGGGAGGGTGGGAGGGAGCGAGATGCATGAGGGAGGGGATGTGGGAACAGATGTATATGTATGACTGATTCACTTTGTTATAAAGCAGAAACTAATAAAAAAAAAGAAAACTGTAAATAAATGGATTGAGATGAATCACTGGTTCTTGGCCTGAGAAAGACTGCAAGGCAGCTTGAAGGTGAGGGAACTTTGTCCTTAAATACCTAAAGTGAGATAAATAAGGAAAATGTGAAGATACATAACAAAGGTTCAAAACTATGTATACTTATGATCCACCGTATCTCTTATCTCTTTTTTGACACATTTGTCTATTCACCTGTTTCTTACTAGGTATTAGTGATACTTCTTTTGTTCTTATGTTATTACCTTGAACTTTTCTCAGACTTCAATGAGGAAGTATACTTTAGAAGTTTAAAAAAATCCATAACACTACAAGTGATAGAGTCAACATTTAAATGGGCTGTATGTGTCTGAGGGTGAATATATTTTGTAGGAAGAGGGAAACTCATCAAGGTTAATTAGAAATGAAATGAGTTTAGTTAATTAGAAAACTTAGGAGAAATTATGTCAGCTATTGATATAATGAAGAGAAAGAGATATACCAAGGGGGAGAGAGAAAAGAAAAAGAGAAAGAGGGGGAGGTTGAGATAGAGAGAGAGGAAAATACAAGCAGAATTATGGAAAATTTTCATTCTCATTCTTTGGACCACCAGAGGGAGAAAAGTTAAGAACACAAGGGAAATTAACATAACAAAGCTATAGAGTCACAAAAGACTGAAGCTGTGCCAATAGTACTCCCAGTTTCTCTGGAGGTGGAGACCTCACCTTAAGGTGATTATGGTAAGCAAGAAAAATAAATGTAAATAGAATAAACAGTAGGCAGAGGGCATGCCGAAGTGATTTAATGAGCTGCCGCTTGGAGAAAGTCCTGAGGAGTGTCTGGACAGGCCAGTGCCATGAACAAGATGAGCTCATGAGAGAGAAAACTTGACTTATGTAGAGAAAGGTTGCTGTGTGTTTGAGAGCCGAATGTTTCTCTCCGTGGCTCACACTCAAGTTGGTGTAATTTACCAATCATGTTGTTGCATGTACTCTTGGTTTCTTCCATCTCCCAGCACCATGGCCTGGGAGTAATGATCAATTACTAAGTGGCAGAATTTCCTTCTCCTGGGCATCTGGGCTAGGGAATTTGGAGCGCTGGTGGCAGTGCAACCCTCATAGCTCACCTTGATCCCCTTGTCTTCACTCTTGCCCAGCAGACTAGTGCTCACCTATATACAACCAGAGATGCAACGGAGTTGATATTCCCATAATGATTTGCATTAGGTATACTGAGGGAATGACTTCATTTGAAAGAAAAATAATTGTAGAGAGAATTATAATTTTTTAACATGGGAAATGAATATTCAAATCAGTGTAATCACTTCGTATGTCAACATATCATATCTATGGTATTGCATAATGACTGTCCTGCAAACAGAAATAATGAAATACTTACATCAATGAATCTCTAGAAATTGATATGCCAATCCAGGCAGATAGGTTTCTTGTGTTAACTGACAAATTAATATGGGATTCTAGGCTTTCTAAAGTGTGTATAATATTATAAAATAAAAATATGATACCTCTGGCTCACATGGAATAGAATGAGATATTACGAGACGCTAGTAACAGGTTAAGGACCTTCACACGGAGTACTCAGATATAGATGGAAAATTCTTTTGAAATCTGGTAACCTTTCTATCCTTAGATACCCAGCCTTCTTGGAGACATATTATATTGTCTTATTAATTCCGTAAAAGCCCAAGTCCAGCCACCTCTATCCAGCATTGAACACTCTACAACATCACATAAAATTTGAATTAAAATAAATTGAAATGTTTGGGGATTTGGAGAATCTTTGGAACAACTCGATAGAATGAAAATTAGCCCAATATATAATAAGAAAACTCACTTTACATTATTTTAGTAAAAAGGCTGAAAAAAAGCAGATGAACACATAGAAATAGATTGGAGTTATTTGCCAAAAATCAAGCAACTGTTTTACCTGGTGCAAAGTGAAATAAATTCCAGTTACACATCATATTTTACCCACACATGGTGGCTGTCCTTGCTTTGCTTCTGAGTATGCAAAATGATTGTAGTGGGTAGCATCCTCACAAAGCCACAGTTTTCAGTCATGGATTCAAGATACATTTCATTCATGCCCTTGATTTGCCACTGTCTGGAGCTCCCTGACTAAGAGAACTTCAGCAACATTAGTTACTTCCCCTTGGGGTTCCCAGCATCTCTTCATATTCCTTAAAAAACAATTGTATTGTGTGCAGTTCATATGATTAACTTCATAAATATTTCTGAAAGTGACTACTACTTATAAAGCTTAAACCTAGTCTAGATTTATGAAAGTGAAGCACTGTGAGAATAACTATTTAAATGGACTCATAGAAGCCTTAATAAAAATGTAACTGAGTTTTTTCTTGTTTCTTTTCTTTATTTTTTTTTCTTTTGTGGCTAGTAAGTATGGTGAGACTAAAAACATTTTCCAAAATAGCATAGATTTGCAAACAAAACATATTTTCTTGGCTGAATGTTCAACCCTATAAGATTTTCACATTTATGTAAGTTGTTCCATCTGTTCCAGTTTTGATTACTGTGCTTCATATGCAGAGAGAATACTTTTTTTCTGATATTTCATCTTAAGGGCTCTGCATATCATTTCATTTCTATTTTTCCTTTTCTTTTTAGACAAAAGGCACTTGCCAAGGTCAAGGCTTGTTTCTCTAAAGGTGGATATTGAGGGGAATGTGTAAACAAATGGTAGAAGAAATAAGATAATTGCTTATTTTATTCCCTTGACTAAGTTAACCCCAAATCATTACAACCACTTGCCCCCTGTTTCTATCACTGTCACTTGTCTCCCTCCTGCCTTCTTCCTCTTCTTTCCATTGTTTGAATTGATATTCATAAGCTTCAGAAAATTAATCACACAGAACTCTTTTTAACATGAATCTGCCCTGAGAAGACTTTCAAACAATTAGCCTCTTTGCAAGTGTTCAAAGATGTAATACATATTGCCGAGATTGTAAAGTCTCCAGATTCCTTGCTTCCTGTCATTGATCTAGATTAACCTAGTCTTTTAAGATTTTATTTCAATTGCTGTTGAGAACATAGACAGAAGATGGCACTGTTTACTCATTATTAAAAAGTCCGCAACCGCTTTAAAGAAAAAAACAATGCTTCCCTGCTAGGAAAACATATAGTATTATTAGAAATCAGACTGCATATATAATGAACATAATTTTTGAACATTACAATGAGAAATATACATTTAAAATTAGACAAGGTAAGCTAAACCGTGGAAAACAGTCTTGCTGTGCACTGAATTTTCAGGAATAACCCATTTCAAATGGAATGTAATTGTAGTCACATGCACTGTAGGGATTGACCAGGGACCTGGGTTCGCGTCCCAACTCTACCATTCCAAACCATAAGACCTTGGACAAGTTGCTTAAGACAACCCTCTCTCTGAGTCTAAATATTCTTACTGGAAAATGGGGATAATAACACCTATTCTGTAGTGTTGTTTTGTGGACTGAATGAGCACACAGTAAAAGTACATTAACAATGCTAGACTGTAAGTCTTTGGTTATCTTGTTAATAAGACATCTATCATCCTCAAATAGTGAAATGCTTAACCTAGAAACGCAATGTAGAAACTGATTAAATGACTGAAAAGAAAACCCATAACTTAAATGAATTTTGTGTTGGCTTACAGATGATTCCTATTTAAATAAGAAGCAGGGCAAGTGTAAAAAATAATTAATTAGTTACTAATCTAACTCTAGAGCACTTGACAATATCAATATTTTCTTTTTCTCACAGAAATGTGTTTATTCCCAATTAAATGATTGAAGATATTTCATTAATAATCAGGGAAAATCATATTCAAGTTTTCTGAAGCACTAAGGGAATAACCTATTCTATCTAGATAGAAATAAAAGTATTGTTCTTTATGTTTTACTCTATTTATTATAGTAATTATAAACATTTCTTCATAACCTACCTTTCCTTTGAGGAATTTAAATGGTAAGGTAACACGTGATAGAATATTTTGCCCCATTGCTTCCTTGAAATTTAAAGACACATTATTATTGGTGTCTATACTAAAGATGAACATTTTAAATTGACATGCATAAAGGCTTACTCTATCTTGTAATATTTAATTGTGCAATAATATTAACTTTAAGCATCAAAAGCTTAAATTGTTGTCTAGACATTTTTTAATATTTAAATATTCATTTTTGTGACTCTCAAGTGATAGAGCTAGTCAAAAATATGTATTTCCTCTTCTTGGGCACACAGCCAGCCATTTCCTGGTTTCTAAAGTTAGATGTGGTAATGTGACTGAGTTCCAGCCAATGGAATGTGCGTAGAAGAAATGGTGCCAATTTCATGCCAGTGCTTCTAGGAAGAAGGTATGCTTCCAACCACAAAGGAGTTATTTTTCCTTTTATTGCTTAGATGCAGATGACACAGGGCCCTAAGGGATAGCAAAGCCATGAAAAAGAAAGAATCTGGGTCCCTAAACTCCATCTAAAAGAATTCATCCATGAGTAAGTAACTATTATGTAAGTGGAAAATAGACTTCTCTTTGTTCTAACAATTAGCATTGCCCAAAGGAACACTCCCATTAAAAAAAAAAAAAAAAAGGAGCTATCAATCACATTGTAGCATGTAATGTACTACCATTCTTTAAACTTTCTCAGTTGAAATAGGGACACCAAGTAATAAACGCATTTTGATGCGAGGGACAGGACGATTTGTTCATACAGTTCATTGAAATTCTGTATAGTGGATGTTCACTTTTCATTAATCTATTTTTTAAAAATGATTAATATATTTTTGGCTTCATTGGGTCTTCATTGCTGCACGTGGACTTTCTCTAGTTGCGGCGAGCAGGGGCTACTCTTCTTTGTGGTGCACGGGCTTCTCATTGCGGTGGCTTCTGTTGTTGTGGAGCACGGGCTCTGGGCACACAGGCTTCAGTAGTGTGGCACACGGGCTCAGTAGTTGTGGCTCGCAGGCTCTAGAGCACAGGCTCAGTAGTTGTGGTGCACAAACTTAGTTGCTGTGCAGCATGTGGGATCCTCCCAGGCCAGGGCTCAAACCCATGTCCCCTGCATTGGCAGGCGGATTCTTAACCACTGTGCCACCAGGGAAGTCCATATATATATATATATATATATATATATATATATATATATATATATATTTAACTAAAAATACCAAACAATGACTCATCAATTGTTAGCTTTAGAGTACATCTGCACAGATATCTCCTCTTCATGTTTCTGCTCAATTTGCTCCACTAGACAGTATAATGCAAGAAAAATATTAAAAACTAAAATTGTTAGCAGCCTTATACCTTCCAAGGGATGGGGATGAGTGGCATAATAGTTATTTCCTATTTTATTACTCTTTTCCCAGAGTCTAAAGTGCAGCAAGGAAGTTAGAAATTCCTAAATTGCAGCTATTTCTTTACTGTAGAAGATAAGGACCTGGAAGATGGCCCATCATAGGACTACTCAATAATCAGTCACCGGTGGTTCAGAAATCACTGGAGGCCTTGAGGCAAGCAGAGAATGGAAAGTTAAATTTTCCCGATGATAATGTAATGGTTGGATGGATGGTGAGAGAAGAGGTACGGTCTTAAGAAAAGGGCCTGGCAATTTTGAGTAAAGCTTGATGCAGCCCAGTGATTTTGGTGTAGTTTACAGTGAGGTCACGTGCTGGCTGGTTCTTTTCCATTCTCTGCTCTTCTCCTGCTCTATGCTGCAGATTCATGTAGTGTCTCTCTTGCTGGTTTCTATTTGGACTTGGCCAGTGAGAAGTGAGGCAGGAGACAGAGGGGCCCCAGGCTGAACAGCTGGAGTTTGTCCCCTGTGGACAGATTCTCCAAGAGGAAGATAACAGGAAGATAACAGGAGAGGCTGAGCCCTGCCCAGATAAAAGATAGAGACCACATATTTCTCATTCTCGAGGTCAAGGAGAATTTCCCAACTACACATGTGCACAAAAGCCCTTTGCAGGTCAAAAAAGGAATGATGTCAACCTATCCATAGGCCTCTTTGCTAGAACCCACCTTGGCTAAGAGATGTGCACGCACACATGGGAGGATCCTGGGATAAACCAAATACAGACTCAGAACCAGGCAGAGAAAGATGATTGGCCAAAGGAAACCTGGAAGAAATGCCCCATGTAAGTGATTTAAAATAGCAGTCCCCAACTTTTTGGCAACGGGGACCGGGTTCATGTAAGACAACTTTTCCATGGACGGGGTTGGGGGGGGTGGGGGAGCGGGGGGATGTTTCAGGTGGTACTGCAAGTGATGGGGAACTGCAGATGAAGCTTCAGTTGCTCGCCGGCTGCTCGCCTCCTGCTGTGCAGCCCAATTCCTAACGGGCCGAGGACCGACACGGGGCCACGGGGACCCCTGATTTAAACTACCACGAGGGTGCGACTCTCTCTCTGAGTCCTCCCATGCGTCTATCCACACGTACTCTTTTTCCTGCTAATAAACACTTGTCATGCTACTTTCCGTCTTTGTGGGAATTCATTTCTGCAAAGCCGAAGGGCCAGGGGCCTTGTTACTGGCCACTGGTCTAGTGGCTAGAATTCAGTGCTCTCACTATCACGGCCTGACTTCAATCTCTAGCCAGGAATCGAAATCGTGCTTCAAGCTTCTGCAGGACAAAGCCACCTGAGATCAGGAAGCACTTGCTGAAAATTGGGTGATTGATAGAAGGAGAAAGGGAGTGAGGTGCTTCTCCTCCATCCCTCTTCTGCATAGGATTCTGGAAGGCCCTGATGTCATTGGCAGTACCTAGATCTGACCACTGCCTCCTCCCCTGGCCCCTTCAGCCCTAGGGTGGCAATGACATTCTTATTTTTTTCCAGTCCCCGACTATTGCTGTCTCCATTTTTCGTTCTCAAACCTCTAAATAGTCTCCTTATTAGTCTTTTCAGTTAAACACTTCTGAGGGGTTCTTCTCCTTCCCACATTCTGTTTAGCAGTGTGTTGTTGGTGGTGGTATGTTATAGGAAGGGTACTGAGCCCATGCTTAGTCTGGTCCTCATAGTAATTTAAAAGACTTTGAAGGCAAACTTGACATTGAAGTTATATTGGTTCACTGACATAAAACTTTAATGATCTTCTTTAGCCAGAGAGTATAAAGAGATCGTTTGTATACCTTCAGTGTTGCTTTGAAATATGTAAACAGAGGGCTGGAGGAAGATGGCGGAAGAGTAAGACGTGGAGATCACCTTCCTCCCCACAGATACATCAGAAATTCATCTACACGTGGAACAACTCCTACAGAACACCTACTGAACGCTGGCAGAAGACTTCAGACCCCCTAAAAGGCAAGAAACTCCCCATGTACCTGGGTAGGGCAAAAGAAAAAAGAATAAACAGAGGCAAAAGGATAGGGACGGGACCTGCACCCGTGGGAGGGAGCCGTGAAGGAGGAAAGGTTTCCACACACTAGGAGCCCCTTCGTGGGCGGAGACTGCGGGTGGCGGAGGGGGAAAGCTTCAGAGTAGCAGAGGAGAGCACAGCCACAGGGGTGCGGAGGGCAAAGCGGAGAGATTCCCGCATAGAGGATCGGTGCCGACTGGCACTCACCAGCCTGAGAGGCTTGTCGGCTCTGCTGCCGGGGCGGGCGGGGCTGGGAGCTGAGGCTCGGGTATCGGGTTTCAGTCGGAGCGCAGGGAGAGGACTGGGGCTGGCAGCGGGAAGAGAGCCTGAAGGGCTTAGTGCACCACGGTTAGCCAGGAGGGAGTCCGGGAAAAAGTCTGGAGCTGCCGAAGAGGCAAGAGACTTTTTCTTCCCTCTTCGTTTCCTGGTGCGCGAGGAGAGGGGATTAAGAGCGCTGCTTAAAGGAGCTCCAGAGACGGGTGCGAGCCGCGGCACAGACCACAGAGAAGGGCGTGGGATGCTGGGGCAGCTGCTGCCACCGCCAAGAGGCCTGTGTGCGAGCACAGGTCACTGTCCACGCCCCCTTTCGGGGAGCCTGTGCAGCCCGCCACTGCTGGGTCCCAGGATCAAGGGACGACTTCCCCGGGAGAGCGCACGGCACGCCTTGGGCTGGTGCAACGTCATGCCGGCCTCTGCCGCCGCAGGCTCGCCCCGCATCCGCATCCGTACCCCTCCCTGCCACCGGCCTGAGTGAGCCAGAGTCCCCGAAGCAGCTGCTCCTTTAACCCCGTCCTGTCTGAGCAAAGAACAGACGGCCTACAGCGACCTACATGCAGAAGCGGGGTCAAATCCAAAGCTGAGACCCGGGAGCTGTGAGAACAAAGAAGAGAAAGAGAAATCTCTCCAGGCAGTATCAGAAGCAGCAGATTAAAGCTCCACAATCCAATTGATGTACCCTGCATCTGTGGAATACATGAATAGACAGCAAATCATCCCAAATTGAGGAGGTGGACTTTGAGAACAAGATTTATGATTTTTTACCCTTTTCTTCTTTTTACAACGAATTACCCCAAATTGAGGAGGTGGAATTTGAGAGCAAGATTTACGATTTTTTTCCCCTTGTTCTCTTTTTTTGAAAGTGTATGTGTATGCTTCTGTGTGAGATTTTGTCTGTACAGTTTTACTTCCACCATTTGTCCCAGGGTTCTATCTGTCCAATTTTTTTTAAATTTTTTTAACAATTCCATTTTTATTTTAATAACACTATTATATTTTATCAAACTTTATTCTATTTTGCTTTATCTTCTTTCTCTTTTTCCTACCTTCCCTCCTTCCTCCCTCTCTCCTTCCCCTCTCCTTCTCTCCTTTCTTTCTTTTTTCTTTCTTTCTTTCTTTGTTTCTTTCCTTCTTTCTTACTAACTTACTTTCTTTCTTTCATTCTTTCCTCCCTTCCTCCTTTCTTTCTTTCTTTCTTTCTTTCTTTCTTTCTTCTACTAATTCTTTCTATCTACTTTTTCTCCCTTTTATTCTGAGCCAAGTGGATGAAAGGCTCTTGGTGCTGCAGCCAGGAGTCAGTGCTGTGCCTCTGAGGTGAGAGAGCCAACTTCAGGACACTGCTCCACAAGAGACCTCCCAGCTCCACATAATATCAAATGTCAAAAATCTCCCAGAGATCTCCATCTCAACACCAACACCCAGCTTCACTCAACGACCAGTAAGCTACAGTGCTGGTCACCCTATGCCAAGCAACTAGCAAGACAGGAACACAACCCCACCCATTAGCAGAGAGGCTGCCTAAAAACATAATAAGGCCACAGGCACCCCAAAACACACCACAAGACTTGGAACTGTCCACCAGAAAGACAAGATCGAGCCTCATCCACCAGAACACTGGCACTAGACCTCTCCACCAGGAAGCCTACACAACCCACTGAAATAACCTTAACCACTGGGGTCAGACACCAAAAACAACGGGAACTACGAACCTGCAGCCTGCAAAAATGAGACTCCAAACACAGTAACATAAGCAAAATGAGAAGACAGAAAAACACACAGCAGGTGAAGGAGCAAGATAAAAACCCACCAGACCTAACAAATGAAGAGGTAATAGGCAGTCTACCTGAAAAAGAATTCAGAATAATTATAGTAAAGATGATCCAAAATCTTGGAAATAGAATAGACAAAATGCAAGAAACACTTAACAAGGACCTAGAAGAACTAAAGATGAATCAAGCAATGATTAAAAACACAATAAATTAAAAGAAATATACTCTAGATGGGGTCAATAGCAGAATAACTGAGGAAGAAGAACGGATAAGTGAGGTGGAAGATAAAATAGTGGAAATAACAGCTGCAGAGCAGAATAAAGAAAAAAGAATGAAAAGAACTGAGGACAGTTTCAGAGACCTCAGGGACAGTGTTAAGTGCACCAACATTTGAATTATTGGGCTTCCAGAAGAAGAAGAGAAAATGAAAGGAACTGAGAAAATATTTGAAGAGATTATAGTTGAATACTTCCCTAATATGGGAAAGGAAATAGTTAATCAAGACCAGGAAGCACAGAGAGTCCCACACAGAAAAAATCCAAGGAGAAATATGCCAAGACACATATTAATAAAACTGTGAAAAATTAAACATAAAGAAAACATATTAAAAACAGCAAGGGAAAAACAACAAATAACACACAAGGGAATCCCCATCAGGTTAACAGCTGATCTCTCAGCAGAAACTCTACAAGCCAGAAGGGAGTGGCAGGACATATTTAAAGTGTTGAAGGAGGAAAACCCGCAACCAAGATTACTCTACCCAGCAAGGATCTCATTCAGATATGATGGAGAAATTAAAAGATTTACAGACAAGCAAAAGCAGAGAGAGTTCAGCACCACCAAACCACCTTTACAGCAAATGCTAAAGGAACTTCTCTAGGCAAGAAACACAACAGAAGGAAAATACCTACAATAACGAACCAGAAACAATTAAGGAAATGGGAATAGGAACATACATATCGATAATTACCTTAAATGTAAATGGATTAAATGCTCCCACCAAAAGACACAGAGTGGCTGAATGGATACAAAAACAAGACCCATATATATACTGTCTACAAGAGACCCACTTCAGGACTAGAGACACACACAGATTGAAAGTAAGGGTATGGAAAAAGTTATTCCATGCAAATGGAAATCAAAAGAAAGCTGGAGTAGTGATTCTTATATCAGACAAAACAGACTTTAAAATAAAGACTATTAGAACAGACAAAGAAGGACACTAAATAATGATCAAGGGATCAATACAAGAAGAAGATATAACAATTGTAAATATTTATGCACCCAACATAGGAGCACCTCAAAACATAAGGCAAATACTAACAGCCATAAAAGGGGAAATCGACAGTAACATACTCGTAGTAGAGCAATTCAACACCTGACTTTCACCAATGGACAGATCATCCAAAATGAAAATAAATAAGGAAACACAAACTTTAAATGATACATTAAACAAGATGGACCTAATTGATATTTATAGGACATTCTATCAAAAAACAACAGAATACACATTTTTCTCAAGTGCTCATGGAACTTTCCTCAGGATAGATCATATCTTGGGTCACAAATCAAGCCTAGGTAAATGTAAGAAAATTGAAATTGTATCAAGTATCTTTTCTGACCACAATGCTATGAGACTAGACATCAAGTACAGGAAAAGATCTGTAAAAAATACAAACACATGGAGGCTAAACAATACACTACTTAATAACGAAGTGATCACAGAAGAAATCAAAGAGGAAATAAAAAAATACCTAGAAACAAATGACAATGGAGACACAATGACCCAGAACCTATGGGATGTAGCAAAAGCAGTTCTAAGGGAGAAGTTTATAGCAATAAAATCCCACCTTAAGAAACAGGAAACATCTCGAGTAAACAACCTCACCCTGCACCTGAAGCAATTAGAGAAAGAAGAACAAAAAAACCCCCCAAATTTAGCAGAAGGAAAGAAATCATAAAAATCAGATCAGAAATAAATGAAAAAGAAATGAAGGAAACGATAGCAAAGATCAATAAAACTAAAAGCTGGTTCTTTGAGAAGATAAACAAAATTCACAAACCATTAGCCAGACTCATCAAGAAAAGAAGGGAGAAGACTCAAAGCAATAGAATTAGAAATGAAAAAGGAGAAGTAACAACTGACACTGCAGAAATACAAAAGATTATGAGAGACTACTACAAGCAACTCTATGCCAATAAAATGGACAACCTGGAAGAAAAGGAAAAAATCTTAGAAATGAACAACTTGCGAAGACTGACTCAGGCAGAAATAGAAAATATGAATAGACCAATCACAAGCACTGAAATTGAAACTGTGATTAAAATTCTTCCAAAAAACAGAAGCCAAGGACACATGGCTTCACAGGCGAATTCTATCAAACATTTAGAGAAGAGCTGACACCTATCCTTCTCAAACTCTTCCAAAATATAACAGAGGGAGGAGCACTCCCAAACTTATTCTATGAGGCCACCATCACCTTGATACCAAAACCAGGCAAGGATGTCACAAAGAAAGAAAACTACAGGCCAATATCACTGATGAACATAGATGCAAAAATCCTCAACAAAATACTAGCAAACAGAATCCAACAGCACATTAAAAGGATCATACACCATGATCAAGTGGGGTTTATTCCAGGAATGCAAGGATTCTTCAATATACACAAATCAAACAATGTGATGCACCATATTAACAAATTGAAGGAGAAAAACCATATGATCATCTCAATAGATGCAGAGAAAGCTTTCGACAACATTCAACACCCATTTATGATGAAAACCCTTCAGAAAGTAGGCATAGAGGGAACTTTCCTCAACATAATAAAGGCCATATATGACAAACCCACAGCCAACATCATCCTCAATAGTGAAAAACTGAAACCATTTCAACTAAGATCAGGAACAAGACAAGGCTGCCCACTCTCACCACTCTTATTCAACCTAGTTTTGGAAGTTTTATCCACAGCAATCAGAGAAGAAAAGGAAATAAAAGGAATTTAAATTGGAAAAGAAGTAAGGTGGTCACTGTTTGCAGATGACATGATACTATACATAGAGAATCCTAAAGATGCTACCAGAAAAGTACTAGAGCTAATCAATGAATTTGGTAAAGTAGCAGGATACAAAATTAATGCACAGAAATCTCTGGCATTCCTGTACACTAATGATGAAAAATCTGAAAGTGAAATCAAGAAAACACTCCCATTTACCACTGCAACAAAAAGAATAAAATATCTAGGAATAAACCTACCTAAGGATAAAAAAAGACCTGTATGCAGAAAATTATAAGACACTGATGAAGGAAATTAAAGATGATACAAATAGATGGAGAGATATACCATGGTCCTGGATTGGAAGAATCAGTATTGTGAAAACGTCTCTACTACCAAAAGCAATCTACAGGTTCAGTGCAATCCCTATGAAACTACCACTGGCATTTTTCACAGAATTAGAACAAAAAATTTCAAAATTTGTTTGGAAAAACAAAGGACCCTGAATAGCCAAAGCAATCATGAGAACGAAAAATGGAGCTGGAGGAATCAGGCTCCATGACTTCAGACTATACTACAAAGCTACAGTAATCAAGACAGTGTGGTACTGGCACAAAAATAGAAAGATAGATCAATGGAACAGGATAGAAAGCCCACAGATAAACCCACTCACATATGGTCACGTTATCTTTGATAAAGGAGACAGCAATGTACAGTGGAGAAAGGACAGCCTCTTCAATAAGTGGTGCTGGGAAAACTGGACAGGGACATGTAAAAGTATGAGATTAGATCACTCCCTAACACCATACACAAAAATAAGTTCAAAATGGATTAAAGACTTAAATGTAAGGCCAGAAACTATCAAACTCTTAGAGGAAAACATAGGCAGAATACTCTATGACATAAATCACAGCAAGTTCCTTTTGGACCCACCTCCTAGCGAAATGGAAATAAAAACAAAAATAAACAAATGGGACGTAATGAAACTTCAAAGCTTTTGCACAGTAAAGGAAACCGTAAACAAGACCAAAGGAGAACCCTCAGAATGGGAGAAAATATTTGCAAATGAAGCAACTGACAAAGGATTAAACTCCAAAATTTATAAGCAGCTCATGCAGCTCAATAGCAAAAAAAACAAACAACCCAATCCAAAAATCAGCAGAAGACCTAAATAGACATCTCTCCAAAGAAGATATACAGACTGCCAACAAACACATGAAAGAATGCTCAACATCATTACTCATTAGTGGACTGAAAATCAAAACTACAATGAGATATCATCTCACACCAGTCAGAATGGCCATCATCAAAAAATCTAGAAACAATAAATGCTGGAGAGGGTGTGGAGAAAAGGGAACACTCTTGCACTGCTAGTGGGAATGTGGATTGGTACAGCCACTATGGAGAACAGTATGGAGGTTCCTTAAAATCTACAAATAGAACTACCATATGACCCAGCAATCCCACTACTAGGCATATACCCTGAGAAAACCATAATTCAAAAAGACACATGTACCAAAATGTTCATTGCAGCTCTATTCACAATAGCCCGGAGCTGGAAACAACCTAAGTGTCCATCATCGGATGAATGGATAAAGAAGATGTGGCATATATATACAATGGAATATTACTCAGCCATAAAAAGAAACGAAACTGAGCTATTTGTAATGAGGTGGATAGACCTAGAGTCTGTCATACAGAGTGAAGTAAGTCAGAAAGAGAAAGACAAATAGCGTATGCTAACTCATATATATGGAAGTTAAGAAAAAAAAAAGTCATGAAGAACCTAGGGGTAAAACAGGAATAAAGACACAGACCTACTTGAGAATGGACTTGAGGATATGAGGAGGAGGAAGGGTAAGCTGTGACAAAGCACGAGAGAGGCATGTACATATATACACTACAAAACGTAAGGTAGATAGATAGTGGGAAGCAGCCGCATAGCACAGGGAGATCAGCTCGGTGCTTTGTGACCGCCTGGAGGGGTGGGATAGGGAGGGTGAGAGGGAGGGAGATGCAAGAGGGAAGAGATGTGAGAACAGATGTATATGTATGACTGATTCACTTTGTTATAAAGCAGAAACTAAAAAAAAAAAAAGAAAAGAAAAAAGAAGTATGTAAACATTGTGAATACAGTGCCATAGGCATTTACTCCAAGGGTTCCTCTGTTGAAAGTATTCAAACAAATAAACCCTAAACCAATTTGTTTTTATCCAAGCCTCACTCTCCAGCAGCTGCTGAGCTTTTTGGTTGGGGGAAGATCTATGACTTTCAGATTTTAGTGGTATATGTGCACGAGAGGAATATGTGGATTCTTTAGCAGAAAGAAGAGAAGAAAATAGTCACAGGATTGAAAACAAAATAAGATCAACAATTCATTAAGAAGAGGATTCTTACAGCTCTAAATGAATGTATGTACTTAAGCTGCCAGGGAATGTTGAGATATCTCGGGAGAATACCGTATGTCTTACAAAAAGTGGGTTTATTAATAGAGCCAATTTAAAAGATGAATTTCAAGTAACAGTAACCCCAGTTAATAACTGGTTAACACGTCTAAAATATAAGCTACACAGATTTATGGGTTTGATTTTTTTCTTGAAGAATGTGTATTTTCCTTTGTCTTTTGTTTATAATTTTTTATTTTAGACTGGTTTTAGATTTACAGAAAAGTTTTTAAGATAGTGCAGAATTCCCATATACCTCATGCCCAGTTTCCCCTTTTGTTAATGTCTTAGGTTACATTTCAACTAATGAACTGGTATAAATACACTATTATTAACTAAAGTGCATGCTTTATTCTGATTACCTTAGTTTTTACTGAATGTCTTTTTCTGTTCCAGGATTCTATCCAAGACACCACATGACATTTAGCTGTCAGGTTTCCTTAGGCTCCTCTTGGCTATGAAATTTCCTCAGACTTTTCTTGTTTCTGACAGCCTTGACAGTTTTAAGGAGATTTTTGGGAGGGGGAACACAGGGGTTGAAGTGCCTTTTTCATTACATCCTATTAAGGGTGTTTACTATCAACATGACTTGTTACTAATGATGTCAATACCCTATTTTTTTTATGCATATATTCTAGGGTACTAGACTGAAAACCCTCTGAGGATGGAAGCTGTCTTGTTCTTTATTATGTATAAACTGCATGCTGTCACTGCTAAAAATGACTAGTTTATGAATTTCCCAACCTTTTAACATGTGAGACATAAAGACCATGCAGAACCATGCAGCATTATTTTCCTCCCCCATAGGTTTGACAAAATTATATAAAGCTGGCTACAAAATGTCATAATAAAAGTGGATGCATGCTGCATGAAACTGGGAAATCATATTTTTAGTGATGTCAAATGTCTTCTCATCTTATTGTTGTACTATATTGCTCTTTGAAATTATTTGTTTAAAATTATTTTAAAAAGTCAGAAAAACATGTGACCCTAGATGTTTGACAACCCTGTTACTCAGCCCCACTACGCTTAATACGGAGAACCCAGAATCTTTTTTTCATCAATTCCTTTGGGGAGAGTCTACATTAACATTCACAGATTTGGGGGTGGGGATGAGCACTTGTTCTGGGATTGCCTAGAAGTTCATCAGTGGAGAAGAATACTGGGTCTTTTGAGTGTCTTTGGCTTACTGCAATGGCTGCAAGTGTGGGAAATGTCCTAACTAGCATTATCTGTGTTCCAAGGCTTAGAAACTTGTCATAGAAACCTCTGGGAGTCCAGTAAGGGCCTTCTCCCTTACAGGTACAGACACATTTCTTGTACCTAGACTATTTTTTTCTGTCTTAGGTTGTTTTGCTTTTCCTGAAGCTCAGTTTGCACCTGCAGAATATTACTAGAGTATGCAGAGAGAAAAGGAGGCAGCCTAAGGAAAATGAAGTGTTGATTCTTTTCTTGATATGTTTTTCTTTTTTTAACTCTAGTTCAGACAGCTTCACTGAGTTCATAACTTGGTGGTAAGCAGATTCATATTTTTACTTTCCATGATGACTCTTTTCCCAATCTCAATCTTCAGGAACTCTCTCCTTGTATAATTTTTCAGATCATATCAGGATCTTCTAAGTAATATGGAAGGATAAGTTTCCATCTTACAAAATAATGCCAATGTACATATTACATTTGCTTTTTCTAAAAATACAAATAGCATAGGTTTTCTCCCAGCATATGCAAACTAACAATTAAACAAGACACTCATATTTGTAATTTGTTTTAGAAATATCTTTTTATTTATATTTTCATGTTTCAAGTATAAAAGATATGATACAATTTTGCTTATTTTGCATTTATTATATTCATTCTATTTCCATTAAATTGGTTTATTAATAACTCTCAGACTCTAATTGTTTTCTTCTTGAAAAGAATATCCATTTCAGAAGCCTGTGATTATGTATCTTAATTCTATTTGGTCAAGTTAAATGATGTAAAATTATCTCTTGTATGTTAAAGAGAATTGCTGATTCTTATTCAATAGGTTAACATCAGGTGGGGAGATGGAAAGACATTGTACTACTTGATTGACATAAGCAAATCTTATATACTATAACTTGAACATATAGTCCTCTTGCCCTTCGTCAATTTGCCAGACATCTTTTGGGGCCATATCAGCTTTATTTGCTATGAACAGTTATATTTATTAATGCAACTATTATTTAGTTAGCACTCACTATGAGGTAAGCATTGTGTTAGACATTGGGTATCTAAGACTCATACAAAACAGGTGAGGTTTCTGCATTCAAGAAGTTTATAGTCTAGTAAGAGAAAAGGTTTTATTTAATTAATCATTTTTTAAGGTTTCTAAAGGTAAAGTTATTTTTTCCTCTTACATACAGTCCATGCAAGCTGTGATTTCTGTAAGATTCTATTAATTAAAAGTTTTTTAATATATAAGTTAGATAAACAACAAGGACCTATTGTATAGCACAGGGAACTATATTCAATATCTTTCTCTTTTAACTTTTTATTTTATATTGTAATATAGACAATTAACAATGTTGTGATAGCTTCAGGTGCACAGCAAAGCGACTTAGCCATACATATACATGTATCCATTCTCCCTCAGATTCTCCTCCCGTCCAGGCTGCCACGTAACATTGAGCAGTGTTCCCTGTGCTATACAGTAGGTCCTTGTTGGTTATCCTTTTAAAATATAGCAGTGTGTACATGTCAGTCCCAAACTCCCTAACTATCCCTTCCCTCCACCCTTCTCCCCCGGTAACCATAAGATCATTCTCTAAGTCTGTGAGTCTGTTTCTGTTTTGTAAATATGTTCATTTGTATCATTTCTTTTTAGATTCCTCATATAAGTGATATCATATAGTATTTCTCTTTCTCTGTCTGACTTACTTCACTCAGTATGACAGTCTTTAAGTCCATCCATGTTGCTGCAAATGGCATTATTTTTCTTTTTTATGGCTAATAGTCCATTGTATATATGTACCACATCTTCTGTATCCGTTCCTCCATTGATGGACATTTAGGTTGCTTCCATGTCTTGGCTATTGTAGACAGTGTTACAGTGAACACTGGGGTGCATGCATCCTTTCAGATCATGTTTTTCTCAGGGTATATACCCAGGAATGGGATTGCAGGATCATATGGTAGCTCTGTTTTTAGTTTTTTTAAGGAACCTCCATACTGTTCTCCATAGTGGCTGTACCAATTTACATTCCCATCAACAGTGTAGGAGGGTTCCTTTCTCTCCACACCCTCTCCAGCATTTATTGTTTGTGGATTTTTTGATGATAGCCATTTTGACTGGTGTGAGGTGATATCTAATTGTAGTTTTGATTTGCCTTTCTCTCATCGTTAATGATGTTGAACATCTTTTCATGTGCCTCTTGGTCATCCATATGCATTCCTTGGAAAAAATGTATATTAAGGCTTCTGCCCATTTTTTGATTGGGTTGTTTGTTTTGATGATATTAAACTGCATAAGCTGTTTGTACATTTTGGAGACTAATCCCTTGTCAGTCACCTCATTTGCAAATATTTTCTCCCAATCTGTGGGTTGTCTTTTTGTTTTGTTCATGGTTTCCTTTGCTGTGCAAAAGCTTTTGAGTTTAATTAGGTCCCATTTGTTTATTTTATTTATTTATTTATTATTATTATTATTTTTTTTTTTCGGTACACGGGCCTCTCACTGTTGTGGCCTCTCCCTTTGTGGAGCACAGGCTCTGGACATGCAGGCTCAGCAGCCATGGCTCATGGGCCCAGCCGCTCCGCGTCACACGGGATCCTCCCAGACTGGGGCACGAACCCGTGTCCCCTGCATTGGCAGGCAGACTCTCAACCACTGTGCCACCAGGGAAGCCCCTATTTTTGTTTTTATTTCCATTACTCTGGAAGATGGATAGAAAAAGATATTGCCGCAATTAATGTCAGAGAGCGTTCTGCCTCTGTTTTCCTCTAGGAGTTTTATAGTGTCTGGTCTCACATTTAGGTCTTTAATCCATTTTGGGCTTATTTTTGTGTATGATGTTAAAGAATGATCTAATTTCACTTTTTTACATGCATCTGTCCAGTTTTCCCAGCACTATTTGTTGAAGAGACTGGCTTTCCACCATCATATAGTCTTGGAGAGAAGGTATTTTAAAATGGTTACAAACCAAAGATAAATATACAACTCTGGAAAATGCTATAAAGCTGAGGTATACTATATACTTTTAAAATTAGTTTTATTTGAGATATAGTAAACGTGAAATTTACACTTTGGGAGTGTACAATTTAGTGCTTTTTTGTTTGTTTGTTTTTTAGTATATTTAGAAGATTGTGCAACTGTCACCATTATCTAATTCCAGAACATTTTTATCACCCCTTAAAGGAACTCTGTCAATATCCATTACCAGTCATTCGTTATCCCCTTTCCCCTATCCTGTAATCCACTTTGTTTTAATGGGTTTGTTTATGCTAGACATATCATGTAAATGGAGTCATATAATATGGAGCCATTGTGTCTGACTTCTTTCATTTAGCATAATGTTTTCAAGGTTTGTCCATGTTGTATCATGAATATATCAATACTTAATTTTTTATGAATCTAAATAATATTTCATTAATCTAAATAATATTCCATTGTATGGACATACCACTTTTTGTTTACCCCTTTCACTAGGTGATGGACATTTGCATTATTTCCATTTTTTGGCTCTTATAAATAATGCTGCTGTGAACATTTGTGTATAAATTTTTGTTTGAACATATGTTTTTGATTTTGGGATGTATATAACTAGGAGTAGGATTGTTGGATCACATGGTACCCCATACGTTATATTTTGAGGAACTACCAAACATTTTCCCAAATTACTATACCATTTTACATTTCCATTAACAATGTACAATGGTTCCAATTTCTTTATATTCTTTCAAACAGTTACTATTGGTGACCTTTTTTATTATAGCCTATCCTAATAGGTATGAAGTGTTAACTCATTGTTTTGATTTGTATTTTCTTAATGATTAATGATGTTAATATCTTTTCATGTACTTATTGGTCATTTGTATACTTTATTAGAGAAACATCTATTCAGATGATTTGCCTGTTTTTAATTGGGTTATTTATCATTAAATAGTGTTTTTATATGTTCTTCTTTTGAGTTATTTTCTTAGTTGTTGCTCTGGGCCATGCAGTTAACATGTTGTAACAATCTAGTTATAAAGTTATTCAGTCCTGTAGATCATATTTAAGAGTTTAGTCTCTATTCTAAGAGTACAGGGAGATCACCAGAGGGTTTTAGGTAGAAGGGAGGTCAGTATGGATTTAGGGAGATCAGTTAGTGAGGAGAAAGAGAGATGATAACTGTTAGGCTGACTATGGAAGGGAGTGGAAATAAAAAGAAAACTGAATAGATGAGAGAGATGTTTAGGAAATAAAATGAACTGGGCTGTTGGTGGATTGAAGGGAAAGTTTGAGGAAGAAATTCACAAAAGAACTTAGCTTTCCTGTCCCTTCATCAACTCATGGTCCATTCTCTTGGCTAAAGTGTCTGATAACTACTACCAGCATTTCATCTTGGATGAATGCACAAAGTGTAAAGTAAAATTGCCATGAAGTATAGTCACTGTCAGTACAAGTACAGTGGTCTCTCTCACTACCACTTGACAAAATGTAAGAAACTTCTTAGAGGCAGAAGAATTGACAGAATCTCTGGTTACCAAGAGAATAGAGACAGGAGAAGAGACATAGGAGAATGGTTAGTGCTGAAACAAAAACAAAATCAAACACTTGTCTTTCTCCTCCTCTTAGGATTTTGTGGAAATCAAAACACAAAAAGAATCTATTCTTAAAAAAAGGCTATCTTTTTTCTTGCAATCACTTTTTGACATCTCAGGTTTGATTTGTCTAATAGTTCAAAATATTTTCACTAAGATTCTCACATATCCTGACATATCCACAAGTTATCTGTTTATTCGCATCTCTAATCCTGTCTCTGAGCTTTACAATAGCACAGCTATTGCTGCAGTTCTACTTCCAATAACCTCTCATGGGTAACATTAATAGTCCATTCCCAAATAGCGCACTTATTGTTTTTAAAGTTTTTCAATGATTCAGTCCATTAGTAGCAAGTTGGAAATTATGGCAATCTCAGAAATCATGAACTTCCAAATGAATTGTTTAATCAGGGTAGAAAGTATCTTATACAGGTAGAGGATCACAAATACCATAGAATAATACATGTTATTTAAATATTGAAATGGTACCAGGATGTATTAATCATATAAAAATGTTTGTCATATAAATATCAACATAGCATTATTTCACAAATATAAAAAAAAAGGACATAAGTCTTTGATGTAGACATTCCACATCTAGTATTATATTATAAAGATCAACAGTTACTTTCACTAAAAAAGTATTTGGAATGATGTGATTTCAGCATTTTCTGACAAAGTCATGAATTATAAACATACTATTTCAATAGGAAATATGAGAAAAATTATGATAAA
Organism: Mesoplodon densirostris; assembly: GCF_025265405.1. Lineage (NCBI taxonomy): Eukaryota > Metazoa > Chordata > Mammalia > Artiodactyla > Ziphiidae > Mesoplodon > Mesoplodon densirostris. The sequence continues at coordinate 20,131,092 of NC_082665.1, forward strand.
AAATCATGGAAAATGATGAGATCATTCTGTATGTACTTATATGGAAATATCTTCACGAAATATTTTTAAGAGGAAAAGCAAGGTGTAAAACAGTCTGTAAAATGTATTATTATGTGGAAATAAGAGCATGTACATGATTATACATCCAAAGACTATCTCTGAAAAGAGCCATAGGCAACTGGTAATAATGGTTAATCTAGGAATGGGAATTGATAGGCTGAGAAGTTTGGAAAGGGAAGGTATTGTGTGTGCTTTTTTGGCCCATACTTTCTTGTATTTTTTAATGCTGTACTGTGCATATCTTTACAGCATGCTCTATCTAGCTAGATAGATAGCTACCTATTTTTTGTACACACATATACATCAAAATAAATATACAGTGTATTTGTCAGAGTTCTCCAGGGAAACAGAACCATATCTCTCTCTCTCTCTCTCTCTCTATATATATATATATAGAGAGAGAGAGAGAGAGAGATACACCTCTATTTTTATCTTTATCTCTCTCTGTATATATTCCTGCCTGGCTAGAAAATCAGGGAGAGTTTCTATGTTGCAATCTTGAAGAAAATTCGTTTTTCTTCAGGAAACCTCAGTCTTTGCTCTTAAGGCTTCCAACTGATTGGATGAAGCTCACTATGGAGAATGATATGCTTTACTTAGTCTGCAGATTTAAATGTAAATTGCAGTAAATATTACCTTCAAATCAGTGTCTAGACTGGTAGTTGATTAACAACTGGGCACCATAGCTTGGCCAAGTTGACAGAAAATTAACTATCACACATACACTGAGAATTAGGGGTTTAGAAATGAAGAGCATTTCTACAAATGGGACGAAGGAGAAACAGTCAATGAAAGATCTTCATGATCTACAGATAATTTTTCCCTAAAAATACCATCTATTCAAGTAGGATATAAAGAAATAGAGATAAGATCAGCAAATAAACAGACCTTCTGTTAAACACATGCCTTTAGATAGAAATTCTCTAGTTAAGATAATATAAAGTTGACCCTCTGTATCCACAAGCTTTGCATCTGCAGATTCAATCAACCGTGGATCAAAATTATCTAAAAAAACCTTCCAGAAAATTCCGAAAAGCAAAACTTAATTTTGTCACGCATTGGCTGGCAACTATTTACATAGCATTTACATTGTATTAGATATTATATGTAATCTAGAGATGATTTAAAGTATACTGGAGAATGTACATAAATTACATGTAAATAGACACCATTTTATATAAGGGAACTGAGCTCTGTGGATTTTGTTATCTGTGGAAGTTCTGGGAACAAATCCCCTGCAGATACCAAGGGACAATTATAACCTTCCCTTCCCTGGTATCATTGTATCTAGAAATGGGTGATGTCCCAGTAAGGACAGTAAGAGAAAATGGAGATCAATAATTGAAGGAAAAAAAAAAAAACTAAAGGGTTTATAGAAATGTATCAGATAAATGTGTTGTGCTGTACACTTTAAACTTACACAATGTTATTTGTCAAATATAGCTCAATAAAGCTGGGATAAAATAAAATAAAATGAAATAAAAACAAAATAAAACAAAAAACTACAGGGTTTGAAGCATTCTGTTAGTGAGACTCTCCTACCTCATATTAGTTAGCAGAGGTTTTATGTATCACAGGCAGTTGGGTTGGTCATGAGATAAAACGGACAAGAACACAAGAATGTGATGTAGGAGGCAAGGTAAGTGATCCAGTCTCACTTTTTAGAAGTATTTAGCCTAAGAATAAGAATGTCTACAGTTTGGAAGTTTGCTAGGAAAATGGACAGTTTAAACGACTCCAAAAGAGTATATTCCACAGCTTGGGGGTTTAGGAAACAAAGAAAGAAACTTTGGAATAGGGGCTTGCAATTCTTGGAGTAGGATTTTCTAAAAGACTAACTTTCAGTGAAAGACCTAATAATATTCCAGATATTTAAATGTTATTACATTTATGGAAGAGAACTATGTGGTCTGTGTAGCTATAAAGATAAACTGGAGATCAAGGTGTTGCTGATGGATGAAGACTCAGGTTCAATTTTAGGTAGATTTTTAGAACACTGTGCTCTCCATAGCAGCAATGGGAAGCCATGGGAGGTGATGAATATTTTAGCATTATGCATAATTTAGCAGAAGAAAGATGGCCAGGGAAGTAAATATAGTCATCATGGCTAAATTTGATGTGGCTAGGCTGGATAACTTTAAGGTTTTATGATTCTAAAATTTATAGTCCCTGAAACTAAAATATATTTTGTCTTAAATAAACCAGCATAGTTATGCTCATGAATATCTGAAGGCAGAAATTAACATACACTTCAGCATCTCTATTTCAAATTTTTGATATCACTTTTAAAGTAGTGTGCAAAAAATGTGCATAAAGTGCAAAGTTTCAGACAAGAGTTTTATTTTTAGTATTCTTGTTCTATGGCCTGATTCTTAAGTCAAATTCTAGTCACTTAAGATTTTACAAAAAGTTGTTTCCCTTCTTTTAGGACACTGTAGGCAAGCACGAAGATTGAATTACGTGATAAAATTTTGGAAGATGGAAACTAAACACATTACTTTTATAAAGAAGGTGAAATAAGGAGTTTCATATGGTTTCCAGGTGTTTGGATTCCTTTGGCCTATACAATGATTTTTGTACTTCAGAGACAGAGGACCAGCAAAGGGTAGTCAATGGGGTTTTTTGACTAAGTCTATATTAAAGAAAAAACAAGAGAAAATAAACTATAATAGTTCTACCATTTCCTAGAAGAAAGAACTTGTAATACATAAAATATAATTCAGTCTCTAAGTTTCATTCAAAATATTGTACTAACTGTGCTTTTACTAATTGACCAGTCAGAACAGACAGTAGCTGCTAAGATCAACACTTAATCAACATAATCTTGGAAGAAAGCAGAGTCCTTTATGTTTCATATTTTAGAGTAACAAAAGCTTACTTATTTTTTTCTGTTTGCCAGGCTGCATGAAATTTTGGTGGACAACTATACATGCTCACAGACCAGCATTTGCAATGTTGACCTGGGATAATTTTTGCATGGCCAGAACACCTAGAGTTGCTCTGTAACAGGGCAGTGAGGAATTTAGAATGCTTTCGAAAAGTATAGAGTTTCAGTCTATGAATTCACTTTCTTAGGATTTTAAGGGAAATCTTGGTCCCTTAGGAATGAATTATAAAAATAGTCATATAATACTCAGTATAGAGGAAAAATGGGCAACAGAAGACATGATGCCATTTCTTGAGAATGTTTCAACCTAATTAGAGAAAGACAATATAGGTGTATGAGGTGATGGGAAAGTAACTTTAAGCCAATTTATCAGTAAGCATCTTATAGGGGCTTTAGCCCAAATATATAAATGCTAAGGTAATCTAAAACAAAGAGCTTATTACATGGAAGTAATTTTAATCTGAGAAGACTTCATAAGGTTTTCCAGTGCAAAGTATCTTATTTTTTTAATCTATAAGAATATTAATTTGTCTGTGTGTTAAAAACAAGTATTAGAGATCTATAATTAAACATTAGATGCTCGGTTTAAAGTTTCAGAACAGGCTAGTCAGGGAGAAGTATATTCATGGTACATCTTTGTTTTATGCTCATAGTTGCATCTAAGTCTTCTTGACATACTTACTGGATGCTTTGTAACTTTAGGTGCAGTAGCTGCTCTCAAAATATTCTATAGTAAATAAGTTGATACATTAAATATTCAATAAAGTCACAGTCATGAACTTGCTGGGCATATAGAAAAATGAAAATGATTTTCTCTTCTTGGCTCCTGCTTTGATTTTACATTTTAAAATTAGATTTCACTCAGTGCCTTCCAAATTGGTAGCTTGCATCATCTGCTGCCTTCATCAACTACATTCTGTTTTTATTCACCTTATTTTTTTTAATGGCATACATCCAAAAGGAAAATTACTTGAATTGAAAGGGGAGACATATTTGGCTTTTTTTTTTCTGAAGCAGTACATCAGAAGCCAGATAAGTATACATGATTTATCTTACCCTTGTTGGAATCTAAAAAGCACATGGACTTTCTCATGAGATAGCCAAAAGCACCTTTTCTTTGACAACACAAATTATTTCAAACAAATCAAATAGCCATTTATAAAGTTTTATGTTTTGGGTTATTGCATATATTCTCCAGTGAGTAAATTTGAAAAGGCACCATTTCAATATAAACTAGAAATACACACACATGTGTTTGTGTATCAGTGTAACGGAGTCTCTCTCACTCCATGATAATGACCACATCAGAAAAAAACAAATTGGGAAACGTTTAAGAAAATCCAAACCACTCTGTAAGAAATTTATGGGTCACTATCCCGGAGAACCAAATTTGTTTTTCTGAGGTGTTTATCAAAAGGAGACATCTAATATGTCATGGGAAATTAGACTCAGGAAATTGGAAATCTCTCAGAATTGAACAAATTGTCGTGAATGGAAGGACAGCTGAAGTTTGCATAGAAGCCTAAGACCACCTGTCAACATAGCAATAATTTACTTCAGGAAATTCTTATCTTGGAACATCAGACTGATAACCAGTAAATAATGCCACAATTTTAGGATTTTTTAAATCAAATTATTAAAACACAATTTGCTCATCTGGGAAAAGAGCTGTCTTTTTAGGATAATAGTTTGTCATCAAAACGTACTCAGGACATTTGACTCACTATGTCCACCAAGCCTTAAATTACTATCTTGCAAACTTTCCCAAATCCAACCAGTTGCCTACCTTGAAAATCTTGCCTTAAATTATTCAAAGCCATGTCCCCAAATCTTGTAAATTTCTTATCTTAAATTTCCCCTCTACAGACACTACTGGAACATCTCAAGGTGGAAATCTGTCGCTCTCTCTCTCTCATAAATGTAATGAATTTAGCTTTGCTCAATCATCATATTTTTGTCATGGTCTTTTAAAGGAAATTAAATGAAATTAAATTAAATAGTAATTGAATATTACAATAGGTAAATCAAAAGTTAAATAGTTTTCAGGTATTGGTGTGATAAGACATTATAAAAGCCACAAACTTGAACAATAATAAAATTACTGCTTTATTAAAAACAAGGATTTGAAGAATTTAGGTTATGTTTTTCTGACTTCAGAAGTCTTATATCTAATAATATTTATATTCTCATGCTAGTCATGCTATTCTCTGTCAAGTGTTTTGGGGACACTGTAGTAGATCAAAATTCTTCCTTCCTTTCCTTCTTTCTTCTTGACTTCCAATATTTTATGATAGTGTTTTGTTCCTTTTGAGTCCTTGTTATTTTCATCATTTATCATTTATGGCCCTCCCAGAGTAGTCTTTACACCAGTGAAAGACTATTTATTGAAGGTCTGCTTGTCCTTTATACATTTATATCTATTAGCAAATACTCTGGGCATTTTCTCATTAAATCACCTCATTGTCTTTTGGTGATGGAAAACCTGCATTTATGAATGACAAGTGTAGAAGACCTATAATTTCCCAGTACTGTTGGTGAACAAAAGAACTTGGAAAGATTGATAAACATTAAGGGGATTGTACCTATAAAATGTATAGTAAGAGCATTTTTGCAATTTTTACAGAATAAACACCATAATGACTGTTTGTCAGTATTTCTGAAATACCATAATCATTGGAAGAAATTTAATGCACTATTGATTACTTTTATTGAAGATAAAAACAAAATAGTATGTTAAGGCTACATTAATGTCTCATTAACATAAAGAGATTTTTTTGTTATTGTTAGCTTGGCAATTTACAATATAGTGCTTCCATCGTTGATATTAGGCCTCTAGGAGCAGGAACAACTGCTTCTCAGACTTGGAGACGTAAACTGAGACTCAGGAAAAGGGGAATGTTGAAAGCGCACTGTTATTTGAGGAACATGTAATAAAGAGTAGAAAATGCAATTGAGGGCAGAGGCACACTCCTGAAGATGACTGGGTGGATTGGAGCCTGTCCCCAGGGCCACTTTGGGAAGCATGTGCTGAAGACAGAGAGCAGAGCTACATAAGGGAAGGAACCTGGGTCACTGTGTCACCCCTGGAGGAGAGTCACCCCTTTCCAGGAACACTTGAAGAGCGACAAGCTGACTCCACATAAAACCACGAAATTGTAAGACCCAGCCATTTCCAATTGATTTCTCCTGAGTTCTTAGAATTGAAATCTAGGTCTCTTAGTTAATACTTTTGGAGATTCAGTTCTCTACCCCTGCCAAACTGCTTTGACCAAACACAAAGGCATGAGAAAGCCTTCAGAGAAGGGAGATCTCTGGGACCTTTGTAGGCAGGACCTGAGGAAACTTGAAATCAAGAGAATGAGCCTCACTCAGGGATGTGCGCCCTGATAGACTTATGTGGAGAAGAGGGTATCACATGGGAGTGCTTTGACCATCTAGGTTTGCTGTAGGACCAGGTGGGGCTTGGAGTAGCAGAGCTACAGGCTGTAGTCAGCCTTTTTCACTTCCCCTGATCTACTGTGTAAGTAATATAAGTTTCTTTTCATGCAGTGAGCTGAGCAAAGTTAGGGAACACTGTTTTCTAATACCTGGATGACTTCCCCGTCCCTCAGTCCAGCTATTGGACTGCCCTGTTTGCTTGGCACTGTACAAGTTAGAGATGGATATTCCACAGGGTTTCCTGTGTTCACTTGTGGCCCACAGGATGCTGGCAGTTAAAGACAGAGACTTCCCCTGAGATGTCTTTTCAACAAGTCCTGGAGCAGCTTTGCATTCATCATCACTGCTCTGATGATGACATATTAATACTTGAGACAAGTTCCAAGTCTCCTTGGGTGTCCCTGGGAGACACTGATATGAACAGCTGTAATGATTTTTATAGTAAAGAGCCAACACATATTAAGAAGGGAAAATGAGCTAGCCAAAAGCTGCTCCATCTGGGTTGAAGACTATGGAAAAGGCAGTGAGGAGAATGGGATAACAGCACATGCCAATGAAGCCCTCAAGTCACCTGTGGTGGAAACCAGCCCTTCAGTGTGACAAACCCTGTATTTGGTCACACTGAATACAAATCTGAACAGGGCTTCACCTGAGGATATAGTAGACTTTCTTAAAAAAGGAGAGAAAAACGAGTCCTTAAGTTTTCCCAAGTGACTGATGCCAAACACATCTTAAAACACCGCATGGCTGGTAATTCTGGCTAATGTCAAATCCAAATTCAGGTCTTTCCTAAGTGGCCACTTTTGCTTCTGCTGCTACACCTGCAGTCCAGGGAGGCCCAGAGGTGTCAGGGATCCTCTGGGTCATCAGGTCTCCTAGGAAGGAGGTGGGTCACACTGTGAAGGCTCAGGGATTCCAAGTCCCCTACAGCTTTAACAGAGCAGGTCAGGACAAACAAATTTGAAGAATCATCAGCACACTTCATCTTATTCCACTGAAAATGTGTGTGTGTTATTGTATTCATTAGCATAAATTTGTTTAATGAATATCTATTGAGTTTCTTTGATGTCTTCAAAATTATTCTAGATGCTTGTGATGCAGTGATGGAAAAAAATAACTGGATAAGGTCTGTGGACCCACAGAGCTTACATTCTTACATGTCAAGGTCATATGATAATGAACAAATAAACAAACAGATGGTAATATGTGCTCTGTGAACAATCGCAACAGGGTGATGGGATAACAGGGGTTATAGGATAACACCAAAGCTGTAACTAGTCATGTGGTCATAGCTGGTATTTGTAACTACTTTTTTCCACTATACATTCACTCTTTTTGCCCTTAGCAAGTTTTTCAGTTGGTCATGGCTCTTTACCTGGTGGGGGTAAACCAAACTTTTATTCCTGAAGGATCTGTGCCATTAATAGTCCTGCCTGGATTGGCTGTTGTAGTTTTCCACTAACTTTAATCACAGGACATTGTAACACTGAAAGTCACCCTAAGAGATCTCCTATGTATTCCAGACATACTCTTCCTTTTAACAGGGATGGAGAAAAAAAAAAAAAAAATTTGCCAGATCAATAACTGCATGCCAGATACTAGGGTATGTGTTAATTTTCTCAAGCAATGAAACCAATTAAACAGTTGCAATTGGAGTTACCACTTAGTTAAAATTATGACAATCCATTGTCAGTCTCCAAGATCTGTCTTCTGTACAGACCAAATAGGCTAGCTGAATGAGGAAGTGGTGAGAATCACCACCCATGCATCTGTCTTTTAAGTCCTTCATGGTGGCACTAATCTCTGCAATCCCTCCAGGGATACAATATTGCTTTGGTTTACTATTTTCTGGGTAGAAACAGTTCTGGTGGTTTCCTCTTGGCCTTTTCTACCAGCGTGGCCCACACTCTACATCTCAGGGAGTCAATATGGAAATTCTGCCAGCAGACAGCCTTCAGATTTGAATTGCTGCATTGGATTTTCCCTATATCTCCAGTTTCTGGCCTGCTCTGCAGATTTTGGACTTGTCAGCCTCCATAAACATGTGAGTCAGTTCCTTAAAATCTCCATTTCTCTACCCACACACACACACACACACACACACACACACACCCCTTATTGGTTCTGTTTATCTGGGAAACCCTGACTAATACAGACTTTATATTAGTCAGGGTTCTCTAGTATCTAAATACTAAATGTTATGAGCTGAATTTTGGTCCCTCAAAATTCATATGTTGAAGTCCCAACACCTACTACATCAGAATATAACCATATCTGGAGATAAGGTCTTTAAAAAGGTGATTCAAATGAGGCTGCTAGGATGGGACCTTTATCCAATATGATTGGTGTCCTTATAAGAAGGAGAAATTTGGACACACAAGGAGACACTAGGGGTACCCATGCCCCAAGGAACGTCCATGTGAGGACACAGAGAGAAGGCAGCCTTCTTGAAGCCAAGGAGAGAGTCCTCAGGAGAATCAAAAACCTGCCAGTACCTTGATCTAGCCTCCAGAACTGTGAGAAAAGAAATTTCTGTTAAATCTTCCAGTGGTATTTTGTTATGGCAACTCTAGCAAATGAATTCACAAGGCATTGTTGGAATTTTTCCTATCATTGCCAGTGTTAATCTTATAATTTTACTTCAAATAACTGCAGAAAATGTTTCCCAAATTAATTAAAAACTCCACTATTTGTTTTTGCTTAGGGTTCAGAATTTCCAAGGTTTATAACTGACTCAGAAGCATTTTGTATTTTTGCTCCATTTATATAGAGTATTGTTTTCTGTACATTGTCACAAGAACAGCAAGGTGGAATCTGTAGCCTATTTCCTAAATAGTTGTTCCACTAACCAGGATAAACTGCAGCCCTTATCCTGGTGCCTGTGCACAGAATATTCTTTCTCCTAGTGAAGCAGAGAACAGTATATCTCTTGACAGTTTATTTCTAGGGTGATTTTATCTTACTTTGAATCATCATTGTGCAAATGTGGAGTGTAACTGTAAACCATGAGTGTTGTTGGAGTATACTAAATTTTCAAAATATGGAAATATTCAGACTTTTGCAGAAAAGAATGGGGCTGAAACTATTTATATTTATTTGTTTGTTGTGTGTATATGTATGTGTGTGTTGGGGGTGATGGTGAGACAAAAACTGTAGAGAAGAATATAAATTTTAAATGAATCCACATTTTACATGATCATGGTGCAAGTTTTAATACTGACAATTGTATCAGATTCTTTTGAGTCAAATACTGCTAAAAATAATAACAGTAAAAGGAATAATAATATAATAATAGCATTAGCTTTGGGTTGTTTACTGTTTGATAGACAGTGTTCAGCTTTGGGTTGTTTACTGTTTGATAGACAGTGTTCTATGTGCTTTGTATTTGTTAGTTCATACCATTTTCACAACAACTTATGAGGTACGAATTATTGTTTTCTCTACTTTACAGGTGAGGAAGTTGAAGCACAGTGATTGCACATCATAGTCCCAAAGTTAAAGTCAAGAATAGAAGATATATTAAAGCTTAGATTGAACCAAGGCCATCTGTTACTAGATTCAATTCCCTTGATAATGTAACACACTGTCTCACCATGGAAACTTCAAGGATTTCCAAATATAATGAAAACAACTTCATATTTCATTGTTACTGATTTACCTTTTCTCTGTTAAGAAATTGTGAATGCTCTATTTGCAAGCATATAGGCCTAGATTTATCCCTACATATGTGTATGTAGATATTTCTACATGTATATTCATGTCACTTGTGTTTCAACTCAAAAAAGAAAACTCAGTCCTCTTGTGGGTTGTTACATTTTTCTAAGTAGTAATATTTAATTGGAATTTTTTTTAAAAAAAGTGTCATATTTTTTCCTTTACATTTTGCTAATAATAGATGCTATACTCTTATTTTTTATACTCAAGAAAGGTTTATAAAAAGAAGTAGAAATAATAATAATGTGTTTAAATACTGCTTACAGTGTGTTAAGCATTCTTATTACTGATTTATGTTTATTAGCTTATTTAGTCCTGATGATGTCTATGAAGTAGGTATTATTATTAGCATCATTTTATAAATAGGAAACTGAGGCACAGATAGATTATATAAGTTGTTCAAGGTCACACAGCTGGATTTCAAATCTTGAACAACTGGCTCTAGAGTCTGTGTTCTTAAACTTTTCTAGTTTTGCTTCTCAATTTAGAAAAAAAATCAGAAAAAAAGTAAATAAAATCTGCATAGAAATGTAAGTTCATTTTTCTAGCAATTATTAAGTGAGAAATGTTAATTATTAATAATAATATACCTATAATACATATGTTTAATCCTAACTTACTAAAATTAACTACATACTATGATTTCAAAGCATACTTAGCATTAATTATGGTTGTGTCAGATTTAAGACGGCTGCAAATCCTTGCAACCACTCCTAACCTAAACAGAAATGAAATCTATTTCTTTATTCTCCTGAGTCTTAGCTGGCCCTGATTCTATTTAATTAGTAGAATTTAGCAGAAATGACATTGTGTCAGTTGCAGGTTTGAACTTTTCAGAGGACTGGCATCTTCAGATTCTCCCTTTCTGACCCCATCAGCCATGCTATGAGGAAGCCCAGGTAGTCAGAGAATAGAGTCCCTGGCTAATACCACTTTCCCTGAAGCTGAACTCCAGCACTGAGGGTGAGCCATCCTGGAAGTAGATTTTCTCCCCAGTAGAGCTTCCTTAGCTTGATTTTCCCTACTTGCAACATCCTTACCATGCCCTATGCAAATTGCAAAATTGTGAACAGATAAATTATTGCTATTGTTTTAAGTCACTAAGTTTTGGGATGGTTTGTTATGTAATAATAGATAACCAAAACACTGATAAATTCTTTTAAATATTTTATTAAATGTCTACTATTAGCAACCTTAAGAAATGAAGATTATTGGATGATTGTTATGTTTCTCTTTAAAATAAGTATGTGCTTCTAATGTTTATGTTTGTTTCATTTAGAATTGTTAACCTGATTTGTTTTTCTATTTTGAAATTCACCTACAATAAAAGGGGATGGGCTGGCCCATTATACCTTCCACTTGGTTAAGTGGAACTGTTTCCCAGTATATTCTTTTCTAAGTGGTCTTGGCAGAGTCGACGAAAAGATACACTTGCATGAGATTTGGGAGGCAGAAATAAGGCATTTCCCATTGATTTCTGAAGGTTGTGGTGGTGAGTGGTTGTGACAGATAGATTGGAACAGATCAGGAGATTCTGCATATTTCAGTACTCTGCATCCAGCTCATTTTCCAGCTGCTGACCAACTATGCCTATCCCAGGTGCTTGGATGAAGACTTCAAAACTTCCCCAGATATTTCCAAATTACCCTCCATGGCTCCATTCCAATAGGTGGATGTGCAAGCCTTCTCAAATTGACTGGTTGTTGAGTTCTCTGATTCCCTATCCCCACCTTCAGACTTTTACATCCCAAGCTTGTCTCATATAGAACTTCTGCTTCCCTGATTGAATCCCACCTGTCATGGGGGTTATAGAGTTTCTGGCTTCATGCCAGCCACATTTCATATTTTAAAAGATTTATAATTCTTATAGTATTCCATGGTACATTGGTGGAGGAGAAATACATGATGGTAACCTCCGTATACAATATTTCAGCCAGTACATGCCAAGAACAATGTAGAATGTAAATGAGAACCATGGCAATGATACTACAGTAATGAAGATGTATGTTAGGTATGTTTGTTTGTACAATAACTGAATTCCTGCAGTATGGCACATAAATAAAAGCTATCACTTTCAGTTCATTCAACAAGTATGCATTGGGGGCATACTATGTAACTGTATTAAATTAAGTATCAAAGTACAATAAAGAAAAAAAAGAAGTGTGGTCTTATCTCTCATAGTGTTTACAGTATAACAAAAAAACAGGCAATTAAACAAGTTAATAAAATGAATTTATAATAGAAGTGTAAGGTTTTTGAATTTTATGACATGGGAGCCCTCACAAGTCTTGGGTTTCCTGATAGACATTCCAAGAAAGTGAAGGTTCAGCTAATGTCTTCAGAAGAATGAGCAGCTGTTTCCTGACTGGTGCAGGGAGAACATCCCTCCCACGGGACCAATAAGGAGAGAGAGATGATAAGATGGGAGGCATTGGAAGGGGCCTCAAGAGGGCTGGAGAGCACAGAGTGATGGGGGAAAGTCTTGAGAAATGAAGCTTGGCAGTTAGGCAGGGTCTAGGTTTTAGGGGCCTGAGTCCCAAATGGGTATGACATTTAATCAGTTTAGGCAGGAGGAACCTGAATAAATTCCATTTAGCCAATAGGGCCTGAATCAACAAGAGGAAACAGTAGCAAAAATCTTGATGGCTAGTGGGGGATAAAACTGGAAGGAAACGTAATCTAACTAGCATTTGTGGGGAGTGCTATATGGAAAAGAATAGTTAATCAGGTTACAAGTAGAACCACCAGGAGAGGCTGGAACAGTATGGGTTGAGCAGATCTGGGACTTGCACAGCTCCCTGAAGCGGAGGGCTCATGTGTTAGAGGAGAGGTTCTCTCTGAGGTCTTGTGTCAAGTAGGCCAGGTATCTATGAGCTGGTGGAGTCTCTGCAAGAAAGATAGAGGGTAATCAGGGAAGGTGGGGTGTTGGAGTAGTCTCTCAAGTTCTCTGGGAAAACTAACCATGACCAATAGGGTGCACTGGAGAAATTCGTCATTTTAACTAAGTGAGCAGGACATTGAGGTAGACATGGCTTAGACTTAAAGAGACTTTGACTCCATGTCTTTGAAGATAAATTGGGGATGGGGGTTAAACAAAGGGGAATCACAATATTTTCATAATGAAGAATATATTCTATTTAAAAGAAAACTTAAATGAATATTTGACAAATTTAATTTGGAAATATGGTTTCTCTTTAAGTGCTACACAGACTAAGTAATAATAGGAATGATTTACCAGTCCCATTCTTCTAAACCATTTCATTGAGGTATGATTGACATACAGAAAGCTGTACATATTTGATGTATATAACTTGATGAGTTTAGAGATGGGGATACATGAAACCACAGTCTATGCCAATCCAATCCTTATTCCAAGAGTACATGAAGTGAATATATTCCTTAGTTCTCAATTTCATATTGGAATACAATAGCCATCACTCATTTTTCCACTTTCTATCCACAAAATGTTTACATGTAATTGCAGTACCAATTTAAAAAACTCTTTAAAAGCTTATCTGGGGGCTAACCTAGCATAATTCACAAGGGTGTAACACTTAGATTTTCAGGTTCTTGAAAAAGAGAAATTCCCTCCTCGCTGCCCAGCAAATTGCAAATCTGATTTATCTCCTCAGACATAATGGAGGGTAAGTGTCATGAGGGTAGAGGATGAGAGTAACACTGTGCATGTAGGAATATGTCAGGAAGAAGTTCATGGGCTGGCCGTAATGCAATTTCTGAAGAATTGTACTTTTCATAGGCTTGACTGAAGAAAAACTATCACAGTGGGGTTTAATAAAATCGGAGGTTAGTAATAGAAGGAGAGTTCTGGGAAAATAAAAAAATAAAATTTTCTACTTCATAAAATATACCTTTCCACTGAAATTTCCAGCCTATTATAGATGAAGCTGCATTGAAGTTGAAAAACAGCACATGAAGATTATGATTGTTTTTTAGCCTTTAAAACATATTGCTTTTTCTACTTATCTGTTAAAACCTGAGTTCAGGGATTTGCTCTTTTCCAAAAGATATGGCATCTTGAAATGGTCAGAGGGTTGCGTTTTCCACTGTGCCTTACATGTTAGTCAAGAGCTGGATTTGGGGGAGAAGCTAGTGGGGACTGAAGGGCTGATTTTTCAACTACAAATTATCAGAATATTATTGAGATGAAACAGTGTATGACCATGCCACCCAAGATGGCTGTTCTCTTGCTCTCTGTACATCCCCTGCTTGACCAGTGTCTGCTTCACCTACACCCTATTCACTCATGTGACTGACCTTCATCATACTTGCCCCAGCTACTGATTGTTCTAATCTTTAGATCAGAACATCTCCACCATGATAGCTTATCAAAGGGGCAGAGAGGGGTGTGCCCCTCTGCTAGTTTCCTTGGTAACTTATGAGCCAATCTGACCTCAGTTCCTCCTATAACTGGTAACCTCCCTCTGGGAACAAAGACAGCTTCCATGTCCTGCCCACTTTCTGCTGCCCACAGTGGGGTGTCGCTCCAGGACCTTGCTTCAGACGTGTAAACTTCCCCATCCATTAAACCGTTGATGTCTCTGTCACTGTCTCTGAGCTCTTTCTTCAATCTTGAAGCTGGACAAGCACAGGCCTTGTAGACCTGCAAGGTGCAGCCCAAAAAATGGCCACAGTTTTCACTTTGGGGCATTTTAGAATTCATTCTGAAAAAGAATATCTGTTTAGGTTGCTCTTTCGTCTATCAACCCCTGAGTTCTTCAAAATGTTTTAATAATTTTTATAAAGTACACTTTCACATCTCTACTGGAATCACATATGCCTGTAACTACAGGTGTAGAACAATGAACATAATGTTGAAACTGAACTTTTTAAGAAAAATAAATAAATAAATATTGTAGTTATATTTCTACAAAATTCAAGAAAATAAGCAAAAGTGACATTTTAAGGCTGGCAGAATAAGAATTGGAATAAGGCAAATAAGGTAAAGCATCTAATGCATAAGATACATCTTGTCCATCTTTACATGTCTTTGTATGGGTGGGATAGATGAGAAGAAGGAGAGAACTACTGGAAATAGATCAATTTATGTTGGACTTCCTGACAAAACTGTACAATAAAATATTTCTTAAGAGCAATCAGCTCATTGAGGATAAGAGGAACTTTTGAGCCACATACAGGATTAGGATAACCCAAACAATCTGTTCATGATCCTCTTTCTGCTGTTCATCATGATTTGGGATTAGCAAACAGCTTGTGACCATGTGAGTGGAGTGCTCATCAATTTCCAGGGCCCAATGTGTGAGGAAAGATCTCTTTCAACCTCTACCAATTAGCTGTATTTATACTAATTGTGTGGCATGTGGTGTTATGGTTTAAATGATTGTGTCTCCCCGAAATTCGTATGTTGAAGTACTAACCCCCAACATATGATGATATTTGGAGGTGAGACCTTTGGGAGGTACTTAGGTTTAGATGAGGTCATGAGGGTGGAGCCCCCATCATAAGATTAGTGTCTTTATAAGAAGAGGAGGTGATACCATGTGAAACCACAGGGAGAAGGTGGCTCTCTACAAGCCAGAAAGAGACTCTCACCAGGAGTCTAACTGTCGGCACCTTGATTTTAGACTTTTCAGCCTTCAGAATTGTGAGAAGTAAGGGTGAGTGTTTAAGTCACCCAGTCTATGGTGTTTTGCTCCTGATTGATAGTCTTCCCATGTTTGACTAAAAGACGGGGTATTAGTGCTGTGGTATTTGAGAAGAGGGGTGACTACTGTGAATTCAAATTGTGAGAAAAGCCACTATGGAGGATAGACTTGGATAGTTAAAACAAAAGAACTTTCCAGAAAGGGAAGCGAAGCATGAAAACACAGAAGAGGAAATGAAAAAAAAAAAAAAAGGTAAAGTTAATGGGGAGACTACACTGATCATTCTGTTCTTGGTACTTACACATTGATTGACCTATGTACTCAGGCACTGGGCATAGATAAATTAATTAGATACTCACCTTCCACTCAAAATTTATTTAATTAATTGTTCAGAATACAACCAGTCAGACATTTTATACACACACATATCAATTATCGTATATTTCCAATGGTGGGTGGAGAGATAAATTAGGACTTTGAGATTAACACATACACCCTACTATATATAAAATAGATAAACAACCAGGACCTGCTGTATAGCACAGGGAACTATATTCAATGTCTTGTAGTAACCTATAATAGAAAAGTATCTGAAAAATAATAGATATAGATATATATGTATAAGTGAATCACTTTGCTATACACTGGAAACTAACACAGCATTGTAAATAAATTAACTATATTTCAATTAAAATGGTTAATTACATATATATATATATGTATGTGTGTATATATATATTTTGTATATATATATACATATATGACATAAAGATGTAAAAATACTCAATTCAAACTTAAAAAAATATAGTATACTTGCTAAGTACTGAGCTCAGAGAAAGAAAAAAATATAAAGTAAAATGGGAGGATGCAGGGTGGAGCAATTAACTCTACCTGTGGAAGGAGTATTCAGGGAAGCCTTCTTATAAAAGTCCTATGTGGAAACATTTGTGTGGGTTGCAATGTGCAAAAGGCATTGCGAATCCTTTCTGGTGAAAATGGGGCCTGAGATGTATCCTTGCACCTCAGAAGTCTATTGGTTGTTGCTCATCTTCTCCCCCTGCATCACAGAGGCTGCCCCTTTCTCATCAACCTGCACACACTTGGATACTGAACCTGCTCTACACTGAATGAGAAATGCCTTGAATTTGTTTCCTTTATATATTATTTCCTCCAGGTTGAACTTTTGAGGATACTTTTATAAGAAATCTCTCCCTAGCCTTCATCAGAAACATGCAAATATTACTATTTTCATAGACTAAATAATCTTTGTATCTGACATATCTATTCCTTTAAAAATGTTTTATTTTAAAATGTCATGCATATAAGATAGTATATAAAATTTGAAGACTCATAAAAATAAAACAAAATGACTACCCGCTTACCTATCTTAGAAAGAGAATAGATTTAAAAAAAAATAAAATAGGTTAGGTTATATTTCTGATTTTCACAACAACTGCTGGATTAGAAAAGACACATGTTATTTTTGGCTTATCTTAATATTTCATCACTCCCTAATACCAGTGAGGTGCTTTTAAAATAATTTTATGGTGATTGAATTATGTCTCATGTCAGACTCCTTTCCAGGGATTGTGAGATGCATTCCTTTTTCAAGAGGTTTTTATTTTTTTCCTGCAATGAAAGAAACATTGTGAATTCGACATTCTGTTATATGTACATCTGATGTTCAGTTCCCAAATATTTCTTTCTTTCCATAGTTAGCTTTCTAAAGCCTTTAGCTGGAAGAAGAGAAATTCATCTCTGATAGCAGTTCTGTTAGTAGTTTGCTGAGGACTTCAAAGTCATTTTTAAAAATCCAGGTGCAGATCATTTCCACACATATTAACACATTTGAGGAGTCTATGTCGATTCTCAGCCAAAGTTTGGAAACATAACCTTGGAAGATGGAACATATCTCACCAATCATATCAGTTATAAAAAAATCCACTGAGCTCATATTTTATAGCTCTTTGTATGTGAAGGACATTGTGTTAGTTATTTCAGCACAAAGGGATGAGGAACACATACCTATTTTTTGAAAGTTATAACTTAGGATAATTTTGCTATCTAGTCAAATTTCTGATTTGAGAGACAATGTAGTTTCCAGAAATGGTAGGATCTTATGATCCTTAGTCCTGTCCAGGTTTCTACTTTCCAGTCATATCTCTAACATCACATTCTCAGTCCAGCTACCCTGCCCTGTCCCAGAACGTTTTAATCTTCCTCTTATTATTCATTACCTGTGCACATATTAGGCTATCGCTCTGAATTCTCTCTGCCTAAATTAGGCAGAAATTTTCCTTGCTGGTTCCCAGTAATATATTGATGTATGCATCTTATTTACTGATCTTAGACTACTGAATCTAGAACCTTAGATTGTTTTTGTTTTTGCTTTGTTTTCCCTGTTTATTTTGTGTCATGGAAATCTTTCTTAAAATTTTGTTAAACCTGGTAAACTTGTTTTATTCACCTTATTGTTAAGCTGATAAGTGTGCAGAGTGTCTCTGAGGTCCCTGAAGTTAAATAACTGTTGGTCTTTTAAGCACTTTATTGTCTTATTAGTATACACATTCATTTTAGTTTTGTATTGATTGCTCTACAGACTTCAATATATATCTTTAACTCATCATTATCTTTAAATAATATATTACTTTACTTACAATGTAAAATCCTTATAACAGCATAGTGCCATTCCCCCTCCTAGTGGTAGTGCTGTTGTACATATTTTTCTTCTGTGTATGCTAAAAACCAAACTAATGTTATTATTCTGCTTTAAAGAGTCGATCATTTAAAATTAATTTTTTACATGAGAAAAATATGTTTTATATTTATTAACATATTTACCATTTCTGGCACCCTCCAATTCTCGATGCTTCATTTTATATCACTTGTTTTCACCCTGAACAGTTTTCTTTTCTTTTCTTTTCTTTTTTATGGCAGTCACAGGGGAGCAAGAAAACGAGTTCGAGAGCAGAAGCCTCAAGACTTCTGAGGACAAGGCTCAGAAGTCACATACTGCTTTCATGAACACTTTTTGTAGTAAGTTCTGTTGGTGTCAAATTCTCTCAAACATCTCTTATTTAAATTTTTTTGTCTGCCTTTTTTTTTAAAGGCTATTTTTGTTTTTTATAGAATTCTAGATTTCTCCCCACAACCACAGGATTTTAAATAGGCTGTTTCCAATTTTTTTTGTTTCCACTGTTTCTGATAAGAAATTATGAATTATTCTTAATGATTTCCCCATGCATGTGATCTGAATTCTCTCTTTGGCTGCTTTCAACATTTTTTCTCAAAAAATTAGTTTTCAGCATTTTAATTATGATTTACCTTGAGATGACTTTCTTTGTGCTATGTTGTCTGGGGTTTATTGCAATTCTTTGAGAACATTTAGCTACTATTTCTTTAGCAATTTTTCTCTCTTTTTATTGTGAAACTCCAATCATATATTTTATTTTTTTTATTATTTTTTTTTTTTTGCTGTACGCGGGCCTCTCACTGCTGTGGCCTCTCCCGTTGCGGAGCACAGGCTCCGGACACACAGGCTCCGCGGCCATGGCTCGCGGGCCCAGCCGCTCCGTGGCATGTGGGATCTTCCGGGATCGGGGCACGAACCCGTGTCCCCTGCATCGGTAGGCGGACTCTCAACCACTGCGCCACCAGGGAAGCCCCAATCATATATTTTAGCTCACTTAATAATGTCTCACAGTTCAATGAGGCTCTGTTCAATTTTTTTTCAACTTTTTTGTCTGCTTGCTTTGGATATTTTCACTGTCTCTCTTCAAAGTCACTTAAGTTTACTTTCATAGTGTTTAATCTACTGTCAAGTCCACCCAATAAAATTTTCATTATAGATGTTATATTTTTAACACTAGAACTTCCATTTGTTTAATTTGTATAGTTTCGATGTCTTTATTGAGATTCCCATTTATCCCCTATTAATTATTTGTTGGTAACATTTCCCTGATTTTCCAGATGGCCAGAACTTTTTTTTTATTGCTTGTTAGACATTGTGCTATAATGTTGAGTATCTCTATTTTATTGTCTTCCTTAATAGAGTGTTGGGTTTGTTTCTTATAGGCAGTTAATTTAATTGAAGATCAGCCTGTTTAATAAAATCCTGTTGTTCAGCAATGTTAGGGCAGTTCCAGAGTTGCCTTGACCTAGATCTAGAATATCTCTTTCTTACACTGTAATGTTTTGGGGATATTACTCAAAGTCCATGATGTAGGAGTGGTCTTTCAACTCTGGCTAGTTTGTACACGAATATTTTTCATCCTTTTATGAAGTCTAGCAGTTATTCCGGTCACATTTCCAGATAGATGTTGATTTTAAATTTTGTTTTTTGCCTCATCTCATGGAGTCTTACCCTGTACATTTGCACTTACAATCAGCTGAAGACTAGTCAAAGCATTACACAAATTTCCATGCAGATTTCTGGATCTCCTTTTCTGCATATTTTCTACCATTCTGATATCTTGCATGACAGATCTTGTCTCCTTGGTAGCTCCAAATACCTCTTTCTGTCTCCACAGATCAACAAAGCTTCTTTGCTCCCACTCTTTGCACCACACCCACCTATGATGGATCATCAAGCTATCGGCTTTGTTAATGAGAAAGTGATGGATGACCTTTGAAAGAATAGTTTTAGTAGAGGTGTCAATATGATCCTATTTCAGGTTCACAGGTGTTAAAATGATGGGGAAGTAACTCCAGTTATTGCAAATTTCACTGTATGTTCCCATGGTCAACTCTTCAAAATATAAGAGAGATGTGTGCTGTTATGTTTTTCTAGAATAAGCAGAATAAAGGAATCACCAACCACAAGTTGGGCTGATGGCTACAGTAATAGAAATAATAATAGGACAAAGCATTATTAATAGTGGAGATGAAAAAACCCTTGAAATGTTATTTTATTTTACTCCTAGTATTTTCTTCAAGTGAATGCTTATATATTTATCACAAGATTTTGTATTATAATTGTATTTTTTTCCGCTGGGCTGTGAGAACTTGCCTCTTTGACTTTTCATCTCATAGTTCATGAAAGAGCTTATCCAGAGGTCTTTTAATATTTAGGTAGTATGGATTTTTTTAAAACTAAGAGTTATTTAGCACTTTGCTAATTTCCTAAAATTGTGAAACAATTATATAGTTGTTATATAAATGAAGAAAGAAACTTAGACAGCTAGAGCTCTATTTAGGGAAAAATACAAGGAAAATAAATGGTTGAACAGTTAATATTATTTATCAGCATTATATAGTATAGTATAGTACAACATAGTATAATGTACTATAGTATAGTATGCATAGTATAACAGATAGCATAACAAAAACACTGGACTATAGAGTTCATCTGTCTTTTGTGTTATCATTATTATTCAAAAGAAGTAAGAAGGAGTTCCTGCAAGACAGTTCATAACCCAACACTTTTGGTTCTCTATAGTTTTATAAGTTTCTTACAATATAAATTAAATCTACCATGCAGGCAAAAATCAAAGCTAGGAAAGAAAATATAACAGACAATAAGATTTAAAGGAGAAACTTACAGTTTGGTACTTTATAATGGTGAGGACTGCAAATCAATAGGATGAACCAATTTTTAAATAGTTTTTCCTCTGCCATGACACAACTGGGAATATATCCCCAGGGCTCACAGATGTCCTTGGAAATGGTTGAGAGGTTTGAACATACCCTGCTCTACAGCAGGCTCAACACTTAAACAAAATGGTAAAGTCGATTTGTCTTTATTGCTGTAAGTAGATTGACCTTAGTAAAAAACAGTTAATGCTTCCCAATCTTAGAGTATTGTAGCCTGACACACTTTCTGTTTTACTTATCTCTGACCTACTCTACATAATGGCTTTGTCCTGATAATAGGTTGTATTCTACATAGATGGCTGGCTCTGATTGCATATTGGAAGCTTGCTGATTCTCAATGTAATTCACTATTGATGATAATTAATGACTTGCTTGCCTTTACATAAGAATAGAATGTTGATAATTCTAGACGTGGAGAAAAACCTGTCACATTCTATCATTTAAAACATTTTACTAGAGGACTTCCCTGGTGGCTCAGTGGTTAAGAATCTGCCTTCCAGTGCAGGGGACACGGGTTCATAGCCCTGGTGCAGAAAGATCCCATATGCCACAGAACAGCTAAGCCCGTGAATCACAGCTACTGAGCCTGCACTCTAGAGCCCGTGAGGCACAACTACTGAGCCCATGTGTCATAACTACTGAAGCCTGCACATCCTAGAACCCATGCTCTGCAACAAGAGAAGCCACTGCAATGAGAAGCCCGTGAACTGTGATGAAAAGTAACCCCTATTCGCCGCAACTAGAGAAAGCCTGCGTGCAGCAACAAAGACCCAAATCAGCCAAAAATAAATTAAAAAGAGCAAGCAAACAACATTTCGTTAGAGAAAGTCTGGCAATTGAAGTGCTCTTATCAACAGAAAATGGTTTGTGTTTCTATATTCTTAGCCCATGGAAATGTTTGGATGTAATAATCAAATTACTTTTTTGGAACGTCTTGTTGCTTTAAATGTATATGTTTAGAAAAGCAGATAAATTGCTTTGCATTCAAATACATCTTCTTCATTATTTAAAGAATAAAATTACAAGAAACATCTTAATGTGTTGATACTGATTATGGAATGGTCATTTTGCAGAAGAATTCCAAGATAGTTTTCAGGTGTTGTGTGCTTGGTTCCATAGGTCCAAGCAAGTTGGTCCTATCAGGGTATGTGGTGTGAATGGAGCCCAAATAAAGGTTCTATAAATGTGAGCTAACTTTGCATAGAGAAAATATGTGTTTGGACTTACCTTTTAATTTCAGTTTAAAAGTCTTCACCAAAGCATGTTGTGGGGTGTCTCAGTGAAGATCCCCAATTTCCCAAAACTGTTATAATAAAATAGGTGACATTTAGATATCAAAGTCCTAGGTTTAAGCCCTTACTCTGAAAGTTATTTCATATGTGGCTTTGAAAAAGTTCACTTGCATAGTAATATTTTTACTTATAAAATGAAAATCAGATTAATGCACACCTTACAGTATGGTAGAAACATTAAGTGAGAAAGTTTACAAGAAGCTTTGAAAACTATGAGAAAACTGAAAATTATAACTACTACTTTTTTTTTTTCTATTATCATTGTGGGAAAATAGCTAAATGCGTTCTCATGCTATTGACTTTGGGTCAAAAAATTCTACTTCTTTGTGATAGTGATTTATAGGACCTGGCATGGCTTTGATTTCTAAACGACTAGCATTGTGAATTATGCCATGTTAATAATAACCAACTGAAGAAAGTGTTGTGAAAATTCCATGAAGACTTGGAGAAAATGGCATAAATGCCTGTGACAAAGTGGGTGATTCCCATTAATTTTTCCATGTTCTGTTTTTCCTCCCTGTATTCTGAGTAAACAGACTGCAGTTTTCACTATACAAAGAACCTTGTTAGTTTGGGGAGAAAAATGTGTTTAAGTCAAAGAAGTTCAGTACCTTATAGCTTTGGTCGGTTTTATAATTGCACATTTTGCAAAGCAATTAATTTGGAGAAATTACAGTCTGATATAAAGGACCTATGTCAAAGAAAACATTTAAGTGTGATAACTATGAGTGCAAATATAAAGTCCATTATTTACAACCTATTACTAGATGGAACAGCCCAGTAAACCTATTGCTCTCAATATTCACGGCTATTTTGGGCTTGGGAGATGTCCATATTATGATAAGAATTAATACATAATGCATATACACACTACTGAATACTGAACACCACCTAAATTTCTATGAAGAGTATGTTTACTATACCAAGGAGTTACTGCCCATCAGTGCTTAAAAGTTTCTGCAGAGGTCTTAGCGAATATCCACTCACCCACCTACAACTATGTGTGACATTTAAATTTGTTTACCATAATAAATCAAAAGAAAATGTGATCAGTATTCACTTTAGATTATAATACACCGAATTGATAACTAAATAATAAAAACAGAGCTGAGTTCTTCCTTGGAGGTATCTAAAATGCAATTTCTTCAGGTACTCAGCTCTCACGCTAAGGACAATTTATTAGTGGTCTAGTATTTTCCTTCTAAATAATTTCCTTCAAAAAATACTTCTTTTATTACATTTTACTAACAACAATCAATTAAAAATTTTTAACACTCTATGATAGATTCTTGTACCAATTTGTGTTCCATATTATGTTGCCATATTAGCAGAAAAACTACTTAAGCAAAAATTAACAAACTATCATTTGAAAGCATCCATTTTGTTTATTCTATAGTCCAATAAATTAAATAGTCTTGGGATTTATGACTAGGAAATACTAAACCAGTTTGACTTAAATGGATTAAAAAAAATGAGAGATATAGTACAGCTTATCTCTGGGCATGCTTCTCTTTTTTTTTTTTTTTTTTTTTTGTGGTACGCGGGCATCTCACTGTTGTGGCCTCTCCCGTTGCAGAGCACAGGCTCCGGACGCGCAGGCTCAGCGGCCATAGCTCACGGGCCCAGCTGCTCCATGGCATGCGGGATCTTCCTGTACCGGGGCACGAACCCGTGTCCCCTGCATCGGCAGGCAGACTCTCAACCACTGCGCCACCAGGGAAGTCCCATGCTTCACATTTTGATAAGGTAGTTTAGAAATAAATTTCCTCTCTGTAAAATAAAGTATGCTAATGCAATTTTTTATTAGAAAGTTTTGAGCATAACGTAAAAAATCAAAATGGGATTTTGAAAAAAGATGGCTACGCCATTTTGAACAGGATAATTTATACTTCGGGAGTATTTAGTACATAAAGCCCACTCTGTGTGCCTTTTACAACATTTTCACTTAAATTTAAACTTGCCTTAAGTGGATTGCTTAACAACCCTCAATGGCTTTTCTCACAGTGATGATGAAAACCAAACTCTTTTCCCTGCTTACGAAGCCCAATGACACGTGGTGGCCTGTAACTTACTTGTCTTCTTCATCTCCAACCACAGTTTCCTCCACTTGCTCTGGCCTTTTCATTCTCAGAGCACACCAAGCTTGTGCCACCTTAGGGGCTTTGCAGTTTATAATTTGTCTTTCCCCAAATCATCTTCTAATTAATTAGTGGCTCAAAGGTCAGCTCCCTCAAATCACCTTTTAATTCATCTCTCAGCTCAGATGTCACCACTTCAAAGACATTTCCTATGGCCTTTAAAGTCATGGATAGCATCCATCCCCTTATTTACTTTTCTGTGTAGTATGCATTGCTATTTTTTGCTAGGGCTTTGTTGGGAAGGAAAAACTTTTCCTCCATCCTCTCAGTTTAAGTTCCTGTGAACCAGCAAATTAAATTGACAAAGGACCTTTTAACAGGAGAAAAATAGTTTGTTTGTATGCATATGGGAACTAACAAAAGAAATAGGAAGCTTACTAAATGGTTAAAGTAAGAGGCTTAGGTACCTTATTTAGTGGGGGAAAGGGGGTGGGGAACAAATGAGAGATAAAGTCTGTGACATGTTTGCTTATGCAGGTGTGAGTGGTCTTTCTATCTTGTTCATGGCCATGAAGCTTTCCCAGAGAGGGGACTTATGGTACATTTTCTCTTGGTCTCTCTCCTGGGAGTAGACTCTCCAAAGTGGGAATTTATGACAGCCTCATGTCTCAGAAGTTGTTGTTTTTGGTCAGATAAGTGAAGATCTGAGAAAACCTCTGCTGTTGAATCTCAAATCTTCAGCTTAAAATAATCTTCATACCACCTATGGGGTTCCAAGTAGATCCCTACAGCGCCAAAAAAAATTCCACAGACTGGGTGGCTTAAAATATAGAAATTTATGGGCTTCCCTGGTGGCGCAGTGGTTGAGAGTCCACCTGCCGATGCAGGGGACACGGGTTCGTGCCCCAGTCCAGGAAGATCCCACATGCCGTGGAGCGGCTGGGCCCATGAGCCATGGCCGCTGAGCCTGCGTGTCTGGAGCCTGTGCTCCACAACGGGAGAGGTCACAACAGTGAGAGGCCTGCGTACCGCAAAAAGAAAAAAAAAGAAAAAAAGAAAAAGAAATTAATATTCTCACAGTTCTGCAGGCTATAAGTCCAAAACCAAGGTGTTAACAGTGTTGCTTTCTTCTGAGACCTTGTACCCTGGCTTGCACATGGCCTTTTCTCTTTGCATGCACATCCCTGGTGCTTCTCAATGTGTTCTAATCTCCTTATATTATAAAGACACCAGACAGATTGAGTTAGGAGCTATCTTTATGGACTCATTTTAAATTATTCACCTCTTTAAAGGTCTTATTTCTAAATATAGTCACATTTCGAGGTACTAGGGGTTAGCATTTCAACATATGAATTTGGGGGGGACACATCTCAACCCATAACACATATTATTTACTTTAATTCTCTGCTATCTACTGTCTCTCTCCCCCACTATAAGCTCTTTGAGGAAAGAGAAATGCCTGGATTCATTGATCTCAACATGTAAAACAATTAGCAGTCATAGTTGGCTATAGTTGGTGGACAATAAATATTTGTTGAATACCTACATGAATTGTTTTGATGAATAAATCTGGATCTCTTAATGTTGAGTAGAACATTCACCACTAGAATAAATATAAGCATATATTACATGAAGAGTCAATGGAAGACAGAGAAAACTTACTTTCTCAAATATTTGGAAAATTGTTTGGTGTCAAAAATAAAAGTACATTTATTTTATTTTGAAAATGTTACTCATAAAATTACCACATCAAAAATCTGTAAAAGTTTAAGAATATTCTTCAAGAACATAGCTAAATAGCTTACACAGGAGAACAAAGTCATATACTTAGCCAACTTCCTCTCTTGAAAGATATGTGAGATGATAAGATGTTAAAATGACCAGAATGGAGTAAAAAATTTTTATGGAATACTTGCTGAAGTGTGTGAGACTTAAATAGCATTTTGAAGGAATGAGGGAATTTACTATATAATTTCCAATTATATAGTAGTAAAATGTGAAATAGAAAAGTCAAGAATAACAGACAATAAAAGCTGGTAGGTGAAAGAGTGAGTTGCAGAATCTTGTAGCTTATGGTTAATATTTAATTTGAGATAGATCAACTATGTCCTTTCTAAAGGGAAAGTAGTTATATGTGGTCAATGTGTAAACACTGGAGATTTTAAAGTTAAGAAAGCAAGGGTTACTGCTTTCGTGATGTACTAAGATTGTAAACCTAGATTGAGGTTATTATAGCATTTGATATATTGTACTACTGGAAAAATGGAAGTGAAGAATTAGCTACCTCTTTTACTATAAGCTTTGGAAACTGGCTAAGTGGCTACTTGTGCTACTGTTTACAGTGTGGGAGGAGCTAGTGAGGGGTCATTGTTTGGAGCAAGAAATAATGGTATTCTTTATTCACGTACAGTGGTTTTGTAAAATGGAAAACAATATAAAGTAGAACTTTGAATTAAAACAAATCTAAATGAACAAAGAAGGCAGAGGTGTAAATTTCAGTCATTAGGGCAGAAATGGTTTCTTCATCAAGGAAAGGAGAGAAGGAAGAGCAAAATACCTAATACAAAGGCTTCAAGAATGACCACATGCAATACAAATTACATGATTTTCAAGAGAATATGCTATCACCAAAAAAAAAAAAAAAATAGGAGAATTAGAACCAGATTGTGTCTTGGTTGAGGTACTTTAAATTATTTTCAGTGTGGAACAGGGTCAGATTTACTAGGGAGAGGTGACTTCATGCTTTTCCACCATCTGTGTTTTGGGGAACCTATTGGGGAGATGGCAGTTTGCTCTAAGCTCTAGTGGTATCAACTTAATTAAGAGAAAACAATCTACATTTTTATTAACTGATAGTGCTTTGTGATTAAGATTTTTATTATGGAATATAAAAGTTGAATTTTACTCTTCATCCTTATCATTGCCCTTGCTACCACCTCTAAAACTCATTCTTATCTGGATCATTCTGGACTATTAATTGCCGTAGGAAATAATTTGAGGAATGTTGAGGGAAACCTGACTCATATTCCAAGGTGTGGTTGGGTCATTCTCCACAAAGTATTTTAAATTACAGACAATTTTGGATAAGTTAACCTATAAAACAACTTTACATACACCAGGGACCCTGGAAAGGATGCCCTGGAGTAGTATTTTTTTTTTAATTTTATCACTTTTTTTTTATTAGTTTCTGCTTTATAACAAAGTGAATCAGTCATACATATACATCTGTTCCCACATCCCTTCCCTCATGCATCTCCCTCCCTCCCACCCTCCCCATTCCACCCCTCCAGGCGGTCACAAAGCACCGAGCTGATCTCCCTGTACTCTGCGGCTGCTTCCCACCATCTATCTACGTTACGTTTGGTAGTGTATATATGTCCATGCCTCTCTTTTGCTTTGTCACAGCTTACCCTTCCCCCTCCCCATATCCTCAGGTCCATTCTCAAGTAGGTCTGTGTCTTTATTCCCGTTTTAGCCCTAGGTTCTTCATGACATTTTTTTTTAATTCCATATATATGTGTTAGCATACGGTATTTGTCTTTCTCTTTCTGACTTACTTCACTCTGTATGACAGACTCTAGGTCTATCCACCTCATTACAAATCACTCAGTTTCGTTTCTTTTTATGGCTGAGTAATATTCCATTGTATATATGTGCCACATCTTCTTTATCCATTCATCCGATGATGGACACTTAGGTTGTTTCCAGCTCTGGGCTATTGTGAATAGAGCTGTAATGAACATTTTGGTACATGTCTCTTTTTGAATTATGGTTTTCTCAGGGTATATGCCTAGTAGTGGGATTGCTGGATCATATGGTAGTTCTATTTTTAGTTTTTTAAGGAACCTCCATACTGTTCTCCATAGTGGCTGTACCCATTCACGTTCCCACCAGCAGTGCAAGAGTGTTCCCTTTTCTCCACACCGCTGGAGAAGTATTTTTGAAGAGAGGTGAGCAGAAAGAGAAAAAAACACACAAAACTTCAGCTACATCTTGGTAATTTATTTATTTATTTTTAGCCTCTTATCACCAAAAATGTAATAATAATAGTAGTAATAATAAAACAATGTTGATACATAAAACTGTCTCTAAAAATAAGCCTAGACCAGTCATACCATTTTATATTTGTACTTCTGTGCAGAAGCATCATAACACTGTGCATTAGTAGTATTTTTAGCTTTACAGGAGGCTATGCAAAACAGAGCATCTCTTTGGTTAGAAAGTTTTCCTCCAGGATCTCACAATTTCGTAGGTTGAAGAGTTTTCACACATAAAAACAACCAGTTCAACTCTAGTGAACATGAAAAGAAACTTCTGGTGGTACTTTGACCTTTCTAACTAACTTGCAATCTCCTCCTCCCTTTTGTATCTAGGAGGCAAATTCTTGTATTTTCTCTATTTTCATCTGCTACCATAAGAAATTAAGGTGAAAAGCAAGCCCCAAGTCCCAAGACACACTGGAAACTGATCCTGTTCTGTTTTCTTTTGGTCATAAGATTTCCCTGCTCATTTTCAGGAATAAACAGTTTCAGGAAGCAATCTTTACAGTTTTAATAGCTTGTGGTATTTGCAGTCTCTGAAGTCCGAACTTCTCTCTAAAGTTCCCTTTTCACCATTTGGGGTTTTTGGATATTGTCATTTGTGCTCTAAGCAAGATTTTCCTTCTACATTTCTCTTGGATTTTTTTTCTCTGAACCAGATACATTTATATCTATTCTGTGTCAGTCATCAACACAAAATAAAACATCAAAAATATTTCCAAGCTGTTTCTCCACAAACATCTAATCTACATATTTCTTTAAAATATTTCTGTCATTTGTCTACACATACATTTAATATAGGCATCCAGAGGTCACATATGAATTTTCTTTCTTACAGTGCTTATAAGATAGAACATTATATTACTTATGTGGAAAAAATTCTGTAAGAAAAATATTTGGAGTGGACATAATTCCCTTCTCATTCACAGTGTGCAATATCATCAAGGGAAGATATTTTGGTCAATTGAGGTATTTAAATAATTTGTTTGTGAATGTGAGGACATGGACAGACATACAAATTATTTGACATCCTTGGAGAGAACAGTATTGCTTCTAGAATTCATACTTGGATTTCATTGTTTTGTAAAGAAGCATCGTTTCCAACTGTGTTCATTTATGCTTTCATGTGACAGTGAAAGCTTAACTTTTTTTCTCAGCTGAAGTCATACGTAGGGAGGTTAATCTGAGGAGAAAAACACAGTATTTTTTAATGTTTCTTAATCAGTTGATTTCGATAAAGTTGCCTAAACTCACTTCATTACTTGAAAGGAATTACATTTACTTATTATACTTTAAAATTGTGACTCTGCTATTCTAGGAATATAGCCATTCTTTTAGACCTGGATTATGTATTTGGTCGTAGAGCTCTCTAAACATAGTATTTTTGGTTATGAAGAGATAATAATCAGAAAGTCACTTAAAGTTAGGTAGGATAGTTCTTACCTCGAAACAATGTTTCATAGACCAATATTTTAACTACTCATATGGTGTACAACTTTTCTAACAGAGAAAGTATAAAGTATATATATATATATATATATATATATATATATATATATATATATATATATAAAGTAGTATATAAAAAGTATATATATAAAACAGTGGGATTTGAACATATGTATAATATATACATATATATATATATATATATATAATAAAGTGAGATTTAAACAGATAGATGTATATATCTGTATCTCTATCTGTATACTTTTATGTTTAAATTCCACTATTTTATATTTTCTGTGGGGACCTAGTCTTCTCAATTAGAAGAAGCTGAGTTTTACATAAATTTAAAGTATCCAGGACTTAGTTTTGTAAAAATTTTAACTAGTCCTGTTTTTTATAGTGCATAGAAGTTCACTGGAGGGCCGTAAGAAATAAGAAAAATGGTGCAAAAATGAGTCAGGTAAATGATAAAAAGAAGATGCTGGTGCTTCCCTGGTGGTGCAGTGGTTGAGAGTCCACCTGCCGATGCAGGGGACATGGGTTCATGCCCCGGTCCGGGAAGATCCCACATACTGCGGAGTGGCTGGACCCATGAGCCATGGCCATTGAGCCTGCATGTCCGGAGCCTGTGCTTCACAACGGTAGAGGCCACAACAGTGAGAAACCCGCATACCGAAAAAAAAAAAAAAAAAAAACAGAAAGAAAAGAAAAAAAGAAGATGCTGATTTAGAATAAATTTCTTTTAAGTGCAAAGACCATCCAAGAGGAAAGGAAATGAGCATCATTAATATATAGAGGAAATGAGGAATGTGGAAAACTAGTTTTTCATGATGATTAAATGACATATGCAAAAATTCTTATAAATTTAAAGGAGGATTTTTCCTTGTTGTATTAAAATCTGAAGAAAGCATTAGTGTGCTTCCAAAAAAGAGAGCTGAACATCAATCTGCAAGTGTTGGCCTTGGGGATGACCACAGGTAAATTTTCTAAAGACCTGGAGGACACTTTTAGTTTTTAAAGTGACAGATTTCTAAGATGAGCAAGGTGTCCTATTTTTCAGCTTGATTATAAGCTTCTTGCTGGCAAGTTACTAATCTTTTCATCTTAGCCAAAGCCAATGACACACTGACTTTATATTTCCTTCCTGCTTCTACTCTTAGGCCCCAAGCATACTATCTAAATGGCAGCAAAATTGTCTTTAAAAATGCCATTCTTGTTACATTTTTTTTCTATTCAAAGCATTCTTATGGTGTTTTAGTTTCACATAGAATAAACTTGAAATTCCTTATCATGGTGTATTACTGGTTCCTTCCCAGACTCAATTCACAACTTGCTCTCCAGGACTTATTCTGCAATATCCCAACCAGTGTTCCTCTCTTCCTTGATTATTCCACATTTGTTCACGTCTCTTGGTCACCAGCTGTTTTACCACCTGAAACATTTTCCTGACACATAATTTTATAACTGTCTACTTCTTTTGATAAAGCTTTGTGATGTCATATCCTTGAGAGACCCCTCAACTTGGGGGTGGTGTGGTTAAGTCAGTCTCTAGAATATTAATTGGTTTCACTCCAATATCCCAAACTCGATTTCTTATTTCTCTACATGAAAAACAAACAAACAAACAAACAAATCAGCCAGCTCTAAGGGAAGAGGGGGTCTTATCAGATATGATTAAAGTATTTAATCTCAACACTCAGAAAATTTCCTTGCACACAGTAGGTTCTGATCCTATATTTTGTGAATTAATGGGTAAGAGCAAAGCATGTGCTCAAAAATTATTTGGTAAAAAGAACTCAAAAATAGACCCAGGACTTTCCAGCTTCTATTTTCTAGACTAAATGCTTGTGAACACAATCATCTTAAAACTTGGCTTTCCAATTCTGTACGATTCTGTCAGTCAGGTAGTCAGTCATTCTGACAGCCAACTGGTATTTTTAACAGCACTTAAGTATCAGACTAGGACTATTGGGGTGGTGGGTAAACAGGCCAAGAGGGAGAATCACTACCTCAGGGAGCTTGTATTCTAACAGGAGAGCAAACTGGAATATATGCAGACAAAGAATGTAATGACATCAGAAAAAAGGGGCCATGCAGGGATAGGTCAGGGACTCTGGATTTTAAATTTCCTATAAAGCCATTGTGAGGTTGAAAGAGGAAAAGTGAAAATACTGAGCTCTACCTTAGAAAGATGACACTAGCACTAACTAGATTGTTAATGTTATTATGCTGCCATTGTATTTGTCTCTTCATCAAAAATGTGAGAATTCAGTGACCTGAGAATAATGTTTGATTAGCTTTGATTTTCAAAACTTTACTGTTAGACCTGTTTCTTAAATACATCCTGGCTGCCCGTTGTAATCTGATGAGTCTGATCTTTACAACTTGTCCATTTCCATTTTTGTCTGTCTTGCCCTAATTATAACAAAGTTAAAAAACATTTTATATCAGGAGAGTATTTTTAATATATATTCTGAGACAGTTTTTAAATAAAAGCCCAGTTGGAAAGTAATGACAGAAGTAGTTGTGAAAACACAAAGTATCCTATATCTTTAAATTTCAGTTTTAATTGGATGAATTCTATATCTGTATATGTTACATTTTCACTTTGAAAATGAAGTGGAGGATTATGACAATTCAAACAAGAGAACTTTTATAAATTTAATCATCTGAAGAACTGTGTTACTTCTTTAAACTCAATTCTCCAATGACAAATTGCTTATATATTTATAACCACATTAAGACTAATATTTTAATTATTTCATATTAAGACTTGAATTAAGTCAGTCATTTTCCTTATTTATTTATTTCACCAATGAATTACTTTCTTCAACAAAACTTTAGCTCTGTCAGAGAATGAAGCAGTGCAACTCTGGTTAAAACAGACAATGCTATGTTGTATTGTGCACTTGAAAGTTGCTAAGAAAGTGGGTGTTCTCACCACACAACAGAAAATGGTAATCATGTGAGATGATGGGGTATGATCTGTTGTGTGTCATATAATTTCTGGACAGTGTAATATGTATGTCGCTCACAAGAACCAAGTTGTCTTTAGCCGTGAATATGTAATTAACCCTAAAAACATCTGTTAAGATTGGACTTGTTCCTGTTTTTCCCTTCTTCTTTCTTTCCAAAATCTACCAGCAGCTTCTTACAGGAAGATATGACTATTTTCCTGTAGAGAATTTTATCTATTTTCATTTCAGACTTAAGTTTTGAAATGTGTCTTAGGTAGATTGTTGTCTGAAGAATATTTGGAAATGGCTGAATTTCTTAACTGCATAGAATTAGTATTAAATTGACAATATGTATTATCTAATGATATTAAACCTCTGACCTTAGTTGTGGACTTTGATTCATGTTACCTGGGAATTAAACAGCATTGTAGGGAATGGAATTTTTGTTTCATTTTATTTTAATATTAAGCTTCTATTTTTAAAATTTGGGGCAATAACATGATAAGAAATGGAATATAAGAGACCATAATTGTACTTTAATAATAGTCACAGAACCTGTACTCAAAAGTAAGATATGCATTACATAAAAGTAATCAGCATACAGATAATTTTGTTTTTAAAACATATACTGAGAAGATTATATATTTAAAGTCTATCTCAGTATTCATACATGTTTGGTAAACTGGTTGCATAATAAGAGAGGACACACTTTAGTTTATATTCACTCTGTTTTTCTCTTTCATATTTCTTCCTTTTCATTTCTCTTAAGTTTAAAAATTAATTGTTGCCTTCTTGATTAAGAAATATTTATGTATTTATTTGGGATTCAACTAGTTTTAAAAATCCTAATTATTTTATTCTTCCTACAACTTTCTTTGAAGATTTTATTTTTGCTTTTATTTTTAATTGTTCCAACTGGACCCTGTCTCAGAGAGGAAAAGATAGATTCATTGATTGTCAAATAGGAGCTCTTTTGAACCAATTCCCCCCTGCAGGTAAACATGACTTAGTGGTTTTTAGAATTAATTCAAAGTTTCTGATACAGTATTGGTGAGACTTCCCTCAACAACACAAAGGCTATTGAAAGTGATTTTAGATTAAGACTCACAGAACCCTAATAACTGCTTGACCTCAGGTTTTTTTTGTAACCATAAATTGCACTCAGAGGGGCATAAAGCATACAGATGACTGAAAAGCCTGGTTTAGGATAGAGCTCAAGATGAGGCTCAGGGTTTATACTGCAAAATGAACTCCAAGTAGTTCTTGAAACCTGCCCTTTCCCTGTGCCATGTCTTGGATGAGTCCACTTTGTCCAATCTTCAGAAATGCAACTTTTTTTTTTTACTGCTACTGTGTGATAGCACTGTTTGTATTTATCACTGTCATTTGGACTTCCTGCTCTGTTTTTCTTAGTTACATTCTATTGTGTGAAAATGTACTAAGGAAAGTCAGGAATGGGAAAATGAACCAGTGTTGTGAAGCCTTGGGTTTGATTTTGACTCTACCAGAGGGCAGCTATTTAAGACAAAGTGGAAGAAAATATCAGCCCCATCTACTATGTGTTTCTGGACTGTCAGATGAGAAAATTAATATGAATGGGCAATGTAAGTTAAAGAGCTGTAGGCAAAACTAGTCTTAGTATTTGCACTATGATCATTTTTTTTTTTCTGCAATCTTGTGAGGGACAGGGACTCAAAAAACTTTCTCAGAGCAGCTTTGTTTTTGATTTCCAGAGACAGCTACTCCATTTCTTCTTCATTTCTACATAATGAAATTTTGATCAGGGAGGTCATGTTGTCACTGTGTCATTTGGCTATAGCTGAGTAAACCACCTCCAAAATGCAGCACTTAAAATGACAAATCATTTATCATAATAGCTCTCAAGTTCTGAGTTTGGGGTTTGGCTGATCTCCGGTGTCCTCACTCATATATAGGGGCTGAATGATACAGGCTGGCCTCATCTGGGCTCTGCTCTGAGTGTCCTTCATCTTTTTTTCTGGGACCAAAAAGCAAAGTTGAGTATGTCTACCTCATGGCAACAGCAGAAGGGCAAGAGTGAGCAAGCCTGATCTTGCAGACCTCTTTCATGCTTCTACTTAGGTACAGATGCTAACATTCCATTGGCCGAAGCAATCTACTTGGCTAAGCCCAGTGTCAGGAAATTATACATATCACAATTCCACGCAGGATGCTGAGAAGTATGTGGCAAAGGATGTAAATAAGAGGGAGAGACAAATTGGGGTCATTTGCAATTTACTACAGTCACCTCCTTAGAGTACTATTTTCCAAAATGAGACAATTGGATATATGCACATGATTGTGTAGACATACAATATAGTCATATATATTAAGAACAAAAGTAAGCTTTTGATGAATATGATGAACACATTTTTTTCTTATTTTTAAATTTTCAACCAACTTAGAGTTATCAACTCCAAGTATTAGCTGTTAACACATAAAGTGTAGATTGTATAGTTAGATGATACAAAATAATATAAACATTAAAATCCTAGGTAGTAAAATACACACACACACACACACATACACACACTTCTCTTTCCAAGTTGAGCCATATTTTGAAACTTGTAACATCAGATTAACATCCTAAATCAAACATCAATATAGAAAACAGAAAGTAATAATAACTAATATTGCTGTTATCTTCTGTGCATGCATGTTATAAATGTATTTTTGTGTTCATTATCGTTCTTATACTTGATAATTTGGAAGAACTTCTTAACTGTTCACATGGTTTCTTAATTCCAGAAGATATTTTAGCAGAATAAATTCACTTTATAGCACTCCTTATAACATTTCATTTGATTTAAATTGTATTCATCTTTGCTAAATCAGACATGATTTTTGAGATTATATTGCTATTCTAAAGTTATTAAAATATAACTTAATAGTCTGTTTTAGTAACTATTATTGCTTTTCCCTAAATGTGTTCTTGCCAACGTATTTTGCATTTATATTCCAATTGACTTTGCAGAACCTGATATTGTTAGAGAGGGAAGGATGATAATTATTCTCCAGGGCACACTTTGTCATATTTATGCTTCATTCAGCCCATTAGGAAATAAAATTTTATTTGGCTTTAGCATGCTCATCCTTTTCTTTTGTGTATATTTGTGTGTGTGAAGTAGTAATTCTAGTAGCTCAAAGTTGAACTCATACATTGTCATAGAAATCATTTAAAACCAAACTATTTTTGGCCTATTTGAAGTACTGCAAGGATGCTGACTTAACCATTTAAAGGAGGCTAATAAAGTAAAAGTAAAATACATGTAGACAAAGTTTGTTTCTTTAGGAAGCAGCAGAGGTCAGATTTGTTTAAGAAAAAAAAAGGTATGAGCCTCAGTTGACAAGATCTAGCTTTAATACTTATCTGTACTGTGATCTTGAGGAAGCCACAATCTTTTGATTTTCTGTTTCCTGATCCAAGAAATGAAGACAATAATAATCAGCTTCTCAGTCTTATACCTTTTGGGAATGATTAAATCAAATATCAGAGAAGTTTTAAGCTAGTTTAATGTAATACATTTACAACCTGCTACAGTAGAAACTGAGTTAGGAGCTAGTATTTATTATTGGGAGCAATAGAAACTAGGGAATAAGCTAGTGATTCAAACAGTTTTAATAAAATGGAAGTATCCTCTAAGTTTCAGATGCCTGACTAGTCAGTGACACCAAGGAAAGCCTCACAGCAGAAAAAGAGCCGCATCCCTTGACTTTATGAGAAAAAGGAGAAACAGTTTTCATGAAAATGTATTGAAAATTTGGTCTCTGAAAGCGTATATGTTGGTTATAGATTTAATGTGTGTTATAATGCATAAACAATCACATACACACATAGAGGGACATTCATAGTGATCTTTAAAGGAGGAAGACATTTCAGGTTGTGGAAACAGCTCTGTAGAGGTACAAATATAGGTATGAATAAGGTTTGCACAGGGAATCTTTTTTTCTGAAGCATAGATTAAGGTTCAGAAAGTAAAACAATTTTTAGACAGTGTGAGAGGAAATAGGCAATGCTTATAAGTCTCTGACTAAGTAATTTCAGTGACAAAAGAGTGTCTGAGTCAAATTTATCTGGCAGTAGCCTTACAAACAGATTGTATGGGATGGAGAATGAAGGAAGATCAGCATAATGTTGAGAGTTATAGTGTGAGAAGGAGCTATAGGAGTGAAGAGGGGAGAGAACACATCCGAGGGTCATTTCCAAAGAGATGACTAGATGACCCACTGGATTAAAAACATGAAGGAGAAAGAACAGTTAAAATGTTTAGCTTTTTAGTTAAGTACATGGAATAGATGTGCCCATACACTTATTTAAACTGTTTTTGCACACATGTTTTTTAAATCAACGTGGAGGTATAATTTACATACAAAAAATTAAAATACTTTTCTGAAAGCTCCAATAGGAAAGAAGAGAGCAACCTTGTAAAATGCTGTACTGTAACTAAGAAAGATGAAAGCTGAAAATAGACATTAGCATTGAAAGAATTTGGTTTAATAGCTATCTTAATAATATTGTGAGAAGTCTTTTTTTTTAATTGAAGTATAGCTGATTTGCAATGTTATGTTAGTTTCCGGTGTACAGCAAAGTGATTCAGTTATATATATACATATATATGTACTCTTTTTCATATTCTTTTCCACTATGATTTATTACAGGATATTGAATATAGTTTCCCATGCTAAACAATAGGAACTTGTTGTTTATCCATTTTTGTAATTTTTTACTCTGTAATTAATAGCTATGAAATCAGTGCCAAATTTCCAATGAGAAAATTTTTAGTCATTTTCTTTTAAGAGTAGATTCTGTTCAGCTGTGAAAGACTAATAAACAGAAACCTCAGTGAAATAGAGAGGGGAGACCACAAGGGGGAGCTCTCATGCCCTATGACAATGACAACCAAACAGGAAGAAGAAATATTCTGCTCTTTCCTGGCAAGGACTCAGCCAATGAAAAGCCATGGACTCATTGTTTACTATAGCCCTCCCTCCCAACCTCTTTATCCTCTCTATAAAAGAGTTCTCTTTCCCTTGCCATGCAGGGACTTGCATGTGGCTCACCATGTTTGCAGACCCTAAATTATAATTCTCTGCTGATCCTGAATAAACTCATTATTGCTAGATAAACATCTGGAAGTCTATTTGTTTTAGATCAACATTTTGGTGGCCTTTAAGAGGACCAGAAAAGACTCTTGATGTCTCCAAGGCTAGTGAGCAAACAGGTGCAGTATCACAATTGAGCACATTGTCCCTCACTGCTTTTCTCACTGACCCAGGAGTTTGAAGGTACTTTGTTCTACTAGTTCTGAGTTCACACCCTCTTTGCATTTGAAGTTCTCCTGGTTTTACTCAAGACTTATTTAAATTTTTCCTCTTTCTGCTTAAGGTCTTGATCTGTATACCAGCACTCATTTGGCACTTGAGTCTGATTTTGAGATCAGACTTTTTCAACCAAAGCTGGGTGAAAATGCCTTTGGCATGGTTCCTTTGGGAAGAAGCTACTTCAAATGAGACTGTGCCAGTTCAGCCTTTGGCTTAGTCCTTTGAATGGCTATTACCTGAAAACTGTCTGAGAAAACATTTGGTATGGCTATTCTGGGACCAATCAGTTTCCATTGAAATTTCTGGGGTTGGCCTACAAGCTGTATGAATTGAGTCATTTGTGCTCTGAGCTGTTGGAAAACTGTTCTTTATTCTGCAGGAAAAACTTCAAGAAAATGGGAACCCAGTTATTTAAGTATTTTGAGGACAACACTCTTAAGGGACATCAGGTGATTTTATTAAAAAAAAAAAAAACCCTGCAGGACTTTCTCATGCTCATTTCTAGTAAATGAGCCTGCTCGACCAAAGACAATTTAGAATATCAATGACCAGCACAGGCGTTAACGGAAGCAGGTGTGAGGGCTGCGTTGCTGAGATGCTGGGACTCCTGTTAGACCCCCGTCCTGAGGAAAGGTAAGTTGGAGACCGAGTTGGTCCCCACACTGATGCACCCGGTAGAGGGACAGTGCAGAGATGACCATGTGGCTGACAGGGCCTTAGTGCTCTGGCCAGGTGTCAGGCCTGTGCCTCTGAGGTGGGAGAGCTGAGTTCAGGACATTGGTCAACCAGAGACCTCCTGGATCCATGTAATATCAAATGGTAAAAGCTGTCCTAGAGATCGATCTCCATCTCAAAACAAAGACACAGCTCCACTCAACGACCAGCAAGCTCCAGTGCTGGGCACCCTATGCCAAACAACTAACAAGACAGGAAAACAATCTCACCCATTAGCAGAGAGTCAGCTGAAAATCATAATAAGGTCACAGACAACCCAAATATATCACCAGACATGGACCTTCCCAGCATAAAGACAAGATCCAGGCTCATCCACCAGAACACGGGCAGTAGTCCCTTCTACCAGGAAGCCTACACAACCCACTGAACCAACTTTAGCCACTGGGGGCAGACACCAAAAACAACAGGAACTACAAACCAGCAGCCTGAAAAAAGAAGACCCCAAACACAGTAAGTTAAGCAAAACGAGAAGATAGAGAAACACACAGCAGATGAAGGAGCAAAGTAAAAACCCACCAGACCAAACAGATGAAGAGGCAATAGGCAGTCTACCTGAAAAAGAATTCAGAGAAATGATAGTAAAGATGATGAAAAATCTTGGAAATAGATTTCAGAAAACACGAGAAATGTTTAAAAAGGACCTAGAAGAACTAAACAACAAAGAAACAATGATGAACAACACAATAAATGAAATTAAAGATTCTCTAGAAGAAATCAGTTGCAGAATAACTGAGACAGAAGAACAGAAAAGTGACCTGGAAGATAAAATAGTGGAAATTACTACTGCAGATCAGAATAAAGAAACAAAGAATGAAAATAATTGAGGGCAAGGGCTTCCCTGGTGGCACAGTGGTTGAGAGTCCCCCTGCCGATGCAGGGGACACGGCTTTGTGCCCTGGTCTGGGAAGATCCCACATGCCATGGAGCGGCTGGGCCCATGAGCCACGGCAGCTGAGCCTGTGCGTCCGGAGCCTGTGCTCCACAACGGGAGAGGCCACAACAGTGAGAGGCCCGCGTACTGCAAAAAAAAAAAAAAAAAAAAAGGAAAAAAAAGAAAATAATTGAGGGCAGACTCAGAGACATCTGGGACAACATTATTCTCACCAATGTTTGAATTATAGAGGTCTCAGAAGAAGAAGAGAAAAAAAAAAGGACTGAGAAAATATTGGAAGAGATTATAGTTGAAAACTTCCTTAATATGGGAAAGGAAATAGTTAATCAAGTCCAGGAAGCAGAGAGAGTCCCATACAGGATAAATCCAAGGAGAAACATGCCAAGACACATATTAATCAAACTATCAAAAATTAAATACAAAGAAAAAGTATTAAAAACATCAAGGGGAAAACAACAAATAACATGAGGGAAACCTTTAAAGGTTAACAGCTGCTCTTTCAGCAGAAATTCTGCAAGCCAGAAGGGAGTGGCAGGACATATTTAAAGTAATGAAAGGGAAAAACCGACCACTAAGATTACAATACCCACCAAGGATCTCATTTGGATTCAACTGAGAAATTAAAAACTTTACAGACAAGCAAAAGCTAAGAGAATTCAGCACCACCAAACCAGCTTTACAACAAATGCTAAAGGAACTTCTCTAGGCAGGAAACACAAGACAAGTAAAACACCTACAATAACAAACCCAAAACAATTAGGAAAATGGGAATAGGAACATACATATCAATAATTACCTTAAATGTAAATGGATTAAATGCTCCAACCAAAAGATATAGACTGGCTGAATGGAAACAAAAACAAGAGCTGTATATATGCTGTCTACAAGAGACCCACTTAAGACCTAGGGACACATACAATCTGAAAGTGAGGGGATGGAAGAAAGTATTACAAGCAAATGGAAATCAAAAGAAAGCTGGAGTAGAAATTCTCATATCAGACAAAATAGACTTAAAGACTATTATAAGAGACAAAGAAGGACACTATAAAATGATCAGTGATCAATCCAAGAAGAAGATATAACAATTGTAAATATTTATGCACGCAACATAGGAGCACCTCAATACATAAGGCAAAGGCTAACAGCCATAAAAGGAGAAATCGACAGTAACACAATAAAGTAGGGGACTTTAAAACCCCACTTTCACCAATGGACAGATCATCCAAAATGAAAATAAATAAGGAAACACAAGCTTTAAATGATACATTAAACACAATGGACTTAATTGATATTTATAGGACATTCTATCCAAAAACAACAGAATACACTTTCTTCTCAAGTGCTCATGGAATATTCTCCAGGAGAGATCATATCTTGGGTCACAAACCAAACCTTGGTAAATTTAAGAATATTGAAATCATATCAAGTATATTTTCCAACAACAATGTTATGAGACTAGCTATCAATTACAGGAAAAAAAATCTTTAAAAAATAAAAATACATGGAAGATAAACAATTCACTAGTTAATAACAAAGAGGTCACTGAAACAATCAAAGAGGTAATCAAAAAATACCTAGAAACAAATGACAATGAAAACACGACAATCCAAAACTTATGGGCTACATCAAAAGCAGTTTTAAGAGGGAAGTTTGTACCAATACAATCCTACCTCAAGAAATAAGAAACATCTCAAATAAACAACCTAACCTTACACCTAAAGCAATTAGAGAAAGAACAACAACAACAAAAAAAAAAAACCCAAAGTTAGCAGAAGGAAGGAAATCATAAAGATCAGATCAGAAATAAATGAAAAAGAAATGAAGGAAACAATGACAAAGATCAATAAAACCACAAGTTGGTTCTTTGAGAAGATAAACAAAATTGATAAACCATTAGCCAGATTCATGAAGAAAAAAAGGAAGAATCAAATCAATAAAATTAGAAATGAAAAAGGAGAAGTAACAATGACACTGCAGAAATACAAAGGATAATGAGAGATTTCTGCAAGAAACTTTATGCCAATAAAATGGACAACTTGGAAGAAATCGACAAATTCTTAGAAAAGCACAACCTTCTGAGACTGAACCAGGAAGAAATAGAAAATACACATAGACCAATCACAAGCACTGTAATTGCGACCGTGACTGAAAATCTTCCAACAAACAAAATCCCAGGATCAAATAGCTTCACAGGCGAATTGTATCAAATATTTAGAGAAGAGCTAACACCTATCCTTCTCAAACTCTTCCAAAATATAGTAGAGAGTGGAACATTCACAAACTCATTCTATGAGGCCACCATCACCCTGATACCAAAACCAGACAAAGATGTCACAAAGAAAGAAAACTACAGGCCAATATCACTGCTGAACATAAAGGCAAAATTCCTCAACAAAATACTAGCAAACAGGATCCAACAGCACATTACAAGGATCATACACCATGATCAAGTGGGTTTTATTACAGGAATACAAGGATTCTTCAATATATGCAAATCAATCAATGTGATAACCAATATTATCAAATTGAAGGAGAAATACCATATGATCATCTCAATAGAGGAAGACAAAGCTTTCGACAAAATTCAACACCCATTTATCATAAAAACCCTCCAGAAAGCAGACATAGAGGGAACTTACCTCAACATAATAAAGGCCATATATGACAAACCAACAGCCAACATCATTCTCAGTCATGAAAAAGTGAAACCATTTCCACTAAGATCAGGAACAAGACAAGACTGTCCACTCTAACCACTATTATTCAGCATAGTTTTGGAAGTTTTAGCCACAGCAATCAGAAAAGAAGAAGAAATAAAAGGAATCCAGATTGGAAAGGAAGAAGTAAAACTGTCACTGTTTGCAGGTGACATGATATAATACATAGAGAATCCTAAAGATGCTACCAGAAAACTACTAGAGCTAGTCAATGAATTTGGTAAAGTAGCAGGATACAAAATTGATGAACAGAAATCTGTTGCATTCCTATATACTAATGATGAAAAATCTGAAAGAGAAATTAAGGAAACACCCCCATTTACCATTGCAACAAAAAAGAATAAAATACCTAGGAATAAACCTACCTAAGGAGATAAAAGACCTGTATGCCGAAAACTATGACACTGATGAAAGATATTAAAGATGATACAAATAGATGGAGAGATATACCATGTTCTTGGATTGGAAGAATCAACATTGTGAAAAAGACTATCCTGCTCAAAGCAATCTACAGATTCAATGCAATTCGCATCAAACTACCAATAACTTTTTTCTCAGAACTAGAACAAAAAAATTAACAATTTATATGGAAACACAAAAGATCCCAAATAGCAAAGGCAATCTTGAGAAAGAAAAACGGAGCTGGAGGAATCAGGCTCCCTGACTTCAGACTATACTACAAAGCTACAGTAATCAAGAGAGTATAGTACTGGCACAAAAACAGAAATATAGATCAATGGAACAGGATAGAAAGCCCAGAGATAAACCCACAAACGTATGGTCACCTTATCTTTGATAAAGGAGGCAAGAATATACAGTGGAGAAAAGACAACGTCTTCAATAAGTGGTGCTGTGAAAACTGGACAGATACATGTAAAAGAATGAAATTAGGATACTCCCTAACACCTTACACAAAAATATACTCAAAATGGATTAAAGACCTAAATGTAAAGCCAGACACTCTAAAACTCTTAGTGGAAAATATATGCAGAAGGGTCTATGACATAAATCACAGCAAAGTCCTTTTTGACCCACCTCCTAGAGAAATGGAAATAAGAACAAAAATAAACAAATGGGACCTAATGAAACTTAAAAGGTTTTGCACAACAAGGGAAACCATAAACAAGACGAAAAGATAACCCTCATTATGGGAGAAAATATTTGCAAATGAAGCAACTGACAAAGGATTAATCTCCAAAATATTGAAGCAGCTCAAGCAGTTCAATGTCAAAAAA
Source organism: Mesoplodon densirostris (assembly GCF_025265405.1). Lineage (NCBI taxonomy): Eukaryota > Metazoa > Chordata > Mammalia > Artiodactyla > Ziphiidae > Mesoplodon > Mesoplodon densirostris. Next base: position 20,175,142 of record NC_082665.1, read on the forward strand.
CAAACAACCCAATCCAAAAATGGGCAGAAGACCTAAATAGACATTTTGCCAAAGAAGATATACAGATTGCCAAGATACATATGAAAGGATGCTCAACATCACTAATCATTAGAGAAATGCAAATCAAAACTACAATGAGTTATCACCTCACACCAGTCAGAATAGCCATCATCAAAAAATCTACAAACAGGGCTTCCCTGGTGGCGCAGTGGTTGAGAGTCCGCCTGCCAATGCAGGGGACACGGGTTCGTGCCCCGATCCCGGAAGATCCCACATGCCGCGGAGCGGCTGGGCCCGCGAGCCATGGCCGCGGAGCCTGTGTGTCCGGAGCCTGTGCTCCGCAACGGGAGAGGCCACAGCAGTGAGAGGCCCGCGTACAGCAAAAAAAAAAAAAAAGAATCTACAAACAATAAATGCTGGAGAGGGTGTGGAGAAAAGGGAACCCTCTTGCACTGTTGGTGGGAATGTAAACCGATATAGCCAGTATGGAGAAGAGAATGAACTTTCCTTATAAAACTAAAAATAGAACTGCCATATGACCCAGTAATCCCACTATTGGACATATACCCTAAGAAAACCATAATTCAAAATGAGTCATGTACCACAATGTTCATTGCAGCTCTATTTATAATATTCAGAACATGGAAACAAGCTAAGTGTCCATCAACAGATGAGTGGATAAAGAAGATGTGGCAAATATATACAATGGAATATTACTGAGCCATAAAAGAAACGAAATTGAATTATTTGTAGTGAAGTGGATGGACCTAGAGTCTGTCATACAGAGTGAAGTAAGTCAGAAGGAGAAAAACAAATACCTTATGCTAACACATATATATGGAATCTAAAAACAACAACAACAAAAAATGGTTCTAAGGAACCTAGGGACAGGACAGGAATAAAGGCGCAGATGTAGAGAATGGACTTGAGGAGAGAGGGAGGGGAAGGGTAAGCTGAGATGAAGTGAGAGAGTGGCATGGACATATATACACTACCAAATGTAAAATAGATAGCTAGTGGGAAGCAGCCACATAGCACAGGGAGATTAGCTTCGTGTTTTGTGACCACCTAGAAGGGTGGGTAGGGAGGGTGGGAGGGAGATGAAAGAGGGAGGGGATATGGGGATATATGTATAGGTGATTAACTTTGTTATAAAGCAGAAACTAACACAGCATTGTGAAGCCATTATACTACAATAAATATGTTTTTTAAAAAAATGTAAATCTCAAAAAAAAAAATAATAATATCAATGACCATTATGGGGACCTTTTGAAATTTCCAAACTTAATTTACTTAAAAATGAATTGGACTACAATTGCTCAAAAATGTCCAGAACTGGGCCTCCCTGGTGGCGCAGTGGTTAAGAGTCCGCCTGCCGATGCAGGGGATACGGGTTCGTGCCCCGGTCTGGGGGGATCCCATATGCCGCGGAGCGGCTGGGCCCGTGAGCCATGGCCGCTGGGCCTGCGCGTCCGGAGCCTGTGCTCCGCGGCGGGAGAGGCCACAACAGTGAGAGGCCCACATACCGCAAAAAGAAAAAAAAAAAAAAATGTCCAGAACTGAATGGAGTACTTATTTCAATTGGTATGTTGAGACTTCCCAATGTTTTCAGGAGTCTAAAATTGTCACTCTGCAAAATAAGTTTTAAGGTTATCTGAGGAATCAGTGAATTTGGCCCCCAAAACTTCAGGCTTCTCTTCCTTGGCCTATTCCTGGAATGTGTGTGCATGTCACCTTTCATTCTAAAAGGGAATTTACAGGTGTGATTTCCTTGAGGATACAGAGATGGGGGAGACTAACCTGGGATATCCAGGCTGGTCCAATATAACCAGCAGGTTCTTACAAAGGATGGAGCATGGAAGAGTCAGAAAACACAGATGTAACAAAGAAATCAGAGGTTGAAGTGATGTACTTTGAAGGTGAAGGAAGGTGTCAAAATCCAAGTCATGCAGGCAGCCTCTAGTTACTGGAAAAGGCAAGGACAGATTCCCTTAGAGCCTCCAGAAGAAAAACAGCCGACCTGACACCTTGATTTTAGCTCAGTGAGAACCATTTAGACTTCTAAACACCAGGGCTGTAAGATAAGACATGTATATTGTTGTAGGACCCTAGCTTTGGGATAATTTGCTACTGAAGAAACAGGAAAGTAATACAGCTCCATGATATTTCCCCAAACTGACACCTGTCACCCCCAAGAAACATAAATGCCCCTTTTTCTTTTTCCCAATTTAGTTTCTCTGTGTTTTCAGTTAAAAGTCAACCTTACAACTATGTAAATATTTTTCACTGACAAAACAGAGAGATATGATTGCATTTTTGTGCTGTACAGTTGTTTTTCTTCAGTGAATAATTACCTTATTTTTTTCCATGCACTTATGGGAATTGTAAAATCTATAGTTCGTGTGTAACACTCCCTTCTCTTCTCCACATGGTCCGTACATCAGACAGCTTTTTATGCCAAAGCATAAAAAGATCCCGAATGAGTTGCTGGCCTTACAGTAAAACAATTAGATGCTCCCACTTCAGTTATTAATCATTAAGGTGAGGGAAACTTTTGAAAAAGACAAGTGTAGATGTGATAGATAGAATGGACATTGGAAAAGCAATTATCTTATACTAACTAAGACTCTGAATGAAAAAGAAAAAAGGTTGATGTTCAATGATAGTGCTCAAGAGATGACCAAGTGCCTAAGTTACTATTTTACACTTAAATTCACCATGAGAAATTTCATGTAAATGTTTAAAGAGAAAACTTGCAAATGTGTGATGGACTTGGGTGCTATAATATTCACCTTACACCATTTAACCAAACACAACTTCTTCCTGAGCCAAAAAACTAATCACCTGGCAGGTAGCTCTCATAATGCTCAGGTTTCACCCACCTCTCAGCCTATAACCATCATCTTCAGACATAATTGAGGGATAATGTTTCCTCCTTTGTGACATCACATCTGCTAATTTAAGAAGGAGAGGTTTCCTGTGCAAATCGAATTCTCAGATCAAATGCTCTCTCATGTACTCCTTTTTTTTTTTTTCTTTTTTTGAAAACTCCAAGGACAGTCCAATTTATAATCAGGTCATAGCTATTTTGGACGCTGCCTTAACAGCACCCATGTGTATAAGTCAAGCTCAAACTGAAGAGCTCTATAAAGTGGTGAACACTTTGCAAGCTAAATTTCTACTGACATCTACATAATCATTGGGGCTAAACCCACAAAGGTACAGATTGATGCATCCACAACTTTATGCAAACTTGCACAACACCCTTTTAAACTAGAAATTAAAGAAAAAAATAAAACCAATATTTGAAAACCTTGTAGAGGATCATCATACCTTGCACCTATTTATGTAATAATCATATCCTCCCATAAAGAAACCCATCTTAAAAGGCTATTGAAGTAGTAAGCACTCCAGGGCCATAACAAAATAGTCATACTACACTTCCTTGTGGTATTGAATATAAATACTATTTTATCTTCTGTGCTACATTATAATTGTTGACCTATGTTATAGCTTCTCTAGTCCCCTTCAGGTAAATAGTTAATACATGTTTGCTTTTTCCTGGTAACCTCAGCAGTGTATTCAGATCACTCAATATTCATTTCCTTTTACACAATTCTTTATACAAGGTAAAGAATTATTTGAGTTCCTGAAAACTTAAGTAACCTTATGTGGATGGCCAATTACTAAGTTCTAATCATGAAATGAGCACATTGATTATATTTATCTAGTTACTGTTTGAACTCCAAAAGGATTTTAAATTTCCAAAGGAAATTTTACATTTTTATATAAAAGGACATGATATAGCCCAGGGAGATATTCACCTCACTTCTGACAGATTACAAACAATTCAAACACTCCTGGTCTCTTAAAGATAATTAAGACAATTTTTTGAATCCCATTGGTTCCTGTAGGAAATGGGTTCCCAAATTTTCTGCAATTATCATTCTTATATTTGACTTAGCCAGGTCCTTAGTAACTTAGAAAATTCTTCCTTAGGAATCAAAATAAGGTTAAAGATTATGCAATTTAAAATTAGCACTTCAACAACTCCCAACCTTAAGTCTACCTTATAATCACAGGCTTATCTACTTATTGGTAGACTGATCTGGAGAAACCCTTGATACAATGACTCAACTTTATGGAAATCATCAATGATCAATAGCTCATCACAGCCTTTCCCTTGGACTAGTGGCAGAAATTTCCACACCTTGCCTCAACGTAATAGTAGCTACATCTATACTAGTAAAACCCAGTGCTGCCTTATTTTAAAGTTACCCCTAAACTACATGGTCCTTAGTGCTGTGAAATCTTTTTTACTTACTAAAAATACACATTTTTTTTCTAAAAAAATACGATGCTTTATCCTATAAAATCTTATTATTTTCTCTTCATCAATTTCCATTTGTAGCACTTTAAATTCTGATATTCTTTTTCAATTACCTAAACAAAGGAAAACATACTTTCTAGTATTTGTCTGAAAAACTGCCTGGCTCTGAACAGACTTATTAGAAGCTCTTATAAAGAAATCCAGATTTAATCTCACTTGTTGATGGATCATAGTTTAAAATTGATAAAGGAGACTATCAGGTCAGATATGCCTCAACAGATCTCGACTCACCCCTAGAACATGACTCCTTACCAACGAAAAATTTTCCCATGTCGCAGATTTCATTGTTCACTAAGATAGATATAGGAATTAAAATATACACCAATAGCAGGTATATATACCAAGTAGTCCCTGATTTTGGAATGCTTGCAAGTAATTGTATTTGATCTTATACAGGATCACAAGTAAATTTGTCAATAGGGAGTATTTTTAAATCCTCTAAACTGTCCATGGAGGTGGCTAATATAGATAAAACTCACTCAAAAAGAGATAATATGAAGGTTAAAAAAAAGTCCTGACTGATCATATTTTTAGACAGGCAGCACTCATGTGAAAGGTCTAAAGTGAGTATTATAAAATAGCAGTTTTAACTCTAGTGTCAGAAAGGGATACTGGACAAAAAACCTTTGCAGATTAAAAGAGAATAATCACTGGCACTTTCAGGGTGGCCATTTGTTGGCACCAGAGAATCTCAAATAAAAAAATAATGAAATCATTCATTATAGCAAGGACAAATTGGCCACTGTACTCAATTGCCATTGCTGGAAAGTTTGACTAAAGTTGCTGATGTTGTCTCCGATGAACGTCTCCCTAGTCAACAGCATGAGAAAGGAAAAGACATACATAAGAGCTCAAATCTTAGAGTCCTTTGAATATTTACAAGTAAGTTTCAAACCATATTCCACAACAATAGGTTTTGAATATGTTTGGTCAGTGTGTTCTTATTCTAGTGATGGATGAAAGCTTTCCCTTGCCAAAAAGCTGAGTTTAATACTGGCAATGATATTACTTGATTCTGTTTTCCAAACCTGGGGATTCCATCCTACCCCACCAGTGACAGAGACACCTATTTTACTGGGACTGTCACTAAAGAGATTTTCAACACTTTGCTGCTTATTGAGGAACTTCACTGCCCATATTATCCCCAATTGTCAGAATGGTAGCAGTAAAAAATGAATTTTTAAACTAAAACAAGAATCAGCAAAGCCTTCAGACATTATAGGAATTCAAATGGTATTGACATTGTTTTTAATGACAATGAAATTAGCTATTTTCAGGAGTTTACTGACTCTTCCTTTCTGCATTAGTAGTAGGCTGCCTTTTACACCTAGACATTTTATCTCTGATTCTGGATCCTCCTTAACACAAGCAGACATTTCCTAATACTACAAGGGACCCATGGAATTCACATAGTCTTATCATTAACCGATAGTTTTTCTTCAATATCCTCTTGAACAACACTCGGATGGTCTTAAATATTGAGCTCTTACCTTCTGGAAAAGCATCGGATAACATTGTTGAACTCTAATGTAAGATAGCTCATTAAGTACTGTAACTAGTCAGCACAGAAGTAAAAACTCTAGGAATACTATTGTTTCCTGGATGCACTTGCACAATTAGAACAGAAGTCATCCTGAAATCATAGAAAACTGTTTTAACAAAAGACCTTAAGCTGAGGATTCTTAGAAATCTTCCAGAAGCAGACACTATTGAGAAAGAGAAGTTTCAACCCAAGATTTTTGTATCAAGTTGATGGTTGCACCAAGTCATTGTTCCAAGGAACACAGAGCAAGATCCAGATAATCAGAGACATATATTGTTACACTTTAATTTCCATGTTCTTATTCTTTACCTTCCTAAATATTTTCTTTGCTATCTGCAGGTTTAAGGTTCTGGACTTTTAATAAACACCTGTTGACTCTTAATTATTATATCTATAGTATCTTTAAAGTCCTTACCCCTAATATTGCATTGCTTTGTGCATACTTAATTACTACTTGTTACATGCCCTGTTACAATTTCCTGAGCTTTTGCTAAAATATAAAAATAAACAAACAACCAATTCTGTTCTTAGCTTCCTTTGGATGGCAACTAGTTTTTTTTTTTTTTTTGATAACAGTTCCTTTTTATAAGTAAGTTTGTATCTTGGAAATGCAGACTTGAACAACAAAATATATTTGAGATGGCAAACACAGCAGGTCAGAAAACCAAAAAATACATAACATTCTATCACATCATATCTCCAAAGTGGACATTTGTAGCAGCTAGATTTTTAAACTGAACTACCAGAGAAATAGACCTAAGGAAAAATAGGATACAGATGATATATACTTGGAGACTGTATTACTGTCATAGATCTTACAAGGGAGCTACACTACAAATTCTTTTTTTTTTTTTTTTTTTTTTTTTTTTTTTTCTTTTTTTTTTGCGGTATGCGGGCCTCTCACTGTTGTGGCCTCTCCCGTTGCGGAGCACAGGCTCCGGATGCGCAGGCCCATCGGCCATGGCTCACGGGCCCAGCCGCTCCGCGGCATATGGGATCCTCCCAGACCGGGGCACGAACCCGTGTCCCCTGCATCGGCAGGCGGACTCTTAACCACTGCGCCACCAGGGAGGCCCAACACTACAAATTCTTAACCCTAAACATTTTCCTTTACATCTACTTGAAGTCTTCTGTATTTCAAGTAACACTGCTTGATGATGGATCACTCTTGATGTTGGTAGAAAATCATTAAAATGATATTAGACATTAAAATATGTGGTATTTTGGGGTGAAAATAAATCACTGAACAGTCATGAATGACCGGTACTGGATTTGAGGCATACAGCCTATTGGCTGCTTTCTGCAAGAGACTTGTTTTCTGATGACTACCTGATTCCACCCAGGGTCAGTTTTTTCACCCAATGTCTCTTTTTGTCTTTCAGTTTCCCTTTATATATATATATATTGATAGATAGATATACATATATATATATGTATATAGATATATGTAATTCAAATCAAGAACAAAAAAATTGGAACTCGATTTTGAAATTTTTATGAGCGAAAAATAATCTTTTTCCTTTAATTACATGTTTTGTTTCCAAAAATGAATAAAATTCTGAACGTTATAGTTCATAGAATAGAAGAACTAGATAATATCACTATGACTTTAGAAAACTTTGTCATGAAATTCGACAATCCAGTGGTTCAAAATAAAGCTGATTTAGATATATCAGTGGCATTTGAGAGTAGAATATATATTATCTTAGGAAGAATGTTTTGCTTGTATCCATACAGGTTTCTCAAGTCACTTTAATATAACAAGAAAGATCTATGAAACAAAGAAGTGAAATTAGGTGATTTGGTTAATAGTCAGCTAAATTAATTTGGTTAAATCTGGTTCTGAGAGCACTTCATATAAAGAAGGGAATCTGTTCTCTGGATATAATTTGGAATCTCTTTGTTCCTATCTTAGAAATAAACTGTGGTCTCTGGTTATATTCCATCTCTTAGTATTTCTCTGGGCTTCAGTGTTCAAATGTGTGACCACCAGAGACTTAAATCCTATTGCTCAGTCATTGTCATAAATGCTATGCAGCTGTTGTCCCATGAAAATTTCCAACGAATGATCATCCAACAAATTTGACACAAATAGATGTTGAAACAGCTACCATGAAGCACTTCAAATGTGACTGTATCAATTAGGGTTGAACCAGATAAGTAGAATCAGTAGGAGATGTACATTTAAAGATGAATCATAGGGAACTGGCTAATGTGATTTTGGGGACTGGCTAAGCAAATCCAAAATCTGAGGTGGGATTCAGGAAGGGTACACTTAAACTCTCAGACATAGACTGAAGTTGTTCACGGGTGAAATTTCTTCTTCTTCAGGGAAGCCTCAGATCTGTTTTTAATGTTTTTTGTTGAATCGAATCAGCCTCACTCTGGTTATCTAGAATAATCTTCAGTCCTTAAGGTCAACTGATTATTGACTGTAACTACTTCTACAAAATATCTTCAGAGCAACACCTATTTTAATGTCTTATTGAGTAACTTGAGACTGTAGCTTATCCAAGTTGGCACATTAAAATGACCATCACAGTTGGTCTGTATTAGTTTTCTATGGCTGCCATAACAAATTAGTACAATCTGTGGCTTAAAACTGCACAAATGTATCTTACAATTCTGTAAGTCAGAACCCCAACACTGTTCTCAATGGGTAAAATGCAGGAGGTGGTAGTCTGTGTTTCATTCTGAAATCTCTAGCAGATAATTAATTTCTTTGACTTTTCCAGACAATGGAGGCTTCCTAGTTTCTTTGGCTCATGGCCTACTTCACCCATCTTCAAAGTCAGCAAGGGCAAGTTGAGTTTTCCTTACATCATATCACTCCAACCTTATTTCTATCATCATATCTCCTTAGGTAACTCTGCCTTTTCCTCCCTCTTTTATTTACTTTTTAAAATTTTTATTAAGAGAATTAATTTACCATACATTTAACTCATTTAAAGCAACAAGTCAATGATTTGGATTTTCTTCTTGTCTTTGACTTTCAGCATTTTTACTATTATGTGTCTGTTTGTGCATATCTTTGCAATTTCCTACTTGGAACTCATTGAACTTCCTAGATGTGTAAGCCAGTGTTTTCTAATAAGATTGGGACGTTTCCAGCCATTATTTCTTTGAATTTTTTTCCTTCTTTTTTTCTTTCCTCTCATTCTGTTCCCTCCATTACATGTATATTGATACAACTTAATGGATGTCCCACATTTCCCTGAGGGGTAGTTAATTTTTCTTCATTCTTTTTTTCTTGTCTTTCTTCTTAAGCTTGCACAATCTCTATCAATCTATCTTCAAGCTTGCTAATTATTTATTCTGTCAGTTCAAGTCTACTATTGACCCCATCTGGTGTACATTTCACTTCAGTTACTGTATTTATCAGCCCCAGAATTTCCACTTTTTTCTTTTATATAATTTCTATCTCTTTAGTGATATTCTAATTTTGGTGTGACATTGTCATCATATCTTCCTTTACTTTTAAATTCATAGTTCCCTTTATTTCTGTGAACATATTTATAATGAGCACCTTGAAGCTTTTCCTGTTAAATGTGACATCTGGCTGCTCACACACACAGTTTCTGTTGTCTTCTTCTGCTCCAATGTAAGTGTCCTACTTCCTGATTTTTTTTTGCATGCCTTATACATTTTTGTTGCAAGCTGGACATTATAAATAGTGTATTATGGCAACTTTGGGTACTACTGGTCTCCCCCACTTCAGGACTGGATTATTTTAATGACATCTATTTCCCCAACCTAATGTTGCTACACCTATGATGTTGTTCCTCAGGAAGGTTTTTGTTTTGTTTTTTGTTGGTTTGTTTAATAATTTTCACTAGTTTCATTGTGGTGGGAGCCTGGAGCTCCTCACACTGTCATGCTGGAAGTTTTCTCTCCCCGTCTTCTATTCTAAAGAAGATTATATTGTGCCAACTTAGATAATCCAGAATAATTTTCCTATTTTTAAGATCAGCTGATTAGTAAATTTAAATCCATCTGTAACTTTAACGTACTTTTATATGTAATGTAACATATTTACAAGTTGTGGAGTTTAAGAAGTGGACATCTTTTTGGGGAGGGTGTGTTTCTGCCTACTGCAGAGAGCATCACCAAAAGGGTCAGTAAGAATTAATATGAGCATACTTTTCTCTCCTTGTGATAAGCCAGGCATATTTTTCTGTCCTTGTGTAATACAGGTGCTAAGCATATTTACATGCTGCTGTGTTAAACAATACTGAAATCAAGCAAAAATAACTTAGGTATTTATTCATAGGAATATTTATTTTTTAAGAAAAGACTGAATCGACTTCAATAGCTTACTAAAACTCATTTTGAGACTCATTCTTCACTGTTCAAACCCATTAATTCATAAAATTTCCCTAATTCAACCAGTTTCCTGATTTGAAAGACCCATCTTAAAATCACTCAGCCCACATAATGAAATCCTAAACATCTCCTTCCCAAACTTTCAAAGGTTGTGATATTACTGAAGCTCTCTTAAGGAGTGTGTGTGTGTGTGTGTGTGTGTGCATGTGTGTGTTTCTCTATTACTTACAAGAAGTCCAAAAATCTAAGCTTTGCTTGATCATTTGATTTTTCTGATGACCATTTTTTTTGAAATTTGACAGCTGACAATGAATCAAGTAAGTAAGTATAGACAATATATTTACAGTGGAAAGTGTTAAAAGTTAAAAACAAATGAGCCATACTGTGATATTGTACATTATCTTTTTGCATATTTGTATTAAAAGTCTTTAAAATAGTGGTATTGGAAGCAGAAAAAATGATGCAATCATCTAAAGTACCCTAAAGTGCAGAAATAAGGGTTTCAGAGAAACATTAAGAAAAGCACAGATTTTTTGACTGTTGTTGCTCTTTTCTCCTTTGGGATTTCTATGATCTACTTACTGAGATAGAAAATATGTATGATTTGTTTCTTTGCTTTGCTTTATTTATATATAATATTTCTTTGCTTTGCTTTATTTATATATTTTGTCTTTCTCTTCTATCCATCTCCCTAGTAAGTTAACAGAAGTGACATATATTTTTCTTTTTTGCCACCATAAAGAAAGATAAATTAAATAGTTCTGGACTTTTTTTTTTTTTTTGCAGAGGGTTTCCACTGATTATTTAAATCAATATTCTCTGAAATAATACTACATTGCTGTTGAGTACTATGTCCATGTGAAGTATACAGAATGTAAATCCTTAGACTTATGAAGCAGGAAGAGATCTGGATATCAGTAACTAACAGATTTCAACCCTAGCTATAGGTTGAAATCACCTTTTGAAGCCACATCTCTTAGTGCTAGGTCTTGATTTCTTCACAGATGATTCTGATGCAGTGATAGTTTGGCAGTACTGATATAATTCATCTGCTAGATTTGGCATTTTGAGAAACAGAGGTTATGTTTTCATTCAAGGGTATCAAATTTGTAAATGGTGGTTGTGAAATTATAACACATTATTTTTGATATCAAAGTAAGAAACCTGATTAAATAAATCATGAAAATAAAGCTAATACTATAATCCATGCCTTGAGATATTTATTTTACTAGTTGATCTAGGTCATGGTTGCAGTACTTAGATTAAGTTGTTAACCTTAAAATATACTGAGTTCTGTATATCAGGGGTCAGGAAACAATAACCTGTGGGCCAAATTGAGCCTGCTACATGTTTTTGAATGGCCTGTGAGCTATGAATTGTCTTGCATTTTTAATTACTGGACAACATTTTAAAAAAGATTAATATGTGATACACATGAAAATTATGTGTAATGAAAATTCAGTGTCTGTAAATAAAATTTTATTAGAAAATCCATGCGCATTCATTTCTGTATTGTCTGTGGTTACTTTTATGTCACAGAGTTGGGTAGTTGTAATAGAGATCACAGTGCCCACAAAGCAGAACATATTTGCTATCTAGCCTGTTATAGAAAAGGTTTAACAACCTTGCTTTTCAACAAAGACTTAAAAGCTCTGGACCTGTGCAAATTAGTGGGTGTGCGTAATTATGCAGCCTATGTAGTTGTTGAATGCATTCTTGGGTGTGCTCCTCTATTTGTTTACTGCCACTCATTATTCTATTTGACTCTAATTGTGTTGCTGCATTGATATGTTAAAGGTTAACAATGCACTTATTCTAAATCAAGATTCACAGAAACGTGAAGATAAAGCAGAGAATAGAAGGCATGATGGTTAAAGATTTGATTTTCGCTTTCCTCTGGAGAAATTCTTAGGATTTTATGTGTAAGAAATTTAAGTAGTTATAGCAAACTTCCCAGAGGATGCATAGCTCTGCTGCATTCTTGTCATAAAGCTGACAGTACACCTATGCTATCCTGCTTGGAAAAAATATGACAAGCTGATGTGCAGTGGCAGTCGTTTGGGATTTAATTGAGTAATAAGTATACATAATATTTGCATATGTCTCTAGTTGAGAAAGATAACTTCAAAACTGAGTGCTTAAGGAGATGGTAGTGACTGTCACAAAACAGTGTGGGTCTCTGTCCCCAAAGCAAGATATTATTTGGTAACAGGTATGAACTATAAATATGTAGGGTATAAGCCTGCATCCCTATAATGAATCACCAAATGTTTTGCTTTTGGTCTAGTTGGAAAACAACAGACATATTTATGAGATAATAGATAAAAAATAACTGAGCCTAACATGCAATGGTTCTATGGATAAAACAAATTAGTATTTTATTTTTCTGAATGTTAAAAATGTTAAGCATATAACTCATTCTGTTTTTGTGTGCTTTAGAAAAACACAGTACAAAATATATTTTTACAGATGAAGCAGAAATAGGTGAGCTAATGGTCTGGAAGATTTGTAAGGTGCTGCATCCAAACTGTTCTCTCTTAAGATGAGCTGGAAGTACAACCCTGCACATTTTTCAAGTAAATTGGCAGAGTTATTGTATCAAGGGGATTAACACAACAACACATGCAGGTCTTTGTTCTTTCAAGTTGTACTGTTGAGCTCAAGTTATTTCATTTTCTCAAACTCTTTCACTGAGTCAGTTAAATTTTAGAGTAATATTAAAAAAACAAAAATGATTTTGTACATTCAAAACTGTTAGAGAAATAAAGACATATAAAACAGTTCTTTCTTCTCTCTCAGAAAAAGCATCTATATTCTAAACCGTATCTGTGTTACTAAAAAGTGCAGGAAAGGCTTCATGGGCTGCTGCTTCTCCTGAATGATTATTGTCCTCAACCCTAACTCCCAGAGTCCAGACCTCCTTCACCTTTCCTGTTGGTTCAGTCTTTATCTTTCGGGTTGCATAGAAGCAAGTCTTTCAAGTTAGATACAGTAACAGAAAAAAACTAGCAAGCCCCAAGATTAAATGGGACAGACATTCTTTATTTTATTATTGTAAGCTGTGGTGCTTTGAATATCTTTTTATACCTTCCCTACATCATCAGACTTTCTCTGTGTTAAAGGAAACACAACTCAAAATTCAACCTCTCATCCAATCTGTGAGTCTTAAAAGTATTCTTGTCAGTTATTCATAGGTCACTTCAGGAATATTATAGTCATGGTCGAAGCAGCTACTAATTCATAAAAAGACAGATTGCAGTTCTGATGTTTCATGTGATGAGCCTAACCTGCCAACCTCCAGTTTATCCCCCAAATTTTGTTCAACCATTTGGACTGAAGCAGAATTAATTATTCTTTTATTCTTCATGCATGCAACTGGAATTTACTGAACCATACCAGGTACTGATATGTGTATTGGTGATTAGTAGTGAGCAAAATAAACATAAATCTCTGCTTGCATGGCCTTCACATTTTAGTAGGTTTGAGATCATGAGCAAGAAAAATATATACCATATTAGGTGGAATTATGTGGTAAGTGGGCAAATACAGAAAGGAAGCTAGGAGGTGTGTGTGCACAGGAGTTAGCAATTTAAATAAGGTGACTGTAGAAGACCTCACTGAGAAGGTGGCTTGTCAGTGATTGAGATAAGGAAAGCCATACACATATTTGAAGGAAGATTTCCAAGCAAAAGGAACAGCATGACAGAGACTTCAAAGTAGACAATTTTATACCATTTACTCCATGACAGTCCCTGAACTATTTATCAATTACTAGCATATCATTCAGTACTTCCTTCAGTTGAAAAGCCCAGTGTTTTCCTTCACTTCACAGATAAAATCATTTAGACAACCTTTAATAACACGGTGACCTTCCTTCTGAGAACATTTTCTACTTTGTTTTCACCATCTTTTCCACATTTGCATATTATAATAATAAATGTTTTATTATACCTGTTCAGGAATGACTGAAATGAATGAACGGATTATTTTTATGTCTAGTGCTCTCTCTTTTTTAAAAAAGTATGGTTCGGATATGATTAAAAACTTTGTGGGCTATTCACTTCTCTTTTATATTAGTTCTATGTATTTTCTCTTGCTCTTAACATCTTTCTTTGTTCTAGCACTCCAACCCCCAAAAGGCACTCAATTATGGATTCTTGCTAAAAACATTTAATTATTGTATTTCTATCTCAGCCAAAGCTGAAGAGGGGGCTTCCCTGGTGGCGCAGTGGTTGAGAGTCCGCCTGCCGATGCAGGGGACATGGGTTCGTGCTCTGGTCTGGGAAGATCCCACATGCCATGGAGCGGCTCGCCCTGTGAGCCATGGCCACTGAGCCTGTGCGTCTGGAGTCTGTGCTCCGCAACGGGAGAGGCCACAACAGTGAGAGGCCCATGTACTGCAAAAAAAAAAAAAAAAAAAAAAAAAAAAAAAAAAGTTGAAGAGGAAAGAAAAGAGTGTTGAGTATTGGACAAAGTTCACTCCTTCATCTAATCTCTGTCATTCAATATCTGTCTCATTTGGTACCAAGCAGCAGAACTGGAATTGCTAAATAACAAATTGCTAAATTCTAACAAATTTCTGTTGTATCATCACTGTGTCACTTTTTTCTCTAAAAGTCAAAGTGATAAAAATCAGTGAAGCACTGGTAAATGACATTGCAGACTTCACCTCTTTAACTATATAAATCTCTTCCTAGGCTTTAGATACTCATTATAAATCATATCAGTCAATAATACCTGTTACAAATAGAGTGAACATACAATTTATCAAACAAGTTGGAATTTTTTGCAAGTTAGCCATAGATGGGAACTGTAAAAATTAAGCCATGATAACAGATATGAAGCAGAACCATGTAAAGCAAAACTGGACTCACGTTTACTCTATGTATATTAAATTTAATAAAGGTAGTATCACATAGCTGCTACCAGATCAGGTTCTAGAATCACAAAGAACTGAGTTTGTATCCCACTGTTTGTGAAACACCTATAGGACCTTGGGGAAATCGTTTAACCATTTTAAACCTTATTCTCTATGTTTGTAGAGTGTTACTATCTATAGCATTTTTCCCATAGGATTGTCCTGGAGATTCACTGAGGTTATATGTATACATTATTTAGCTTAAGGGTTATGTATATGATGTATTAAAAAATAGAAGCACAAGATTCGTGAGATACTTTATATTAAAATATTAAAATGACTTATTTTAAAAATGGACTAAAAATCATAAGCACAAAATGCAAAGAGTATTAACAAGAATAATGATTGAATTCCTGATTTAAAGGTAAATGACTAGATAACAGAATTAAAGATAATAATATATGACAGACATGGTTTTAATACTTTATAAGTACTAACTAATTTAATCATATCAACAACTCTATGAGGAGTTACTGAGACACAGTGTTCAGAAACCCATCCAAGATCACCTAAATAAGAAATTGGCAAAGCAGAGATTTAAATCCAGGAAGTTTTGCATCTTAGCATTTATGATATATTCTTGATATGAACAGAAATGAAAAACCATACATAGCAAAATTAGAAATATAAAAAATACATACTTTAAAAAAATCTGTCTCTGTTTGCAGTGAAGGTGGAATAAATTAAAAAAAAATTCCAAACTAGAAAAAAATACACCTAGAAAACCATACAAAATATATAAAACAACCATTTTTAAGATATTGAGCAACAGGCAAAAGGCAGTATAAGAATGTGACTCTTGAATAAATAAAAACAAATGAGATAAGCCCCATTATTGCCTTAGCTTATGGCTTTGATAATTTCCAGACTTAAATGCAGAGCGTGGAGAACAAGTCAACGCTTTGAGTGCTTGCTGAGTTGAGGAAACAGAGACTGGAGTTTGGAAGGCTAAGGTGGCTAAAGTGTACAGTGCAAAATTCTAGAGAGGAGAGAGATTGACAGAGAGTGAGCACTGGATATTTGTGTTGGGGAACCCCTCATTTTTGTCTGAGAACTGAACTTTACATGCATAAAAGGGCACTATCTGAGGTGAGGGAAAGTAGTATTGTAAAGCAATAAGTGGAATAATGCTTGTAGCTCACAAAGAATTCGGAAAAGTTAGTGTCCCAACCAAAGTGGAAAGACTTACAATACAAAGGGCATAGTGTATAGACCTCAGTATATAGATAGTATCACATTAGTAATAAGGACAAGTAAAATTTATACTGCTTGTCTTGACCATTCTAACAAAGCTTAGTAACTGATTCACTTTGTTATAAAGCAGAAACTAGCACACCATTGTAAAGCAATTATACTCCAGTAAAGATGTTAAAAAAAAATCAAATAAATAAATAAAAGGCAGGAACAATTAAAAAAAAAAAGTCTTAAAAGGATCAAACTGATCCCAAGTATCTTAACTGTGTCCCAGAACAAAACTCAACAATATGGGCTTCCTTCGTGGTGCAGTGGTTGAGAGTCCGCCTGCCGATGCAGGGGACATGGGTTAATGCCCCGGTCTGGGAAGATCCCACATGCCAAGGAGCAGCTAGGCCCATGAGCCATGGCTGCTGAGCCTGTGTGTCTGGAGCCTGTGCTCCACAACGGGAGAGGCCACAACAGTGAGAGGCCCACATACTGCAAATAAACAAACAAACAAACAAAAAAACAAAAAAAGAAACAAACAAAAAAAACCCCAACAATATTTAAAGGACTCTCAACAATACCCAAGAAACAAAAACATAAAATTCATAATGCCCTATATCCAAACAAAAACTAACAACCATGAAAGGAAGTAGGCAAATATCATCAATACTCAGAAAATGCAGCAAATGGAAGCAAACCCAGAATTTTGAAAGATTACAGAACTAACAATAAAGAACATTAAAACATCTATCGTAAGTGTAATCCATATTTTCAAGATGATATAGAAAAAAATGAACATAATGAGTAGCAAAATGGAAGATGAGAAAAGAATAAAATTGAGTTTCTAGAGATGAAATAGCCTATCTGAAATGAAAAATACACTGGAAGATATTAACAGGAGATTAGAAACTTCAGAATAAAAGATCAATGAATATGAATACATAGAAATAAAAACTACCCAAATGAAACACAGAAGAAAAGAAAACCTGAAACAAAAATACTAACAGAGCTACTACATATGAACAGATCTTTAGAACAATATCAACCAGTGTATTACACATGTAACTGGAGTTACAGGAAAAAAGGTGCACAGAAAATTATTTGAAAAAATAATGGCTGAAATTTTCCAACTTTCAATGAAAGCTATAAACACGAAAAACCCAAAAAGGTAAAAAAATTAACAACATCAAGAAAACTACATCAAATCTTATAAGAATGAAATTGCTGGAACCCACTAATAAAGATAATATCTTTGAACATAAAACCAGAGCAAAAAAAACAAGGAACAAAGATAATAAAATCACAATCAGAAAGTATGCAAGCTGAAAGACAATAAAGGAGTATCTTTAAAGTACAGGGGGAATGAAAAACCAACAGCTATCAACTTAAAATTATAATCTAGAAAATGTATATTGAAAAGGAAGGCAAAATAAAGACTTTTTCAGGAAAAATTGCTGAAATAATTGATTTCCAGTACACATGTATTACAAAAAATGTTAAAGTTGTTAAGGTAAAAGAAAAATGTTAGTCAACTAATTTTGCATATGTATATACACATATGAATATATATGAAAAAGGAGAATGAGTCAAAGTGGAATTTATCTAAGAAATGCAAATTGTGCTAACATTTAAAAATCAAAAATGTAATTCACTATATTAACACACTAAGAAAAAAACACAAATCATATTAATAAATGCAGGAAAAATATGATAACATTCAAAATCCATTTATGAAAAGAACTCTTAGTATACTTGAACTAGAAAAACACATCCTCAGCCTGATAAAGGAAAACTGCTAAAATCTTGCACATTGTAATGCTGATTGTTTTCACCTATTTTGTTTTCTCTCACCAGTTATGTTCAACATCATGCTTAAGGAAGGTCATGAAAGTGAAAAAAGACAAGAAGAGAAGGAAAAGCCATACAAATTGAAACAAAAAAAGTAAAATTGTGCTATTTGCTGGTTATGATCACATATGCAGATAATTCAGTCAAACTGTGAAAAAAAATCTGCTAAAAATTATATGTGAATTAGGAAGTCCATAGTGTACTACTAGGTCATTAGACATGTATCAATTTTATTTTACATACTCAAAGAAAAATGGAAATTTAACAGTAAACAATTACCATTTATAATTTGAACAAATAGGTGAAAATGTTAGGGATAAAGTTAACAGAAGTTGTTCAAAACTTGTACATGGAAATCCACAAAGTATTTCTGAGAAAAATTAAGGAAAACCAAAATAGAGGAATAAACCATGTTCAAAGATTACAAGACCCAGTTTTGTTAAGATGATATTAATTCTCCCCAAATTCATCTATAGATTCAAAGAATTCCAAATTAAAACACAAAAAGGATATTTTTTTTTGTAAAAATGTCAATCCAATTACAAAATTTCATGGAAATTCAACAGATCTTGAATAACCAAAAATTTTGGGAAAAAAGAATATCAAAGTAGAGAACTTAGACTATCTGCCTTGAAGACATTGTGGAATGTCTTCATGGGTTTAAAATTGACATGATCAATGGAACTGTATACAAAATCCATATATAGACCAATAATTGTATGTTCAATTGATTTTTAACAAAGTTTTGAAGGCAGTTTGACGGCAGTTTGATGGAGGAAAGGGTAACTCCTTTAACAGGTACTACTGGGACAGTTGGATATTAGTGTGCAAAAATTTAACTTTAAATCTAACCTTAAATATATATACAGAAGTTAAACTCAAAATGAAAGATCAACCTAAATGTAAAGGAAATATTTATGAATCTTCTAGAAAAAAATAAAATCTTAGCTAACTTTCATTAGGCAAAACATTCTTAAGACATAAAAAGCATAAAGTAAAATGATAGATTTAACATTTTTTTCTCTTTAAAAGATAGTGTGAGACCAATGAAAAATAAGCCACAGACAGGGAGAATATATTTGCAAGTTACTTTGCTGCAAAAGAGTTTGAATCTAAAATATATCAAGAGCATATCTTTTGTGACAGCATAAGAAAAAAAAATTTAAAAAATAAAGATAAAATGAGAAAAGGATTTGAACAGACATTTCACCACAGAAGCATGTTTAAAAATACTTGATAAGATTAGTCATTAGGGAATAGCAAAATAAAACCACAGTGAGTTAGAACTACATACATATTGAAGTGATTGATATTAAAAAAAGACTCAGTGTTTGAATGGATGTGAAGCAACTAGGAAAACAGTTTGTTAGTGTGTTTTAAGATTAAACGTGTGCTTTTTATATGACTCAATAATTCCATCCCTAAATGCATAACAAAGAAAAATAGAAACATATAACTACACAGAGATTGCAGAGAATGTTCATGGTAGCTTTATTCATAACATCCAAATAGGAATGATGAATAGATAATTTGTAGTATATCTATCCAATGGAATACTACTCAGCAATAAGAGAAAATAAATTATTGATATAAACATCAACATGGTCACTTTTCTAAAGCATTAAGCTAATCAAAAGAAGCCAAACACAAAAGGCTACATACCATATGATTTTGTTTATATAAAAAAATATTTTTAAAAAGACAAAATTATTATTTTAGAAAGAATATCAGCGTTTTCCAGGTTAAGAGATGTGGGGAGAGAGCATTTACAGTTAAAGGGGAAGGAAATGAAATTTGGGGAGTGATGGAAATTTTCTGTTAGTCACTATCAAATGTATGCATACGTTGACTTTTACAGTGAAAACTGGTAAATTTAAGTGTATTAAAATTGTGTCTCACTAAGGCTGATTTAAAAATCTGGGTAAAGTAATATAAAATATGTAGAGGTGGCTAAAGACATATCTAACAGTAACTTATAATAAAATGTACAAATGAATATGTGTAGAAAATTAACCTGCTAAACATTTAATAAAATTATCATAAGCTAGAATTTCTTAATGAGAACTTTAAAGTTAATTCATAGTCATGTATAATAAGTATGAATTCTTTATTATTAAAATAAACTAGAAAACTAAGCAATACCAGTGACATTGACTCAAATAAAAATAACAAACTTCGAATTTATTATTTCTCAAATTATAAATAAAAATATTTTAAAAGTAAAGTTTAATGAGGTTGATGGACCTAGAGTCTGTTATACAGAGTGAAGTAAGTCAGAAAGAGAAAAACAAATACCGTATGCTAACACATATATATGGAATAATAATAATAAAAAGGTCCTGAAGAACCTAGGGACAGGACAGGAATAAAGATGCAGACGTGGAGAGTGGACTTGAGGACATGGGGAGGGAGAGAGGTGGGCTGGGACCAGGTGAGAGAGTGGCATGAACATTTATACACTACCAAATGTAGAATGGATGGCTGGTGGGAAGCAGCTGCATAGCACAAGGAGATCAGCTCGGTGTTTTGTGACCACCTAAAGGGGTGGGATAGGGAGGGTAGGAGGGAGACGCAAGAGAGAGGAGATATGGGGATATGTGTATATGTCCGGCTGATTCACTTTGTTATACAGCAGAAGCTAATGCACAATTGTAGAGCAATTATACTCCAATAAAGATGTTGGAAAAAAAAAAGTGAAGTTAAAATACAAAAGAATTATTAATGGAAAATACCCCAAACTTAATACAGTTATGAATTGTTTTAAAAGAGAATGAATGGGTTTTAAAGTACATCATTAATTTTAAATGAAAATAGAAACATCAAGTATAATATGCCACAGCATTATTTATGAAAGTGCTATCAAAACTCTTGTCATTTTGACAGATCACTTGAAAATGTAGCAAAAATATGTCCAAAATTGCTGAAAAACTCTTTGCCATCTGGGTAACATCAAAATAAATAACGAATTTTTTATAAATAAGAGAATGTTAGAATATTTTCATATGGCTCTGAAATAAATCAAAATAACTTAGAAGTAAATTAAAGGATATTAATAAAACTATATAGTCATTGTCTACAATATAAAAGTACCTACTAATATCTTAAGCTATTGAACTGCAATTCTACCTGAAATTTGTAAAATGTAGTTGCTAAAATTGTAGAATTGAAGGCTGAATGTCCAGGTAACATGTGTATGGAAAAGCCAGGATTATAACTGTCTGGGACCCTCAGAGACTGTTAGATTCTCTAACATGCATCCCTAATCATTACACTGTACCAGTCAACTTTCTGGAATGCTAGTTGGACATATTTGGCCAAGTTGAACAAAATTCCAAAATGAGCTCTTAATAAGCCACTAAATTTTTAAATACTTATTATATTTGAGAGATAATGGAAATGGGTATACTATTTTTGAGCAAATCTTATTTTTAATTTTTTCATATCACAACATGGCATCAATGCACTTTCACAAATTTTCACATTTGATCCAAATTTCCACCAAATTTGTTCATTAAAATGGTAAGAGGAAAATAGAAGTCTTCTTGAACTATTCACACACACAAACATTAACCAATAAATTCTAAGATTGAAGTATTAATTTAGAAGAAAATTTCACTGAGAAAGATACAAAAATTCAGTAACTGGTGCCCTCGACATGAATGGAATGTTAACCAATAAAGAGAAAACTAAAAATCTACTTTTCCCTCCATCAAAGTCATTGATGTTGATTTCACCATTCCTTGAGAATTCCATGTTAATTCTTCCTTCAAGACTTCACTCTTACCCTTTCCAAGTCCTGGATCTTTCGTGTCCTTTTCTTATACTTTCACATTAGATTTTAAGGTCCATGGGGAGTGCCAGTGTATCTCATTTATTGCTTTATCTTAATTCTTAAGACAAATATTGAGACATAATGGGGGTTAGTTAATTTATGTTGATTGGAAATACTTGTACTTGAGGGAACAATAACTTATAAAGGATAAAAACAGAAGAACATTGAGAAAACCAAGCCCAAACATTCATGTTCCAGAAATCCATTATCAGCTAAGAAGAAAATTTTATAAAATAAAATTTTTAATTGTTGGCAACAGTCATTGTCATTACAGTAATAGCTAAGAGGTATGTGATTTGCTCCATAGCTAGTGATAGCTTTTGCATCAAAGTCTGAATAATATTCTAAGCAAATGATTTTAAAAATTCAGATATAGACTTATTGGTTTTTTATTTACTAATGTGGAAGATTTGATCAAAAACATTGATTATAGTATTGACATGGACATTTTGAGGAAAACAACATAAACTAACATGTTCATTTGAAATGACCATTACTAGCTGGTAATTAAGTAATCACAATGTTTATGCAGAGCAATTAGGAAATGTCCTGATATTTGAGCAGGTCTTATTTCTATTAGGAAAGACACAGATTATATACCACTTTTTGGAAGATATTTTAGCAAAAATATAAGTCCAGAGCACTGTACATTAGAACTGTAGGCCATACTACAACCTCGTCCTGAAGTTTAATGGAGTTGTCATTTAAAGACATATTTCCATATTTCTAAAGAAAGTGATAACAAAATAATCAAAGATCTTTGACGTTGATATGCAGCCAAAAGTGAGACCATCAGGAGAAAGACCTCAGAACAAGATTAACAGTCATGAATAAGGTGAGAAAGTGATATTAAACCTTTTCATCCTGGAAACTTCACTGAGAATTCTCCACCCACGTTGTGTGAGAGCACATGTAACTAGGGCTCTAACAGCAGCAAAGTCTCTGTAGACGGTGAGAATGAGCTACTAAAAACATCATTTTCAGGAATCTGGAACTTCAACCCTCACTAAGCTATTTAATATGAACTCTTATTTAATTTATTCTAACAATACCAGAACTAAAAGTGTATTGTGCCAGATTCTAATATTATAGAAACTGTCTCAATTATGCAAAACCTTTTCTCTTTTTCTGGATCATGTTTTCAATCAACTCCTGGACTTCTGCAGTCAAGTTTACTTCAGGATTAAAGGATGAGATGCACAGCATTGCTTACATGTCCTAGTGATCATGTACACTCCCTTTGTTTAAGAATGCTTATCTTGTTTTTGGCTGATAAGCAGATTTAATATTAACATCGCTATTTGATCAATCTCTGCATTTTTGAAAAGGAGAAGGAGACTACCCTCCAAGAAGTCAGAAATTACTCAGAGATTACATAGAAAAGGCAGCAGTGACATAGAGCAAATATCTGGCTCATTCAGTTTGAGTCAACTGATTTTTTTGCAATAATTTCTCCGATGTTTACCCTTTTTGAAGGGCATTCAGAGGATTTCAATGAGAAATCCTTATTTAAAAACATTATTCAGAAATTATATTTGGAAGTACAATGGGGATATGCATGCCCTTGCATCTGTGATGTACAAAAATCACGTTATTAACATTTTTAGTGTCTATAAACCAAAATAACTAGCAGGAGAAAGCAGTTCTTTCATGGATATTAATATACATGAAATTTGTTCTTATATTTGTTTACCAGATATCACTGAGTAGGTACCAGAAACTGCACTAGGATGGGGCAATGGAGGTGAAAGAGAACCAAGTACTCAGGTCCTCAAGGAATTCCCAGGCTAATAAAATTTAGACAGTCAAATTCCCCATGGCAGTGCAGGCTGCTGAGGGTCGCCATAATCAGATTCCAGTATGTGATCCCAAAGTGGGAGAGGAGTTGTGCTCAGTTGAGCTGTGCTAATTCAGACTTTTCCTCTTCATTGTTCTTTCTCTGAATGCCCTGATCAACCACTTATAAAATTATCACCATGGGAAAACCTACACATGAAAGAGAAGTAGACAAATTTGGAGTCCATATAACTGTTAAATTTGGTCTAAAAATAGAGGTATCACTATTGATTTTTTTAATGATCAGTCATTTTTCTCTTTTAGCGTAGATTTTTTTAAGTGGTTTGAGAAAAAAAAAAAAACAGCAAATTTGAAAGCCTCAGTCCCAATGCCTTCCAGGGACCAGTGTGCTATGAGAAAGCAATATGGGATCTTCCAGGACCGGGGCACGAACCCGTGTCCCCTGCATCAGACTCTCAGACTACATAGAAACTTTTTTTTTTTTAATTTAGTTTCTTTGTATTTTGTACAGTTTCTTTGAATCTGTTTCTTTGTACAGTTTCTTTGAATCTGTTTCTCTGGAGAACTCTAATGCAAAGAGATTACAATATATTATATGTATGTATAATCCATATCATATATAATATATATATCCTATAACCAATAGAATCTATCTATCTATCTATCTATCTATCTATCTATCTATCTATCTACATATCTATCTCCTGAAAGAAATGTATTGTAAGAAGTTGACTCACATGATTGTGAATGCTGAGAAGTCCCACAATCTGTTGTCTGCAAGCTGGAGACCCAAGAAAGCTGGTGTTGTAGTTCCAGGCCAAGTCTATAGGCCTGAGAATCAGGTGCACTGATGGTATATGTTCTAGCTTAATTTTGAAGGCCTGAGAATTAGATAGTTTATTGTGTAAATTCCAGTCTGACTCCATAGCCCTGACAAACAAGAGTGAGGAGTGTCAACTGGTGTAATTCCCAAGTCTGAGGGCTGGATAAGACCTATGTCCCAGCTCAAATATTCAGGCAGTGAGAGAGAGAGAGAGAGAGAGAGAGAGAGAGAGAGAGAGAGAGAGAGAGAGAGAGAGAATTCTTTCTTCTTCTACATTTTTGCTCTATTGAGGCCCTCAATGGATTGGATGATGCTCAGTCATACTGGGGAGAGTAAACTTCTTTAGTCAGTTTACCAGTTCAAATGCTAATCTCTCCTAGAAATACCCCATACCCCAACAGACATAGCCAGAAGTAATGCTTAATTAAGAACTAAGGGGGAAAAAAGAGAGAGAAGAAAGATGAAGCTACTAAAAAGAAAATGTAAACAGTCAAGAAAAATTTATAAATGGAAAGTGAAATAGTCACATGCAACATGGTATATAATTAAGATATGCCTAGAAAAGAATATAAGTTGAGAATTAAAAGAGAAACAGGGGAGCACTGAAAATTTAAAACACACATGTAATAAGATGTGCATAAAAAAGGATTTGAGGGCTTCCCTGGTGGTGCAGTGGTTGAGAGTCTGCCTGCCGATTCAGGGGACACGGGTTCTTGCCCCAGTCTGGGAAGATCCCATATGCCGCAGAGCAGCTGGGCCCGTGAGCCATGGCCGCTGAGCCTGTGCATTCGGAGCCTGTGCTCCACAAAGGGAGAGGCCACAACAGTGAGGGGCCTTCGTACTGAAAAAAAAAAAAGGATTTGAGAGGTAATGAAGGTTTTGGCATAAATAGCATAACACTCTTCACTAACAACAGTACATGTGATGATGAGAATCAAGTCTCTTGTCTAATAATGCATCTTATCCACTACAAATAATTTTTAGCAACCATTATCTTAAGTTTGACCCCAAAGAGTAAGTAATAGAGTATTACCTTTCTTTGTAAAAATGAACCAGAAAGCTACCTAAAATATCATGAGAGAAAGGGAATAAAACTAGAAGAATTGTATAACTTATTGTAAAAATGACCCTCTTTACCTGCATCTATGCCCTTTTGCCAATGTGATTTCATAGCTACTTCCCAAAAGCAAATGTCTAAGAAGGAATAAATGCAGGTAAGATGTTTCAAATATTTTCTTTTTCTTAATTGATCTAATAGATAATGTTTGTTCAAAATAATGATAGTAACCATATATTGGATGATTATAGAATACCTATAAATAAAGTGAATGGCAGCAATGTTAAAAGGGACAGAAATTGGTAATACTCTGTTAGATCAGTTATAGTAACTTTATGGTATATGTTATAGTGATATAGTGCTATTTAAAAGTGTACTTAAATTAGTTGTACATCATATATATTGTAAACTCTAGGACAAATAATAAAATACTTTAAAAACAAAGTATGATTGCTATTAACTTTTTCTATACATACTTTTATTGGTGCCAAATATCCTCATAAATATTTGGTTTTTTAAGAATTTTCCATGACCTTTATTGGAAACATTCTTCATTCTGAATTTTCCTAAATGACTCCCAATTTTAATTTACAAATGAGTTTATATTTCCCATTCCTAATATTTAAGCTAGACAGTAAGCTAGACAGTTTTTATTTTTTATTTTATTTTACTTTTTTTTTAACAGAAGAAAGGTATACAAATTCATTTAATAAGTCTTACATGATACAGAAGTCTTCACAAGGAAATGAAGTCCTGAAGAAATGGTTAAGCCTGAGTGTTTTTATGCTAGGTTTGATGGATGGGGCAAGTCATGGAGAGATATGATAGGACAAAGAGCATGTGCTAAGTAAGCTGAGGGAAACTTAGAAAGCCCTGTTTATTCAGATTCTTCTTGGTGTTCCTCCATCTTGGAAATAAGGATGCTCCTTTCCTCTGAGTGTAGGAAGGACACCTCATTTTTTTTTTTTATATTGGAGTATAGGTGATTAACCATGTTTTGTTAGTTTCAGGTGTACAGCAAAGTGATTCAGTTATACATATACTTGTATCTAGTCTTTTTAAATGACTAGTATTTCTAGTCTGAATTAACCCTTTCATATCCTTACTATGTATGTTAAGAAACAAAGTGACAATAACACAGGTACACACATGAATATGGAGGAATCTGCTGTCAGCAGCAACAGCATTGATGCCCTTTTTTTACCCACTTGATATGCTTTCATTGGGAAATCTTATATTTAGTGGAAGTAAATTTAAGTTTTTCCTCATGGTAGCCACTGTACATTTTGGATTCAGGCTGTCTTAAATTCTCCTATTTAAAATATAATCAAAACTCCTTAGTAATGAACTGATCAATATACGCTGCAGACATCAGCAAATCTGGGGAATTTTTAAAATATACAGTCGATTATATGTTGCAGAGAACTTCATTCTACACGTGTGTAAATTTAATAATATAAATTCATTAGAAAAAAAAAAAGACTGACTCTAAAATCTCTCATCTGCAGGATACTTGAGATAATGAATTTCCTTTTTTTCCAATGTGGTTTTGGTAACATACACCATATTTTTTGCCTATATCTCAAGATCTAGACATTCCCTAGCCTGTGGTTGTACTCTGAGAATTAGAGTAACCATTTTGTGTAGGGCTCAGAAAGCTTTGAAAGCTAATATAGGATGAACCTGGAGTGAAAAAAATCTCTTTTCATAGGTATAAGTCACATACTAGAGTCTGGTGTCTGCAATGATATATGAAAAAGAAAAAAGTGACATTATTTTCATGCCTATTGTGACAGATATATAAAGGTTTTCCATTGGTCATGATACTCTCTTGGAATAAATTTAACATTTGGGACTCATATTGATACATTCGGGAGTCAAAGACAAATCCTTTATCTGTTCTATCTGTTCTAAGGAGGTTTTCATGAGTGAGAATTTTATGATATTCAAATTAATGGGTATATTAATTCACTAAGATTTAGATTCTGAAAAGAATCTAAAAAAGAGTGGGTATATATATATATATAGATAGATATAGATATAGATATATAGATATATAGATATATATAGTATAACTGATTCACTTTACTGTAGAACTGAAATTAATACAACTTTGTAACTCAACTATACTTCAATAAAATTTTTAAAAAAGATATAGATTATTGTCCTTATATTAAAAAAACACAGTTTTATTTTCAGTAGAATAATATTAAAAATAAAATATTCCTGCTTACATTTTGCAATTATTTTATCTCTTATGAAAATTATATTGAATGTTATAGAAATTAAATTTTTCTTTAATATTTTCTAATTTTCTTCAGTAAAATGTTTTAACTTTAAAATTGCAGATATATCACTGACATACTCTGACATTTTATTGACAATTTCTGCACTTTTTTAATCCTTGATTTAACTATCAATATAAGAAATAAGATCTGAGTTAAAATTAAAATATATATATATATATATCATGTGAAATATTACAAATTAAAAAATAAAAAGGAACATAATAGAAAACTGCACAATAAACAAATGCCAGTATACATTGTGTTTCTGAGGTCTTTGAAGAGCCTTTTGAAAAGTCATGGCATAAGGTGACTTCAGTGATAGAAATCTGAGTAGATTGAAGAAATATTTCCTTAACGATTCTATCCAGAGAATGGAAAAAGCAAATTAAGCTCTCCTAAATCAGAATTTACAAGATAAATGATAAATTTATCTCCATTTTTTCCCACATCATTTAAGCAAAGGAATCAATTAAGCAAAATATTAAAAACCAATGAATCAAAGAGTGGAATAGAATAGTAATTAGAAAATAATTAGTTAATAAAGTAAGATGGCAATGGAGAAGTCATCAAATGACAGTATCAGAACCAGACCATTAATGAGAAGTGACATTGAAGAATAGAAATGCCAAACACAACAGCAACTATGATTGAGTGCATATTGAAAAGACTGATACAGATGACAATACCTCCAGAGTTTATGTTTTCCCAGTGCTGATATAGTATAGTTATAGGAGAAAAATAAGTATCTTTAAAATTACATTACTCTAGAGATGACTTCCAACTAAATCATCTCATATTTAGAAAGTGATTAATTTGAGCTTCTTAATTCAACTTTAGTTATCTTTTGTTTAAAAATGATCATGATTTAGTTTTCTAAATAGAAATAGTTAAGGTGCATATACACCATGTATTAGGAGCTCCATGTGCCTCTTCACAGCTTAAAGCAAGGGAGGAAAGTAGTATGTTATTAAGTTCAGGTCAGTATGACATGACAAGAGTAAAATAAATAGCTAATATGATTCCTGTATCCATCAGACAAAAACAGAATCAGTAGAATGTGTGCATGTTTGTGTGTGTGTGTGTGTATAAAGAAATTGCTTTCAAGCAATTGATCTCGGCTTACACAATTGTGGGGCCTGGTTAAGGAACTCTGAAATCCATAGGGCAGGTTGGCACGCTATATAATCTCAGACAGGAGTTAAGGTAGGGGTCCAGAGGTGGGATTTCTTTCTTCTTCAGGGAAAAGTCAGTTTGCTCTTATGTCCTTTGGATTAATTATACAAAGCCCACTCAAAGTACGGAGGATAATTTCTTTTTATGGAAGTCAATTGATTATAGCTATTCATCACATCTACAAAATACCTTCACAGCAACACCTAGGTTAGCAACAATTTCATTAGTGTTCGAATAATTGGGTGCTACAGTCCTAGCCAAGTAGACACATAATAATCACCAAAATTCCTAACTACTCCTCTGTTTCCAGAACCATTTCTCTTTAATAGAGAAGGGTTTTTAAAAACAAACCTTTTCAGAAAATATTATCTAAGTCTTAGCAATTAGCTCCTCCTCTAAGATTAGTCTTTGTGCAAACATAAACATAAAAAAATAGAATAAAACAGAAGAACAAGGTTGGAAGACTGATGTTGCTACTAGACTTCTAGACTTGCTATAAATCAAGACAGTGTGATATTGGCAAAAGAATATACAAATACATAATTGGAACTGAATAGAGAGTACAGAAATAGACCCTTATAAATATAGTCAACTGATCTTTGACAAGGAACAAAGACAGTACAATGGAACAAGATAGTCCCTTTAATAAACTGTGATTAAACAATTGGGCATCCACATGCAAAAAAAAAAAAAAAGAATCTAGACACAGACCTTACATGCTTCACCAAAATGAACTCAAAATGGATCATAGATATAAATGTAAAAACGCAAAACTACAAAACTCCTAGAAAATAACATAGGGGAAATTACTGATAACCTTGAGTATGGTGATGTTGTTTTAGATACAATATAGGATCCATGAAAGAAGTAATTAGCAAGCTGGACTTCATTAATATTAAAGTTTCTGCTTTGCAAAGGACTATGACACAGACTGGGAGAAAAATATTTGCAAAAAACACTTCTGATGAAGGACTGTTATCCAAAATAGACAAAGAAATCTTAAAATTCAAAAATAAGAGAACATGGGACTTCCCTGGCTGTCCAGTGGTTAAAAGTCTCTGTGCTTCCACTGCAGGGAGCACGGGTTCAGTCCCTGGTTCAGGAACTATGATCCCACATGCTGCCCGGTGCATAAAAAAAAAAAAGAAAAAGAAAAAGAAAAAGAAAAAGAAAAATAAGAGGACCTTAATAGACACTTCACCAAAAAAGATACACAGATGGCAAACAAGCATATGAAAAGATGTTTCACATCATATGTTCTCAGGGAAATGAAAATTAAAACAACAATGAGATATCATTGAATACCTGCTAGAATGGCCCAAATCTGGAACACTGATAATACCAAATGCTGAGGAGGGTATGGAGCAATAGAAACTCTCATACCTTACTGGTGGGAATGCAAAATGGCATGGTCACTTTGGAAGACAGTTTGATGGCTTCTTACAAAGTAGACATACTCTTACTATACAATCCAGCAGTTGTACTCTTTGGTACTTATGAAAGAAGTTAGAAATTTACATCCCCACATAACTTTTTATAGCAGCTTTATTCATAACTGCAAAAACTTGGAAGCAACTAAGGTGTCCTCAGTAGGTGAATGGATAAACACACCTGTGGAATATCCAAACAATGGAATATTATTTATTACTAAAAATAAATGAACTATCAAACCATGAAAAGACATGGAAGAGCTTTAAATGCATATTTCTAAGTGAAAGAAGCTAATCTGAAATGGCTACATACTGTATGATTTCAGCTATATGTCATTCTGGAAAAGAAAAGACAAATTATGGACACAATGAAAAGTTCAGTGGTCGCCAAAAGTAGTTTTGGAAAGCAGGTAGGAGGGATGAATAGGCAGAGCATAGAGGATTTTCAAGGCAATGAAAATACTCTGTATGGTATTATAATGATGGATATATGTCATTATACATTTTTCAAACTCCAAGAGTGAACCATAAGCTTAACTATGGACTGGTTGATTATGTTCCATTTATATAGTTTCATTTTTTAAGGCAAATTAAGGATTCTGGTGAGTGATTTCTTTTCAACTGAGAATAATTGACATATAACATTGTGTAAGTTCAAGGTGTACCATGTGTTGATTTGATATATTTACATATTGCAATATGTTTTTAACCAACATAGCATTAGCTAACATCTCTGTCATGTCACATAATTATCTTTTTTTGTGTGGTGAGAACAATTAAGATCTAGCCTCTTAGCAAGTTTGAAATTTGATAATTTTACTAATAATGCAATATTGGCTATAATCACTATGCTGTATGTAGGTTTATACTGTAAACATCTCCCCAATTCCTCTACTTCCTGGATAACCACCATTCTACTCTTTGTTTTTCTGAGTTTAGCTTTTTTAGATTCCACATTTAAGTGACACCATACAGTATTTGTCTTTCTCTGTGTGACTTATTTAATATCACCTTAGTATGTGCTCTCAAAGTCTATCCATATAGTCACAAATGGTAGGATTTCCTTCTTTCTTGTGGCTGAATAGTATTCCATTGTGTATGTGTGTATATATATATCCCTTACTTTGAATGACTAGTCCCTTTATATTACAGTCAATATGAATCATGCCCCTGCAATTTAATTTTTCTGTAGCCTATATTTGGTATCTCACTATCTTCAATGAAGCCTCAGGAAACTTCACAGGTACAGAAAATTTGAGTTTCTCTTCAGTTTCTTTTTTTCTCATGAAGGTCATTATATTACCACTGGTTATACTTTTCTTACCTAAATGGTTGTCTTATTTCTCATTTTTCAACAGAACTTCGCATGTCATCACTCATCCTTCTTCATTACTCTATCTTCTTAGCCTTAACTCATGTACCTTCCAATCAAATTTTAATAAAAACATTTAATTGGTATTCTATTACCTGACTTTATGAATGTGGCTCTATTTAGAGGTAGGTAATAATTTCCTCATGGAAAAAGTATACCAACTAAACAAGTTATTAGTATTTTCCATTGTATTATATTTCTTGCTATAAAATCCTTAAATGTAAGAATACAAGCATGTGATAATGAAGAAGAATTTCCTTCTTATAACAGAAACATTATCTCTAATGTTTGTCTTGAGATCTCTTCCCCTATCCTGGAGCCATTGATATCTATAATAGCAAGGACAATAGGAAAATAACATGGAACACTGAGTCTTTCAAAACATGACACAGTGATCCATCCTGAATTGAAATGGCTTAAATTTATATGAATATGGCTAGAAAGTTTGGGAACACATGCAAATATCATCCCTCTAAGTTTATCCCACCAGAGAACTACTCATCTGCTGTAAATTTAGTCTCCCATAACAACTAATAGTTCAACGATCCATACTATCTGAGAAAAACATTGAGATTTTTGGATCTGTCCTTTTTATTGGTCTGGGAAGGAAAACAGGGGAATGAGAATTCAATGTGGTCTCCTCAATATATCTGCCAAAGTAATTGGGATGGTAGAGCTACCCTGAATATAGAGTTTGATGGAGATCTTATTTTTACTCTTGTCCACCCAGAATATTTCTTTCCCAGAAATCATCCTGGTGATCTCCTGACTCCAGTTCTGCAAGGGGATGGATTCTCTTTTCCAAATTGTCCAGTTATAGTACCCCACTGACTTTCATAAACTAATTCATCCAGGGGTGCCTGGATGGTAGAGATGGACCAATCAGATCTCCTTTTCAGGATTGGACGAGCATGCAGGAAGCGAGAAATACTCTGTTCTTATGATATTGTGGATGGCTTGGATCAAACAAGACTACAGATGCCTGGAACTATTTTTGCCACCTTGTGTAGTGATACTGCCTTAAAACTACACAATAAGAAAGGAAAAAAAAACAAAACTGAAGAGCGGATGTTTTTAAGTGAGTAAGAGTATATGTGTGAGCATACTTTTGGATTAGGAAAGTGGTGGCAGTATAATAAATAAACGAAAAATATTGTTTCAAATAGTTATTTTTTATGAATAAATATTTATCTGGTAGAATGCCCCTCGGTATTTAAGATACAAAGCACATGGTATGTATCTAAAGCTTAATAACAATTTTTTCAATTAATGATTATATAGGAAAAATTATTAGTGTCTCAGAACATAAAAATCTTCACTGGGAAAAGTCTGTAAACCCTAGTTCAAATACAGTTGTAGGGACAGCAGAACCACATTTGCATGATTGTATAGCTCGGTGAAACTCAGCCAAGGGGTCCTCCTGGCTTTGAGCAGGTGTTGCTGAGTCACTACAGACAATGGGTCATGACTGAATTTTTGGTGATCTGGAAGAAATGTTTTAAACATTTTATAATTTGGTATGATATTTTGTAACTTATATAGAAGTATGGTTGCCTATTTTGGCTATATTTTAAGAAACTGCTGAGGGTTGACATGTAAATAAATTGCAATTATTTTCCTTTTAAAATAATGGAAGAGGGACTTCCCTGGTGGTCCAGTGGTTAAGACTCCATGCTTCCAATACAAGGGCGCAGGTTCGATCCCTGGTTGGGGAACTAAGATCCAACAGGCTGTGTGGCGTGGCCAAAAAAAAAAAAAAGGAAGATAATCTCCCTATTTACACTCTCAAGCAGAGTGTCCATTTTCAGAAATGAATTATATTAAATGGAATATATATTATATAAAATAATAAATTAATATTTTATTAGCAAATGCTTTTATTATTAATAATAAACCATGGATTTATATATATTTAAATAAATGTTTTATCATTTTATATTTAAATAAATATTATATCATTTTATATTTGTATAGAGATATATTTAAACCTCTAATTGCTTTGGAAGTTGGGACAGATACAGTAAGGTATTTGTTAATATCTGATGTTAAAGCATTGATAATCATTATGTATAAAATGCCTTCTGAGGAAATTAAAGTTCAAAAGAAAAAATATTTATCTATATACCTGTATTTTCTTGCAATATTTTATGACACTGAAAATAGCAACCTCAATGGACATATTATGGACTTTTTCTATGCTTGTCTTTTGATATACTTGTTACCATTAATTGCATTTTAGATCTATAAATAATATTATTTAAATATGTTTCTATATGACTTTACACAGATATAAATCAATGTATGACTTTACACAGGTATAAATCAATGTATTTAAAAGTTAGTAAAACATATATAATTGAGACTAAATGTAAAACACTGGTAGGTCGAAGAATAAGTAAAATCGGCCTCTGGTCTGTAGTCTGTGTTCTGTGAGGTCTTGAAATTTCCCTGTTTCCTCCGTGCTCTGCCCAGGTGGGCAAACTGGCAGCTCTCCTGGAGAATGTACACTCACACATTAAAAAGCTTCAATTACCATCCTTTCCTGGATGCCCTTGGGTACTTCTTGGCTGAGAAAAATTGTGAAAGTAATGAGGGAGTTTTTGCTTCTGGAGAAGCTCAATTTTTAATGGTACTTATGTTACCTTCTACTCAGACTATTAAAAAATATTGTTTTCTGCCTAATGACACAGCTAAGGCTGTGGTCATTCCTCATTCTCAGACTACTCTCACACTGCTTCACAAACAGAGTGATTTCCATTGGTAACTCTTTCAGATATTGCCATTTTCTAATTTAATTAAAGACAAATAAAAAGGAGAAAAGAAAACAAAGAAACTTTGATGTGAAGACACCCAGTATCTTTTTATTTTCCACACAGATCATCTCTGATCTCCCCAGATAGTTGCTCAAAATACCAAAGTATTCACTCCTCATTTCCATAGTGTCACCCTTGCCCCAGCTCATGCTACAAAGAGGTGATATTTAGAAGAACTGAACATGATTGATACATCCAAAGTTTCTACAGCATGACTCAGTAGTAATGTAGGAACTGTTGTTTGGAGACTACTTGTAAATATATTCAGAATCCATTATTCACCTGAAAAATCTTGACAGTGTTTATGTTTTTCAGAATGTGTAAAGTATAACCATGAGCAAAAAATGACACAGTGACCACCAGTAAGGTTCTTCTAAAACATTTTGAGGTATGGATACTTCTTAATAATTGTGTGGGCACACACTTTACAAGTCTGGTGGTAAAGAAGATTATAATCTCCCTTGGATGAATTAGTACTGTCGCTGCCTAAGACATCTGAAATGTAAAATTGGAAATTCCAAATAACTTGTTAAATTCTATGTAGAAACTATTCTGAAGTGGCCAGATGTTCTACCTACAGCCCTTATAAATATGGCAGCTGCAGGAAAACAAGAGCTTTGGATTCTCCTTCGTGCAAAGAAAGTGTTACTGGGTGAGCTGGAGTATTTTCTGGTAGATCAGATTAGATTTCCCCACATAATGTGATGAGACACTTGTAAAGGACATGCCTCAGAGTGGCCTGGTGGAGCCCAAAGCTTCTTAGAGCACGTGGCCACTCACCTTAGGCCTGGACAGCTTTGTCTAGTAATCCCAGTGTGCCATATACACATTGTCATTTTCTCTGTGTATAGTAATATGAAAAGTTTTGGTAAGTATGGCCACTATTTTTCCAAAGTATCAGGGTGAGTCAACAGAATTCCTTTCACAGGTTGATTTGGGCAAACAGTATCATGGTAAATATCTGGTAGTTGTGTTCTCAGCAAGGACCTTTGGCTAAAAACATCACTAGAACTTCATTGGAAAAGCCTTATTATGGTTTGCTGTCTAATAATGGGTTATCAAGTACTAAAAGCTACCATTTTTGTATTTCTGTCTCCAAATATTAGAAAATGTTGGCTGCACCCATTAACTAAATTTGTAATATTATTTTTTTTAATCCTTAGAAACATGACCAGCAACCCTCTTCTCACTTGAATTTCACTCTGGTGGTGATGACTGACCTGAAGACCCTGGTAGCAGCTGATAAACCCTCAAATTTAATCTATTCCTGCTGACCAGTAAAATTAAACTCTGCATTACAGATTCATTTCCCCCTTTATCCAAACATGCTCTAAATGAGTTCTGTTCTGTTCTGTGTAGTTAACAAAGTTTCCAACAGGACAGCATTCCTCCTTGTTTGTCAATAGGAGACTGTAATTTCTTTTCCTTCTCACTTCCCTCTTACCTCCCATATATTAAATATAGCTTTTATTTACCTCATTCACTAGTCAGAGCACAAAACTGACTCATCATAAAATCTCCCTACTTGAAACATTGTAGGAACTGAGCAAGATTGCTAATACCCTCTCCTCTATTGAAGAAAACCACCTAATGATCACCTTCAACAGTTATGCCAAAAAGCAAGTGTCTTGGGAAATGCTAGTTACTGCACAGTTTGAGCTGAAATTTCTGTTCTGGACCTCTGGTTCAGAATGAATAGTAAGTAAGAATGGCTCACTGAAATTGATAGACATTGCCTACTTACTGCTACTGCAATATTGCCTAAAACCCCCACAAAGATATAATGCTAATTCATTACTTCTCTGTGTTATTAACATAAAAATAAATATTAAATGTCTCAAAGTTAAATTTGCTCTTATTACCAATTGTACTGAGGGGGAAATCTCCAGTAGAGGTGACAGTTCTTGGTATGAGAGGTGTTGCAATGTTTCAAAAGCTGGAGTTGAAAATATTCTTTAAAACTATCAGTATTAACTGCCTCTAGTTTGCAAAAAGTAGTAATTTTTTACTTCACACTAGTCAGTTAAAAATGCCTTCTCTTTAGCAGTCTCTGTCTTGGATTACTTTACTAAGATTTTACTGTGCTTATGGATAACCAGACTTATTTACAAAACTGAAGTTGTACTAAAAATTCAACTTTTTCAGGGCATAATGATATTATGCATTATATGTAAATTATAATCATTTGAAAAGGTTTTTTTTTATTTGTAGAACCTGGGTTTGTCCCTGGTTTCTAGGCAATTTGTCTAACTCTTAGAATATGGATTATGGCACCCCAGACATGAATTATCTCCTGACTTTCCCTGAGGGAAAATTCATGACTTTTTTTCTTCATGACATGAAGAGCCACAGTGGTCCCACAATATAGGATTTCTGGCTCTGCTAGAGGGACCAAGTTCCTACTTAACATTATAGGACAAATCAATAATAGTTGGGCAAGTTAATGATAAGATCACTTTAGAATAACTATTTTATGTAATTGCACAAATAGATTTTATTTTAACCAGCAAAAGGAATATGTTAACTTATTGACAAGAATTCATTATGTGCATACGTGACAGATAGGCTCTTATTAATAGTTTTCATGTCCAATAACCAGAAAGAAGTCTCCAAATTATACCAGAATGAGGTTGAGCCCTATTTTCATGAGTTGGTGGCCTTTAAAGAAATTAAAATATAAAAACATATATACAGGAGACTTTAATGACACTGGAATAGTAGCATTTGTCTTCAATGGATGCTTAGAAAGTGTCTCATATTCTGGAGCCATAAAAGGGTACATGACAAATATTTTTACCTGGATAATGAACAAGAAATGCTCACTATGAATTTAGATAGAACATGAAATCTGAAGAACAAGAGATAAATGCTTTATCTATTGATAAATTATTAATAAATTTATGAATCAACATGGTACAATAAAAAGGGGCATTATTCCATATTCTATTTGTTAAAATAATTCTATCTGTATTTTTCTTTTGCAATATTGTAAGCTGAATCTTCTTAGGCCTGTTTTTTCTTCAAGTACCAAATGCTGGAATTCCAGTGCTTAGAAACTTGAGAAGTCTACCTATGAAGAAAATCTCAGAAAAATGTTAAGAGGAAAGTAGGAAATTCCTATATCAATACATCTTCAAGAACACTTGGTATTTTCAATTTTTGATGGCATAGTCTTCTTTTTATTTATACTTTGCTGGTTATTAGTCAGGTAGGATATCTCCTTACCAGAGTTGGAAACCACAACAGTAGAAAACTATAGAATGTGGAACTGATTGTTAATTTATACATTATTCTAAAAACATATTACTGTGCAGAGGAAAACAATTTATCTTCTGGGTAATAATAAATACCATGTTTAAGTCTCATTTTATTATGTGAAATGCGGTATTAGAGGAATTTGTTAATTTGGTTTGCTGTTTAAGATCTGGTGCATCTGTTCTCTAAAAAAAATTAAAAACCTCACAGTGACATTAAACAATTCTTATACAAATCTGCATTAATATAATAGTTATACTTCTGTATAAAATTGCTCATTAAGGAAAGCAGCTACTTATTTATATTAGACTTAAATATAAGTAATTTACAGGCATGGTGAGTCTGTAAACTTACAGACTTACAGACACCATTTCTAGAAAATTATCAGTGACCTAGATGTGCACAGTTCTGAAATCAACTAAACATTGAGGTAATTGACAAAAATTATTTTATCTAACAGCTGTACAGTGAGCTGCTATGGTTATTGAGAGAGTCTGATTAAGGCAATATTACAGCATATTTTAAAACCATACTGAGAGTAATTTAATGTGCTTTAGCAGGTAATTCTATATTTTGTAGTGACCCAGGGACATACAAAAGTGTAACACCAAAAAACATGCAGCAACGTAGATACAAAAAAGTAAAAGATTAGATTCACAATATATTTACTTGATAAATTTCTTTTGCCAACTTAATTTTAACTGTTTTTCTGAAAATTGTAAGATACGTGGATGATAACTTTCCTTCATATACTTAGTATGCTATTTAAGAAATAGCTCTCTTAATTTGAGTTTTGCATATGTCCTTTTAATGGAGTAAGCTATTTAGTAGAATAATATTATTTGGCAATGTAAATTCAATGAGCAAAACCTATTTTGAATATCCATCTAGTCATATGAAGGCATTTACAAATATGCATATAAGTATACATATAAATGCATATACTATTATGTATACATAATTTATTGAGGTTTACTTCATGCAAGCCAAGCCATATTTTATATACAAGACACATTTAATTCCTACAAATTATAAGTCTGATGGTATTTTACAAATGAAGAACCTGAGCTTAGGGAAACTAACTGAATTTCTCAAAATTATACACCTTGTAAGTGGGAAAGGTAGAATTAAAATTTAATTTTATCTATTTCAGTACCAGAGTTCTTTAATATGGCATTGTTATTTTCTAGACTCTGTCAAATCAATTCCATATTTTACATTTTATGATCTATCTACTAACCACAAAAGAAGACTAGCAGTTCTTCACTTAATTATGTATTTGTAGCAATCATAAAGCATTAAGATTGACAGATGCACATGTGTTAGACAGCTCTCCCTCACACTTGTGATTCTGAATTAAAACAATGATGTTATCAGATAAATGGCTTCTAATATAACACCGTTGCTAGAGTTATATGATGTCAACCCTATTTTAATCAAAGTTTCAACCAAAGTCTTCCTATTTTCACCACACATTTACACAGTGTATTTCCCTTTCTTTGATAAATTTCTGAGTTGTTTCATTGTTGTAATCCAAAGAATAAAAAGTGGGAGATATCATCTTTTGCTACATAGAAATCCATCCACCTCCACACAAAAGGGGAAAAACAATTTAAAGCTAAATGATTTTGCTATGTCAAGAAATGACTAAACTTCTCTAGTAGGAATATAAATCTATGAAAATAAAACTGGATTTTCAAAATCACTTTCCTGAACATATGTTTTCTAGCTGATATATACATATATATACATATATACATATACATACATATATATATATATATATATATATATATATATATATATATATATATATATATATATATATATATATATATATATATATATATATATATATATATATATATATATATATAACATTCTCTTTCAGCCTAGGACTCCAAGAATGGATGGTAAGCAATGAAACCATATTTTTAATTACATGTTTCATTTTACAATACTACCTAATACCAGCCAATATTTAAAAAGGAACCCAAAGAAAATGAACAATATTTTAAGTTACAGGGAAGTTCCTTCACTTGTTTTTGATTCTGTACTCAAGATTTCTTCATCCTGTTTTTGTTCTCTAAGCAGACGATGGCTTGTGCTGGACTGACAGAAACTGTGAGAAGGTAGAAACAGAGTACACAAAAGTTAGAGAAGTTTTGAAACAGGAGGCTCTTAGAGCAGAAGTTTCTCTTATTCACAGGTGATGCTAGTGCTCTATGGTCACCCGTAATTCGAACTTTCTAAAAGTCCTGTGCTTATAGATTTTTCTGTGACAAATTCAATCACAGTTTACTTATGTAACAAACTGGAGACACCAGATGACATCTCCTCTTTAGGTCCAACTCCTGATACAGGATAGTCTTTCCAAAGACGTATATCTTCTGTATTGGTTTTTATGTTACATGAAAAGATTTAGCAACTTGCTTGTATGTTTTAATTACCTGGCTTGGCAAGGAATCCACACTGAAACAATATTTTCCTTTGTACAATCTTCTTCATCACTTTGTTAAGGATAACATTGTTTTTTGTCTTTTACTTAGATCAATAAAACATAGTGAACAATTCTGAAATTTTATTAAATGCTATATATCTATTTAAATGGAATTGTGTATTGTGGTACAATTGCTCATAAAAACAAAACTAGAAGAATGAAATGCATTCCAGGTAGAGATTATGGGATCAAGCTTGCATCTATAATGGTGATAGTTTGCCTATTTCCAGCACTTTCATTCTAAGGCTTTCAAAGAGCTTTATCATGCTAAGGTTGAAGTAACTGTGTTTCAATTTACATAATCTCAAATCAAATAAAATTATCTCTACATTAGAGATGTGGAGATTACTTTGTTTTACAGTTCTTCAATCAGCAACTGCAGTTTTACTTACAACCTCAATTTCTAGATTGTTTTTAAACCTGAATGATTTGATTTAAAAGTCCAATAACTCTGTACTTTTAACTTTATGGTAACTTCACTTAATTCATTGAAGACTCTGTCCTCCTCTCTCCCCATACCTGTCATTAATCATTGTGAATTCAGCCTCCACAGGGATTAACCAACACTCAGGTCTCTTGGCTTATCTGATCTTCAAATGTCTTTCCTCCCCCTCCACCTCAGCTGTCTACTGCCATCACCACTCTCCAGTTTTGTCACCTCCAGATTTTGGGCAACGTCTGAACTTTTATTACGAAAATTTTCTTCCCAACTACAATATCCTAGCCTTCATCTCACTTGCTCAAGAAAATTACTGTCACAATCATTCAGTTTCACTAGACCTCTCAGGCCATTATCCTCACAATAATTTCAGGATGTAAAGCATCTTCTGATATCACTTTCTTCTTTGTGTAATGTAGATTCCATATGTAACATTATCATCACTCTTTCAAATATCCTTAACCTCTATAAAGTATTATCATTTTTGTTACTATCAGAGTTGTTATTATTGATTACTTCTCATAAACTTCTCTGCTACCCTAGTCAAATCATAATAAGCTATGATTATTGAGCATTTAAGATAAATATTTTCCCCATCCAATGGGCAAGAGTAGGCACGATCATAATACTCTTAGAAACTAATAATTTCTGAGTGTTTATTATGTGATGTTGGGAAACATCCATTTTGAAAAATAAATTTATTATTTTTTCTTTTCTATTTAGGCCAACAAGCCTCAAAATGACAAAACACTTTTCTTTTAGGTTTTCAACTGAGCATGTTTCTGTCTGGTATTTGGATAATAGAAATGTGATTCTGAGTCCTCTATAACCCTGTCATCAAGGAATATTGTCAAGAGAAGATGATAAGAGAGGTGTTATCTGATTAGTTTATAATTTCAGCAGCCATAAAGATCAGGTGAAGTTGTAATACATAAATCCATCAAAGTTTTAAAGATCTTTTGTTGATTTTGAAAGAGAAAAATTTGTTTAACATAATTTTATAGGCTGTGTTTGTTCATTCGGTCAAAATAAAAGGGAAAATGTAATGATTTTCCCATCCTTTATTTACCTAGTAGAATCAATACCATGTCTGTCTGCCTTCTGACCACTCATAATATTTTTTCTTCCAGTTGTATTGATATAGAATTGGCATACAGCACTATATAAATTTAAGGTTACAGCATAATGATTTGACTTACATACATCATGAAATAATTATCACAATAAGTTTAATGAACATCCATCATCTCATATAGATACAAAATTAAATAAATAGAAAAAAATTTCCTGGTGATGAGAATTCTTAGGATTCACTCTCTTAGCGACTTTCATATGGAACATACAGCAGCGTTAATTATATTTATCATGTAGTACATTACATCCCTTGTACTTATTTATCTTATAGCTGGAAGTTTGTACCCTTTGACAGCTTTCCTCCAGTTCCCCAGCACCCC
Source organism: Mesoplodon densirostris (assembly GCF_025265405.1). Lineage (NCBI taxonomy): Eukaryota > Metazoa > Chordata > Mammalia > Artiodactyla > Ziphiidae > Mesoplodon > Mesoplodon densirostris. The sequence continues at coordinate 20,217,579 of NC_082665.1, forward strand.
CAACTCCTACCTCTGGTAACCAAAAATCTGATCTCTTTTTCTATAACTTTATTTTTGTGAGTTTTTTGGAAGTATAATTGACCTACAACCTGATGTTAGTTCCTGTTATACAACATAGTGATTCGATATTTCTATACACTTAAAAATGATCTCCATGATCAGTGCAGTTACCATCTATCACCATACAAAGATAATACATAGTTATTGACTATATTCCCCACACTGACTCATTTATTTTGAAACTGGAAGATTGTACCTCTGATCTTCCTCACTTATTTATCTCCCTCCCCTCTAGTAATAACCTGTTTGTTCTCTGTATCTATAACTTTGTTTCTGTTTTGTTGTTTGTTCATTTGTTTTGTTTTTAAGATTCCACATATAAGTGAAATCATACAGTATTTATCTTTCTCTGTCTGGCTTATTTCAATGAGCATAATACCCTCTAGGTTCATCACTGTTGTTGCAAAGGGCAAGATTTCATTCTTTTTTGTGGCTGGGTAATATCATGTTTTATATATTTCATCTTCTTTATCCACTTATCTGTTGATGGGTGCTTAGGTTTCTTCCATATTTGGCTATTATAAATAATAATGCAATGAACATAAGGGTGCATATGTCTTGTCTAATTAGCATTTTATTTTTCTTCAGATAAATACCCAGGAGAGGAATTGCTGAATCATATGTTAGTTGTATTTTTAATTTTTTGAGGAACTTCCATAATGTTTTCTATAATGGCTACACCAATTTACATTCCCACCAACAGTGCATGAGGGTTTGCTTTTCTCCATTCGTTTTTTTTAAGTACATTGCTCTTTTTTTAATGTTTTCTAAGAATTTATTTTATTTTATTTATTTATTTTTGGCTGCGTTGGTTCTTCGTTGCTGTGTGCGTGCTTTCTCTAGTTGAGGCCAGCAGCAACTACTCTTCGTTGTGGTGCACAGACTTCTTATTGTGGTGGCTTCTCTTGCTGTGGAGCACAGGCTCTAGGTGCCCAGGCTTCAGTAGTTGTGGCACACAGGCTCAGTAGTTGTGGCTCACGAGCTCTAGAGCATATGCTCAGTAGTTGTGGCACACGGGCTTAGTTGCTCCATGGCATGTGAGATCTTCCCGGACCAGGCTCAAACCCATGTCCTCTGCATTGGCATGCAGATTCTTAGCCACTGCACCACCAGGTAAGCCCTTTTCTCCACATTCTTGCCAACACTTGTTATCTGTTGTTTTTTTGATAATAGCCATTCTGACACATGTGAAGTGATATCTGATTGTGGTTTCAACTTGTATTTCTCTGATAATTAGTGATGTTGAGTATCTTTGCATGTTCCTGATGGCCATTCCTTTATTTACTTTGGAAAAATGTCTCTTCAGATCTTCTGCCCATTTTTTTTTTTAATTTTATTTTACAAATTAAATCAGTTATACATATACATATGTTCCCATATCCCCTCCCTTTTGCGTCTCCCTCCCACCCTCCCTATCCCACCCCTCCAGGTGGTCACAAAGAACCGAGCTGATCTCCCTGTGCTATGCGGCTGCTTCCCACTAGCTATCTACCTTACGTTTGGTAGTGTATATATGTCCATGCCGCTCTTTCACTTTGTCACAGCTTACCCTTCCCCCTCCCCATATCCTCAAGTCCATGCTCTAGTAGGTCTGTGTCTTTATTCCTGTCTTACCCCTATGTTCTTGATGACATTTTTTTCTTAAATTCCATATATATGTGTCAGCATACAGTATTTGTCTTTCTCTTTCTGACTTACTTCACTCTGTATGACAGACTCTAGGTCCATCCACCTCATTACAAATAGCTCAATTTCATTTTTAAGTCAGTTTTTTTTTCTTTTATGTTGAGCTGTATGAATTCTTTGTATATTTGAGACATTAACCTTTTATTGGATATATTGTTTGCAAATATCTTCTCCCATTCAGTAGCTTGCCTTTTCATTTTTTTGATGGTTTCCTTCACTATGGAAAAGCTTTTCAGTTTGCTGTAGTCCCATTTATTTATTTTTGCTTTTGTTTCACTTACCTGAGGAGACTGATCCAAAAAATAATATTACTAAGACCAAGGTCAAAACCTTACTGCCTATATTTTCTTCTAGAAGTTTTATGGTTTCAGGTCTTACATTTAAGTCTTTAATCCATTTGACTTTATTTTCATGTATGGTGTGAGAAAGTAGTCCAATTTGATTCTTTTGCATGTAGCTATACAGTTTTCCCAACACCATTTATTGAAGAGATGGTCTTTTCTGCCTTGTATATTAATGTGTCCTTTGTTGTAGATTAATTACTCATATAAACATGGGTTCATTTCTAGGTTTTGTACTCTGTTCCTTGATCTATGTGTCTGTTTTTGTGCCAGTATCATACTATTTTGATGACTGCAGCTTTGAAACATAATTTGAAATCAGGGAGCATAATGTTAATACTTCCAGCTTTGTTCTTCTTTCTCAAGATTGTTTTGACTATTCTTTTTTTGTTTTTCCATAATCAGTGTTTAATATTCTGAGGACTAAGAAAGAAAATTAAATATTTTTTACTTGACTTGTTTTATTTCCTCTGAATTTCTTCTAAGAATTACACAAACAAACAAACAAAAACAATCACACTTATAGATTCAGAACCATAGATTTTACTTCAGGAAAATATAATACCTTTCAAAATGTTATAATTTTAATGTTAGCCTACAAAATTACTTCCTAACATTTCATTAAAAAGGATAAAAACTCTTTCCCATCCAAAGATTCCTATGTTTGAATTACAATGCTGCAAGGCACATTCAGAACATACCTCGTTCAAAACATACAGATGCTAAATTCCCTGAAATAGAGTTTTAAAATCCTTAAGCAAGTAGTAATACTACAAAGTTAGCAATTCTTAGGTAAAAATGTTGCTCCTACAGGACCATGCACCTTTCTTAAAAGTAATTAAGTATGTATGTATAAACAATCCTTTCTTAAAACCTTTGTACTTGAAATGCAGATTTAGTGATGCTGAAGACAGCACTAAACAAACCTGAAAATTACAACAGCTCAATAAATTTTGTGTAATGCCTTCATAAGAGATTGTATCATCTCATCTAGTATGTCTGAACACTTGATTTAATAATGAGTAGCTACACAGAAAATATTTTCTTTCTTTCTTTTTTAAATAATATTTCCTTCACCTGTAACATCAAATCTTTTATAAAGGATGCTAAATGAATCATACATTTTTTTTGTAAAATTGAAGTCAGGACCATTTAAATGCTTCTACTAAATTTAATTCCTTTTATTTAGGGATCAGCTATATATTTCCTTCTGAAAATTCTTGGTTAGGCATGTCTAACCATAACAGCATTTTAAGAGGTAGATATTTTTTCCCATGATGCATTTTGTTACTAAATGTATTGTCAAGAAAGTAAAAGCAAGCACTGTTTTTTTTTTTAATTATAAGGGTCTAGTGAAAACAAAAATAAAAGACAGTTATGATATTTGTTACACTCTGACATTTTAACAGTCATGGTATTGGATGTTTTGCAACCAGTGCATTATAACACATCATAATATTTTTTACATGAAATATCAAGTCCATAGAATACTATTTTAATTTGCTTATGTCTTGATGATGTGAATTATTAAAATAAATTAGCTACCCCATATACATTTGCATCTGCATGGTTATAGAATATAAGGCAACATTTAATAGAACACATATTCAGAGCATTTCTATAGCAATCTATCAATACACTTCCAATTACTGCCAGCTTTCGGTTATAGGAAAATTAATCCTTAAAGTTAAAAATTTTCACACTTTAATCCAAAATATAAATGAGTGTTATGTTTTTCTGCTTTTATGAAGTTGAGAGTAGGACATCTTACTGTGCTATCAGTAGTATTTAAAAAAATCAAAAACATAAGACTAGAATTTTGCACTATCATTAAAAGAACTAGATCAGAATTACATAAATAATGTGAGAATTTTATGCTGTGTACTCAATAGCCCTAAAATGATAAGCTACTTATGAAACAAAAATAATTATTGTAATTGCATATCACATCAACAATTTCTGAAGTCAGTTTTTCCCCTAATTATACATTGTCAGGTTTCCATGGGAATAACTTTATATTTTAATGCTGAAGTAGGTAATTATTTATTCATTTATATTTCTACTATCAGAAAAATGGTAATCATGGTGCTCCATGAACTATAACTTTCAAAAGAAATTGATGGAAAGGCAGCATTCTTGGGTTTTGGTGTTTGAAAAAAATTGTATCTCTATTAATGCTTATGTGATAAAAGTTATTAATACTGCAAAGAGATTAAATCCCCTGTGTAACATTTTTTACTTGTTAATGGATTAGGGTTCTATAATATTTGGTGATTTAATTTAAAATTTCCTAAATTAAAAGGAAATTATAAATATATTAGTTAATAAACAAGTCCTCCCAAAATGATTGAAATTAAACCATCAATGTGATTTAACACGCACAGGTATCTGAACACTCATTTGAAGCTGAGGGTCCATTTGACTTGGTTTTCTTTCTTTTTAACACCTTTATTGGACTATAATTGCTTTACAATGGTGTGTTACTTTCTTTTTTATAGCAAAGTGGATCAGCTATACATATACATATATCCACATATCCCCTCTCTCTTGTGTCTCCCTCTCACCCTCCCTATACCACCCTTCTAGGTGGTCACAAAGCACCAAACTGATCTCTCTGTACTATGTGGCTGCTTCCTACTAGCTATCTATTTTACATTTGGTAGTATATATAAGTCCATGCCACTCTCTCACTTTGTCCCAGCTTACACTTCCCCCCCCCGTATCCTCAAGTCCATTATCTATGTTGGCATCTTTATTGATGTCTTGCCCCTAGGCTCTTTAGAACCAATTTTTGTTTGTTTGTTTTAGATTCCATATATATGTGTTAGCATATGGTATTTGTTTTTCTCTTTCTGACTTACTTCACTCTGTATGACAGTCTCTAGGTCCATCCACCTCACTACAAATAACTCAATTTCATTTCTTTTTATGGCTGAGTAATATTCCATTGTATATATGTGTCACATCTTTATCCATTCATCTGTTAATGGGCATTTAGTGTGCTTCCATGGCCTGGCTATTGTAAACAGAGCTGCAAAGAACATTGTGACTCTTTTTGAATTATGGTGTTCTCAGGGTATATGCCCAGTAGTGGGATTGCTGGGTCATATGGTAGTTCTATCTTAGTGTTTTGAGGAACCTCCATACTGTTCTCCATAGTGGTTGTATCAATTTACATTCCCACCAACAGTGCAAGAGGGTTCCCTTTTCTCCACACCCTCTCCAGCATTTATTGTTTGTAGATTTTTGAATGATGGCCATTCTGACCCGTGTGAAGTGATACCTCATTGTAGGTTTTTTTGGCTGTATGCAGGCCTCTCACTGTAGTGGCCTCTCCCGTTGTGGAGCACAGGCTCCAGACACACAGGCTCAGCGGCCATGATGCACAGGCCTAGCTGCTCCACAGCATGTGGGATCTTCCCGGATCGGGGCATGAACCCATGTCCCCTGCATTGGCAGACGGACTCTCAACCACTGCACCATCAGGGAAGCCCCTCATTGTAGTTTTGATTTGCATTTCTCTAATGATTAATGATGTTAAGCATTCTTTCATGTGTTTGTTGGCAATCTGTATATCTTCTTTGGAGAAATGTCTACTTAGTTCTGTCTATTTTTGGATTGGGTTGTTTGTTTTTTTGATATTCAGCTGCATGAGCTGCATGTAAATTTTGGAGATTAATCCTTTGTCAGTTGCTTCATTTGAAAATATTTTCTCCCATTCTGAGTGTTGTCTTTTCATCTTGTTTCTGGTTTCCTTTGCTGTGCAAAAGCTTTTAAGTTTCATTAGGTCCCATTTGTTTATTTTCATTTTTATTTCCATTTCTCTAGGAAGTGGGTCAAAAAGGATCTTGCTGTGATTTATATCATAGAGTGTTCTGCCTATGTTTTCCTCTAAGAGTTTGATAGTGTCTGGCCTTATATTTAGGTCTTTAATTCATTTTGACTCTTTGGACACTTGTGTTATTCACAAAAAGCACACTTCTAGCTCTACACACATCTCTCAGCTTCAAGACACTGTGATATTACATTCTAGGGAAGGTAGAGAGTAGAGATTTTGAAAGTTTTTCTCACTATTTATTCAGAGATATTTTTAACTGAAAAATTAATAGCTATTAATTATTCTTTTTTTTTTTTTTTTTTTTTTGTGGTACGCAGGCCTCTCACTGTTGTGGCCTCTCCTGTTGTGGTGCACAGGCTCTGGATGTACAGGCTTAGCGGCCATGGCTCACATGCCTAGCTGCTATGCGGCATGTGGGATCTTCCCGGACCGGGGTACGGACCCGTGTCCTCTGCATTGGCAGGTGGACTCTCATCCACTGCACCACCAGGGAAGCCCCTATTAATTATTCTGACTGTGAAAATTAACATTATATCTAAATAATTATTTCATGTTTCTATTCATTTGCCTTAAATGTACAACCCATTTCATTGTGCTGTGGAGACCACTGCACTGTCTTGAGATCTAAATTTCATCGTGAATGTCTTGAAAGCCAGTTGATATAAGATGTATGGAAGGTATAAGATGTTATGGAAAAGACCGAATGAACTTTTTGGCCAACCCAATAATTGGAATGCATGAGGGTTGCTGCCCTGTGGTTGAGCTATGACAAATAGAATATGGTCTTTTCCTTCCTCCGTTCCTTCCTCCACTCTAAGATGGACTGGAGCTGCAGCAGCTTGTACATCTTCTCTGAAGGTAATTTATGAGAGAGAGCAATCAGCTGCTCTTGTTACAAAGTCATGAGCAGGTAGGTGGACCCCCTTTTTAATTGACTTTTTCTCACTTCTGTTTCATTTCCCTTTTTCACTCTTTCCTTCTTCCCATTGTGATTGCACTTCCATTAAAGTGTTAGCATATAAACACAAAATACATTGTGCTTTTATTTTTTCCCCTCAGAATCAGTTTTCAAGGGAACCTGGGCTAATGCAATCTCAAAGTGGAAATGGAATATTTAAATTACTTTAAAATATAACAATAGTGAAAATATAGTGCCAAATACTGGACTAAAGCATGTGATAAAGAAAATTTTTAAAAAATGCTAAACTTGAAAATAGCCAAAGATGATTTAAGAGGAGAGTGAGAAATTAAGGTATGTGTTAAGAGGAGAAAAACGTTACTTTGACTTTAGAGTCTTTAGAACATTATCCTGTGTTCCCCTAATATGGGGCTTTCGGACTCTCATCAAGTATCAGTAAACTCTGTTGAAGGGGTCCAGAACGTGCCATGCAAAAATATGTCACTTCGGCATGTTACCGAGACCAGCTCCAGCTGCTCAAAGGCCAATTCTCGAGAGACAAGTGTTGTTAGGAAGGAAAGGTTGCTTTATTTTGGAGGTCGGCAACCAGGGGGGAGGGCAGACGCCTGTCCACAGGCCGACTCCCCGCCACCGACAATCAGGGTGCAAGAGTTTTATAGACAGAGGGAGGGGGCTACATGCAGAAACAATACAGTCAGCTATGACAGTCATCTTGAAATTGGTTGTGTGGTGGTCTGACCAGCGTCATCTTGATTGTTTTAGGTACAGTTAATCTTCAGTTCCAGGTCAGTCTATTTCCATTTCTTTGAGGTCAATTCTTGGAATTGTGGCAGCTTATGTCATGACTACAGTCTGGTCATCATGTAGTTAACTTCTTCCACCTGGTGGAGGTTTCAGTATCTATAAGACAGCTCATAGGATATGGCTCAGAATATCTATAGCCCTTGAGAAGGAACTAAAAGTCCTTGACTTTGCTTAATGACTAAACTATTATTATTTCGTCTCCTTTGTCTGTTTTCCTTTATTTCTGCATTTTCTCACTCCTCTGATTAAACTTACTCTTTAGCTAAAGTTTTTCCACACACAAAAGGCAGGCTGAGGACATGGGGGGCAAGGATCGTAGGGTCCTGCTCTGTTTCAGGAATAAGAACTGTTTTGAGCTGAAGGAAATTGAGAATCAACAGACACAGAAAGAGTTCTCTGCCCTCCTCATATCTGCCTAAAAGCAGGGCATAAATTTTCCTTTGAGGAAGGTGTGCCACACACCCACCGTCACCAGGGAGAGATGGGTGACTCTTATTTTTGAAGACAGAGAGTCACGAAGATGAGTTTGCATAAACAGACCTGACTAAAATAGACTTTATCTTCCATTAGTTTCCCCATATATTTTCTGGTCACTTTCCCACAATTTATTGTCCCTTAAAGGTCAAATCTTCTTTCTTCTGTTAAAAGGGTATACAAACCTCTGTTAAAAGGGTATATAAGCCCCAGGATCTAACTGTTTTGATGAGCTTCAATTTTTTTTTTTATGAACTCCTGTGCACCTAAATACTAGTAAAGATTATGTGTCTTTTCCCCTAGTTTGTCTTTTGTTATTTTAATTTGTAGGGGAACTTGAGGTAGTGACAGATTTGACCTTTAGGAAGTAGTTTTAGACTCTGCTGAAGACGCTTAAAAGTAAAAGCTGCATAGGGAAGAAATGTTAAAATTTAGGGAAATGTATTTATTGAATAACATTTATGAATATCTGCTTTGGTTTATGACCTTTGATTTGTGTTACAGAGACCAATACTATAACAATTATAACCACAAAATAAAGACAGGTATGAAAATGTGCCATGCCAAATGAATGTGATTCTTGATATAATACAGATATACAGAAAATAATATGGAGTAACTGAAAATGGAACTGATAGGGATAGTATAGGATAGTTATACAGGTAGTTATAGAAGTCCCAGTAGGGGATTATAGATAGAGAGGGAAACCTAGGGAAATTTGGGAGACCAGTGTAAGTTAATGATCACTCGAGAAAGCTATCAGAACATTGTGGAAGGAAGCAGGCTTGCTTAACTATAAAGCCATAAATAAAAGAATGAGATGTGTCCCAGGTCATTAAGTCAAAGAAAAAAAATGAGGCCTGCATTGTGTTGGTCGAATTCAGCAAGATAATGACCCTTAAGCCCAAGGACAGGAGTTTAAGGGAAAAGTGACATTCCAAAGTAGGAGACCCTCATTGTACGGAAACCTGAGGTCATTCAACATATTTTAATATATGTTACTACTCTCCTGCTGATTTGAGTAAGCGCTATTTACTAATTTGACTACATTGTGTCAGACACTCTCCTGACCCATAAGAAGGAGAAGCTAGTGATGTAAGCCTGATGTCTACTCAAAGAGTGAGGAAGAAGGCAGTCTCTCTCTCCACCACCACCACTTTCCTTTGATTATAAAAATGTAGCCCACTTAATCCTCTGGGCAGAGCCTGTCTGCCTGCCCGCTTGCATCTCTCACAAGCAACCTATACTAATAAATCTACTTCTTGTCCATCACTTTGTCTCTCTCTGAATTCCTTCTCCACTGAGACACAAAGAACCTGAGCCTCAATAAGTCCACACACCAGGTGAGTGATTCTAATTGAAAGATCATGGGTTCAAGTCCCAACCTGGGATTTGGCTGGGTTCAAGTCACAACCTGAGTTACATAGTTTCAGAACACTTGGAAAAGTGACAGAAGTGTTTATAGTAGCCTTAATACTTAGCTGAAACAGTAAGCATTAAAAGAAAGTGTCCATTAAGCAGAATTAGAACGCTCTAGATTAAAACAAGCAAACAAAAAAGAATGAGATGTATACTTCAATATTTTCATGCAATTGTCATTGTTATAATTGCTATTGAATTCTGAATTATAACTGTAACTTATAACTCCAAGTTCTGCAGCTGTTGACAAATAGCAGTAGAAATCAGGGTAATGAAGAAAAAAAATCAAGCTTATTTCTGCTAAATGTTGGGTTTGGGGATGAAGTTTAGACTTGGAGGCCAGTGGGCATGAATTACGTTTACTTTTCCTTTGTCACAGGGAAAGTTTGAGGATTACAGATTCCTGTAAAACTTTCATGTAGGAACAAAGAAGACCTGAATAAATGCTGACTTCAATGTGGCAAAGCTCTGAAAAAGAGATGAAAAGAATAGCTGATCATCCAATGTCCAGTTTCTTCTCTCAAACTCACCAATTAGGCAAGTTTCTTTGGGGAGAACTCCCTGGGGAGAACTAAATAAAGGGTGAAGAGAAGCAGGGAGAATTCTACCTGAGGAGTGGAACCTACCATTCCAACCTACTGTTGGTTCCTAACACCCTCTCCAGTTTTTTTTTGTTTTTTTTTTCGGTACGTGGGCCTCTCACTGTTGTGGCCTCTCCCATTGTGGAGCACAGGCTCCGGATGCACAGGCTCAGTGGCCATGGCTCACGGGCCCAGCTGCTCCACGGCATGTGGGATCTTCCCGGACAGGGGCACGAAACCATGTCCCCTGCATCGGCAGGCTGACTCTCAACCACTGCGCCACCAGGGAAGCCCCATCCTCTCCAGTTTTGTTCTCTTAGTCTGTTGGTCTTTGCTGTAAAGTCTACTGCCTCTGAGGCCAGTGAGCCCCTGACAAGCAGAAATGATCTTCCTGCAGGGCAGTTCTACTCTCCTGCAGTAACTCCTCTAAAACCTAATACTGCATCTTCTTCATATATTTCCATATTGCTAACAAAGGGAACTTTATCTTTTGCCACTAGGGAAAAAAAATCATTTTATTTAATTCCAAAGGTACTCGAAAAATTCACTCTTTTTAAACTCTTATCTGTGTTATCCAATAAACCCACTAAAAGTGTTGTAATGAATAAATGGCAACATAAAGTTTCTCCAAGAGTAAAACACCAGTAACATAAAATGTCCCTAATTTAAATATAAATTCAACACTGTTATGTATTTCCTGGAAAGAAATCTGTTAATTTTAAATTTCCAAATAGATTAAAGTTAAAACAACAAAATAAAATGACCTTTACTTAAAAGTGTTGCTAAATATTTTCTTTCTCTTCTCCCTTCTGTTCATCACACAGTCCAAACATTAACAGTAATGTAAACCTGAGAGTGTCATATCATGGCTTTATTTCTCAGGAAGGGACTGATTAATCAGTTAATTGTACTTCCACTATCAGTGACAAAGTCTTGATTGTCAACCATCCCCTGGAGGGCAGCTTTTGGCATCATTGGCTCTGCCAACTTGACTAGTCAGACCAAAATTTCTAAGACTTCCACACTTGCGCCTTCCCATTCTTCAGAGCACTTGACTGGTCTGCTCTCTCAGGAGGGGGCAGGAGGTTGTTGATGTTCTAGCTTGAACTGTCCTTCAGACTCATTTCCTCCAAGGAGAAGATACCTTAGATTGACTGCCTGTACATATATCTATGGCTCTATGGGTAAAAATTATGGCTTTATAATTTTGAAAATTCCAGTCACTTTCCTACAAATGCTTTGTCAACCTTGCCCCTCCTGCCTGGGTATACAGAGGATCCAAAACTTCTACTGACCCAGTTCTGTCTATATATCTGTGCTGCCTCAAACTCTGCCCTGGAGGGCAAATATCTATATCTATATGTATCCACACACTGATTCATTTAACCAAAAAAACAATGCTATGATTTTATAAAATAGAAAAAGAAGTAAGTTTAAGGAATTTTCCTAAAGGAACATCAACTGTGACTAGATTATTCTAATTTTAAAACATTCTGGAGAAATTACCGTTAAAATAATTCAAAGATTTTCCTTCCCTCTTAGGTTCTGTTTTATTTAAAAACAAACAAGCAAACAAACAAAAAACAAAACTTCTGCTATTTATTTATGGCTGTATTCCAAAGTAAATTTAAAAAAATCTGTTGAGATCATCATTGAAGGAGACCCATTTGTTAATTTTTCTGTTTCATTACTTTTGTTAAAAATGAAGGTTTAATAGGAAGCAGAGAAACTAATAGTGGCTATTATGATACTCCCTCCAGAGTATCTATTTTTTTTTCTCCAAATTATATGTAAGTCTTAAATTGGTGAATGTGTGCCATAAGTCATTAACTTTTTCTTACATGTATATTTTGTTGAAGTAACAAATCACTGGTATATATATTTTTTTAATACAAGCGAGTTTACTGATATAAAGCTAGAACATATGATAGATGTAGACACTATTCAAAGATGCTTTCTTTCATTTCTGCTTACATGTTAAGGTTGATAAGATGGAACTTTTCTTGGAAGATGTTAAAACCACAGGGAGATATGTGATCTTAGGACAGAGATGACCTCTTCTATGTTTCAATCCCGTTTTTACATTAGCTCATTAAATATTGTAATTTAATCATTATATTTCTAGTGTTTACATTCTTTACATCTGCCCATTACAAACTGAAAACAACATATATAAATGAAGATATATATTTCAAAAGCAATGTAGTTATTTAAACAAAAACAATGTTATATTAATTTTCATTGTATAAGATGGAGAAAGTTAATATTTTGCAGGATTAAGTTAAGGTCATGTTTCTCTAAATCTGAGGTATTATCAGAAATGAAGAGAATAAGATAAAGCCTCATATATGTTTTATAATACTCTTCCATTTAGGGTTTTCCTCAGTGAGGCATAAGTCTTCAGGAAGCTACCTATATAGGAAAACAAATCTTCACTTTCCCATCTAACAGCTTAGAGAAGAGCTCCTGGACTTTAGTGGGGATCCATGAATTGGGGGTAATGGAAAAGCAGGGGATAAATTGTGACTCCCACCAACGAGCTTCAGGACTGTTGGTAGAATGCACGGCAGTTTGCAGTTTTCTATTTCAAACAAATATTTTATGGACTTTAGTCATATACACCTGTGTTTATCTCCTCTGCATTATCTCAAATCTTTGAATTTAATCTTTTGTTGCTAAGTAACCAAAGTTTACTACCTCCAAAATGAGTCATTCTTTTACTGGTAATCAATAGCAAAAGTGTACAGATAAGAGTAGCTTGTTTAATGAATTGCTGCTGTTTTAATACCCTATCATTCAATCTGAGATAGACTGGAAATATTTAAAGGAATTATGCACTATGGAAAAGGTACATATATGCTTTTCTTTGTATTCTACATTGATTTAAAGACTAATAAATTGCTTAATAAATTTTACAGAAAAAAACGCTGTTAGAACGTACTTATGAACTTATCACTAATAGTGAAACAGTATAATTATTTGTATAAGAAAAAGTAGAGACAATAAAATAAACCTCAGAAACATTGTAACAAGTTAATAATTTCATAATATCTTCTAAATTAGTCTAGCTTGTGACATTTCTTTGATCACATTATGGTAGAAAATGGTGTTGCAGACATTTTAGAACCGATGTTTTATTCCAGAGAAACTTTCAGTTTATATAGAAAGTCATGGAGCAACACTAATAAAGAGACTATTTTGTAAGCATGCTCTTTCTACACTAAGTGATATAATATAATTAAAGACACGCTCTGTATCATTGAAGCATCAGGTGATTCACATTATTCTGTGCTAAAGGCTCCACCCATGAAATAAGTCATTGCTTATTCTGAGAAACTGGCATCTGGTTAAAAAAAATGCAAAATTGTTTAGAAGTGTACAGTTTGAAACTCAATAAACCTAAGTTCTTGCTGTTCTTGTCATCTTAACTGTTTTAGCATTTCTTAAACTGACATATATTCTGTGCATTTGTACAAGATAAAACTACTAGATGTTTTAAAATACTTACTAAATCTATGAATTTTAGTTAGGAAAAAAATTATGTATATATATATATATATAATATATATATATATAATGTATATATATATATATATTATATATATATATAAGTAAAAACAATGTAGAGGATTAAGTTGTTCAGATGATTTTTGATTATAATTTAACTATGAAATAGTTTGCTATTTGACTGATTTTCCTACTTGAGAGAGTAAATTGAAAGGACTATGTTGCAGACTCAGAATGAACACAACCATTGCTGTGTTGGGTTAGTCTACTATGGCAGAGCATCTAGGCTGCTCAAACAGCACGGAAATCCAAACTAGTTGCCTGACTTTAATGGTTTTTTGGATTGATTAGTCAATTTAATGAAACTTTTCAATAGACTATGGCCTATTTTATGTTCTTATATGTAGAATATTAATTTGGCATTATGTCAAGATGGAAGGGTTAGGAGAAGTGGAAGTTACAAAGGGACTCTTATTTTCAACAACAGTAAACATCTGCCAATGAGGAAGTTAAATATCTTCACCTCAGCTTCTTCTACTCTTGTTTCCATAAGAAAGTACAGGTTAAGATGGCACACACACAGACACACAGAGACACACACACACAAATTAAGCACCCCCCCTACCTTTTTCGAGAAACCAGTTGGCTCTGTATTTGTTCTCTACTTTTCCTATTGACTTTGATTCAAACTTATTTATGTAGATAAAGCTAAAAATCTTCAGTGTTTTGAAATAACAATCCAAGACACAATTGTGAGGACTCAGTTAAGCTGATCTCCTTACTAATTGGAAGTTTACAATTTAACAACTTATAACAGTGGCTGATAATAAGAGCAATATAGGGCACCATTCTTAAAACTCCATCTCCAATTCCAACTTTGCTCTTTTACCTTTTGATCTTTATCCTATATGTCTAATCACCAATTGGCCATAATATCATTGGTTCCCAAAGGCTCACCTCCAAAGGCAGAGACGAGAGCTTTCTATAAGCTTCTCCACTAGCTTTCTTTTACATTCCTACTCTGGCAGATGTATACATGCCTGGCTTTCCAGATTTTCTGGCTAGTTTTGACTTTTCTAAACACACAAGTGTTTCTGGAGGTTGGTTAGTAACTTTTTCCCTTTTGGAGATTTTCTTCCTCAGGTTCTCTAGCAAATGTGCAATGTGTCAATACTCAAAAGAGTTTTGTTTCACTGATAAACACTGCATCATACAACGATATATTTGGGAGGAGGGAAACACTTACTCATAACTAGATACATATACCCACACTGCTCCTGCCAACCTTTCATATGAGGAAGTCCAAGTAGAATATGGTTGCCAGATTTAGTAAATAAAAACATCCAATTAAATTTAGTGTTCATATAAATAACTAATAATTTCTAGTAAATTATGCCTCATGTAATATTTAGGATATATTTATGTTAAAAAATACTCATTTATTTGAAATTCAATTAGTTGGGCATTCTGTATTTTATGTGGCAACTTCACCTTGGAAGAAATCTGAGCAGTCCCAGAATTAATTAAACCTAGAATGTTCTTTGATGCAACATAAGATGCATCATTGTGGTTAGATGTGCCCTTTACTTTGCCCTCAGCCTCTTTTCACGTATGTAGATATGTCATTTCCTATTTACAAGAGTCAGCTTTCCTCTTCTTAAGCAGACCATGGTGGCCAATTACTTCTGTCAATAAGACATATGAAAGTATTAATATGATGATCTGTCTACCTAATTGATTCACAAAAGCTGTCCTGCAGAGTTTCTTAAACAACTTTGGTTTATATTACATTTTTTTAATGGGGAACCTACTGAATAGAACTGATTCAACATTCTAAAAAAAGTCTTAAACTATTTTAAAGTCAAGTGACTATTTCAGTCAATACTTTATCAGAAACAATTGGAGAAATACAATAGGAATGTAGGTCAGCAACTTAATAAATACATGATGAATTCTCCAGTAGTAGCACAGGTCAACTGTTCTTAAACTATGGTGCCTAAAACACCTGGGGACATCATCATCACCTGGGATCTTATTAGAAACACAAATTTTCAGCCCCCATCTGAACATACTAGACATACTGAATCAGGAACTCCAGGAGTAGAGCCCAGAAATCTCTCCTTTAACAAGCTCTCTAGATGATTCTGATGCACGTGAAATCTGAGAATCACTGAATTACGTGAAAGACAGGCTTTACTCATTTCCAGCCTTGATCTTTCAGATGAGCTCTCTTCCTATGAAGGAAAAAATGTATTACCTAGGGAATTGAGGGAATTACAATTTTAACTGGATCTTTTACCTGTGTACATTGTTCATCAAATGATTTGGAGACAAGAGCAGCTTGAAGGTGAATTTAATCAATGTAGATAACTAACAGGAATAATTACCTCACTCTCTGCATTACTTAGTCTGAATATAAATTGCCTTAAGCCATGTTCAAATGCCAATGATGCATCAGTCTGGAGATAAGAGGTTAATAAATCTCAGAGAATTTTGAGACTTGTGTGGTTTTGAGACCAAATCATTACAGAATCATATCACTAAGCAAGTAACTGGGAATCAATATCCTCAAGGAAAAAGTATTAAAAATAAATTTTGGCTTATGGGACAGGGCTTGTAGCATGGACTACATCAGTTTATATTGAAATAGCACTAGAAGGTATTTTTTAAAATCTGCAACTAAAATGCACATTTAGTGCATTTTAGTGACTTTTATATGTGGCTCGTCATGCTATTAAAGATTTACAAGTTTCATGAAGTGATAATACTGGCATAATTATTATTGCTTTGAAACTGCTCCACAAATTTATCATTTTACCTAACCATGTAAATAGGAAGTTCCTTCTAAAAAGAGAAAATGAGGAATCAAAACTAGAGGGTATGATAATAGTGTTGAAAATTGTTAATATTTGTTGTTAACATTTCAAAGTAAGTGTTTTCACTTAGACAGCTTTTAACTTAACTATGCAGACCTAATATATTTTAATATATTATTAAAATTTGAATTGGAAACATTTTTGGTTCTTGTTTTATCATTTTAAATGGACAATTTAAAGCTATTATACTGTGAAAAAACAAAATTCAACTGGGTAAATGTAAAGATCAAATTTTCTTTATTCAACAATTCATGAATCTGGTGTGCTGATCTCCCATGGTGTGCTGGCAGCTGCTGTCTTAGTGAGAGATAGGGATGGAATTTGAGGGACTAAAGCCAGAGCCAGGTGTGAGCTGTGGCTTCTCCTAGGCTCATTGGAATTTTCCACCCTATTGAGGGCTAGGGCTAGGCTGGAACAAAAGGCCTGAAAGAGTTGAGCTTCTCTCAGAAAAGATATAACCCTGCTTTGGTTGGTGCAGGGTCAGGGCCCAAGGATTTGGAGCCACACTTCTGAGCTGACTCTATTTTTTTCCTCAGTGTGCCTGTGTGCACAATGGTAATGACAGTCTCTCCTTTGGTTAAAGGTGGTCTTTGGTCCCGAGGGGATGGTGACACATTTCTGAGCTAGCTCTCCTTTTCTCAGGTGCATATGTGTGCAATGGAAATGGCAGTCTTCGCCTTAGTGGGGATCAGTGCCAGAGTAGGAAGTGCTGAAATAAGAGCCTGGTATGTGCTTGAGGGAGCACTGTGATGGTCCAGACAGGCTGCACAGAGCAACAGATTGTTTCAAATCTGCTTCTATGTACTGGGACGGGGAGTAAGCAAGTCTGTGCACATTTCAAGAGTAGAGTCTTGGTTTCTTACAGTCTTAGTAAGACCCATGGTTTTCAAACCATTAAACACAATCATCTCCCCAGTGCCCAAGGTTTGGGGTGCCTAACAGAGGCTTGGACCCCTCACTCTTTAGGAAGGATCTATAAGACTGTGATATCACCTTCCTCTTCTGGGTTACCAGCTAGGGGTGTGGGTCCTGACTATATTGCTTCTTCTTCACTATCCACTCATTATTTCTTTATAGCCTTGGTTGTAGAAGTGCCCTTCTGCTAGTCTTCAGGTTACTCTCAGCTCAAGTTTCTGTATAAGTAGTTGTAGTTTTGAGCTTTTTTTGAGGGTGTTAAGCTCAGGGTGTTTCTACTCCACTATCTAGATTTCCCCTCCCTTTCCAGACTGATAACCTTGAAAAAGACTATAGTTATTGCAGAAGACTGCTGTCCCAATCAAATAAGTTGTGGTTGTTTTGAAAGGCAAAAGACTGTTGAATATGCTGGCTTCTCTCTCTTACTTCAGTCAGAAACAGCTTTCTTCCCAGGTCTGCTTAATAATCTTTCCTTATTCTTTTGTCCTCAACCTGGTTCTCCAGTTAGTTCTCCAGTAAGGCCCTTTGAATATCCTTTTGTACCTCCAATTAGAAGAAACTTACACTCTCTGATATCCTATCTTTTCCATTATGTAGATTTAGACAACATTTGTGATCAAAAATAGGTACTCAAATTTCCCTAGAGGCTAAATGCTATTTATTGTAATAAATACCAACTGTTCACTGTGGAAGAAAACCTCACCTTAATGAATTTTAATGCCTAGATTGGGGACTAGTGAAAACGCCTGGATTTTAACAATTTAACTAACTTTCTTATAAATGATCAAAATCTTCAAACTCCCAATGACAGGAAGGTGAGTATAAGAAGAAAAGTAGAAAAATGACAAATCTATAAGCAAACTTATAATTCTTTTATTGTTTCCTACAATAATTATTTTAGTTACTGTAGTGTATATATCATCATGTTGCTGCAGACAGTTCTAATTATAGGTTAGTGAGAGAAGTTAGAATAATACAGGAATGATAGACCAAAATGTTTTATGAAGAAGCTACTGTATTCTCACTGTTTCTGACATAATATGGATTCAATAACAGATAAAATGCTAAATACACTGTAGGAGAGTTGGTTCACAAACTCAGGAATTTCCAAGGTGAAGCCCATAGGAGAGAGGGCAAGGAGAGACTAAAAAAAGAGGCAGACCACTCTAGATTGGTTGGTGACAGGTTTAATAAACAAGGGAACATACATATGAAGCTTGTCTTGGACAACTGAAAGGCAAGTAGATCTCTGTACCCACCTGCCAGAATCTTAAACATTTATATACAGAGGTCTTAACTGGGTTCAGTCATGTACCCATCCAAATAGTCTCAACAACATATTGCTCTCTCAAGGTTGAATCCTTGAAAATATCTCCCACTGTGGGAGGGACATTCCAAGGACAAGGGAGGGCATGAAGAGCCTCTAAGTGCCTGGGTCCAGCCCAAGGGGCAACTAGCAGCCATGTCCTCTTGATGACCTCCTCCAACAGGAGAAAAACAAATTCCAAGTATCGATAGATTTCAGAGTATGAATTATACCCACTATCTCTCTAGAAAAGTAATTATCTTGACTCGTGATGTAGTTTCACAAAGAAAGGACATTTTAAGATTTTAATTTATTCAACTATTGGTTACTATTAAGAAAATGTGAAAGGACAGAAAAATAATATATTGGAGGTAGTAACAATCAGTTATAGAACGTCCACATTGTCCTATAAGGTAGGTAATTTCGCTGCATTATCTCATGTAACTCTTTCAAGAAATTTGTTATTGGCTCTGTTTCCTATGAAGCAAAAAACACTTCCTGAAAAGGAGTTATTAGTTTAATTTTAGATACGTATGAAAGCTAAACTTTAAATATAGGACTTCTGAATCTAAACTTTTTTTTTTTTTTTTGATCTACTGCATAAATTCAAGGTCTCTTATTTGCCAGGGACTTTCTTATGTCTTGGGAATAAGATTATGTGCTAGAATTCTATTAAAATTCAGAGTGGAAGATGTATAGAGAAGGAAAATTATCATCTAAACCTTGAAGAATGACTAGGGATTTTATTAGTAAACAAGGTCATCAAAAGTGTATAGGGATAGGAAGGAGGGAGAATATATTTCAGAGAAATCAACAACATTTACAAAGGTTCATATTTATTAAGGGAGGACAATAAGGTATTTTTTGTACTAGATGATAGTGTACACACTGGGGGGTTTCAGGAGCTGAACTTGGAGGTTGCAGCAAATAGACTGAGATACATTTCAGTGAACAAAAAGATAATCAAAAAGCCAAGTACATAAGACCTTCAAAGAGAAAGTGAGAGCAAATAATATTAAATACTGCAAGAGACTGAGCTGGATGAGAAATTAAAGTGGATGTTATACTCAGTAAATAGGTTATTGGTTATCTTTGAAATGTAATTTTATTGCAGTGGGAGAGAGATACTGCATATAGAGGAGTGACTGTGTGGTAAAAAAGAGAAGACAGCAAAGGTAAAAGTCTCTAAAACATTAATGGATTTTAAAAAACTGCTACTTTTGCAATGCTTTTAAATAATTTGTTCTGTGACCTTTATAATATTTCAAAGATAAGAGTTCTCAGTAGATTGAATTTTCTTAAATAAATTTTCCCAGTGTAGGAATGTCACACTATTTGACCTTTTAATATTTGATAAAATACTCACAACTTCTTTTAGATTGATTTTTTTTCTTTTAATCCTAAAAGATTTTACATTTACACCATTTTGAACTAAAAGGTGAAATTGTGAGAGTCGTATTTTCTCTAACCAAATCAGCTCCTCCTAATATATATGGGCAATTTGGGAACAATGATTCTTAGAGAATGAAGGCGTGACAGAAAGAGAACTGGGACTCAGAAGTCATTGTGCTGAAGCTGGGACCAAAGGATGGATTGGATCAGTGAGCTTCATAGAATCCAAGTGTGAAAAGATCACACATCTTCATTTGCAATGGATTTTAACCCGTAAATATACATTTGTAAAGATTTACTCTTTACAAGCCTGAGTAACTATATGTACTGATTTCCTTAAGTCTGAAAACCAGTTCATCAATGGAATACAGCGACAGTTGTGGATCCACTCATTGGATTCAGCTTAGTGATCCGAATTTGCAGGTGGAAAGACAGATCCATCACTTTCCAGTTAGAACTAGATTTCTCTTAAATTATCCCATTCTGGTTTTTTGTTTTTTCAATAGCTGTGAAGTAGACATACACACATATTGCACACATGTATAATATACATATACATGCATCTCTGTGTATTCATGCCGTATTTATATGTTCACATTCACATCATATTCATACTTATTTCTCAAATATATCTTCCTGTGACCCCATTCACTAGGTTTCCATTTAAAACAAAATTGATGCATTCTCTAAATAATAGCCCGGTGAAATGAGCTTTTTAATCAACCTGTGTCAATTGTTTATTAATCCAAAATACTACTAGATTTTTATCCTTATAATAGGGTTTTAAATTCAGTTACTATTTTAGTTGACTAATTCTTAATATGAATTTTAAAAATATATAAATATATGTTAATGTGTCCCCAATATTGAATTCCAACCTTTTTTCTTACCCTTCTAAAGAAGATATTCCATAGTGATGAATGTGAGGAAGCCTCAGGGTCTTATTCACCATAGCTAGAGTAGCAGAACAAGTAACCTGCCAAAAACTTCAGGCATTAATTAAAATCCTCCATCAGAGTATAAGAGTTGCCTGTAGGATTGATTGTTATTCTTTAAAGTTGCAAATCTCACAATTTTTCTTTGATTTCCAGAAAGACTTTACTTGCATCATGGGCACACAATAGACCATATTGAATAAAATTATTTTTCACTTTAATTACCAGGATTATTAGTCCACAGTTCTGATATTGTTTGAGTTCTCACACGACCAGAAGTAAAACCCATCTTCTTTCCATCATCATCATCATCTCTCTAAACAAATTATTCATGTCTTTTTGACAATCCAAGTATTTTCTAGTTCCCAATAACAAAATCCATTCAACTCCTCTTTAACAACTTTATTTCTAGCCACATTAAGCAATTCATCCCCCTCAAAACCTTTAGCAATGTAGTGTTGAGAAGTTGAATGTATGGCTTCTATGGTAGAATGCTTTCTCCAGAGATGAGCTCTCCGATATATCCCATTCTTCATGCTTTTCTTACAATGTAACATTGACTCTTTTCCTTTGAGAGACTGGACTTATGCTCCTTTCCCTTGAATCTGGGAAGAACTTTATAAATGCTTCTACCAAAATAATGAAGCAGAAGTCATGCTGCTTTCTTTCTGAGACTAGATCATAAGAGAACACACTACACTTACCTTCTCACTCATGCTTTTGGAGTTACAAGAACCTCCATGTAAGTAGTTCAGCTACTTTAAAGCCACACTGCACAGACCATGGGAATAGACCACAAAGAGGTAGGGAAAGATGCCCAAGGAGCTCTGGCTGCTCCAGCCTCCAGCTATTTAAGTCTTCCTGGACCAAGCATTTGAGTGAAGAGGTCTTTGAAATGATCATAAACCCGGCCACTCTCTGACTGCATCGTGAGCAATCTGATGAAACTCCCAGCCAGAAACTCCCAGCTGAGTGGCTCCAAATTTCCTGACTCACAGAAACTATAAAAAATAATAAATTACTACTATTTACACAACTAAGCATCGGGGTGATTTGTTATATGATGATAGATAACCAATACAGCTACCAAAAAAAAAAGGATTCACTTTTGGAATATCAAAAATATCACTTTTGTTAAATGCATAAATTAAAAAAAATTTACTTTTGTACTTATTATAGTGTGCCACATCTGTCTCTAGTATGTGATAGTAAACATCATATGAAGTTACTATTGTCTATGAACTTTAAATTTATTCTTTGTAATTTTTTATCCCCTTTGGTTGTGGGGATTCAAGTTACCAAGACACACAATAAAATGCAAGTTCAGTGAAGGCAGATGTGTTTTATTTCTGTGACCTTTGTATTGCCAATACTTAGTATGGCACTTAGCATAGACCATATTAATTTTGTTGAATAATACATGGTTCCATAGATTTTTCATGTGCTTTATTATAATCAAAAATATTTTTAAATCAGTGAGTTGAACTATTTGTATGATAATCTTTTGATTAGTATTCAACTTAACTAATCAAAAAGACCAGCCTGGTGTTTAGAGAAATTCTGAATGTTTTCTCTATCCAGAGTAATACAAGCAAATGTGCTGTATGAAATAAATGTGATGTCAGTGCCTTTTTCTGCTTGTTTGCTAAAGTCTTCTCTCTAATCAGGCTTATTCACAGCTCAACTTTTAGTCATGAATATTTTTCATCTCCTATGTGTGGTTATTTAAAGAACAGTCAACCATTAAAACTAACACATGTGTTTATAAAATGTTGGGTTGAGTCATAATGGCTCTGTTTGATGTACAGGAAATAAGTGGGAATGCAAAATGTGATTCTTGTTACCAGTGAAACTAGACTTCAATGTTGGAAAATGTGTTAGCCACTCTCCTGGAAGACAGAAGAACAAGGATCACTGAAAATACGTTTATATGAGGTGTAAAAAGTATTGCAGCCATAGATGGAGTCTCAGACTCCATGGGCTAGTAAAAGGAAATCTAAGTTCTTGGATGGAAATGGGGCACTGAAATAAGAGACCAAATAGAAAATTGTCTCGAAAATTGTCTCAATAATTTCTCAAGGCAAATGTGGTCTACTTAAAGACTGTGTCTCTAGAGTGTAGAAAGGTCCATACACCACTGTCAATTCTTAAAACTTTCAATCTGTGTGATAAGAAATAATTACATGACTATCTCATTGTAACCTCAAAAGTACTGAAAGTGAGCCGAAGAGTAAGATGGCAGAATCACCTCCTGGAACTAGTCTGGCCATCATTTTTTTTTTGTTTTTCAGCCCATGCAGACACATCCTTTCTTGTTCAGCACAGCATGCCCAGGCAACAGCTAGGAATGTGTTTGAGTGTCTAGTTAAATAATTTTTAATATTTATTTAACACATATAAATGGATGACTGTCATGTGTGGATAATATCAAGAATAGAGTGGTGGTGAGGATGCAATTTATGGAACATTTTTACAATGCATTTTATAAGATGTCCTGCTGATCTTTTTCCCTTTATCTGTATGCCATACTGTATAGCAGATACTGGATACTTGGAGACAATAGACTTTGTTTATCTCCTTGAGAACAGTTATCATCTTTTTAATAGTAGAGCTAGGGTGAAGTTTTTAAAGTTCAGTATGTGGAAAAAAAGGTCTAGTTAGAATTGCTTGAATTTAAAATTAGCAGTATTAAAGTTATAAATTACCTGGATTGTAAGAAATTGTTAAGGCAAAATATATGTTTTATTATTCTACTTATTAATCTAATTAATTAATCTTTACTTCTCATTGATTAATATTAACTTAATGCAGTTGGAAATAAACTATCTTAAAAGGTTTGTACCCTTTGTAACTTAATTATATTCCCTTAGGCCTTATAAACTGCAGTTATAAATATAATTTTTTCATTTTATGTTAAGCACTTCCAGTATGTAATAGAGCAAACATATGAGCATAACAAATAAAATTCTGAAATAATTAAACAATTTTTGTAAGTCTGAGTGTTTCCTTCATTTTCTGTCAATCTGAAGACAGTCTTTTAGCATATCTTGTAGTAAAGTTTTACTGATAATTCTTTCTTTAAGTACCTGAAAATTATTTATTTCTTTTCATGTTTAAAGTATATTTTCACTGTATATAGAAATCTGCATTTAGTTCCCCCCCCACCAACACCCAAGCTTTAAAGCTGTTGTTCTAATGTCTTTTGGTATCTGTTGTTTACTGCAAGTCAGCTGAAATTATTTCTATCTTTTTATGTAATGTGTTTAACTTTGGCTGTTTTTCAGACTTTCTGCTTATCTTTGGGTTATAGTTGTTGGACTAGAATGGGTTTAGGTGAGGTTTTCTTTGAGGTTTGCTGGATTTCTTCAATCTGTAAGATAATGTTTGCAGATTAAGGAATATTTAGCTACTTTTACTTTAAATATTTTTTTTCAGTCACCATTCTGGTTCTTCTATTTATGGAACTCCAGATATGCATATGCTAGATCTCTTGATATTTTCCCACAGATTACAGTGTTCATTTATTTTATTTTATTTTTCTCTCTGTTCTAGTTAGATGGTTTCTGTTGATCTATGTTCAAATTCTCAGACCATTTTCTGACATCTCCAATATGGTGTTAAATTTAACTTGAAATACTGTACTTTTTAGTTGTAGAATTTACATTTGCTCTTTCATATCGTTTCTATTTATCTGCTCATGTTCTGCATGTGTTCACTCATTATGAGAATATTTATCTTAAAACCTTTGAATATATTTGTAATGAATTCTACAAAGTTCTGGTCTGCTAATTTCTAAGGATACTTAGAGCGACTGAAATTCTATTGCTCTGCTGGTGAGAGACAAAATTGGTACCACTCCTTTCAGAATCTCTTTGACAGTATCTATTCACATCAAAACATACACAATTGTCCTTACAAAATGCACATAAAGTGAAATTGACTGAATCAAATGTTCTCTCTTTATTAATGTGGTCTACTTGGGCTGTCATACTTTGTTTCTGTTTCTCATATTTTGATAACTTGTCCCTGGGGAGACAGCTAGAGGTAATGTTTCTGTGGGAGAAGTGAGTGGTGATAGGAGACTCTATGCAGCACTGGGAATAGAAGACAAGAAAAGACCATGAATAATTCCTACAGCAGCTAAGAAAGGGTTGAAACTAGAGAATTACACATAAAGTCATCTCAGTTCTGGCAAGGACATAGTCAAAAGCTAGAATAAAAGAAGACATAGGTAGCATGGGGCTTAGGAATTAGAGACAGAGGCAGGGTTTATAAAATAATAAGGATAGAGATAAGCTTTGAAGGCTCCAAAGAGTCCCTTTTCTTAACTCTGTGGGAATTATTTTATTGCAGCAGTACTATTTACTCATCACCTGTATCCTATTGCTGGATGTTTTGTTTAAAGTTCTCACTCCCGCTTTTTAGTCTCTCTCTATCCCTGATTTTCCACCTCTAAAATAGTGAGTTCTGAGACGGGCTGGTTCTTTGTATTTCACCTCCATTCACAGACTTGTTGACTGCTTGAACTCTCTGTAACAGCTTGCTTGCCTTTTTTCTTGCGTATCACCCCAGCTTCTGATGTCTTATGACTTGTACTCAGACTCAACATGGCCAGAATGGGAAATGAGCTAAATTATTGCTTTCACCAGACATACACATGTATAAACACTCACACCTAGTTCACAGAAATCATTCCTGTGTAGTAGACTTTATGGTCTGCTGTCACCTTCATTTGTCAACCTCCAGGATGAAAGTTTCCCTATATACGTGAATACACACATATAGTTTTAAATCTTCTTTGGAGTAGTGAGATCTTGGTCCCACCCTTCATCATCTTTTCTTAAAACATCTGAGGCTTAGGGAGAATGTTAATACAGTGATAGAGGGTGGCTTGCAGCCAGTAATCAGGTACATTTACCTTCAGTTTCCAATGCCTTATTCAAATATACCAGAGCCTTGTATCGGACTGTGGGACATCATTACTGACACTGTCTCTTTCAGGTCTGAGGATCCCTTGATTCAAAAAAGACAGTCACACTGCTCTATGGCTTGGGACCAAGGAGTGCTCTCTTTGGGTGACTGGGGCTTGGCTCACACAGTTGTGAGCTTTTTCTAGGAGTTTACCTTAATCTGGCCATATTACCAAGATAATGTCTCTTAAATGTTTCTACAAAAGATTTAGGGGAGTTTTGCAGGGCGAACAGGTATGAACACAAGAATATATCTAGATTGTTATTTCACATTCTTCAGTTTGTCACCATCATTGACATTAAAAATCCAACCCAAGTCTATATGAACTTGAATATTAGAATACTAGAATACCTCATCTATAATTTTCCCATGGACTTTTTCACTTTAAAGGAAATCTTCCCAAGAGAGCCAAAGGGCCCTTTTGGCAAGTAAGATTCACTATGTTGAATTCTGAGACTTTGTAGTGTTTCCTCTTAATAAACCTAAGGAGTGTGGGAAGGCTTGGGCCCTAAGATGTTCCAACTGTTGCCATTGCCCTTTATAAGCATTTCACACCTTGATCCTCCTCTCCCAAGAGAACCAGTGAAAGTTTGATCATGTGCCTGGTTTCTGCCCACATCAGTCTTAAATTCCCTCCTTTTATATTCAATGTAGGTGTACATCTTTATAACTACATCAGAAAAGTGTCCAGATTTTCTGCCTACTTTGGATGGATCTTGGTGTTAGTTGTTACATATCATGTTAACGTCATGTGGTGGACCAGAGGGTGACCTCCAGCAGGCAAGTAGGACTCCTCATAGGAGAGTGAGCAAGACCAGGACACTGTTAAGCCTTTATTCTGCTTCATGGTGTTTGGTTTGCAACCATCTGTCCAATTTCTCCTCAGCTGTAGGCAATAAAATCGAGGACAATTTATATCTTCGTTGACCATACAGCATTTTCACTATTGTCATTTTCACCATTGGTTTCCATAGATTACTCTCAAATCCTCTTGAACGTTTTGCAAAGCTTTCATTCTTCCTCTTCCAGAAGACCATGTATCTGTGAGCATCACATTCATGGCCCAAACTGTCTAAAACTGTGAAGAGTCTAAGATTTTCTCTTACTTGTAAACTAGTTTATCAGTGCTGTAAATTGAATATACCACTTTTCTTTTCTTGTGTATAGACATGTAATTTTCACGGGTATACAAACTTCTGTAATTTTTTGAAGATATCATATGGGTGTCTTCAACATATAGATTAGAGTGACAGCATACAGATCATAAAGATGACTAAGTTACTACTTGACAGGTTTGTCTCCTTGGCACTGAAATGTAAAGAAAAGTAGTTAATTTCTTGGTGTTAAACTTATAATTTATATAAATTGGAATAGGAATGCATGGATCTACTTGTTTGCTAAAAAATACGTGTTAGGTGGGTTGAATGCCCCCCAAAACTTTAACATTGCATTCCTTTATAGGAAAAGAGTATGGATCCTATAAAGAAAATAATGTAAAATTTAGTCTTACAATGTATAACTGATGTTACTTGCTCAATGGTTTTCTATAAAATAATCATATCTTATATTTTCCCCATAATGCCTGCTTATAACTGGTATCTTTTCACTAGCAAAATGATTCAATATATTCAAATTTCTCCATTTTTTGCCATAAAAATAGAAACTTGGTTCTAGAAAATGTGTAGCTCTGTATAATATCATTTTTGGACAACTAATTTAAAAGGATCCATTTTATTTGATGAGCTGTCTGTCTGGTGCTATGCTCATGGAAGCAGAACAGTTTCATCAGAGGCATTAATAAGACATGTTACCCTTTGGTACCTGAAGGTGAAAATATAATAAGTCTGCCTTCAGATAAACATTTCAGAAATCATGTAGTGAGTGAACCGATTACTCACTTGAAGACGTCTTACCTAATTAAATCCTACATAAGAATTTTCCAAGGTATTACTTTTGGTAAATGAAATGCTTCTTTAGTGTATTCTTTATTTCTTAAATGAAGAAAGCTAGACTCAAAAGACACTTTGATAATGAATATAGAAGATGAATGCAGTGCACTGAGTTGAGTTTGCATTATGTTGTTTACTTTCTTACCAGAGCAAGTTTTGCTGCAAAAATAATGTTAGGTCACTGAATCTCTTAAATGAACATACAGTAGATGAGTTAACATTGCAAAACAATTGTTAAAGTTTGTTACATTATTAATATAGATATTTCTTTATTTTTATCATATGGAAATGTAGAAAATTTAGTATCAAAATAACTGACACTTGGAGCTATCATTAAAGAGGTGGCTGACTTCCTAAAATATCTGATTCCATTTCAATGTCCTTTGACAACCCTTGTCTCAGATTCAACATATGGTATAAATAATCATTTTATAGGAGGAAGTAGCCAGAGAAACAGAAACAACACTAAAATGAGTAAAAGGCCAAAAATATATTAATTCTAGAAATACCAATATGTTAATGAATATACAGAGGTCTCTTATTCTGTTTAGCAGACTTTAGATTAATATCTGTGATTCACTTGTTCTGGAAAGTATATTTTAGAATATTATTTTATAAGATTTTGAGGAGACAACAGCTACTCATGACATTGTTTATGAAAACATGTTATGGTTATGTAGCTATCACTTTTTAAGGAGCTTGGTAAAAATTGTTAGTATATTTTGGATATAAAAATGTTCTCTAGAGAATTATTATTTTATTATGATATTGCCTTCTCTCACCTGGATGTAATCTAAATTTGATCTTATAATGCAAAGAATGTTGATAGAACTTTCGGCTAAGCATGTTCATGAACTCAGTCTACAATATGCTGTATAAAAGGTGGTCACTGATCCAGTGCTCTTGAGAAGAGACTTTTTGGAATAAGGGAAGGAAATCTACAGGGGGAAAAATGTCCTTTTGGATGCTTAGTAAGCGTAGATGTTGTTGCATGAGAAGGGTCTATTAAAATAAATCTGTGGTTAATGGATATAATTCTTATTTTAATAGATAAACAATTCCATACTCAATAAAAGTAATGAGGATGTATTTTACACTTTCTTTACAGATGGAGAATGGACAGTGCCATTACAGGTTCTGGGCTGGTAACAATCATTTGTCAAAATGAAAGCACACAAATGTGCAGCTCAATAGCCATTACTTTATAATTAACCACTTGTTTCTTCATTAGCAGTTTACAAAATATTTTCCTAGTATATTATATTTTACTAGTCAATTACATGGAATGTTTTCTATTATTCTTTTGTTATTAGTATTAAGTGCTGCAAAAATATATTAAGCACTTAGATAATATTAGTATTTCAATCTAAGTTATCTCAATTTCTGCAGTTATATTTTAGAAAAATGTGTTTCACAGCAAAAATAAACTTGATATTGGAATTTAGTTTGAGATGAAGATTTGACCCTTAACCTAAATCATGGCTGACATATTGAATTAATGGCTATCATCTAGCTATCAAAAGGTAGCTAATAAAATAACTAATGCAATGCTTATTTATTCACCACATATTTATTGAGGACTTAATATTATATTTATTGAGGGCTTATTATATGTCAGAAACCATCCCAGACACTGCCCATAGAGCAGGGACCAAAGAGACAGAAATTCCTTCTCTCACATGAGTCAAGAAAAGATTTACTGAAAGAAGAAACTAGCTAAAACCTGAAGGAGGTAAACACTTGAGCCACATGGCTATGTGGGAGGAGAGTTTCATGTTCAAAGAAAAATAAGCACAAATCCATGAGGCATAAATATGCCTGTGGTGTACAAGTATGGAGTCAGTGTGGCTTCTACAAATGTAAGAAAGAGAGACAGTATTAGTGGGTATAATTTAAAAGACATAACAGGGATCAGCTCATAAAGGGCTTTGTGCACAACTGTAAGGACT